>NC_092773.1:45323152-45923152 GCF_047496795.1 Chiloscyllium punctatum | reverse complement strand
TACAGGTTTAAGGATAGGAGTCTTGGCAGTGTGGAGGAACAGAGGGATCTTGGGGTGCAGTACATAGATCCCTTAAAATGGCCACCCAAGTGGACAGGGTTGTTAAGAAAGCATATCGTGTTTTGGCTTTCATTAACAGGAGGATTGAGTTTAAGAATCGAGAGATCTTGTTGCAGCTCTATAAAACGTTGGTTAGACCGCACTTGGAATACTGCGTCCAGTTCTGGTCGCCCTATTATAGGAAAGATGTGGATGCTTTGGAGCGGGTTCAGAGGAGGTTTACCATGATGCTACCTGGACTGGAGGGCTTATCTTCTCAGGAGAGGTTGACTGAGCTCGGGCTTTTTTAATTGGAGAAGAGGAGGAGAAGAGGAGACCTGGTTGAGGTATACAAGGTAGTGAGAGGCATAGATAGAGTCGATAGCCCAGGGCAGAAATGACTAACACGAGGGGTCATAGTTTTAAGCTGGTTGGAGGAAAGTATAGAAGGGATGTCAGAGGCGGGTTCTTCACACAGAGAGTTGTGAGAGCATGGAATGCGTTGCCAGGAGAAGTTGTGGAGGCAGGGTCATTGGGGACATTTAAGAGACTCCTGGACATCCATATGGTCACAGAAATTTGAGGGTGCATACATGAGGATCAGTGGTCAGCACAACCTCCTGGGCTGAAGGGCCTGTTCTGTGCTGTACTGTTCTATGTTCTATGTTCTATGTTCTATGTGCACAGATCCCTAAAAGTTGTCACCAAATTGATAGTGCTGTTATGAAGGCATACTTTGTGTTAGGTTTAATACGTGGAGTCACTGTGTTCTGGTGCCGTAATGTCTTGCTGCAATTGTACAAAATCCTTGTGTGGCCGCACTTAGAATAGTGTGTACAGTTCTGGTCCCATTCCAGGAAAAATGTGGAAGCATTGTAAAAGTTGCAAATGAGATTTACCATGATATTGCCTGATCTGGAGGGCGGGATTCATGAGGAAAGTCTGAGAGACTTAGTTCTGTTCTCATTGAAATTAAGAAGGGTAAGATGACATTTGATAGGGACATACAAGATGATCAGAACATTAGATAGGGTAGACAGTGAAAGGCTTCTTTCTCGGATGATGGCGTCAGCTTGTACGAGTGGGCACAGCTACAAATTGATAGATTTAAGACAGATGTCAGAGGCAGGGTCATTACACAGAAAGTTGGAAGGGCGTGGAATGCCTTGACTGCCAATGCAGTTAACTCAGCCATATAAAGGACATTCGAATAATCCTTGGATAAGCACATGGATGACGATAGGACAGTGTAGGGGGATGGCCTGAGATAATCTCACAGGTCGGCGCAACATTGGGGGCCGAAGGGCCTCTTTGGCGCTGTATTGTTCTCTGTTCTGTGCAGACAAATCAAGAGAGAATTTGAAATTTAGAAGTCGCGGGACTAAGTCAGCAAAGTCAAGTTTACAGAATGGAGGTTAAAGCATAAGTAATATTACGAACAAATATGTCAAAATTCTGCAACATTTCGATGAGAAAGATACCGAAGAATCTGTATTTCATTCGAAAGAAAAAAGCGAGGCAGAGGAAGTGGTACGATGATTTAAGGGTACTTCTATTCAGTGTAAACTGGCAGGCAGAGCTCGAGAGCCAATTGCTTCGTTTTCAGATGAGGAGTCAAAACATTATTAAGACGTCAAACAGGGCAATTTAGGTGTTTATGTATTGGTTCCAGAAGCGAATCGACAGCTATTCAGAAACGTAAAGAGGGAGCCAGGTCAGACTAATGTTGAGTTCGAATGAATTAAACATAGACATTTTGATAGATTGTTTCGTGCTTTAAAGATAGCAGGACCCGACCTCTTGTGTTCAGTGATTGTCATCTTTTTGGTGGCAAGTGCAGTGGGATGAGCGGCAGAGTGGAGCAGAGGCTGGACGGGAAGGTAAATTTAAAGTAATATAAACTTACCCATGAGTTCACCGGATTTCATTTTATCGGTGGCATTTTCAGTGGGAGGAGCGACAGCGAGAACCAGAAGCCGGACGGCAACCTAAATTTATAGTATTAAAAATTACTTCGTGTATAGACCGAGCACGTGCTGCGCACGAGCGGACACGGGACTGCTGGATGATTGAGGCTTTATATTTGGGCGATTGTTTTACCCGAAACACTACCCAGGTATTGTCTTCCAACATCTCCCTCTCTAACGAAATATAGCTTCTGTGTGCCGCATTGGTAAGGTGACTTTTTTCGGTTGTATTATTGGGAGTGGATGCTAGGGTGGTTGAATGTTATTCCTGTAGAATGTGGGAAGTAAGTGTCACCACTAAAGTCCCTGCTGGCTGCACCTGCGGGAAGTTCACCCAACCACAGCTCCTCGAAAACCGCCTTAGGAAACGTGCTGGAACGGTATGAACTTCAGATTTTTCGGAAGTTGGAGACAGTAATTGCGAGGAGTTACAGGGAGGTAGTCATACATCATGTCCATGCAGATTTTGGAGGGAACGGAAAGAGAACTAGCAGGCAGTGCAGAGATCCCCTGTGGCTGTTGCATTGAACAACAAGTGAACCATTTTGGATGTTCCTGGGGTGGCAGCTGTAATTACCAGTGTAAAGTAATGTGGCACAGGTCTCTGGCACACCTTCTGTACCTGGTGCTCAGAACGAAGCGGGTAGAGGAGAAAAGCATTAGTAATTAGCGACTCCATATTTCGAGGAACAAATTGGTGGTTCTGTTGGAAAGAGGGAGACTTGTGGTTTGTGTGTTCCGGCCAGGGCCAGATTTCGTGACGTCTCTTACCATGTTTTTTGGATCTTTGGGCGGGAGGAATGCAACCCCAAGTCATGGTCTGTATAGGCACTAGGGAACAGGTGGGAAGAGATGAGAGCATTTAAGTCAGAAATTCAGCGAGCTGGTATGGAAAATTAACACCAGAGCAAACAGAGTTGTTATCTCTGGTTTGCTGCCCTTGCCATGTGTTAGTGAGACAAGGGATAGCGAGAGAAAGGAGTTGAACGCGTGGCTGCAGGGATGGTGCAGGAGGGAAAATGTTTGTATTCATGGATAAATGGGGCTTTTCCTGGTGGAAGGGGCATCTCTACAAAAAGGACGATATTCAGCTGAAGCAGAGTGATGCCCATATTATGGCGTGCTGGTGGGCACGTGGGTGATTTGCTCATGTTTTTCGGGTGTGACGAAACTAATTCAGCAGGGAGACGTGAAGCTAAATTGTAGTTCGAGTATGCAGGAGGATTCGAGTAATGAGGTAAGAAATAAGTTTCGTAAATGGCAAGAGGTCAGCGACAAGCAAGATGTTGGTTCGAAATGTGTCTACTTCAATGCCAGGAGCATTCAGAATCAGGTGGGTGACGTTACTGCATGAGTTGGTACGTGGGTTGTCGATGTTGTGGCCATTTCGGAGACATGCGTAGATCCCGGACTGGAATAGTGGTTAATGTTCAGGTATTTAAACCTTTCACTATTATCATGGAAGATGGTAAAAGAGGGGGTGGTGTGGGATTGTTAGTGTATGTCTTTATTACAGTTGCAGAAACGACGTTTGACATGCAGGGCTCTGGTTAATCCAAGATGGAGGACGGAAAAAATCAGGATGCAACAGCTGCTTCTTTTTAGGTATTTTAAATGTTTCAGGTGATTTCCTCACAATTTTAGGAGCAGCAATTACTCTTTTATGTGCTGCTGCATCGTTTTGAAACTTTGAAGAACAACGTCAAAAGAACAGCAGTTTTAAAACAAAACATAGGAAGCACATGGTGAGGTCAGTGCAAGACAGAGAGAGAAAGAAAATGACACAGAGTGAACTTATACCTTTACTGCCTTTGCTGATTGAATTCATGCATTGCTGGGCATCGGAGTGCGTCTGGGAAAATGAACAAATTATGAAATTCACAACTGATCTTGGAGGCACCTTTTTGGGCGAGGTCACAGCACAGCAACAGATAAGTGAACAGTTTTAAGTATGGCGTACAGAAAGTCTGCAGTAGTGAGTACAGTGAGTTCTTTCTTGATTTTATATATATCTATTTAGATATGTCCCTTGACTAATCCTAAAATCTAAGCCGCAACTATTAATTTAACCTGAAGCATTATTTTGAAGAGGCATAAGATGATGAAATTTCTGGGTCTATATTTTGTGAAGGAGTAAAAATGGACTTTAGTGGAATGATGTGCTAATCTTGTCGGATGTGGGAATTTAAAGAAAGTTTACGGTTTACTGCAGATGATACCTGCCATAAATGATGTTGATTGTGAATGATATCAGATGGAAAGGATCAGTTGGAGAGACAGTTAGAGGCAATGAAGAATGTGCAACAGCAAGGGGATGTGATGGATGGCAGATATAGGAAGGGGGAAAGTCACACATTTTGTCACATACAACGGTTAACTCCAGGAATAATAAGGGAAATAGGCAGTTAGTGCAGGGGTCCCCTTTGGTTATCCCCATTTCAAACAAGTATGCTGTTTTGGAAAATGAAGGGGTGATGGATACACAGGGAAACGAAGCACATGCATTCAGGTTTGTGAACGTGTTAAAATCTTACTATATTAGACACAGAGATTGGAGAAACATGCTCGAGCTACTGCCCTGCAGAGTGTGCTATAAAATCCAGATGTCTGAGAGTTTGATGAGCTTCAAAATAAGTTAAATAATGAGAATGTCCTTGAGGGGTGGGAGAGATTACTGAACTTTCTGGCTCAGAAGTAAATAACCCAGTTGAAATGCTTATTGCAACTGTATGAGGACATATGCATGAATGAGGTGGGGAGGATTAATATTACTTTGCGTGAGGTGGAAATGCTGTTCAGAAAAAAAGCACCTTTCGAGAGTTGATCCTCTCAAATGCGCAAAGACGCAGAAGAATATGATTGTGATGATCAAAAGCTTCCATCGAACCTAGTCAGATTGAGTCGAATTCGCCAATCATGTGGTTCTGGAAACTAACGTGGTCAACGATGTTGTGTGGACTGTCCAAACATCAAAGCCATAACAAAATCCGACTCATACACAACACCAGGATTAGAGGACTGTCCAGAGAAAGTTGGATAAGCCGCATGCATCACAAATTTGGACTAAATACGTGGTTTTTCGTAGGTACATTAATCAGAGAAACCCGAAAAATGTTTCTGTATTTCAAACCCCAAATTGTATATATTAATTCAAAGTGATGTCTTTTGGAATGAAGATTGCACCAGCTACATTCCAAAGACACATGAACAGAGGTGTCTTGCAACTGGATTGCGAAACTGTGCGCTTTCCCAGTAAAGAGGAGTGATCATTCACGAGTGGACGAGTTATCACATGATACAGTTGGCAGGAAACTTCGAACGATGACGAGAATCAAAACTGGAAGTAAACTTAAAGAAAACTGAATTATTGAAGGCAGAGGTGACGTTCTTGAGACATACCTTCCGTCATGGAATGATGACCCCAAGGTCACCACGAAGGCTTTCGAAGAATTTCCACGACCATCCTCAAGGAAAAATGTGCGTTTCGATATTAGGGAATAAGTGGATTCGACTCGAACTCTGTTCCAAACTGCAGAAGCGTGTTGGCATCACGAACAGACTGAAGGAAGATGAACACAAACTTTTCGTAGACATAACAATGCCAGGAGCTATTGGATAATTAAAAAGCAGCATTAATCACCATACCAGTTTGACCATTCGCCAAATTTTCGGAATTTGCAATTGATGCTAACTTTATAGGAGTTGGAGTTGTACCATTACAGCAAGATAATAATGGAATTCATCGGCCAATTTCCTCCTTTTCAAAGAACCTCAACACCCACCAGCGAAAATGCTCTGCCATCAAAAACTATTTTGGTACTGACCTTACATCATTTTAATTTTGCTGGACTGAATCATGTATCGGAGATAGTTGTGTTCACCACCTACAATCTCCTTACAATCTTGGAAAGATTTATAAGCAAAAGTATGATAAGGTTTTTCAGGGGTCATACGTAACAAATTTTTAATTGACAAATTATACATGCTGCATGTCGTATAATTACGATTGCATATGCCTTATCGGGAATTTAAAGGAGAAGTATAGATAAGACTGGACATATATAAATACTTATGTGTGTGTATGTGCACGTTTGTGTCTGTTTGTCGACAGAAATTAATATGGACTTTGTTCAATGAACTGCGTATGAAGCTATCTTTTCTTTGTATTCATTTTTTTCTGAATGGGGGAGGTGTGTTATGAAGTTGAAGGCGCGCACTGTACCTTTAAATGAGAGTGAATGGTGTTCCAAACTAAGAGCTTACAAGCACCCATGTGATATAACCTGATGGCAATCTCAGAGTGCACTGGAGAATTGAAATAATGTTGCATTTGATTTTTAAAGGATATCCCAGTTATTTGCTGTTTTACAACAATTCGAAATGAATCAATGAGTTTAAATTATTCCCCAGGATACAGAAATAAAATCGAGTTTTAATCCATTTATTTGCAAACATTGAATCAATGAGATGATCCGTTGGCAAAGATACAGAATGCAGGCATTTCGAAAACTGGACAGAGCAACAACCATCAACACAGTTCCAGGAAATTAAGAAACACTTTCTATCAAAAGTACATTTTGATATGAAACATCTTCCCAGCAAAAAGAAAGACGACGACCCATGAAGATCTCATCCAGAAGAAGACAGATACTGAAGACACTCTGCGGTTTCGAAAATAAGTTGATGTAATTTTAGTAACTGTCCTGGAAAATTATACTGTTGTCGAGTTGGAGGCAGGTAATAAGCAATTGAAAGAAAGGGGGGCTACAGATGTGTACAATTGTTGTTTAATGTTCTCTATTAGATTAAAAAAATGAACTGTTACAATTTTCATAAAATAGGAACATTATGGAATTCTCTGTCACTCACATTTTAACAGATTACGTGGCGAGATGAACTTCTGTGTGTGTGTGTTTGGTTTACTTAACAGAATAGTTCACCAGCTTGTCGTAACGAAAGAAACGTTGTAACTACAAAGGCACGAGTTATATCTCACTGAAACAGGAGAATTCACAAGGATTAGAGTGGTGCTGGAAAAGTGCAGCAAGTCAGACAGCATTCAAAGAGCAGGAAAATCAAAGTTTCGGACAAGTGCCCTTCATCAGAAATGTGGCAGGGAGCCACAGTGGTGGAGAGATAAATGGGAGTGGGATGGGGCTGGGGTGTGGGGGGGTGAAGGTAGCTAAGAGTACAATTGTTTAATTGAGGTGCAAATGAAAGTGATATATCAGAGAGGAAGGTGGAGCGGGTAGTTGGGAAGAAAGTTTGGCAGGTAGAACAGATGATGAGGATCGTGCTGAGCTAGCAGTTTGGAACTGGGGTAAGGTGCGGGGATGGTAAACGAGGAAGCTGGGGAAGTTCACATTGATGCCCTGGCATTGAGGTGGTCTGAGGCGGAAGAGGAGGCCTTCTTCCTTCAGGCGTCGGGTCGAAAAGGAGTAGTGGTGGAGGAGGCCCGGGAAATGCATGTCCTCGGCAGACTGCGAGGGAGAGTTGAAATGTTCGGACCCGGCTTGGTGGGGTTGATTGGTGCCGGTGTCCCGGAGATATTCCTTAAAGCACTTTGTGAGAAAGCATCCTGTCTACCCAATTGAAAGGAGGCCATATCAGGAGCAACAGATGCAACACATGACATTTGCGGAAGTGTAGGCAAAACTTTGATGGATGTGGAAGGCACCTGTTGGACATTGGATGAAGATGAGTGGGGAGGGGTGGGCGCAGGTTTTGCAATTCCTGCGTTGGCAGTGGAATGTGCTAGGCTGGGAGGGTTTATTGTGTGGGGCGTGGGCCTGACTATTGCAGTCACGAAGGATCTCCAAACCCTTCCTATTCATATGCCCATCCAAATGAATCACAAATGTTACAATTGTACCAGCCTGCACTACTTCCTCTGGCAGCTCATTTCATATACATACCACCCACTGTGTGAAAACGTTGCCCCTTAGGTCTCTGGTGGATCTTTACCCTCTCACCCTAACCTGTGCCCTGTAGTTCTGGACTGCCTGAACCCAAGGAGAGGATCTGGGTTTATTTACGCAGCCCGTCATAATTATGTAAACCACTGTAAGGTCACCACTCAGCTCCTGCAGATTTAATGATTCTTCGCAACTTCTATCTTTTAGGCTCTCTTTCAAAATATGAGATTGTACTTGTAGGTGTATGTCTTATTATGAGGTTGTGTTTCTCTTTGGATAAGGTGAAAGTGATCTCAACATAAATACCAATCAAAAATTTGACATTTTGTGCCGGTTCTATTTGGACACAACAATCACTAACTATCTAACCTCTCCTTTATTTATGTAAGTCATAAGAAATCACAGTTTCCTTTAACGCTTTATTTCAGAATGTGAAGGACAGCAAAGAATAGTATTAATACCCACGAGACATCATAAAATTATAGAATAAGACAAGAAACGCATGGTTTTCATTCAGTTCTGTTGCAGAAAGAAGCTATTTGGTCCGCTTTGTCGAAGTGGCGTCTCTGTGATGTAATCATACCAGTTCATTCTCTGCAATTAAAACATTAAAGATGGAAATTTTTGTCCCTCAATTTTTTGTGAGATCATTGCTTGGAGATGTTTTCATTACATGAGTGGATAGAGTCATCGACTTCACCACTACACATCGCATCAAGTAATCCTGCAGTATGTATGCACTTGCTAATTTTGCAGTAGTGTAACATGTATGGTATTGATTGTTGTGCCAAACATACGAATATAGGTGAATAGTATTTTCAACTCTCGAGCAGCAAAATTATTTACTCGACAGCGTTATTCATGCTACTTCATTTCTTTCCATTTTTTCCAGTTCTGATTTCCTACGAAATGATTGATTCCATCTTAAAAAGCATAAAAATATATTGGAGAAGGTATGATCTGAGACGATTGCAATTTGAAGTCTTCTGGCGGAAGGTAAGTCAGTTTTGATACTAATTATCTGTTTATGTAGAATATGCCACAACCCATCCGTCCAGAGTGCAATTTTCATGTTTTAGCTTGGAACCGCTTTGTCAGGGCCTTGTGGGTTTTCTCAAACTATGTTTCCTCTGCAGAGAGATTTGCTTCAGAAAATTGAGCTCTTTCATCAAGCACAAAAGATCACCTCTGAAAGTATGGCATTGCCGTAACTTGCACATGAAAGTCATTTCATCCAACAAGTTTGCATCTCCACCCGAGGAGCACGTCACCCTATTCCAGTAAACCAATATTTCGATAGTTAATCTACCTGAAACACCATGCTACTCTTTAATTATGCAAGTCCAGTTCACTTAAATTGCACGTCACTGGATTATTGGAGAAAGCAGAACATCCAGAGAATGTAAAAACTCCACAAACTCTGAGGCGAGAATCAAAACTTGCAGTCGTGTCCACAACTGCACTATTGCAACGTTATGTTCGACACTTCTTCTTTCCAAAATGTAGACAGACTCAATTTGCATCTTTTTGACTCAAACGAATTTAATGTCAAAATAACTAAAACGAGTATTAACATAGCTCCATTGAAGTACTTTCATAACTGTGTTTTTCAGTTACTATGAAACAATGTGGAATCTTGTGAACGTGCCAGTTCGCCTCCGTCATTTCTTTTCCCATTCATTCAGCAGACGAGGTTGTGGTTGATGAGGTCATCATTTATGGCAAACCTGTAACTGCCAAGAAGCCAGTTATGAATCAATTACATTGTTTTGGGTCTGGATTCACATGCATGCCAGGGCAGGTAAAGACAAAAGTATCCCTCTCTAGAGACCATTCCTCACATTGTCCAGAATACTGATAATTGATTCATAAATATATTAAAAACTTAATTCCAGATTTTTGAAATAAGTTTTAACTTTCTACAGGAATTCCAGTTTTACGTCACCAGAACGCTTCCTGCGTCTCTGGATTAACTACCCAAATGTAATATCGCAGGCCATCACCTCTCCCTTATCTCGCGTGATTGTTTCCTAATACTTGGGTCTCTTCTCTGCACATGACAACACCAACAACGAAAGCGAAACTTTTTCTCAGCTGTTCATTTAGTGTCATCTTTACCATTCCATTAAAATCTGCTGCAATTATTTTTAAAAAAATCTTTGTGACACATTTCTGCCAACTTTACCTTTCACACTACAACGACAGATCCCTTCTGTCACGGAAATTAGTCGTGATTAATGATTTTGTTCAACTTTTTGTTCAAAGAACATTTACGGGCATTTCCACAACTTCTGCTTTTTTAAATATCTAGTGCTGCGATCAATTTCACACACAGTGTCGAAATGGCAGAGATTCCAAATTCTTGGAAGAAAATAATAGTTTATAATTGAGCTTGCATATTATACAGAATGCCATCTAAATCGGAATAGGCTTGCAAAATCGAGATAATATTCAATCTTAAAACTTGGTCATCGGTAATGAGAGCACTTCGTTTTTTAAAAGGCCCTTTGCTGGATAATTGACAACATTGCATTCGTTTTCTTAATCACGGACTCAACCTGTATGTTTGCCTTCAGAGAATCTTCAACGAGCACGCCCAGATGCCTCTGTACTTTGGCTTCACGAATTTTCTCACCGTTTAGAAAGTAGTCCATGCCTGTATTAATTTTACCAAAGTGCAAGACCTCGCATTTGTTCATATTGAATTCCATCAGCCATTTCCTGGACCACTCTTCTAAACTGTCTAGATCTCTTGTAGCCTCCCCACTTCCTCAGTACTACCTGCCCGTCCACCTAATTTTGTATCATCGGCAATCTTCGCTAGAATGCCCCAAGTCCCTTCATCCAGATCATTAATATATAATGCTAACAGCTGCGGCCCCAACATTGAACCCTGCGGGACACCGCTTGTCACCAGCTACCATTCAGAAAAAAAACCTTTATCCCAACTTTCTGCCTTCTGTCAGACAGCCAATCCTCAATCCATGCCAGTAGCTCACCTCGAACACCATGGGTCCTCACCTTGCTCAGCAGACTCCCGTGTGGAACCTTATCAAAGGCCTTTTGGAAGTCTAGGTAGACCATATCCACTGGGATTCCCTGCTCTAACCTACTTGTCACCTCTTCAAAGAACTCCAACAGGTTTGTCAGGTACGACCTCCCCTTACTAAATCCATGTTGACTTGTTCTAAAACGACCCTGCTCTTCTAAGAATTTAGAAACCTTATCCTTAATGATGGATTCTAGAATTTTACCAACAACCGAGCTTAGGGTAATTGACCTATAATTTTCCATCTTTTGTCTTGATCCTTTCTTGAACAAGGGGGTTACAACAGCGATCTTCCAATCATCCGGGTCTTTCCCTGACTCCAGTGACTTTTGAAAGATCTCAACCAACGTCTCTGCTATTTCCTCAGCCACCTCCCTCAGAACTCTAGGATGGAGCATATCGGGGCCAGGAGACTTATCAATTTTAGACCTTTTAGCTTTTCTAGCACTTTCTCTTTTGTAATGGCAACCATACTCATGACCCATGACTCCGTTTAATTGTTGGGATATTACTCATGTCTTCCACTGTGAAGACTGATGCAAAGTACTTATTAAGTTCTCCTGCTATTTCCTTATCTACCATCACGAGGCTTCTAGCATCAGTTTGAAGTGGCCCAATGTATACTCTTTCCTGTCGTTTGTTTCTTATGTATTGAAAGAAACTTTTACTATCATTTCTAAGATTGCTGGCTCGCCTACCTTCATATTTGATCCTCTCCTTCCTTATTTCTCTCTTTGGTTTCCTCTGTTCGTTTTTGTCGCCTTCCCAATCTTCTGATTTCCCAGTACTCTTGGCCACTTTATAGGATCTCTCTTTTTCATTGATATAAAAAAAAGAACAGAAATGCCTTTGAGAATATCCAGCACTTTCTCCCTCCATGTGCTGACTTGAAGTAGAGTAATCAAACATCAGTTACCAATCTCAACATCCAGTCTGTGCCACTCCTCAGTGATTGCGAATGCAAATTACTCGTTAAACGTCTCAATCATTTTCTCAGGCTCCACACGTATCTTTCCTCTTTTGTCTTTGATTGGGCCAACCCTTTCTCTAGTTTTCCTCTTGTTCATTACATATGAATAACACGTTTTAGGATTTTCCTTAACCCTGTTTGCTACAGGTATCTCTTACCCACTTTTAGCCCTCTTAATTCTACGTTTCAGATTTTTCCTGCGTTCTCGATATTCTTCAAAGCTTTGACTGCCTTCAGATGAAGGGCTTTTGCCTGAAACGTCTATTTCGCTGCTCGTTGGATGCTGCCTGAACTGCTGTGCACTTCCAGCACCACTAATCCAGTATTTGGTTTTCAGCATCTGCAGTCATTGTTTTTAGCTTGCCTTCAGAATCTGCCTGCCTAGACCTTATGTATGCGTCCTTTTACTTACAGCTGATTTTAAACTTTAACCTATCTTCTTTGCTTCCCTAATTTTGATATTTTCATCCCTCATTTTCAAATGAAAAATCCCTGCTGCACTCCAGTTAAACACTCTTTAAAAGACTCCCTCATATCAAACGTGGATTTACCTGCAAACACCTATTCCCAATATACTTGCCCCAGCTCCTACCGAATGTAGATATAGTTGACCTTCCCCCAATCTAGCAATTTTCCTTTCGGACCCCAGTCGTCATTGTCCATGATAATTCTAAATTTTACGGAACTGTGAATGCTATTCCCAAAGTAATTGCCATCTGAAACTTTAAACAGCTTTTCCGAGCTCATTCCCCAACATCAGGTCCAGAATGGTCCCTTCCTCTGTCGAACTATTTACAAAATGCTCGAGAAGGTTTTCCTGGACTCTGCCAAATATATTTATCTCCTTCTAGACCTCCTCGATGAACGGAACCTTAGTCAATACTGGGAAAAATAAAATATTCCATCTGCACTCCACTTTTTCCTCCTGCATTTTTCCATATATGTTGACATATTTATAACTACTATCTCCTGCTCCTTGTTGAGAGGCCTGTAGGAAAGCTCCAACATTTATTCTGCATCTTCCCCATCTCTGAGCCCTACCCATCTTGCGTCAATCTTTGAGTCATTCATCGTGACCTCCTTCAGTGTGGCTGTCGTATCCTCTTTGACCAGTAAAGCAAATCTATCCAGACTGAAGCATCTGATTCCAGTCCGGCCCAGGGTTGGGCCGTCTAATTTGTAATCATCCCACCCGTGCCAGAATCGATGAGAATGTCCCAACAAACGTAAGCCCACTCTCTTGCAACATCCCTCAAACCACACATTCATCCTGCATGTCCTTCACTCCTATTCTGTTTAGCACCGGGCACTGGTAGCAATCATCAGATTACTATTTCGGAGGTCTTAATTTTAGCTTGGTTCACACCTACATAAATTCTGATTGTAGGAGCTCCTCGTTTGTTTGTTTTTTCGGAATTTCTGGCATTGGGTTCAGTGGGAAATCAGGCTGGTTAAACCAGGACAAAGAAAGCAAAGAATGTGAAGGAGATTCCAAAGAGATCGTGCAAATACATGAGGGCGAGAGACTAGACAGGGGCACAATAAGCCCCTTAAGGACCAACAAGGCCGTCTATTAGTTAAACCGCAGGAAATTAATTCTCCACATTGTACAACGATTCTACTGCATTATTTACTGTGAAGTACGAAATGTAAGTTAGTGAACATTATGAAATTAACAGTGATGTCTCGAAAAGCGTCCACGTTCCGGAGGAGGAAGTCCTGGAGACCTGACAGGGCAGAAAAGTAGATACATCTTCGGGTCTTGATCAGTTGTAACCCAGACGCTTGTGGGTAGCTCAGGAAAAGTTTACTGAATCCGTTGCTAAACTATTCGCATTATCGACAGTTACATGTGGGGTGCTGGAAGAATAGAGTACAGGAATGCTGTACCTTCGTTTTTTAGAAAAGCTGCAAGAAAAAGCTGGAAAATTATAAACCTTTGAGCCTGAAGTTAGTGGTGAATGGATTGTTGGAGGGGATACTGAGGGACAGCAAATCAATTCAGTTGGAATAGCAAGGACAGGTTAGATACTGTCAATAAGGCTTTGTGGTTGGGAAGTCATGTCTCACTTATAAACTGAAGATTTTTGAAGAGTTGACAATGAAGATTGATGAAAGCAGAGTGGAAGACATTGCTTCTTTGGACCTCAGCAAAGCGTTCTACAAAGTTACATATGCTAGATATGTTCGTATGTTTGAATCCCAAATGATCGAAGGGGAGGTAACCAATTTGATGCAAAATTGGTTTGACTATAGAAAGAAAGGACAGTGGTTGATGGTTGTTGTTTCAGGATTCAGGACCTTGAGCAGCGATGTGCTACATCAACTTCTGCCGGGTTCACTCTGTTTTACCATTTGTATCATGATTTGAATGAGAATACAAGACGCATTCGTAAATTCATTAATTCATTCAGTGCAGAAAATATTGATTTTATACCGACATATCCACCATTGAAAGTGTGCTAAAACTGCCACCGGTCCACACAGTCTCCGAACACTCATGCAATGCTCCTGCAGGTTTCTATGGTAAACAACTTAATCTTCTCGATATTATGGGCAATTCAGCATGGCGAATCCACCTAACTTGCACACATTTACGAAGTTGGACGTAAAAGGAATTTTGGGAGGAACCCCACGCAGCTGTCGGGAAAATGTGCAATCTCCATGCAAACATTTGCCCGAGGCTGGAATTGAATCTAACTCGCCAATGCTATGGGGTAACTGTGCTAAACATTGAGCACAATGCCACTCATACCCTTGAAATTTATCATATTTGATGCAGTTTTGCAAATATTTTTGTAAACGTTCAGGCCAACAGTACCTTCCCAGGCAGTTTTTTCACCACATGCTGAGTGAAAACGCTTCTTTTAACCGAATTCCTTCGCAATCTTCGGGCGAGGCCGAAGGTCTGTGCTGTCTCAGTTCTGATTCCTCATTCTAGCAGAATGGCTGCACGATATTCGCTGTGTACAAACGCCTTACAAATATATGCAGCTTAATCATGTACACACCTCCGTCATCTACGCTCAAAGGAAAACTTTCCAAACCTATCTCTTCTCCACTAACAACTCAATTTCTCCATTCCAGGTAACATCCTGGTGAACCATCTCGGTATGTCCTCCAAGATCAGTTATGTATATCCCAGTCGCACTTCGATGTCCAGTTTTCACATGATTTAGGAGATTAAAGAGAGTTTATGGGTTACTGAGGATTATATCAACAATAAATGTTGTTGGTTTCGAATCCTATCAGATCTAATGGACCAGTTGGAGAGACAGTTAGAGGCAATGAGGAATTTGAAGCAACAACCGTATGTGATAGATGACAGTTATAGGACGTGGGGAAACGTCTCAGATATAGTCATATAGATGGATTAACTCCAGGAAAGTTAAGACAGTTAGGCAGTTGTTGCAGAAACCTTCTGCGCCTGTCCCCATTTCATGCAAGTTCTGATTTGGAAAATGTAGGGTCTGATCGATTCACAAGGAAACAGAGCACGAACACCCAAGTTTCTGGTATTGAGACTGGTTCTAATGCAACGAGGGGCACGTTGTGTTCCAAGAGATCGATTGTGTTAGGGTATTCTCTAGTCCGATGTACAGACAGACGTCTCTGTTGCCAGCAGCATAAAACCAGAATGGTATGTGGCATTCCTGGGGCCAGGATCAAGGATGTCTCAGAGAGGATGCAGAACGTTCTCAAAGGGGAGAACGGTCAGCAAGGCGCCATTTTTCACAGTGGAACCAAGGAAATAGGATGGGAAAAGGTTGAGATTCTGAAGGGAGATTACAGAGAGTTAGGCAGAAAGTTTAGAAGGAGCATCTCGAGTTTAGATATATCTGGTTTACTACGGTGCCACGGGCTAGTGAGTGCAGGAATAGAAGGATAGAGCAGGTGAACTCCTGACTGAGGAATTGATGTATGGGAGCTTTTGCATCATTGGAATCTCTTTTGAGGAGGAAGTGACCTGTACAAGAAGGGCGGAATGCACATAAATTTGAATGAGACGAATATACTGGAAGGGAGATTTGCTCGAGCTGCTATGGAGGACTTAAGTTAGTAAGGTGGGAGGTGCGACTCAGGGAGATAGTGAGGAAAGAGATCAATCTGAGACTGGTAAAGTTGAGAACAGAAGCGACTCAAAATATCAGGGCATGGTTAGGAAGTTGTGACTGGAATATCATAGCAATTACTGAAATATGGCTCAGGGCTCGGCAGGGACTGGCTGTGTAATGTTCCGAGATACAAATGCTGCACGAAGAATAGAAAGGGAGGCCAGAGAGGAGATGGAGTTGAGCTTTTGATAAGGGAAAGCATTACAGCTGTAATGAGGGAATATCTTCCTGGGAAATATATCCAGTCAAGTTATTTGGGTGCAACTGAGGAAAAAGAAATGGACAATCACCTAATTGGGTCTCTATTAAAGTCCCCCGAATAGTTGGAGGGAGATTGAGAAACAGACTTGTGAGGAGTCTCAGCTTCTGTAAGAATAATATGGTTATGGTGGGGTGTTTTAACTTTCCGAACATAGACTGGGACTGCATAAAGGTTTAGATGGAGAGGAATTTATTATGTGTGGACAAGGAAATTTTCTGTATCAGTATGTAGACGTACCGACTGGAGGACGTGCAATACTTGAACTACGTTTGGGAATTAAGGCAGAACAGGTGACTGAGGTGTCAGTGGGGGAGCACATTGAGGCCAGCGACCATAATTTAATTAAATTTAAATTAGTGAAGGAAAATGAGAGACCAGATCTAACAGTCAGTGTTTTAAATTGGAGAAAGGGTAATTTTGACGGTATTAGCCAGAAATTTCAAAAGCTGATTGGGGCAGATGTTCGCTGATAAAGGGCCGGTTGGAAAATGGGAAGCCTTCAGAAATGAGATAACGAGAATCCAGCGACTGTATATCCCTCTTCGGGTGAAAGGAAAGGCTGCTAGATATATGTAATGCTGGAGAACTAAAGAAGTTGAGGATTTGGAAAGGAAAAAGACGGAAGCATATGTCAGATATAGACAGGAGAGATCGAGTTAACCCTTAGAAGGGTATGAAGGCCGTATGAGTATACCATAAGAGGGGAAATCAGGCTGGCAAAAATGGGACATAAGGTTGCTTCGGCAAATAGAATTAAGAAGAATCCAAAGGAGTTTTACCAATACATTCAGAGCAAACGCGTAACTAGGGAGAGTATAGGGCGCCTCAACATCAACAAGGCTGTCTTCGTGTGCAGCTGCTGAAAATGGGATAGATACGAATGAGTATTTTGCAAAAAAAAGTTAACTGTGGTAAAATATATGGAAAATATAGAATGTCGGGAAATAGATGGTGACACTTTGAAAAAATATCCTTATTACAGTGGAGGATATGCTGGATGTTTTGAAACACATGAAGATGGATAAGTTCCCAGGTATACCTTTGAACTCTGTGGGAAGCTAGAGAAGTGATGACTGGGGGTCTTGCTGAGAGATTTGTGTCATCAATAGTCACAGGTGAGGTGCAGGAAGACTGGAGGTTGTCTAACGTGGTGATAAAATTTAAGAAGGGTGGTAAGGAGAAGCGAGGAATCTAAAGGTCAATGAGCCTGACGTCGGTGGTGGGCAAGTTGTTGGAGGGAATCCTGAGGGACAGGATATACATGTATTTGGAAAGGCAATGACTGATTAGGAATCAGCCAACATGACTGTGCGTGGGAAATCATGTCTCACAAAATTTATTGAGTTTTTAGAAGAAGTTACAAAGAAGAGGGATGATGGCAGAAGAGTGGAAGTGATGGATGTGGGTTTCAGTAAGGCATTCGACTAGGTTCCCCATGGGAAACCGATTATCATGGTTAGATTTCATGGAAAACAGGGAGAACTAGACATTTGGATACAGAACTGGCTCAAGACTTGAAGACAGGGTGTTGGTGGAGGGTTGCTTTACCGTCTGGAGGTCTGTGACCAGTGGAGTGCCACAAGGAAGATACCTGTATTCCTCCAATATTCCCAACGTCCTGCCTTTTATTAAATTCCGCAAAATCTTTATTTCGTTAACAAGCTATAAAACCATTGCGATTGGCCTACCAATCTGATCAACACTTCTAAGCCATGCTTCGTATATTCGCAGATGACACCAAAACACGTGGTGTTGTTGACAGTGAATTCGTTTATCTCTGATTCCAGCGGTACCTTGAGTCAGATTTGCCATTGGGTGGAGGAGTGCAAATATGGACCGTATCTTAATTACATGTCAGTTAATGCTTTTGGAAAGTCAAATCACCCAGACATATACACTTCCAGATCAAGGAATTTGCCCGATTCCCCAGCTCTTCGGATACTGGCTGACGTGATGTGCTTTTCCATCATCACACTCTCTACTCAGATCTTCAGCATCTTCAGTCCACAGTTTTCTCTTTACACTTAATGGTAGGGACTGGGATGCGTTAATCTAAAAAGAGACCTTGAATTGCAGGTTCATAGTTCTTTGAAAGCGCAGTCATAGGTTACCAGAATCTTACAGAAGGTGAATTGCATCCCTGTTTTTTTCTGGCAGGGCATTCAGTTGATGATTGGGAGGTTGCATGTGTGCAAGACATTGGTTAGGCCACATTAAAATAGTGTGTGCGATTCTGATCTCTTTGCGGTCGAAAGGAAACCGTTGAACATGAAAGTTCAGAAAAGATTGCTTGGAATGCTGAATTTCGAGGTGTCAAGCTCGCTGAAGAACAACAGGATGACGGGTGACCTTATAGAGATTTATAAAGTCATGAGGATCATGGGAAGGGTGAGTAACTCAGGTCTTCTTCCACTGTAGGAGCGTACAAACCTGACAGCATACGTCTAGTGTGAGAGGGCAAAGAACTAAACGGAAAGGAAGGAATGATTTCACCGAAATGGTGATGCACGTTCAGAAATAACTGCCTGGGGAAGTACTGGACGCAGCTACAGTTCCAATATCTGAAAATAACCTGGATGATTTTCATGAATAAGAAACGTTTACAGAGATTTGGCCAAATTCTGGCAAAAGGGAGTAGATCAGTGTAGGATATTTACTCGGCATGGCCATGTTGAGCCAAAGATGTGTGTCTTGCTTTTTAATTACTATGACTCTTTGACGGATTGACTCTCCTTCTGGTAACCTCCGTGGATTTATTAATTTCAATTTATAACACACCAGATAAATTCGAACATCAGAGAGAAATCCACTTGGTAGATTCATTTTTTTTAAATTTTACTCATCGTTTTATGCGTGGGTTGCTGCCTAAGCATATTAGCCAAATGCCGTGAATGCACTGTTCATTACAAAAAACAGAGATTCTTTTGTAGACGAAAAAGAATCGGCATCCATTCATCGGCAGTTGACATTTACAGGCGTGATTGTAGTGTGAACATCAGAAAGGAAAATATAATGTATTTTTCCAATCGATAGCCATACAGAAACTCAGAGGCATGAAGATTTCTACCTCTCGATGTGTTCAGTATCGTTATCAGCTCGCATGTCTGCAATCCACCTCTTTTCCAGAAATTCATGTGTTACCACTCGTTGTAATCTTATTCAGGAAATATCTCTACCGATTATTAAAACAACTTCACACTCAGCTCAATTTCATTGAACATGGGGCATGAACAAAAAATCAGCTCCATGTTCCTCCATTGTCAAGCCAAGTCCTCAAACATCAGAAGAATAAATATTGAAACTTCATAAAAGAAGGAAAAGCAAGAAGACTTTTAACTCTCCACTGAAACCTGTCACATGTGAAATTCTGTGGACACGCATCCGAATTTTGCATTTTTGCCATGTTGATCTGATCATATCATAACAGTGTCAATTTTTAAAAATCACACGACTCCAGGTTATTGACCATCAGGTTGAATTAGAAGTCGTAGATTTTAGAGCGCTGCTCCTTCAATAGGTTGTTGTGCAGTAAAAGATCTTAAGACATAGAATAATAACAACGTTTACGAGTGATGTAACTCAAATTATATATTGATAAAAGAGGACTATTTGTTTACTCTCTTATCTTTTAGAATGCCAATGTTGCTTTCAGTGCTTTCATATGAAAATCGCAGAAGATGTTTTAAAGTTGCATTCTCAAGTGAACTGAAACAACATGTGCTATGGCAGCGCCGATAATGCATTGGAGGTTTGTGGTGCCTTTGTGAGGTGACCTGAGTCCCAAAGTTCAGACTGAATCTCATCTTCAAAACGGATTCACAGAATCTTACATAGATTCGTGCTGTTTTTGAGCAAAGTAACATATAATTCTGCAAGTACAAATTCACCTCACAAATTTTGGGCGGCACTGCTGCTTCACAGCGGCAGAGACCTGGGTTCAATTCCCGCCTCAGGCACCTGTCTGTGTGGAGTTGCACATCCTCCCCGTGGGATTCCTCTGGGTGCACCGGTTTCCTCCCACAGTCCAGAAATGTGCAGATTATGTCCATTGACCATGCTAAATTGCCCGTAGTGTTAGTGGACGTGGTAGATGTGTGGGTGGGTTGCTCTTTGGAGTGTCGGTGTGGACTTGTTGGGCCGAAGGGCCTGTTTCCACGCTCTGTCTGTATTGGGGCATGAATGAATGTGAAAGAATGTGTGCATGTGTAAAGGGTACACGTGAGTGAGAGACTTCGGTATGGGTGTGAGTATAGGAGTGCAGCTGTGAGCGTATGAGAGAGGGCAGCGTGAGAGTGCGTGTCTGTAGGAGAGAGGGAAGGAATGTCTGTGTGTGTGTTGTGCAATGCGGTCACCTGTAGTGTGACATGAACCCAGGGTCCCGGTTGAGGCAATCCTCATCAGCACTGAACTTGGTTTCCAGCCTCTCTCCATTGAAAACAATGATTTGGCGATGCCGCTGTCAGTGAGACAGGTTGTATGTTTATGTGTGATTGTGAGTGTAAAGGCGTAAGATTCTGTGAGAGGGTGCGTGCTTGAATGTGGGATCATATCAGAGAGGGTCTGCTTGAGTGTGTGTGTCTGCAACTAGGTTTGAAATTGATTTTGCCTTAAATGTAGGAGGAGTTTTTTCCGTCCAGTGTTGTAGAGTATAAAGTAAAAATAGGTTGAGGAGAAAGGGGTTGCTAATATTTGTTGGTTTTAATATTCTCTTTTGGGTTTACAGAAAAAAAAGTTATTTTTATTTAAGTTGTGCCGTTTTATCTCTTCAAATTTAATATGTGAGTGCCAGGTGAGATTCCATGTGTGTCTTTTTTTAAAAATTGGCAATGTGTTTATTAGTGTGGAGGTTCGCGCCTGTGATTTCGATACGATTAGGAATACACATTATGAGGAATGGACAGGTTTCAATAGATGTGTGGATCGAGAAAATAACAGTAAATTAAAGCATTTGCCGGTTAGTTTCCTGGATCATTAAATAAAACAAAGGTGGGACAATTTGTTTAATTTTTGTTACTTATGGTTGGTTAAATTAAAATTGAGAGTAATAGCTGTTAAAATTAGTAAAAAAAAGTATTTGGGGTTTGAATATGATTCCAAGTTTGCAAAGATTGTTTGAAAAGAAAGGATTTTTAAAAAGTACTGTTGGAATTACAAACAGAGGTTAGAATTTTGTTTAACCATGGACAAATGTAAAGCTGAAATTGTCAGGGAATTTCTCAGGAGGGCAAAACGGACAATGATATCGGCTTTGGCAAATATAATTAAGGAGAATCCAAATGGTTTTTAAAGATATATTAAGGACAAAAGGGGAATAGGGAGAGAAAAGGGCCACTCAAAAATCAGCAAGGCGGCCTTTGTGTGGAATGACAGAAAATGGGGGAGATACTAAATGAGTATTTTGCATCACTATTTACTGTGGAAAGGAATATAGTAGATATGGACTGTAGAGAAATAGATGGTGACATCTTTCAAAGTGTTTAGATTACAGAGGAGGAACAGCTGGATGTCTTAAAACGGTTAAAGGTGCATAAACCCCCAGGACATGATCGGGTGCACCCGAGAGCTCTATGGAAAGCGAAGGAAGTGATTGCGGGGCCTTTTGCTGAGATATTGTTATCATCGATAGTCACAGGTGAGGTGCCAGAAGACAGAAGGTTGGCAAACGTGGTGCCAAAGTTTCAGAAGGGCGGTAAAGACAAGCCAGGGAACTATAGAACGGTGAGCCTGACCTCGGTGGTGGGCAGGTTGTTGGAGGGAATCCGAAGTGACAAGATGCACATGTATTTGGACAGGCAAGCACTGATTAGAGATAGTCAGCATGGCTTTGTGCGTGGGAATACATGTCCCACAAACTTGGTTGAGTTTTTTGAAGACACAAAGAAGATTGATGAGGGAAGAGCAGTGGATGTGACCCAAATGACGTTCGACAAGATTAGCAAGGTTAGATCTCATGGAATAAGGGAGAACTAGCCATTTGCATATAGAACTGGCTCAAAGTGAAGAAGACAGAGGCTGGTGGTGGAAGGTTGTTTTGCAGACTGGAGGCATGTGGCCAGTGGAATACCACAAGGATCGGTGCAAGGCCCTCTACATTTGGTCATTTACATAAATGATTTGGGTGTGAGCATAAGACGTACAGTTAGTAAGCTTGCAGATGACACCAAAATTGGTGGTGTAGTGGACAGCGAACGGGGTAACCTCAGATTACAACAGGACCTGTACCAGATGGGCTAATGGGCTGAGAAGTGTCAGATAGAATTTAAATATGATAAATGCGAGGTGCTGCATTTTGGGAAAGCAAATCTTAGCAGGACCTATACACTTCAGGTTCAGGTCCTAGGGAGCGTTGCAGAACAAAGACACCTTAGAGTGCAGGTTCACAGATTCTTGAAAGTGCAGTCGCAGTTAGATAGGATAGTGAAGAAGGCGTTTGGTATACTTTACTTTTTTGGTCAGACCATTGAGTACAGGAGTTGGGAGGTCATCTTACAGCTGTACAGGACATCAGTTCGGCCACTGTTGGAATATTGGGTGCAATTCTGGTCTCCTTCCTGTCGGAAAGATGTTGAGAACCTTGAAAGGGTTCAGAAAATATTTACAAGAATGTTGCCAGGTTTGGAGGATCTGAGCTACAGGGACAGGCTGAACAGGCTGGGGCTGTTTTCCCTGGAGCGTCGGAGGCTGAGGGGTCATCTTATGGATGTTTACAAAATTATGAGAGGCATGGATATGATACATAGACAATGTATTTTCCCTGGGGTCGGGGAGTCCATAACTAGAAGGCATAGGTTTAGTTTGAGAGGGGAAAGATATAAAAGAAACCTAAGTGGCATTTTTCACGCAGTGGGTGGTACATATATGGAATGAGCTTCCAGTTGAGGAGGCTGGTACAATTGCAAAATTTAAGAGGCATTGGATGGATATATGAATAGGAAGGGTTTGCAGGGATATGGGCCGGATGCTGGCAGGTGGGTCTAAGTTGGGTTGGGATATCTGGTCGTCATGGACAGGTTGGACCGAAGGCTCTGTTCCCATGCTG
This sequence comes from Chiloscyllium punctatum, assembly GCF_047496795.1. Classification (NCBI taxonomy): domain Eukaryota; kingdom Metazoa; phylum Chordata; class Chondrichthyes; order Orectolobiformes; family Hemiscylliidae; genus Chiloscyllium; species Chiloscyllium punctatum. Next base: position 45,899,796 of record NC_092773.1, on the reverse strand, counting down.
TACATCTCTATGACTCTACTCAAATACTTAGGTGTCAGTGAAACAGACATGTGAAGTGTCCATGAAAAAAGATTTAAATTACAATTGAGGAAAAGTTTGTTAGATGATAAAGAAAGACAGAATAAAGGGAGAGAAAAAGACAAAAGAAAGGTAGAGAGAAAGACAGACAGAATAAAGGGTGAGAGAAAGTTTTCACTGAGCAATAAGAGTGAGAATTCGAAGTTGCGAATTGGGAACTTCGTCATCAGAGTCAAGTTAACTGGCTGGAGATTAGATGAGATGTTAGTATTATTACAAATATTTCAAATTTCAGCCACATTGTCATGAGAGAAACATCGAAAACCTTCTTCAACTTATTTGAAAAATTGATGTGCCTGTTGGAGTGGTCCCTGTATTTATGGACAATGCTAGTTTAGACTAAACTGGTAGGTTGTACTAGTGAGGTATTTGCCGCTATGTCAAATGAGAGGGCATGAGATTACAAAGAGGTCAAACAGCTATTTTAAGCGCTTATGAATTGATACCAGAAGCGCATAAACAGCCTTCAGAGGCATAAAAATGGAATTAGGTTTGACTTATGTTTTGCGTTTGAAGGAAGTAAAACCGTAATTTCTAATAATAGATGCCGGCCTCAAAAATAGATAAGATCTATGAGGTTGAACGTGAGATTAGTCTGCTGGTGGAGTTGAAAATTCATGTGCAGTGTTCCTGTGGTGTATCAGAAATTCCAGAATTTTCCAAAAGCATTATGTTAAACACGGTATAAAAGAAGGAGAATACACCTGAGGATAACTTTCAGAAAGGTGAAAGCTTGAGACGGAAATGGAGACCAATTCAGAACCGAAATCGGCGAAATGCAGTAGATTGTGTAGTCTGTGTATTACACCGTGGAATTTTTAGAAGTAGAATATGAGCTCGATAGATTAGACTAGGTTCCCTACATTGTGGAAACAGGCCCTTCGGCCCAACCATTCCATATTGACCCTCCGAAGAATAACCCACCCAAACCTGTTTCCACCTGACTAATGCACCTAACACTACGAGCAATTTAGCACAGCCAATTCACCTGGCCTGCATATCTTTGGACTGTGGAAGGAAACCGGAGCACCCGGAACAAACCCACGCTGACACTGGGAGAACGTACAATCTCCACACAGACTGTCACCCTAGGTTGGAATCGAACCTGGGACTCTGGTGCTGTATGTCGTTAGTGCTAACCACTGAGCCACCGTGCCGCCCATGAATGTGTCCACTGTGGTATTTGAAAGACTCAGGCTTCGGTAAACAAATCATTTTTATTGGCCTGGACCGCACGAGGATGTTGCTAACCTTCACCAGACGTCTCATACATGCCAAATGGTCGGTACGTTACAGGCGGAAAAAAAGCCAGGACCTTTGTTAACAATTTCTGCACGTGAAGAACGTTTCACACGGGTTATGAAAGATATTTTCGGACATACGCCGAGAAATAAAAATGGGAAACAGATTTCGTTAACCATAATGGCTTTGTCTACCAGATTTCAAGAGTAAATTGAATTATGAGAATTAAGGCAAAATGAGTGGTGGAGGAGTTCGTCGCTTTGTTCGCGTGTTATGGGCTACCCAGAGAGATTCATTTGAATCAAGGTTCTAATTTTTTTGCAAGCCTAGTTATGGATTTGGATTTTATTCAAGTACGTATCATACTTATTCCAAGAGAGCTTTAGAAAGCTGGCATGAGACCTTGAAGACCATGTTGAGAGCAGACTGTCAGGATTACCCGAAAAATGAGGAGGAAGATGTCCAATTCGGATTGTTTCCCATCACAGATGCACCAAATGATTGGACGCAGCTTACTCCCTTCGAGTTAATATTCTGACATGAAGGTGAGGACCCATGAAATTATTTAAAGTAAACTTGACAAGACCAAAGCACAAGACCTAACAATTTGGTTTTGCATCTGGTGAGAGGAAGATGTTATGTCGAGCAGGTGATTTTGCTAAAACGTACCAAAAGGGGCCACAGCATAAAATGAAGCAGTTTCCATATACAAGCACAGACTCAGAAGTTGTCTTTTAGTCATGACCTCTTATTACTGTTGCCAGTGATAGGACACAATTTATAGTCAGGTTTAGTAGCCCCTGATAAATTTAGAAAAAAGTTGAGTTAGGTGAACAATCTCATAAAGTTGTTGACTTGTTGAAACTGAATTGCACTGGACAGAAACAACTGAAGAAACAAATGTAAGTTACTTCTCAGCAGAGTGCGGAATCAAATCCGGATATTGTGGATTTTGATCTGACTCAAAATATCTTTCAAACTAAGAAGGCCTTGAGTACTGGGAACAGGTCAATACACTATCCTCCTCAGAACCAATGAACACAGTTGAAAGTTTGCTACTGTAGTATGCGGACATATGTATGAGTCTGATGCATGGGAAGAATACAATTGTAAATGATGTGGATATAGACAATGCTGTTCAGATAAAGCAACACTCTAATCAGCGTCACACTTCCAAAGCCAGCGAGGTCCTGAAGGGTGTGGTAGCCAAAATCAACGAGGATGGCATTGAACTGAGCCAGAATGCATAAAGTTCAATGATGTTCTTAGATATCAAAGCCCAAATGCAAATAATGTTTCATACGGATTATGAATGATTGTGATGGAGCCCTGCCTGGAATTAAAAAAAAGTTTTCATTATCCACAATGGTTGTACCTACCAGATTTCAAGAGACAATTTGATCACAAGAACTCAAGCAATCAGATTGGACTCAAGGCCAGACTGGATTCAACGATTTTGCTTGAATTATTGGAAGTCCATACCGTTACAAAATCGGACTCATACCCAATATCGAGATTGGATGTCTGTATGGAGGGAATTTGACAAGCAGTTATATCAGCAAGTTGGACAAACTGTGTGTTTATGACAAGTACATTTCCCAGTGACAGTGAAAGACATTTCTGCGCTTGCAAACACAAATGAACTGCAACAAGTCAAATTGATGCCCTTTGGAATGAATAACACACCCGCCAAATTTGAAAGACTCACAAACAAAGTTGTCGATTGGTTTACAAACTGTGAAGTCTGTTTGAACAATGTATTGGTGTTTTGTAAGCACGGGTAGGATCATACTGTGTCGTTTGAATGAACACGAGAGGCGAAATTGGCAATAATATTAAACAATACAGAAGACACAAAAGGTGTCTTCTTGAGTGATGTTCTTGGGACATAGCAGTGGTCCTGGAATGTTGACCACACGGAACGCAAAGATGAAGGCCATAGAGGAATTCTACCTAATAAAGTATAGATAAGGTAGGTATCTATTCAATTATGAAATATATTTGTCTGTCAAGAAGTTAATGTGAATTTAGATTAATGTCATACACATGGCATGGTGATGGTGTTAAGGCAAATAAGAAATTGAGCCTTTTTTTTCATTATATTGGTTAATTTGCTTTCTTCAGGGGAAGGGGTCATGACGGTCTATACGCGTACTGTATTTTTAAAGGAGAGAGGAAACTAATCCGGAAATAGAAAAGCAGACCGGAAAATATGTAACATTTGCTGTCCAAAAACACTGCACGGTGTTGCCATACACCTAACAAATTCAAACTCGGCCAATTAATTTCAGTCGTACCACAGATAACAAATACCAATCGAATTTCAATTTTTCAATTTGGGATGACATCAAACCAATTAAATGATCCAATGTTTTGGGGAATAAAACCAGACATTTTGAAGAGATTGGTAGAGAATAGCAACGACTACCAACAAACAAACTGCTAGCTATATAGCTGTCTGAAAGTTCCCTTATGAAAACAAATATCTGCAGCAGAACACTAATGTCAAACCAAAGAAATCCACAAAGAATGGTGTGGATCTGGAGATGATAACGGGTTTTCAAATTGATGTTGACGTAAATTTAAGAGGGAATGTATAGGACCAGAATTGTTGCGTGATAGTTAAAAGATAGAATTAAGAGGATGTTGTAAATAGTTTTTGGTTTTAGTATTCTCTTTCAGACGTTTAGAATAAAATTGATATTTTTTACTTTAAATGGTGACCTTTGGGAGTATTATTTTCCTCTCGATGATTATCGCATTGCAGAAAGCGGTGCGGGTCTCTGTGTGTCAGTTTTAGAATGATCAGAGTGTTTTAACCCGTGTCATAACCAAGTCTTTATATCTTTCTCCACGATAAACACAGTGAGGAAATATTCATTGAGAAGCTCGCCCATTTGCCGTAGTTAGACAAAAATATAAACTCACACACTTACTCTTGAGAGGCCATAACCTTTCTGTAATAATTATTTTCTCTCAGCCAAAGCTATCTCAAAGCCTTCATCAATAAACTCTTTTGTCCACTGCATACCTCTAGGGAATCCCTTGATCATAGCTGCTTTTACGTTGAAAATAAAGCCTTTATTCCTTTATTGCTGATGTTCTGTTCAAGAAAGTAAACTGTGATATTTCATCAAACTAAAGGAAAGTCAGCATCGCACTGTCATTTGGAAAGCTGTTGGAGAGTATTCTAATGGACAAGACTTTAGATGTTTCAAACCGCCTGGCCTAATTAGACACAGTTAAAATACCTTTGCGCAGGCAAGGGCAAGTCTTATTAACATGATTGAATGTTTCGAGGAGGTGATGAAACTTGTCGTTTATGGTCGTGCTGTGGATATTATCGACATGGATTTCACTGAGACTTTCAGCAAAGCCCCTCATGATAGAGTCGTCAAGAGATTTAAATGCATAGCATCCACGGTGAATTGGTCGCTTGAATCCTTTTGGTTTTGCACATACTAGCCAGAGGAACGTGGTCGAATAGCGGAGTTTTGTTTTCTGAAAAACAGTCCGTGACAAGTGGTGGTCCATAGTTATCGCGACTGGCAGCTCTGCTGTTTCTGGTTTTCATTATTGACATGAATGAAATTGCAGATTGTAAGTTTGTAAGTTTACAGATGAAATAAGGTTCAGTGGTTTCTGGGAAAGTATAGAAGGTTGTCAAAGAATAGAGCAGGGAGTAGATCTGTTCCAGGTATGCACGAAGATTTGGCAGATGGAATTGAGTCCAGTGCTGCACTTGGAGATCATGCCTTAAGGAAAAGTATATAGTTAATCGTAGGAACCTGAAGAGCTTTTATTTGAAGAGGGATTTTGCTTGCAAATCCAGTGCTCCCTGAAAGTGGCAACACAAATCGACACGGCATTAGAACAGTTTTATGACATGCTTGTCTTTATTGTTCGGAGTATTGTGAGTAACAGTCAGGCTATCATGTTGCAGCTTGATAAAACATTAGTTCGGCTTAAATTAGAGTTCAATTCTGTTCACCATGTTACAGAAACGTTATGGAGATTTGGAGAAGGTGCAGCAGAGTTTTACCAGGATGCTACCAAGATTTGAGAAAATGAGCGATAAGGAAATGTAATTAAAAAGCTCGGCTTGTTTTCTCTAGTGAGGGGGGAATGAGGTGAAACTTGGCAAAAGGCTACAGAAATATGAAATTAATGGATAGGGTTATTGGCCTGAATCTCTTCCCCACAGTGCAGTGTCTAACTTTACATTGCATGCATTTCAGGTGAGTGAATCAAAGTTCAAAGGGAGATATGGAGCGTACGTTTCTTTAAAGCAGTGAGTGTTCGCAGTCTAGTACGTACTGTCGTGATGTCAGTCGTGGCAGAAGGGGGAGCTAAGGAAGCCTTTAGGTATGCACATTATAATGCAAGTCATGTAGGGATATGGTCAAAGGGCAGGCAGAATGAATTAGTTTAATAATGAAGCATGTTAAGCATTACGTTATCCCTCGAAGTGCACGTTCCTGTGCTTTCCATGTCTATGTTCGTTGTTCCAAGTTCCCCAAATTAGGTACTTGTGCATCTAAGATAACCCAGCATCGATGGAAAAGTAAATCTTTCAACACAGGCATGTGAGTACACATGACAATTTATGTAACTCAATTGAAGTCAATTGAATCATTACTTCTGTGCCTTTTCTTCAGAGCGCTGTTTCCCCCCTGTTGTTTCATGGAAAGATTTGAATTTTCCTTCTTTTATGTGCGATACCGGCAGTCATGAATTGATGACCAAAATGAATATTGACTGGGGGGATGAAGAAATAGGCTGTCTGGATTCAAAGAATAAAGCCAGGTAATGTGATTTTCAGATTGTTCTATAGTGAAAGGACATTACTTCAATATTGCAAATAGACATATTTCAGACAACTATTCGAATTTCTATTATCGTCCTTCTGCAGTGCTTGTTTATCTCCTCTCCAAATACGCATCAAATTCTCCCTTTACTCTGAGGCAAAGCATTCCAAGTTCCAAACACATACCATCAGCGAATGTCTATAATGTATGTTTCATTCACTTCCCAAGCTTCTGAGCAGTCTGTACTCTGATGAAACCTCCCATAAATGATAAGAAGTCTTAGCATGTCCACTTAACCCTTGGTACCTCAGTGTGATTAGATTCAATTGCTGATTTTCCGTCCTTTAATTTGAGTCTAAATGCCATCATAGAACATAGAATGTAGAACACAGCAGCAGATGACAGGCCTTTCAGCCCTCGATGTTGCCCCGACCTGTGAAACCAATCTGAAGCCAATTCATCCTGAACTATTCCACTTTCATCCTAATGTTTATCCAATGATCGCTTAAATGCGCATTAACTTGGCGAGTCAACTAATGTTACGAGCGGGGCATTTCACGGCCTGAGTGTCTATGAGTGACGAAACTACCTTTGACATCAGACTTATATCAATGAGCCCAAAATATAAATCTATGCCACGTCGTGCTGGTCATCACCATCCGAGGGAGAAATCTGTCAGTGTGCAACTTGTCTAAACCTCTGATAGTCTTACATGTTTCAATTAAGTCACATGTCAACTTTCTTCTCTCGAACGAAAACATCATCGAGTCCCTCAGCCTTTCCTCGTCAGAACTTCTTTCCATACTCAGGAACATCCTGGTAAATCTGCTGTGAGTCCTTTCCAAAGTTCCCTCGTCTTTACTGTAATGCAATTACCAGAACTGCGTGCAATACTCCAAGTATGACCGCACCAGAATTTTGTACAGCTGAAAGTTAACCTCGTGGCTATGACCATCAATCCCTCTACCAAAAAGCCAATACGACATGTGCCTTCTTAACAGCAATATCAACCTGAGTGGTAATTTTCAGAGATCGATGCACATGGACACCAAGATCTCTGTTCATCTGCACTATCAAGAATCTTTCCTCTCGCCCACCACTCTATATTTCTGTTGCTCTTTCCAAAGTGAATCACTTCATACTTAACCACAGAAAACTCCATTTTGCACCTCTCAGCAGAGCTCTGTAGCTTGTCTATGTCGCATTGTAGCCTGAAAATCGTTCGTCACTATCCACAACTCCACCGACATTAGTGTCATTCACAATTTTCCTTACCCATTCTGCTCCGCCCTCATCCAGGTCCTGTTTAAAGATGACCCACTGCAGTGGCCGAAACAGATCCTTTCATTACACTACTGGTAACTGAACTCAGGATATACATCTCCCATCAACCACAACCATTTGTCTTCTCTCAGCTAGCCGATTTCTGATCCACACCCCAAATCACGCTCGATCCCATGCCTCTTTTCTTTTGTGCAATATCTTCCGATGCGGATCTAAAAGAAAACTTGAATGATCAAAACATCCCAACAAAATGAAATGGTACAGGCTTGACCCTCTCAAAGTATTTTCAGAAGGTGGTCCTGACTGATTTTTGTCTGAAGGTTGATGTGAAGTGAGTGTTCCCCAACTGATACAAGCCATCAAAGCACTGGACTTTCAGGGGAAAAAACACAGTAATTTCAGGTCAACAGTTGTAGCCCCAACAAATGGAAACGTAATTTTGAATAACTTAACTGTTGAAATACGACACCAATCCGCTCCAATACCTATTAGTAATTAAGTGTTCCAATAGTTTAACATCCCATGAACATATCCATGGCAAAAACGAATCAAACACAGACTCTTATCGACGGAAGGAAACAACGACAAAGACATAAACTTCAATATAAATTCAGAAAAGTCTTTTAAAGAAGCTGGCGACATCCCTGCACTCCACCAACTTGTGTCTGCTGCAGCTGAAATAAAGTCGAAAAAACGAGCATGAACTGAGAGCACTGGCCATTCCTTTTCCAGCTTTAAACGGAAAACTAATGCATGAAAATAAAACTGTTGGCCTATAACCTGGTGTTTTAGTCCAGTAACGATACCTCCAAATCATTATTAAAAGCGATACTGCGGCAGCTATGCCTTTATGACCTCGAAATATAAAAAAGACAGAATATCATTGAAAAAGTAACAGCATTGTCACCAGCACAATACGTTTTTATTCTGATCCTACATTCCTCACAAAGGTATTGATGTTTAATTCCACACGCATATTCCATATCATTAGTCAGTTGCTTAAATATCGTAGAAACTATGCATGTCGTCAGTAATGAATATTGATATTTACTCAGTGTTCTTTGTCTAATCCCAGGCTTTCAGATGAGCTAGACTAAATTTCCAACTGGTCTGGAATGAGTTACTGATAAGAGGATTGCATTCTTCACATGTGATGCATGAAAAGATATCCAATGTGGTTAGTCAATCACTTCGTGTGAATTTTCCTCTATTCGCCACTCAGTATGCAATTTCAGAAACTGGACAAATATTCGAATTTGATGAGCTACGATATGCGTAAGGATTCAACACTTGGCAGCGAGGAAGCGCAGAGAACAATTGATAAACGTATTAATAACAAAAATAGTCAGGAGGCAGTGTTATTTTTCACAAAATCCGGCTGTCTAAATTCTGAAATAAGGTGATGTACATGACATCTCGCGTCCAATGCATAGAGATCACAACGAAAGTGACGTCGAGAATATCAGGGCCAGATCTTATTTTGTTTCATTGTGTTATGCAAAACAAAAACATTTTAAATTAACGGAACTAATGTAAGTGATGATTTGACGTAATCGACTCAATGGAGGTCTGATGTGTGCATAAATACAGCTGAGCATTTCCATGTGTCGGTCATATGGCAGCCAGAGACCTTCAACAACTACAAACGTCATTCATTTTCAGAAATGAGGAAACCACCGGTTTTGCTGTTGAAAGAGATTTACTATCCACTTCTTGCAGCTGCTGCTCTTCCAGGTAAGCAATTGATCTTGTTTCTTTCCGATTGATTTTACTTTACTCGTGTAAGCGTTGAATTCTCTATTTTTCCATTGTCAGTTTTCACAGAAGATTATCAAACCAGTGATTGAACACTTTCGGCTCCTACATTTTAAATGGGGACATAACTCGTGTATTAACAATTGCCACCAATGTGCCGCCTGCAAGGAGTCGTGTCGTTCTTTAGACAGTCTGGTAATACCAAACAAAATGATGACTACAGCAGCATATTAAACATTTGTGTAAATGAAATGTTTTGTAAATCACTCAGAATGTGTGCACATTCTCTTAATAAATATCTACACCTCTATTTCAATCATGCTTTGCAATATTGCCGACTCTGTCTCTTATATCTGTCTTTATTACAGCGAACACGATGACTATTTTAATTCTTTTACGAAGAAACTGTGGTCTTTCCAAATGCATCACTGCTTATATCGTGGCCATGGCAACATCGGATCTATTGGTCGTCATCAATAATGTTGTAGTGTATCGCATTTTAAGTTATCACTTTCCATTTTCCTTCTTCTCCCGAACACCTGTTTGCAAGCTCATTATATACATGACTGTCATCAGCCTCGATTTAACTGTTTGGTTCACTGTGTCGTTCACATTTGACAGATGTGTGATGATCGGCTGCCAGAGATTTAAAACATTATATTGTACCGAAAGAACTGCAACCACGGTATTAATAATCATTTCGGTCTTGACATTGTCAAAGAATATTCCAGTTTTGTTTGCATATGGGCCAGAGGAAATCATTGATGTAATCCAGTGGGGCTGTCGATCAAGTGTAACATCATCTGAATGGTTGGTCTGGTTTTATAGTGCCTGGCTTGGTTGGCTTCCATTTCTCTTAATATTCTCGTTTAATTCTTTAACCATCCACTTTATTGTGATGGCGAATCGAACTCGGATTAGGCTCCGCGGTCACAGAAATAATAATGAAAGCAGTGCAGAGACGGAGAACCGGAGGAAGTCCATCGTTTTATTATTATCGGTATCCGTCAGTTTCATGTTGCTTTGGTTGACATTTTCTATTATTTTGGTCATTGCCAGATTGGAAAACCCGAATGATTACAGAGGTGACTTTAATGATCCTGAATATATCGCAACTGAAATAGGAAATAGCCTCAAGTTGTTGAGTTGTTTCCTGAATCCCTGTATTTATGCCATAACCCAGAAAAAATTCAGAGAAGAACTGAAGAATGCAATGGAATCGCTATTGAAACAAACTCTCAGAGTATTTATAAAAAACGTGGACAAGAGCAATATATTTTAGCGGAACCTCTTTTTAGCTGAGGCTAGATTTCACCCCCGTTTTGGTTAATTCCCCCGCTTGTGAAAAATGTTTTGCACAATTATCCCTTAGATTTTCAATCCACATTTTGACATGTGATAATTTCTATTTCGTGCGATTTTTGTTTGAAATATACATATTACACATCCATTGAAAAGTGACATTTTCCAACTCAGGTGTCAATGTTCTAAAACCTCTCTTGAGCAGGATATTTTTCAAATAAATACATGAATATAAAATGGATACCGTGATCAAATACATAAGTCTACAATCGTACTCCTATTTATTGCTTTCAGTAGAAATTATCAAAGAGAGTATTGGTTCAAATTGGAAACTGGGTATTTTTGTTCAAATTTTGCAAGGAAGAGATTTTATAGTCTGACAAAATTACACAATGGAAAGCCATGGTCGACAACTTCAAACAGGCAAGAAGAAACAAAGGAAACGTTCTTGCGGACCTGGCTCTTGTAAGATAGGGAACGGAGCGTTAATTCATTCAATGGATGGATCAGATAACCTCTGTCAAATGGCCTACTATGTACACAGGAATAGTGCCTATAACGCTCATTGATGAGTACACGAAGGAAAGGCAGACTTAGAGATATATTCAAAATAAGAGTGATCTTCCATCTCAAGACTTTTTTTCGTATTCTCCCGATACTCAAGCATCCTTGGAGCCTTCAGAAATACATATTGCTATTTCTTTAATACATTTAAGAAAACGACCATTACTGGTTTCTCTGACAGAGAACGCCACAGTCTCTGTTCAAAAACTCTCTCTTTATCGCAGTCATAAATATTCTGTCTCATCTTCTGAGATACTGAAGCATGGCTCCATCAGACAGTGGCATTGTGATGGAAATTTCTTTTTTTTTGTTCTCAAACATAAAGCAAGATTATCGGATGGAAACCCTAAACGTTCATATTTGTTTCAACGTGATGAATTTTCAGTCACTATCTAAGACAAATTTAATGTCTAATCCTTTTTTGCCTGCCTGAAGTTACATTGTAACTTGTTCTTTAACTTCTAACATTGGTGTGGGAATACCAAGTGTGGGAATGTCGGGTCTTAATGTGGAACAAGAGCAATAATGTAAATTCGTCTTTATCTTTACATGCAGATGCAAATATCAATGAACAGTTGCTCTCTGACGATTGCAACATGATCACATAAACAATGCGTAGTGTCAAAGAGTCGCACAGCACAGACGCAGAAACGTTCATCCAGCCAGTTTGTGCCTTCCATAAACAAAAAAATATCTTCGTCGCACTTCTCTGTGCTTGGCCCATCTACCTTCAAACAATTCTTGTTATCATACTGACCTTAATGAATTTTAAAAGTCGTAACTCGATGTCCAACTCTACCTTTGCAAGTTCATTCCACAACCGAACCACTCTTTGTGTAAAAAATACCAGCATGTATGTATAAGGTTTTCTCCTCTAACCTTGAAAATATGTGACCTTTCCATAAACTCCCCCATACAATGGAAAACGCACCTGCAAATCTCCTCATCTGTACATCTCATGATTTTATTAACCTGTATAATGCCATCTCTCAACGGCACATACTTCAGTAAAAATATCCTTGCTTAGCCAGTCAATATTTCAAAGGTAAACCCTTCATTCCCAATAACATCTCATTGAATCCCTTCTGACCACTCTTCCGCTGAGCTACTAATCGTATTCGGGGCTTTGACGGGCTGAAACTGAGTACTAATCCTTTCAACATTATAGTCATGGTAGACTTGTCAAAGGAAGATTGTGAACAAATCGGTGCCCAATTTCATGTGATGTCCGTTGGCAGGAAGAACATCGACCCTCCTGAGAAGCAGGTAAGGGGTCTATTCTGCTGTAATTCCCAGTTGCTTGTATCCTTCATTAAATTAGCATAGTCAGCATTAACTGATCATCTCTCATTCTAATTTTAACACATTTTGGGCGACATTGTTAACCAATCGCATAACGATTTCTGGCGGATGACAGTTCACTCCCTAATTCAGTGATGGAACGTTCGATGATGGATTGGGAATCGGTTTCCCATATCCTAACACCTATAGAAAAGGGTATAACAGATGTTGATTGGATAGGAATTTTCTTTCTTTTGACGAAAGTGCTATCAATGGTGAAAGAGGCTGAATAATGTTCCCTGATTTCTTTCTGGTAAAACTGCAATTCCTCACTTTCAGAAACTTCATCTCCCTTGCAAGAAACTATTGCAAAAGCTCGACATAAAACAGGAAGAAAGAAACCGTAACAATAACATGAATAATAGTCAGTGTTTGTCAGGCTATCAGAACACGATCAATGAATAGTGTGCTGTTGAGGTACGTTATTGCTGTCGTCGGGTCGTGGAAATTGTTTTTTTTTTCTGATACTGTGTTGATGAAGGAATTTTCACATTTTGTGGAACGTGAATTATTGTGTCCATGAAAGGGCTTTTAATGTCGTGTGACTTATGATTTATTCTGTTGGAGTACTTTGCATAATGCCCTTTTGCAGAGGAAGGAGGAAGATGTGAGCACGCAAAACACGGGATCTCAAAGAAGGTCAAAGCTAATTTTCGACACGCAACAAGGCAATCACAAGGTGTTGCCTGCAAAAAGGAAAATCACGCCGAATTCTTGATTCATTCTGCCAATGGATAAGGCATAGGAATGGACGACTTAGTCTCTGTTAAACATACTAGACTAGAAACATACTCGAATATGGGTAGAATAGCAAGTTTTCTTTTCAAAGAAACGACTGTGAATGCATTTAATGTCGTTCTCCAGAAGAAGATATTCTTGCCTCTTCGTCCAAATCAAACAAGAATAAAATATATTTTTGTAACTGTTTTGAAGGCATGAAGCTCATCAGAGAATTCGGAGAAGATTTTATCCTTTATGAGCTCACTGAGACTGTGAGGTTGGGAGTCTGCAGAGGGAGTAAATTCGATATGTTTGCTTTAGAGTTTTGCCAGTATGTTGGAGGGAATGTAGTTGGAACAAAGGCCTGCTTCATGAAGACTGCAGCATAGTAGAGCACAACTGGAACAGGAGGCTCTGGTTGGAGGCTGAGTAAACTCGTGTTGCTTATTGTTGAGCAAGAACTGTCTATGAGAGGCATGGTCATGGTGATAAGGAAATCACTGTCTCCCTTCGACCACGGGATGCAACAAAGGGGGCACAGTTGTCTTGGAAAACAGGATGTTTACCAGGGAGTTGAGGGCTCATCATTTAAACCCAGATATGTTGGTATTCTCGAACGGATTGCGTCGGAGGTTATTTGAGACGGGTATCATCTAAAGTTTTAACGATACTTGCATGAACACTTACAGTGTCATGACTTCCATGCCTATTGACCAAATCCGCAAATTGGACACATGTAGTTATGGCATAGCTAAGGTAGAGTAGAATCGATGGACCGAAGTGTCTCTTGATCAATTTGTTATTCTAAAATTCCATAAAAGAACTTGGGAGACATGGGATTGTGCATGAGCAAAGAATCACTGATATCAACACCAGTTGGAACATCTTAGAGGAAATTTGGTTTCAAACATAAAGTAAATGATGTTTGAAGTGGTGATAAAATATAAACTGAAAAGTTTGAATAGGCAAGTAAACAAAATATGTTCTCTACCGCAGGAAATACCTTAAAGTCTTGGGCACACACAGACATTAAAAAGTTATCCTAAAAAAAAGTTGCACATAGTAGGCACGTGCGAATTGCTCTGACATTCAAGCCAAGGTTTCATTTGTTCCAAGCTAGCCTCTGGAAGTGAAAGTAACGCTAATCAGAAAAATACATTTATAAAGTTGCTGAGACCCTACAAGGGCAAATGAATTTGTCAACTCCTTCTGAAAGGCAAGCCTAACTGTTCAGACGATGTATCAATATTTTTAATTGTATCCTAACGTCTTCTTTACAACCAATGTTCAGCAAATTGACAACTGGATTTGGTAAGTTTGACGAACGTCTTTAACATTACTCTTGAACTGAATTGAACATTCAGCGAAAAATAATGAACTAACAATGCAATTTCAGATAGTTTTATGAAATTTTGGTTGTTCGCGTATTTTGTTTATTTTGATGAATAGATTAATGAAATCTCATGACCAGTTCAGCAACTGACATTGTTTTGAGTGCACTTCGCTGACAGGTGACGTGCAAAGAAATGTAGCTGGGCATTTAATAATGTTTCCCGTGGTAGGGTCATTCAGAAATTACAAGGCATTGGATACAAGGAAACCTGTCTGTCTGGATGCCGATTTGCCTGACCCACAAAAGACAAAACGCAATTGCAGATGAAAAGTATACTGGTTGGAGCTTGTTGACCAGTGGTGTTCCACAGATATCGGTTCTGGAACCTCTGCTGCTTCTGATAACTACATGTGTCCAATTTGCGCATTTGGTCAATAGGCATGGAAGTCATGACACTGTGAGTATTCATGCAAGTAGGATGAGGAACTGGGAGGAAGGATTAGTTCGTTTGCCCAAGACACGAAGATTCGTGGAATTGTGGGTAGTGTGAAGGGCTGTTGCAGGTTGCAAGAGAACATTAACAGATTGCAGACCTGGACTGATCAGTGGCAGCTGGAGTGTAACATAGAAAAGTGTGAATTATTTCACTTTGAAAGGTTGAATTTGAATGGTGAATACATGTTTGAACGCAACATTCTTGACAGTGTGGAGGATCAGAAAGATCTGAGGTCCATATTCCTGCATCCCTAAAAGTTGTCACCCAAGTTGATTGGATTTGGAGGACGACATATCGTGTGCTGGCTTTTATTCGCAAGGGGGGTTTTGATTTAGAGTTGCTAGTTTATGCGGCAGATCTGTAGAGTTTGGTTAGACCACACTTGGAATGCTGTGTTCAATTGTGGTCACCTCATTATATGAAAGGCGCAGAAGCTTTAGGCAGTGTGCAGAGGAGATTTAATGGGATGCTGCGTGGACTGGTTGGCATGTCTTATGAAGAACGGTTGAGGGAACGAGGGCTAATCTCATTGGAGCGAAGAAGGATGACAGATGCTTTGATAGAGGTGTACAAGACGTTGAAAGTCATAGATGGAATAGATAAATATAGACTGTTTCCCAGGTCAGCCATATCGATCACGAGAAGGGATATTTTTTGGAATTTCAATACAATGAGGTATTTCAGCCAGGTGATGACCATGAGACCATTGTTAATTTTCGGGTAAAGAAACAATCCAAACAAATCCCGTTCACTGTTGTCTTTGAGGAAGTCATTAGCTGCTCTTGCCTGAGGGTGATACCAGATCATTAACAATTTACTTAATTCTAAACACCTCTATTGGCAAAAAGGGTCTGTCAATCACTTGTGGAATAGGCAGCGACACAAATGTCCGAGCAATAGGTAACAAGAAAAAGTAAATCATGGTTTGAAAATTAACAGAAGAGACATGGCAGCACACCAGGTCACTTCGAAGTGACATGAAGTTTTCATTCGTCCAATGGGCTCCAACGTTATCGCACTTCAAGAATTCATATTAGCATTTTCACATGATGTCAGGTTTGCACCTCAGTGGCCCTGTTGGCAATGCATTCCACACACCCATGATACTCCGGGTGAAAAGGTCTTTTCTTCAAAGCCCCTTGAAATCTCCAGCCATATAAAATTATGGCCCCTTGCTATTCTGTCTTCAAATAAGATGAACTACTGCTTCTCATCCACTCTGTCATTGCACCTCATAATATTGTACATTTGATGTTTCATAGAAGGTTATCTCGTGCCATCTCTGTTAATAGATGGCCTGTGCAACCCAAGGCTGAATTTGGTGAACACCAACTCCAGTGCAATCACATACTTTCCATCATGTGGTTGCCAGAAATGCATGAAATACTGCGGCTGTTGCCTGTACAAAGTCCTATACAACTCAAACATAATCTCAGTGCTGAAAGTCAATATCACGTTTCAGTACGCAGAAAGGTTTAATCTGTGTTATCAAGAGTGGTGAAGTTGAGTTATCAGAAGAAGCAGGATGGGTGGGGATATAATTCCCTGGGGAGTAGTGGTTGAGGGACATTTTTACAGATTTGGAGAGATCATTAGATATTTAAATTGCAAGGTATTTTAACGAATGTATGGCATTCAAAAACTAGAAGTCATAGATTCTTGCGGGGAGAACGCAAAATTCAGAGACCCAAGGGACCAAGACGGTGGTTTGTATGCGAAACGAATTGAAAAAAGGAAGTTAAAAATGCAAGTACAATAACAATAATTAATGAAATCATCTTTCAAATACATGGAAAGGAAAGGCTTTGTGGGATATTGGACGAATGCAGACGAATAAGAATATTTCTGTTGAGGTAACCAGGACAATTTGGTTTGAATAGTCTGTTTCCATTCGTTTGAATCTGTGACTGTGCTATTCTAATATATTTACAAGTTATAGCTGACTGCAATTTAGCCATGCAACCAAGTAAGATGACACTCTGGAGCACAATTGTACATTTTCTGATTCAATACACGTATAGTGGCTCTCAAAGTACTGCATTGTCTCTTAGAGTCATAGAGATGTATATCGTGGAAATGTATTGATGCTATTGACTGCAGTTACAGGGCGTGCCTGACGATTGTGATTGACATCGTTAGAGTAACATAAGGACACAAGAACTGGGAGAAGAAGTTGGTCATCAGTCACCTGCCGGATTCTACGATTTCCATATGAAAGAACTGCAACCAACATGGTCATTTTAAAAGATCAGAGACTTAACAAATAATCCAGGATTTTGTAGATATGCTATTTCATTTGCATAGCACTGTATAGTTTTCTTATACATTCTTTGCCTTATGATCTCACACTCCGCAACCATCTGATGAAGGAGCAGCGTTCTTTCTTGGAATGCAACTGCCTCCAAATATATCTGTGGTAGTATAACCTTGCGTTGTGTGAAGTTTAGCGAAGTAAATCCGAGTCTAACACCTGCAACTCCAAATCATGTCTTCGCGGACACTTTGCGTTGTTCGTTGTCCCGATGTCCTGTCGAATGTCCAGGACAACTGTCGTATTCCCCAACTGTGAGGGAACCCCTTTGCCTGGTGATTGTTGTGCGGAGTTCATTCATGAGTTGTCTGCTCCGTTTTCACCAATATACACTCCTCCACTTTGCGAAAATAACCAATTGCCAAATCTTAAAGAGTTCATTATTCGCAGCAAAATGCCCAGTTTTCAGGAAAACATCGCCCACATTACCTTACACTATTGTCAGGGCAGACACTGCAAGACGTCTCAGTGTGTCGACTCAGAACCCACCATTACACGTGGCGACCTTCGCACCACCATCTTCCAAGGCAGACTTTGAGGAAAAAGAAACAACTGTGTAAAGTAACCGAGCAATGGCTGATAGCTCAGTTTGGTACACTGAGAATGATCTCAATCGGCAGGGTGGGTTCATGTCACACGACAGATGCCTCCACTGCACGACACACCCTCTATCACTCTCTCTCTCTCACACACACAAGCACAAGCTCACAAACGTAGTTACTCACAAACTATTAGCATTTGCAAACACTCACATGCACACACTAGAACTGTGTCTCATGCACGCGCACATGTCTTTTTTGGAGAATCCGAATTTTATTTTGCTCAATATGCATAACGTACAGTCAATCCTTGAAAAATTCAGTAATTTCGACTTTCGAAATAGAACTCGCACGACTCTAGATTTGGATACAGACTATACCTTCAAACCTTTCATTCATTGCCTGAGCTGAGATGACACCATATGTCAGGAAATCTGAAGTTATCTTGATAATGTGACTTAAAAGGAGATTTGGGATTTGCATAATGATGAACCGAAACCAGAAAACCCATTTCATATGTGTTCAATACATTTGAGCTGCACGACACTTTGATCTTTTGCTTGCAAATCTGTGTCTTAAGGTGCAGCTCCACAAATACCTGATAACGAGGAATCACTGAGAGAGCTCGAGCTTAGAAATACACCTGTTGAACTACAATCGGATGCTATGTGATTTCTTCCGTTATGTGGTGACCAAAACTCTACGCAGCCATGCAGATGCAAGCAAACCAATGCCTTGCATAGTTCAATGAAAAATGTTTGGTTTTTGTTTACTTTCTTCAGCAACATGTTCCAAAATTTAATTTGACTTTCTTTTCACCTCTTGGACGATAACAGTTTAATGAACGCTGAGAAATTCAGTAATACACTTCTGCAGATTTTGCCTGGTTCATAGAGTTCGTCTCAAACAGAACATGACTGTTCTAACATTGTTCTACAGGCACGTAATCGATGAAGCGTCGGAAAAAATGCTACAACATCAAAAGGCAAGAGAGAACGGTGAGACACGGGCATATGTCTGCCTTTGTCAGTCATGTAGGAGTAAGTGAGTGCTGGAGATGCTGGAGATCAGGGCCTCGGTCACACGACTGGGCATATGACATAAAGATAAAAAATGAAGCATTCATTTTTTAAATAAATATAAATAGTCGCAAAACCAAAGATGTATGGTAATGCTGGATCTTTATTCTGAAGCTGTGTGATATATTGCTGATGGTTCATTTCTTAAACTCCTGAACTGTGGATCGAACATCATTGTCAAGTAATGAAACATTTTAGGCCCATATACCCTTACGTTTAGAAGAAGGAAACAATATATAATTGAGTTGACTAATGTGCGGAAGGAGCTAACATAGTTCATAGTGGGTATAAACGTCATGTCTGGTAACGAGACCAAGAAGGGTTAATGTTTAAAATTAATAGGACATGCCATTGAATAATTAACGTGAAGTGGAAAATTCAAAAACGGAGAACTGCTTGAGGAAATAAGACATCATATTTTCAATGAGGCGTGTTGGTGGCAGATGCCTTCCAGCTCAGCACCGTACCCATGAAGTCCTACATGCCTATCTTTCTTTCCACCTATCGACTCGTCCCTCCTCTCTGACCTAGCACCTTCATCCCCACCCCCAAACACCCATTGTCCATTTTGCTAACTTCCCCTACCCACGTCTCTGACCTTTCACCACCATCCCATCCCCATTCACCTCTTGTATTCTATGCAACATTCTCCCTACCCACACCCCTCTCTCATCATTCCCTCCCCTGAAGAGTCCCTGCCTCTATTCCTGACGAAGGTCTTTTGCCCGAAACGTAAATTTTCCTGCTCCTTGAATGCTGCCTGAACTGATGTGACTTTTTCCAGCAGCACTATGATCCAGGCAGGTGCAACTGTATAATCTTGATAATCCGCAGAACGGTTTCTTTTCTGTAGTTTTCATAAAACCAACTGGAGGTAATTTCATCTTAATTTCTCCAAATTAGAATATTTGAAATGGTCTGTAAGTGCAAAGAATTAGTAATGCTGCACATATCTTGCTCTCAATGGTGTAGCTGTTGAAGGAGTGCAATGAACGTTTCCCAGTCTGATTCCAGGGTTGGTGACACTAAGGTATGGAGAGAGATTAATTGGTTAGGATTGTTTCACTAAAGTTCAAATGAATTAATAGAAATCTCTCAGAGAGTTATAAAATTCTAGCAGAACTGTGCAGAGTAGATACAGGGAGGATGTTGCGAACGGTATTAGTGTATGTCGAGAACATGGAGATCATAATGTGAGGATACAGCGTTCGCTGTATAGAACAACGACAAGTCTTCAGTCCACCGAAAGTGCAGTCAGACTCTGAAATTCATTACTATCGGAAGTAATGAATGCCAAAACAATTAATGTGATCGGAAAAGAGGCTAAACACAGAATCTGAGGCGACAGGGATCAAAGGTTATGGGGTGAAAGTAGAATTAGGCTGTTGAGTTCAAATGTTTAGCCATTATCCTGATGAATGGCGAGCGGGTAATAGAGCAGAAGGGCCGACTTCTGTTGCAATGCTTCTGTAATCAATGCAGTATTAGTTGCAGACACGTTGTCCCGCTGGTCAGGGTTACCCCATCAGAGTTTAACGCGTTATATTCGGTTTGTGAAGTTATAGTCTGTCTGTGTACAAATCTTGAGTCAGACAAGTTGTATTTCCAAAGTGGAATTTACAGAATCGTACAAGGATTGAAGGGGACATAGATACGCACAAGTGTGCACGTTTCTCCTTGCATATATTTTGTGAAGACATTAAGGAAACCATTGAATGCTTTCAGCCCTTCAGTACATAACGGAAACATGGAATAGGTGCTTCCTCATGTGGAAAAAATGCAGGATGGCAGACAGAAAACGAAGGTGAGGATGAACTCCGTTCCAAAATGGTTGTAAAATTGCGGAATTCATCGCAGCGCATTGAGGTGTATTGTGTAACATTGGGATAATCGAAGGAGAGGTTTGACAGAATTGCAATTAGCAGTTGGTTGAGTTGTTGTTAAGTGTGGTAAGCAAAGTGGACGTAGGTCTAGGGGTAAAGGCAGGACTGCAGATGCTGGAGATCAGACTCTAGAACGTAGTGCAGGGAAAGCATAGCAGGTCAGCCAGCATCCGAAGAACAGGAGAATTGATGCTTCGGACATAAGCGCTTCATTAGTAATGAGGCGTGTGGGTCGGGGCTGAGGGATAACTGGGAGGGGATGGAGTTGCGGGAAGGTGGTTGGAAAAGTGATAGGTTGGTGAAGGTGAGGCCCAAGGTGATATGTCAGAGGAGGAGTGATGGACTGGTCCAGAGGGCGATGCCAATTTGTACGCTTGAGACTGGGATAATGGCGGGGGATGGGAAATGAGGTAGCTGTTGAAGTCCACATTTATCCGTGTTGTTGCAGTGTCCCAAGGCCGAATGTAAGGTGTTCCTTCTCCAGGCGTCATGTGGTAATGGTTTGGCGGTGGAGGAGTCCAGCAACTGCAACTCCAGAACTGGTTTCTGGATACTTCAGACACAGGAATAGTCGAGCAGAGAGGCGAGTACATGTCAAGCATGGCAGCTCGTAATGTTTAGAAATTGATACTTCACTTACCTTGGCGTCAAAAACAGCGACGGTGCGATGAAATCTACAGCAACTGGATAATGAGAAGAGCAAACTCAATGCCATATTCTTGCGTCAAACAATCTGCCAAAACATAATCGAACAAATTGGACACACTCCAATATATTTCCCTGAAATTCGATTTAAATTCTCAAAATCTGACGCCTCGGATAAATGTCACAGTTTTTGGCTCTCAGTTTTCAATGCCACCCGATCCCAGTAGCTTATCAGTGACGTTACACTATGTGAGATAGTATTGGAAGAATTTCCCACAAACATAAGAGTCAAACATTACAACGACTTAAGTGGAATGCTGCAAAGTTCATAATTACACCATGTATTCTTGAGATTCGTAATTTAGTTTAAAACCCATGCATTGACTAAATTTCTCTGTAAAATTTTCTCTCTGCTTGTGAAATCGATGTAGATGAATTTGTCAATGAATACTGCTTATTTCATTAATAATCAACAATTTGCAATTCTGATTTAATGGCGTGGTTGTCCCCGAGAAGTGAGAACTTGCAAGTGCATTAAAAACTCAGAAAGAATTAACCCTGTGCATGGCAGTCACAAAATTCAAATTGAAAATATACCCGTAGAAATTTGAAAGGGAATATCGAATGATTAATGCTGATTGAAAATATATTAAAACGTACTCTTAAAAGGAATACTGCAATCATGTTATATGTGATGAAATATAAGATAAGGATGACAAATCAGAAGGAGTAAAGAGGCTGTCATCAAAACTTGCTTTTTCAAAGTTACCAACAGTCTTCCCAGGGGAATCGCTCGAAGTATGTTGGATATCATTAACCAGTAAACCTCAACGAAACTGCATGTTCGGAAACAAGTAATGCAAAGTCCTACTAATTGTGGGAAAATTGCTGAGCAGGCTTATAACAGTATCCTCTGCATTTATTGGGAAATCGCTTAATATACTTATAACTGTTTCCTGTGATTTTAAGTTTTTAACTTAATTATAAAGCGCATTTAAAAAGAAAATCACATCGCCTTGCTATTGCATATTTAACACCTTTCGATTTTGATTTTGCTGGAAATGTCAAGGATGCCTATGACGTATTTGCAGAATATGAATTAAATGAAATATTCCACAAACCTAATAAATTGTACGTTTACGTTAATGCATGTTTACAATCACCGAAACTGAGTTAGAAAAAAATACAATGGACTGTAACATTATCAGAAATAAAGATCGAGAAAAGACAGAATATCTCATCTTGCAATCATCACTTCTTGGATGCAAGAAAGTAAAAGTAGACTTTCCGATTCGCTTCATGCGCCATGAAATATATGTGCACAATAGATGGGTCACGGTTGACCCAGAGATGCATTAGAGGTTGTAAACGGTATAACTTAATTGAAGAAATGAAAGTACGACAGCTGTGATTGGGAAATGCATATTTTGTGCAAGGCCTTCTTGCTTCTATATGCTATCTTTTGTTTATGAAACTAGAGGTCTGCTTTTTGAGCGGTCTTACACATTCTCCATACCCTTCAAAAACTCCAGGCTTCCTAAATTTTGTTCTTCTGCGAGTGCAAACTTTAAATCTGGAAATTATATCCCTTCTCCACAATCTTTGTCCTAAATGCAACCTCCGTGAAATTTCCTATGTCATGTCCTCATTTTTTTGGTAGCATGCGAACATGTTTCTGAGTCCGAATACAATGTTATTGTTAAGTTCATTTGATGAAATTTCTTTGTTTTACTCATCAATCTACAGCCTAACTCACAGGCTAATCTCATTCAGCAATGTCACTGACAATTCGCTGCAGTTAAAGCATTCTAAATTTTCTGCATTTATCATGTGCATTTTTGATTTCTATGATCAATGGAAAAAGAAATCCCAGACAAGGGTTTGCGAAAATCATTTTTTAAGCTGGCCTCTCTGGACACCCTGGTTATGTTAATCAGCAGCTATGTTCAATGTGGTATTCGATACTATCAGCAGCATGACCACCAACAGAGAAAACAAACAACTGATGCAATCATCGCTGGATAAAACAGATCCTGACACAATGTATTCAATGATATGAGCAATCAATCTTCGTCTGAAAACAGTAATCTGGAATTTAGTGGCAATTTGTCACAATCTAACCAAAAACAAATCGTTGATTATCATGGTGTAAGGTTGGACATGGGTTTATGCTGCGTTCTCTTTTTTTGGTTGATTCTTACATTTTAAGTAATAATCGAATAAACTCCGACGTATTTTTTTCCTCAGTACGATTAAGTACTTAATCGCATGCTCTCTGCATTGTGTGACACTTTCAAATATCATCTGAAAAATCTTAAAGCCATCCAAACATTCTTGTCGTTTGCTTCCACTCTACTTCTTGGTGGTGTCATTGTGAATATGTTTTCAGTTCATTAACTGTTTCTGTAAATAACATACAAAAAAATGTTGTTTATCCAAACCCTTTGCGAAAGTGGAAACGATTCAGATTTGTCCCTGTCGGAAGCCATGCAAAAGCGACCCATCCGATGATGAAGAATTGCGCAGGAGAAAACTGAATACTGCTTTCTCCCATCTCTATAATCTAGCACTCCACCTCGAAACATGAGGTGTATAAAGCCGCAGGGACGCTTTAGTTCAGCAGAGCTGAGAGGTAATGTTATTCCAGTGATCTCCAGACCAAATTCCCATTTAAAATCCCGTTTAGAATTAATACAAAATTCATATCAGTCCATCTAATTTTTATACCAATTTACGCCAACCGAAACTGATTTTCAGCAATACTTGTTTGTAATCCGGGGGTTTGGAAGGTTGGAAACAACGCATCAAACGCTTTAGATCAATCATTCTGTGTGGTACGACACCGATGCCTTCAGGTCTGTCTCATGCATTCTGAAGAAGGGAATCAGTGCTCAAAACATTCACGGAGTCTTCTTTCCACAGAATTTGCTAGAACAGCTGTGTTTCATAAGGCGAACTTGTTTTTTTTTGTTTCGTCTATGTCTTCTGCCATACAGCAAATGCAATCAAAATAATTGATTTGAATGGAATATGTCAAACAATGTTTCCAAGACTGACACACCTATGTGTGTGTGCTTGTCTACTTTATTTCATTGTAAAGCAAGGTAATGTTTTAATAGCAAGTCTTCCACTTTAATTTTACGCAATCGTCTTATTGACAAATTGACCAACGCGATTTTTTTTTTGTTTCACCGAATCAATGCCTTTGAAAGTGGTGCAGGCCTCCACCAGATTCCTCACTCATGCTTCTCTGCTGCAATTCCAATGCTAACGTTGGTGAGGTTTAGCACTTTGACTGACCCCTGCACTCTCCAGCAGCCACTTCCAGACATCCAAACCCTTTGGCTGCGAAACAAAATCCTTGTTAGCCCCAAAACACATAACGTAAGATAATGTCCTCTTCGTTATTCATCCATCAGTTTAATAAACTGCTAAATAAGTGAACTGCTCCGTTGCCTCTCATAAACTCATAATCCTCACTCTGGAAACACAAAGCCGTCTCAGCTATAAAGAAAACCTTTGGTGTCAATTTGTCACAATCTAACCAAAAACAAAACCTTGATTATCACGGTATAGGGTTGGACATGGGTTTATGCTGCGTTCTCTTTTTTTGATTGATTCTTACATTTTAAATAATAATCGAATGAACTCCGACGTACAATTGTATCACCTTAGTACGATTAAGTACTTAATCGCATGCTCTCTGCATTATGTGACACTTTCAAATAGCACCTGAAAAAATGTTAAAAACATCCCTACGCCCTTCCACTCTCCGTCTTGGTGGTGTCATTGTGAATATGTTTTCAGTTCATTAACTGCTTCTGTAAATAACATATAAAAAGAAATGTTATTTATCCAAACCCTTTTTAAAAGTGGAAACCATGCAGATTTGCCCCTGTAGGAAGCCATGCGAAAGCGACCCACCCGATGATGAAGATTTGTCCAGGAGGAAACCGAATACTGCTTTCTCCCATCTCTGTAATCTCGCACTCCACCTCAATACATGAGGTGAATAAAGCCGGAGGGTCGCTTTAGTTCAGCAGAGCTGAGAGGTAATGTTATTCCAGTGATCTCCAAACCAAATTCCCATTTAAAATCCCGTTTAGAATTGGTACAAGATTCACATCAGTCCATCTAATTTTTATAACAATTTACGCCAACCGAAACTGATTTTCAGCAATGCTTGTTTGTAATCCGATCGTTTGGAAGGTTGGAAACATCGCATCAAACGCTTTCGATCAATCATTGTGTGTGGTACGACACTGATGCTTTCAGGTCTGTCTCATGTATTCGGAAGAAGGGAATCTTTGTTCAAAACATTGACAGAGTCTTCTTTCACAGAATTTGCTAGAACATCTGTGTCTCATGAGGGGAACTTGTTTTTATTATTCGTCCATGTCTTCTGCCATAATATGTCACACAATGATACGAAACTGACACACCTATGTGTGTGTGTTGTGCTTGTCTCCGTTATTTTATTGTAAATCAAGGAATTGTTTTAACAGTAAGTCTTCCACTTTAATTTACGCAATCGTCTTATTCACATCTCGACCAACGCGATCTTTTTTTGTTTCACCGAATCAATGCCATTCAAAGTCGTGCAGGCCTCCACCAGATTCCCCACTCATGCTTCCCTGTTGCATTTCCAACAATCAAAGATTACCCAGTACAAACCTACTTGTGTCTCATCTAGCCATAGTTCATGCATTGTATGAAATGAAACGGAAAGATCACAAGCTAAGAAAAGTTCCTCACCTGCGAATCATCAGATGTGCATGCTGGGTCCAATTTGGCAATGTCATATCTGGTCATACCTGCATCGATTCCCATGTCGTGATGCATGCAGAGAGACTTGCAAAGTCGAAAGCACATTCTGTTAATGAGTGTGTGATTTCAACGCTTTTTGGCTGAAAGGAAAGAATTGGAAAGCCGTGCTCACTCGACCCAGATCAGTTGACACGTTTCCAAGATGCATAGTGTCATAGCGAAATTAGCAAAGAAAATGAACTTTCAAAAATGATCTTGTCCTGTGCTATTGACACTAATCCCACATTCCAAGGCTTGGCCCATGACGTTCTCTGACATCACAATTCAAGTGTTCATTGACACTCTTTTTAACATTGGTGAGGTTTAGCACTTTGACTGACCCCTACACTCTCCGGCACCAACTTCCAGACATCCAAATCCTTTGGCTGCGATACAAAATCCTTGATAGCCCCTCAACACATAACGTAAGATTATGTCCTCTTCGTTATTTTTCCATCAGTCTAATAAACTGCTACATAATTCCACTGCTCCGTTGCCTGTCATAAACTCATAATCCTCACTCTGGAAACCCAAAGCCGTCTCAGCGATAAAGAAAACCTTCAGGTCTATCCACACTGTCTTACTGGCTAAATTTATTCTGTCCAGCAAACACCTTGGCGGATATGTGGTGCACCCCGGCCGGAGAATTCACAGCATCGTTGGCATGGCTAATGGGACTGCACAGTGTAATCTGGCTCTGGCATACGCGAAGATTTGTACAACTCTACTCGAACGCCCCTGCTCTCTACACTGTTGTACACATGGCAGGAAAGGACAGAAGCTTTATTTGTCTTCTGAAGTACAGTTTCAACGTTTGGTGCCAATTTCAATTGTCGATGAACAAGAATCCCAAGTTCCCTTTGTTCCTCAGAGCTTTCGAACGTCCTCCATTTATTGAGTAACTGTTTGTCGTGTTACGTCTTGCAAAGTGCATTATTGAACAGCTTTCAGGGCAAATTTCGTTCAGCTGATCTGCCCATTTGAGCAGCCCGTCTAAAACCTACTTAAACCTAACATCTGTTTCTGCACTTTTGAACACCAACATAAACGTCCTGCCATTTGCACACCCATTTATGATCTCTATCCTCAACTTAACCATAGCTTCTGATAAAAAAAAAATGTTTTGTACTATTTCGAAGTTGTCCAGAGTAATGCTTCTGTGCAATTTAGTTTAGCATATTTCACTTGGCTGCTGGACGTGCAGGCGAAGTGTTATGAGAAACGTCTCTGATCTATTCACTTAATTTTTAAACGAAAAATTCACGGCAGCTGCCCGAAAAAAAAGCAAATTTTTTTCTTCTTCGTGTCACTGCATTTGAGAGGGTAAAAACAACTCTTGCTTTTGTGAAGATCTGAGTACCCCTGAACGCTTTGTTCACAACCTAAGATATCTAGATTTTCAGAGCCATAACACAGTTACTCTCAACCAGATGAATTTAATCAACAATATCTCTGAAATCTGCAGTTGAATCAGTTATTACTTGTCAGGCGAAACTCCACTCGTGCACAGTTTCAAGTTTTCCCTATCGTAACGTTCTCATCAACAAGCAGCTGCATAATACTGGGGAGACACCATGCATCAAAAATGTGCATCAGCTGTATCATGGAGAAGGCTCCTTTTATTTTGCTTTAATGATTTGTTTTCCCAGTTCATTCGATAAACAAAGTACAAATTAATATAAACAGGGGAGATTCAAGCAGAATTTCGGAGCTGCGGAATGAGTGTACAAAGCTGGAAGATCTATATGGGCAACATGACTGAATTTGGAGAGCTTCCAAACGCTCCTCATTCCTCCTTTAACCAAAGTGTATTCCTGAAAACTATTGACCATTCTTTGTTATTCTGCAAAAGAGACATGTCAGATTGGAAACGTTAACGCATTTTGTCTTTTCGCTGACCCTGCCACATCTGCTGTTTCACCAAATTTTCCCTCGTTTCAGCTCTCCATTATCTGCTGTATTTCATATAAATTTTCTTAGTGTTGCTTGACTAATATTAGTCTCATGTAAGGGAACCAGATGTCTTATATCTGTTTTCGGGTGGTGATAAAAATCTCAAAAGCAAAATTTGAGAAATAACCCCTTTCCCATAACTTACAAACTGACGCAAATAACATCCATTCCCTCATTAACAAACACTGTTTTGGATCAGATCAGGCACCTTCAGAGCCTTTCAAGAACGTGGCCTAAACCTAACATTAGAACTTGCTTTAAGCAGGTTTATTGCAGATATTCAGGAAGAATGCAGCTGGTTCACCCATTTCGTTTTTAACAAAATATAATTTATTTATATTTTTACTGAATGAAACAAGAACAAAGAGAACAAAACACAAAATAACTTAAACTATCAGAAAAGCCAAAAGATAGTCACAACATTCTTCTGGTGATTTCAATGCTTGCAAAAACACCTTATATACCCCTTGTCATAAAAGGCAAAATCAAACAAAAGGTCTCACAGGAAAGAGGTCACAGAGCTGTGGCGAGTATGGACCAGCAGTGAGCAATCAAACGATCACGCACTACATAAAACCAGAGAAAGCCTCAGCTGGAAAAAAGAAAAACCCTTTACTCCACATTCGTTGGACTGGTATTTCTTTTGAACACTAAGTTTTTTTTGGCCTTCGACGGTATCTGTTAGCTGTGATCAAATTGGCCCTAAAACTCTTTAAACTTAAACGTTTCAGAGTCTCTGTCTATGACGAACTCGCTGAATAAATGCTAAGGACATAGTAAACAACGTAAACAGGCGCAGCAACATCACAACATCTGTGTAGGCCCTGACTGATGCGCACGTGCGCGCACAGACACACACACTCCCTCTCTCACACACACACACAAACGAACACACACACACTCTCACACACAAACACACACACACAAACACTCACACACAGAGATATATCTGTACATGTCTCACGCACGCACAGACGCACATGCACGAATGAACGTTTCATTTTGTATTGAGAGTGAAGGTCAGAATTCGAGATCGTTAGCAGTGATTTGCGTTCAGTTTTCATTTTGTCGTCTCCAATGTATTTAACAGGGATTGTGAATCAGCCCAACGGAAAATGTGGCCTTTCCTCCTGCACTGTTCACTACTTTGTGACCATGGCAATAGCCAATCTCCTTGTTCTTGTCATGGAGGTTATGTTGAGGCATATTAGTAATGATTGCTTCCCATTGTCTTTCCTGGATATTGCTCCTGTCTGAAGTTTTATTGCAGTTCTTCTTCCTGCAGCCACAGACTGTTTCCTGTTGTGTTATCTTTCGATTGATTTGTTGTTATTTGTTGCCAGCAACTGAAAACGAGATATTCCACTACGACAATAGTAACTGTTGTTCTGGCACCAAACTGTGTTCTACACGTTTGGAAAAAACATTGTTTTCTCCTCCAAACCTTTCAGGGTTCCATGTCTCCCTGCCTCCGTAACCCGACGTTTCCCACCACCTCTCCAGATATCTCCGATCTCCTCCAACCCCTACAACATTCCTATCTATCTAAAACCCAGAACCGACATTGTTCCTATCAGTCTCAGCTCTTTCAGACCCCTCACCTCTTCCGATCTATTTAACATACACACCTCTACACCCCTGTCTATCTCGAAAAACCCAGCCGTTAGCCTTCCTTCTACCTGATGCAGAGCAACAGAGGAAATCATTTCCTCATCAATCAATGACATACAGTTTGGTGTAGGTTGGGCAATGCTCGTGAAAAATACCCCTTGGTACAATAGAGTCCCCTCCTTTCTGTTCACAGAGAATCCCCCCTCTGAATCTCGTGCTTCATCTATTGGCCTTGTTGCAGTCCCAGGTTCACTGTCAATACAGGCCCCAAATCTCCCAGAGCTGACTCATGAAATCCTCCGATTTTCCTGACTGCAACGCTTCTCAGCAGAGTTTTGAGGGGCTTTAAGTAACAAAGGGAATACGAATGAGGAGCAGAAATCCTTTGACTCTGTTCCACCAGCAATGAGATGGTGACTAATCTGCTTGGGGTCGAAGTAAACATTCCTGTCTGTACCCCAATTCACAGACACACGCCTGTACAGAACGTCAATGTGAAAAAACTTTGTCCAAACAATATCTACACACATGAGAAATGAAAAAAAATAGGTGATTGCCCAAATCGTATTCTGCATCTGAAAGTTATTCTGCTCAAACATTCTGTTGGCAATGGGATTTCCACCCAGAACAAGTGGATTTTGCGGATTTACTTTCATTCAGACGGTGGGGAAGTTTCAGTGCATCATCGTCTGGAATCCTGTACGAGTAGTAATTATGAGTGAAAAGTTTTCTGTTCCCCCAATTTCGTATGAGGAGAATAGAGAACGACCGAATGTGCAGCAGACCATTCCTTCTCAGGGATGTTCAATTTTCTCCCTCTTTGATCTGAATCGTACAATAATGCTACTCGACCTCCAAATTGGAACATGTTGAGGTAAGCTGCTCCTACGCCACAGTTTAGAATGTTTGAATTGTTTCGTCCCTTGCTTTGTAATTACGTAAAGAGCTGAGTGGCTTCATTCTATTCCTGTGTAACTCCTGAGGCATAGAATGGTCGTCTCCTGACTGATTGAATGGGATCTTCCTCTCACTGCGCAAAGTTGTTGAGGGATTGAGTGAGACAGAAACACATGGAGTTGGCCATTCGGCTCCGCGGACAGTTGCCCAATTCAGAATGCTCATTGATGATATGATTGTGTCTGAACATTATTTGCCCAATAATTATTGATTGCAATGCCCAAAGGTTCGTTGAGCTCATCCTTGAATATCTACAAAGACCCAGTTTTTGCTATTCCCTGGGGATGAGGGCACTGCTGATGGCACAGTGCAAAAGAGAAAGCGACAGCTTTATCTCAATCGGGATTATGATCAATTTATGTTAAACCAACACTAAGGAACGAACTATTTTGAGACCTACATACAACAATTAGAAACAGACATATATAATTCAAGCTGTTAAACCTATCCGACATTACCATTGAATCCCCAGTCAAATGTTCAGCAGCCTTCATTGACTCTGGACTCGAAGGACACGTTTTAAGATCCCATAATACAATAAGAGCGTAAAAAGGAACAGAATGCGGTAATTTGTACCGTTATGTCTGCTTGGCTGTATGATAATGGTTGCTCTGCTCAACGTCATTATCCTGCTCTTCCCCATATTTGTAATTAAAAATATATTGTTTCTGTATGACTCTGTGATTAAGATTTTGTGTATTTGTGTCTGTATCTGTGGTTTTCTGTAACACTGGGTGTATACCTGTTCCATATGCCGCATTAATGATCTGCTGCACCTGCAAACCAATTTGTTCTGATTAATGAACAAGGACACCCAGGTCCCTCTGCGCTGCAGAATGCTACAATGTTTTTTACGATTTAAACAACAGGACAATTTGTTATTTTGAACACGCACGTGAATATTGTGCATTTAAGAGAACATGAAACCTGGCAAGGAAAGACTGAAAGGACAGAGTGTGCTGAACAATTTAAAAGGGTAACATTTGGTTGTGAAAAGAATAGCTTGAGCTGCATTGCCATCGGACACAACGAATTCGAATTTGGACAATTAGTTTATATTTTCTCTCAAGATACCAAAATGCATTCGAATTTGAATTTTAATCTTTTGATGATATAAAACCAATTAGACGATTCGATGTTTTGGGGCATAAAATCGGGCACTTTAACCAGTTGCGAGAACGGCAAAGATCAGCCGACTGCTAACTGAATAGTTCTATGAAAGTTAACTGCCCATCAGAGATTTGTGCGGCAGAAGGCTGAAGAATAGCTGACAATGAAAAATCGACTGAGGAAAATCAGCAGAGGAAAATCGACACAGAGAAAATGATAGAGGAAAATGACAAGAGGTAAGTCGACATCGAGAATTGATAATGCTGGCTAGCTATGAAATGCGTTTTTTTTTGTAAATCTCATACGGTCTTTTGATCAAACCAGTATTGGAGAGTGGGGGGAAAATTATATGTTTAAGAGTAAGAATTGCAAACAGTCGTTGTCTAATGTTCTTTGTTTGTTCTTAAAGAATGAAATTATTAGTTTTGTTTTCTTGAAATATTGAAATTTGGAATATTTCTTTGCCTCTCCAAATGTAACAGATTACGGAACGAGATGTCAGAATTCTAACTGAGCAAATCCTCCATAATCAATTTTAACTAACCTCTCACATCATGCCTAAAACTGGTTTAAATAGATTGAATTTGATCGATTTATGTAGTGCATTTCTGATCGCAATAAAGCACAAACGGAATTTTCTTACCCCAGTCATCTGGATAGTCTTCACTCTAAGTACTTAATGTGGCATTTAATTTCCGATGCCACCAATCTAGTGCTCGCTGTGACTCAGGATGGTATGCAGTAGATTTAAATTGTTATATTGCGAGCTGTCCATAACTTAATTGAATACTGTTGATGTGAGTTTTGACACTGATGTGATTTTATCGTTGTGGGTAGTCCGTATCATGTGAAACATTTGGGTCATTCCTCAATTATTCATTTAGCTGTGAAATTGCATCATGGAACGGCCTTTGGAAATCCATTAGACACATCCATTTGTGTTAACAAATACTGAATCCCACCTTTTGTTTTGGGTGCGGGTGCTACACAAACAATTAAGACTCTTGCAAGGTGCGAATGTGGTTTTCCAATTACCTGACAGCTACGAAACGGCTGGCAAAATGTCAACATTTCCTTGTGCACTCGAGGTCAAAAAAAACGCTTTTTTTGTTTTAATTTCAGTTGTTCTCAATCCTAAATGAACCATTGGAGGTAGCTTCTGTGCCACCCGCAACAGCTCCTTTCCATAAACCACTGGCAATCGAATTTGATGAACTTCTGCACGTTCCACGTCTGCCTGAATATGTGATGGTCTCCATTTGCACATTAAGACGTAATTTTAAAGATACAGGAATACATTCCAATTATAGTTTGTGTGTGAATTTTGATATGATTAATTTCAGCGTTCATACTTCTGCTGTAAGTGAGTTAATTTATCTGAGCTATAGATACTTGCTGAGTCATTTCACTGCTCCTGAAGTGTTTCAATCGTCTGATCAAACCAAATATCTGCTCATGAATTGTCAACTTGCTTATTTGTGATCTAATTTTCTCGTCTTTCAGCTTGTGACTTTGTGACCTCGATACCATTGAGTCAGCAAAAATTCTCGAATATGTCTTATGGAAGTATTCAATCACCTGAGTTCCCGTTCAGTTTCAACCACTTCGAGCGGTGAATCATCTTTATCATTATCAATGACAAATTGCATTCCTGGAACAGAGCGCTTGTCCGACCATGACTTCCCCACTATTCTTGAGACTTTGTAACATCACTTTACATAATTGAGCGTTCCTTGTTTCACCGTGAATTGTTGTCTCTGGGAACTGTTCCAGCAATAGACTTTCAGAGATATCTGACGCCTCATCTTTCAGCATCAGATATTGAGAGGTATTTCGGACCATTGCCAACTTTTCACTTCCTGCTCCTGACATATGGGAGTAAATTTTACATTCGTAGGTATATGATTTAAGAAAATATTTTCATCCTCAACCAAACTCCGACCAGGTTGTACGTTCTGTTTCAGTTTTCTTGCCTTCACTGGAGTTTCTGTCACCAGTACCACAAAATTTGTTGGCTTATCGTGTTTCCTTACAGTTGATTTTCCAAAGCTTTTCCTTAACTACCAACAGTGTGATTTCCTATGTCCTACTTTATTGCAATGCAAACACGGGTGTTTTATTTTTTCTTTTTCCTGTTCATTTTACCGTTTTGATTTTAACCTGTGGTAAATTATGCTCATGAATTTAATCGAAATCAACCTTTCCACGTCCACGTGAGAAATTCTCTTTTCCCGAATTTAAGTCACCGACTGGTTGAAAATTTATTACGAAGCCAAATTTGACAACTGACCCAATTCATATCCATCAGCCATTTCAGCTGCAAATCCTTCCGTCTTGATCGTCTGCTTTTCCTCATGGATGTTTGCTATTTCATGACGTGAATTTGTGAATTCCTCCAAACTGGTTTTGTCTCGAAGAGCGTCGTAGGTTTGCTCTATTTTAATGCCCTTACCGATATAAAAAATTACTTTATTTGATCCTTCAAAATTCAATGGAAGTTTAACTGGGTTCCCTCCTTAGATTCCTGAAGCTTTTTCTGTCGGCTCTTGCATCAGTTTCAATGGAATTGCGACGGCTTTCTTCAACTCCTCATAAACCCCAGATCCGTCCTGTTACAGTGATGGAAATGTCTCATCAGCTCTAACCACAAATTTTGTTTGGATTAATATAACTCACGTGGGATTAACAAAAATGGCATCCGCTTCTTTTTCATCAAAACTAGGCGATGCACGAATGCATTTAAGCAAATTGTCACGATATCTTTGAATGTCAGTGTTTTGCTCATCCTCATTCACTTCCTCACTCAGCTTACCTTCAGCATTCTTCTCCATCCTTTTACGTCGAATTTACTGTACAATTGCCAATTTCAGAAAGTCCAAATGCCTGTCTGCCCTCCTTTCCTCTCTCTCAATTTCTCTCTCTTCATACTCTCTTTCCTTTTCTCTCTCGCCTGCTTTTATTCGTGCATCAAACTCTTTCGCTTCTGTTGAACCGTCATTGTATTTTGCCTCTAACTAAATGTACTTTGTTGACAAATGAAATTTCACCCGCTCTAATTGCTTTTGATTCTAATTACATTTCTAGCAAATTTAAATACTGAGCAATTGCTGGAATTACCTCACCTTCCCTCGTGCAAGAAATGATCTCTTAGTCTAGGGTGTCTGGTCATTCCAGCTGGCTGGCCTTGATCACCTTTTGTAAAACCCCGAATATCAATTCTCCCACTCCTAGCAAACTCTTCGTAACTTGCTGTTTCAAGCGTAGTTTAAACCAACTGAGTTTAACATCCGAAAAAAAACGACCCTAATAAATACCATCTGCTTCCGTCGAGTCCAAGAATCCGTATACAAAATCGAAAATACAGTACAAATCCCTCAATGAGCCCACAAACTGTTCCGGACCAAGGAAGACCCCAAAAAGAATTTCAAGAAGACCTTAATTTTGCTGGTTTGTTTGAAACGGCTTGAACGTGATATTTCAGGAAAAATGGCAATGGTGAAATCATTTACTTTTAAACAAGGCAGAATTTATTCAGGGGATTATCGATGAACCACATTTAACAGAAAACATTATACCGAGTAACTTAACTTCTGCGAAAATCCAACATGTCATCCCAGTTAATGATGGGCAAACCATTGCAACGATCCGCATAAACATTCCGGACACAAAAAGTAAAATCAAACAAAGGTTCTTGCAGGGTGGAAATCAGAAAGAGAATACCTGCCTGGATCTGCTTCTTTGTGTCCAGTACCTTCATCCACACTCGTGCTAGAAACCAATCCAAAACTGACTAAAAATCAGCTGCGAGATCCGCCCACTCCCCTTTCATTCCGAAAATTTTCTTTTTTAAGTGAAAACCTTCAGCCTGATAAAACATCAGTTAGCTATTATCAAATTGGCCCTCAACCCCTTCAACCGTTGACTTTTTGGACTCTGTGTCGTTTACGAACTCTGTGGAAAGAAAAATAAAACTAACGGCAACGTAATGTTTTTAGTCAGCAGCTTCTTCACTTATTTATGCACAACAGCGTATGAACATTTGACTAAAAATCCTGAAAGGTTTCTGCATTAACTTCATTTTGACAAAGCGATTTGCAGAGAACCAAAAAATGTCAGATATTTATTTTACTAGTCTTTCTCTCCAGATTGGGTCATCTCCTTTTTAAAAAAATAAATGATGAATCTTCATTAGTTGGTGCTCCCTCAAAAGGAAGCACGATTTCCAAATGCACGGAATAAGTTCTCCTCAGGATTTTTTTTTGTTTCAATTATGTCACTGAATCTCTCAACTCCAGCCTCGCTGGTCGAGGCTCTCCATTATGTTTCTAACACAGCAACATACTTCACTCAGTGCCATCACCAGTGCCATTCTCAGAAGTGCAAATGTGACCTTACCAATTAATACGACGACCTAAACGTTTATGTCTCCTTTAAAATAGAAAGAGTTTTTTTGAATTTTGAAGGACACGTGAGGTGCATGATCAGGTTTGCAAATGGAAAGGCTGTGAAACAAGATAGATACATGTGGCATATGGATTGTGAAATTGGGAGCTGAGTTTTGCTTGCTGAATCACAACAATTCGTATGTAATCAATTTGTTTAATAAGTCTCATGATACAAAAAACAAATCAAATTTGAATAGTTTTGACAACATCAGTCCAATGCAAAGTTCCGACGTTGGGGGTGCCTGAAATACAAGGGAATTTTGACAATTGTACAGTGCGCAACTGCCACCGATCAATTAAGTATCGGTCATCAAGCTGGAGACGATGCTGGCCTTCTAACATCTTTCTTTCAACGAAATTAGAAAACGTCTCTACCGAAGGTACCTTTTCATGTGAAACATGCTAACAATTATAACCAAATAAAGTTGAGCGATCAGCTGACAAAGATTGAAGGCAGCGAGCAAGACAGATACTGTGTGGTCTTGAGATTAGGATGGGATGTATAATAATTGGACTGGAACAGCAAATTGTATAGATTTGCGTGAGAGAGTAAAACGTTAAGAAAAGGGAGCTAGGATTTGAGAACAGCTTCTTTGTTCAGTGTTCACATTTAGAATGAGGACAGTAAATTGATATTGTTATTAAAATGGGAAGTGGGAACTCTACTAGCCCTCACAATTGAATATATTACAAGGTAAGGCGTTTCCTGGTTGTTTGGTTTTAACTAACGCCAGAACCTGTGGCAGCACTTAGTTTGTCATCCCAGATCGAGCATATCTCTTCAGGAAACCCTCAGTTTCTCCTCTATCCAACCATCTCCAGCTGCTTCATCAATGATCTTCCCACAATAACAGCGATTTTCAACAATGACATTTCTGTGTCCTGTATCATAATGGATTCTTGAAATCCACTATCTGTCCATATCCAATTGAACGAAGATCTGGACAAAAACAGACATTTATTGGGAAGTTTGGGAGAAGAATTGAGATCGCGTTCTCATTATTGTGGTTCTGTTCGCCGAGCTGGGAATTTGTGTTGCAGACGTTTCGTCCCTTGTCGAGGTGGCATCCTCAGTGTTGGGAGCCTTCTGTGAAACGCTTCTTTGATGATTCCTCTAGCATTAATAGTGATTTGCTTTTGCCGCATCCGGTTGTCAGTTCCAGCTGTCCACTGCAGTGGGCGGTGTATTGGCTCCAGGTCGACATGCTTATTGATTGAATTTGTGGATGTGTGCCATCCCTCTCGGAATTCCCTGGCTGTTCTATGTTTGGCTTGTCCGAAAATAGTAGTGTTGTCGCAGTTTAACTCATGTTGCATCTCATCTGAGTGTGTGGCTACTAAGGAAATACCAAATCAACAATCAAATGTTTGAACAAATCAACGGCACACCCATGGGCTCACACATCTGTGGACTCATAGCAGAAGCGATCATGCAAAGGTTAGACCAAACAGTCTTACCTCAAATTCAACGCAAAGTCTGGGTCAGATCTGTAGATGATATCTTTGTACTCATTAAAAACACAGAAATGGAGAACACTCACCGGATCATCAACGCCACACTCACAGGAATCCGATTCACGAGAGAGGAAGAAAAGGACAACCAACTCCCATCCTAGACGTGATGGTACAGAGAACACCGAACGGAGAATTCACCACAAATGTATACAGGAATTCCACGCACACAGACCCAAGTCCTAAGCAATTAAAGCAACTACCGTAACACACACAAAAGAATTTGCATCAAGACACTGTTCAAGAGGCCCAAAGCACACTGCACTACACCAGAATTGCAAAAATAGGAAGAAGAATACCAATACTGTCTATTCGCCAAAGAACGGATACCCCAGCAATTTCATCAACAGATGCCTAAGGGAAAGTCAACGGAATGAGGACATGTCACAATCCAAAGGACTAGCCACACTACCATATATCAAAAACATTTCTAAACTAACAGCGAGACTACTGCGACCACTAGGACTCATAACAGCACACAAACCACAGTCACTCTCAGACAACAACTCACCAGGACGAAGGACCCAACACCTAGCATGAGCATACACTATGTAGTGTACAAAATCCCATGCAAGGACTGTACAAGACATTACGCAGGACAAACAGGAAGACAGCTAACGATCCGCATCAATGAACACCAACTAACCACGAAACGACATGACCAGCTATCTTTAGTCGCCACACACTCAGATGACAAGCAACATGAGTTCGACTGGGACAACACTGCTATTATAGGACAAGGCATACAGAAAACAGCCAGGGAATTCTGAGAGGCATGGCACTCATCCACAGATTTTATCGGCCTCCGAATAATTCCACAGATCTAGTGGAAATGATAGCAAAGATTATTCTCGATAGGAGTGAAAGACACAGGGTGATTTTCATGGGGATCTTCAACTTTCAAAGTATTGACTGGGAACAGTACAGTATGAGTACGATCGATGGGTCAGTTTTTGTCCAGTGTGTGCAGGACGGCTTCCTGACAGAATATGCAGACAGGCCAACAGGGGGCGAAGCCACATTAGATTTGGTGCTGGGTAATGAGCCCCGCCAGGTATTAGATTTGTGAGTAGGTAAGTACTTTGGTGATTCCGATCACAATTCTGTTATGTTTACTTTGGTGATAGAAATGAATAGGTGTATACCACTAGGCAAGAGTTACGGCTGGGGGAACGACAATTACGATCGATTCGACAAGATTTACGAAGCATTGGATGGGGAAGGAAACAGCAGGGGATGGGCACATTAGAAATGTGGAGCTTATTCAAGGAAAAGCTCCTGAGTGTCCTCGATAAGTATGTAACTGTCAGGCAGGGAGGAAGCTGGAGAGTGCGGGAGCCGTGGTTTACAAAGGAAGTAGAAACTTTGGTCAAGAGGAAGAAGAAGGCTGAGGTAAGGATGAGAGAGCTCAGAAGAGCCAGGTGGAGGTACGAGAAGTTGTTGGCGGATAGGATCAGGGTAAACCCTAAGGCTTTCTATAGGTAGTTAAGGAATAAATGAATGATGAGATTAAGATTAAGGCCAATCAAGGATAGTAGTGGGAAGTTGTGCGTGGAATCAGAAGGAGTTTGGCGAAGCACTAAATGAATATTTTTCGAAAGTATTCACTCTAGAAAACGACAATGTTGTCGAGGAGAATACTGAGATACACGTTACTAGACGAGGTGGGATTGAATTTCAGAAGGACTAGGTATTAGAATTCCTGCGGAGTGTGAAAATAGATAACTCCCATGGGCCCGATTGGATGTATCCTCGGAAACTCTTTGAAGACAGCGAGGAGATGGCTGAGCCTCTGGAATTGCTCTTGAAATCGTCATTGTCTTCAGGAATAGTGCCAGAAGACTGGAGGATGGCAAATGTTGTTCCCCTATTCCAGAAGGGGAATAGAGACAACCCTGATAATGATAGACCAGTGAGCCTTAATTCAGTATTTGATGAAACCTTGGAAAAGGTTATAAGGAATAGGGTTTGTAATAATTTCAAAATAACACTTCGATTAGGGATAGTCAGCACGGTTTTGTGAAGGGTAGGTTGTGCCTCACAAACCTTATTGAGTTCTTTGAGAAGGTGACCAAACAGGTAGATCAGAGTAAAACGGTTGATGTGTTGCATATGGATTTCAGCAAGGCGTTCGATCAGGTTCCCCAAAGTAGGCTATTGTGCAAAATGTGCAGGAATAAGATTGTGGGAGATACAGCAGTTTGGATCAATAATTGGCTTGCTGAAAGTAGACAGAGGGTGGTGGTTGATTGAAATGATCATCCTGGAGTCCAGTTACTGGTAGTGTATCGCAAGGGTCGGTGTTGGGACCACTGCTGTTCGTCATTTTTATAAACCACCTGGTTGAAGGCGTAGAAGGGCGGGTTAGTAAATTTGCAGACGACACGAGGGTCGATGGAGTTGTGGATAGTGACGGAGGTTACAAAGAGGCTGAGATAAATTGCAGAGCTGGGTCTGAGACGTGGAAAATAGAGTATAATGCGAACAAGTGTGAGGCGATTCACTTTGGTCTGAGTAACCGGAATGCAAAGTACTGGGCTAATGGTAAGATTCGTGGTAGTGCAGATGAGCAGAGAGATCTCGGTGGCCATGCACACAGGTCCTTGAAAGTTACCACCCAGGTTGACATTGTTGTTATGAAGGCATACAGTGTTAGAGCTTATGTAAATCGATTGATTGGGTTCCAGATCCATGAGGTTATGCTACAGCTTCAACCCTCCCTCCTAATCTCCCTTCCCATTTCTCTCTCTGTGTCCTTTCCCATCTGCTGTCCTTCTCTCCACCCACCGTCACTGACTCTCAACTACCTCCTCACTGTCTCTCTTCACTCTTTCACTCTCCCTTTCCACACACTCTCTCCGCTTCACTATCTCTGCCCACGAGCATGCCCCCTCTCTTATCTACCACTCCTCCCACTGCTTTTTCACGCCCCATCTCTTTCTCTCTCCCCCTCTCACCCTTTCACTCTCTCCTTCCACTCCTTGCCTCTCCTCCTCGCTCTTCGCTCCCTTTCCACTCTTCCACTCTCACTACCTTGATTGCCGCTCTCTCATCCTTCTTCTTGTTCTCGTTGGACCTCTCCATCTCCCGATCTCTCCCACCCCGTCTCTCTCCTTCAGGCTTGCTCCTCGTCCCCTCTGCCAGGTACACATCAATGCCACTACCACACTCTCTCCCCCTCCTTATCCGCACGCTCCTTACCTCTCCTGAGTCTCACGCTCTATACACCTACCTCTGTGTCCCCACTCCCACTCTTTTGCTCCCTGAGTCTCTCTGTCTCTCACTCCCTGCTCCTGCCCTTCTCCCCCTCTCTGTTTATCTCTTCCCTCTCTCATCCCGCCCTATCTCTTCCTTCCCTGTCGCTCACTCTCTCTGTTCCCTCTCTCTCCCGCCTCCATTTCCCTAACCCGCTTCATCACTGTCTCTCATTTTCTTCTCGTTTGCTGTATCTCACTACCCGCACCTCTCTCCTCCTGCCTTTTGTCTCTCTGTTACTCCCGTTCCCCACTCTCCTGCTCTATCACTGCCATCCCTCTCTTGCACCATCTCTCCCTCTCTTTATCTCTCGACCCTCCTTTTATCACTAAATCATTCTCTGTCCTCTCTCCCACTGCCTTTCCAGTCGCTCTCACTCCCTTTCCCTCTCTCACCTTCCTCCTCTCTGTCTCCCTCTCTCTTCCTCCCGACTCAGTCTGTATCCCTGTTCTTCCC
Source organism: Chiloscyllium punctatum (assembly GCF_047496795.1). NCBI lineage: Eukaryota > Metazoa > Chordata > Chondrichthyes > Orectolobiformes > Hemiscylliidae > Chiloscyllium > Chiloscyllium punctatum. Next base: position 45,858,311 of record NC_092773.1, on the reverse strand, counting down.
CTCCCCCTCCCCTCTCTCTACCTTCCCTTACTCTCACCCCTCCCCCTCCTGTCTGTCTCTCTTCACTGACCTCTCTCTACCTGTCCCTCTACCACTCTCCTTCTTCACCTCCCCTCACTCACTGTCACTGCCCTCTCTCCGTCTCTCTCTCACCCCTTCTCTCGCTCATCCTCCCACTCTCTCCTTAAGCTCTACTACTCTCCCCACATCCCCGCTTCCCCTCTCCACCTATCTATCCCTTTAGCCCTCTCTTACCTTTCATCACGTGTCTCCTCCTGCTCTTTGTTTCTCGCAACGCTCTCTCTCTCCTTCACTCTCCTAGCTTTCTCTATTTCTCTCACTCTCCTCCTTCGTATATTACTCTGCCATCCTTCCTCCAGGAGAAAGTGAGGACTGCAGGTGCTGGAGATCAGAGCTCAAAAATATGTTGCTGGAAAAGCGCAGCAGGTCAGGCAGCATCAAAGGAGAAGGAGAATCGACGGTTCGGGCATAAGTCTGAAGATGGGCTTTTGCCCCAAACGTCGATTCTCCTTCTCCTTCGATGCTGCTGGACCTGCTGCGTTTTTCCAGCCACACATTTTAAAGCTCATCCTCCCTCCAGCCCTCTCTCTGTCCTCTCCTCACTCCCTCTCTCGAATCCCTCTATCTGTCTTTCTGTCCCTTTCCTCTTGTTCCTCTTCCACCAGTTTTTCCCCTTACAATCCCGTTCTCCTTTCCCCTACCTCTCACTCTCTATCCCGACCTTTGTCTCTCCCTTGCCTCTGTTTATTTCTCCCCCACTCTCTGCCTTTCCCATCTCACTCGCTCTGTCTTTATCTTCCACTCCCTGTCTAGCTCTCGTCCCTCCCACTCTCTCATCCATTTCCCTGTCCCTCCCCCTCGCTCTCATCCCCATTACCATCGTTCTCTCTTTCTCTCTGCGTCTTCCTCTCTCTATCCTCCGTTTCCATCCACTATCTCTCTCTTCCACCTCTCTCGTTCTCTCCTTTCTCCCTTTCCTCTTCCCTTGCCCCTCCTTCTTCTGTCACTTCCCGTCCCTTTCCTCGCTCACCCCTCCTTACTATCTCTGCCCCCTCTATCTATCCACCCTCACTCTCTCCCCCTACATCTCTCTCGCCCCCGTCCCTTGGTCTAACGCTCACTCCAGCTCGCTCGCACCATCCATCTCTCTGTCTATCCACTCCATCTCTCTCTTTCCGCCAAACTATCACTGTCTCTCCCCGACCACACTCTCCCGTTGCCTCTCACTCTCTTTTCCACTCCCCACACTCTATCTCCAAACCTATTATTTCCTCCTCTCCCTCTTGATTCTCACTTGGTCTCTCCAGATCTCCCTCTCCCTATCTCCCTCACCCGGTCTCTCTAAGCCTCCCCCCGACTCTATCTCTCTCTCTCAAATCTCTCTCTCCGTCACAGTCTCTCTCCATCCTCTCTGAAACTTACCCCCTCCGGCTATCCTGCTATCCCCATTACCTTTCCACTTCCCTGAGTTTCTCACTCACTCTCTCTCTCTGTACTACCACACTGCCTCTCCCTGTCTGCACCCTCATTCTCTATGTCTCCCTCTCCCCTACCATTTCTTTCTCTTTCAACCCTGTCTCAGCACCCCTCTTATTCGACCTCCAACTCGTTCTTCTCTCTCGCTCTCTCCCCAGTCTCTTTTACTCCCTTCCCTCTCTCTTTCTCCATTACCCCATCCCTTTCCACTACACCATATCTATCTCTCCCGTTCTCTATCTTTCTTCTCCCGCTTTCACCTTCTCTGTACCAGGCACCTCGCTCTCACTCAACCCCTCCCTCTGACTCTCCCCTCCATCTCATTCCCCCTTCCTCCCTCTGACTCTCCCCTCCATCTCATTCCCCCTTCCTCCCTCTGACTCTCCCCTCCATCTCATTCCCCCTTCCTCACTCTAACTCTCCCCTCCATCTCATTCCCCCTTCCTCCCTCTAACTCTCCCCTCCATCTCATTCCCCCTTCCTCCCTCTGACTCTCCCCTCCATCTCATTCCCCCTTCCTCCCTCTAACTCTCCCCTCCATCTCATTCCCCCTTCCTCCCTCTGACTCTCCCCTCCATCTCATTCCCCCTTCCTCCCTCTGACTCTCCCCTCCATCTCATTCCCCCTTCCTCCCTCTGACTCTCCCCTCCATCTCATTCCCCCTTCCTCCCTCTGACTCTCCCCTCCATCTCATTCCCCCTTCCTCCCTCTAACTCTCCCCTCCATCTCATTCCCCCTTCCTCCCTCTAACTCTCCCCTCCATCTCATTCCCCCTTCCTCCCTCTGACTCTCCCCTCCATCTCATTCCCCCTTCCTCCCTCTAACTCTCCCCTCCATCTCATTCCCCCTTCCTCCCTCTGACTCTCCCCTCCATCTCATTCCCCCTTCCTCCCTCTGACTCTCCCCTCCATCTCATTCCCCCTTCCTCCCTCTAACTCTCCCCTCCATCTCATTCCCCCTTCCTCCCTCTGACTCTCCCCTCCATCTCATTCCCCCTTCCTCCCTCTGACTCTCCCCTCCATCTCATTCCCCCTTCCTCCCTCTGACTCTCCCCTCCATCTCATTCCCCCTTCCTCCCTCTGACTCTCCCCTCCATCTCATTCCCCCTTCCTCCCTCTGACTCTCCCCTCCATCTCATTCCCCCTTCCTCCCTCTGACTCTCCCCTCCATCTCATTCCCCCTTCCTCCCTCTGACTCTCCCCTCCATCTCATTCCCCCTTCCTCCCTCTGACTCTCCCCTCCATCTCATTCCCCCTTCCTCCCTCTGACTCTCCCCTCCATCTCATTCCCCCTTCCTCCCTCTGACTCTCCCCTCCATCTCATTCCCCCTTCCTCCCTCTGACTCTCCCCTCCATCTCATTCCCCCTTCCTCACTCTGACTCTCCCCTCCATCTCATTCCCCCTTCCTCCCTCTAACTCTCCCCTCCATCTCATTCCCCCTTCCTCCCTCTGACTCTCCCCTCCATCTCATTCCCCCTTCCTCCCTCTGACTCTCCCCTCCATCTCATTCCCCCTTCCTCCCTCTGACTCTCCCCTCCATCTCATTCCCCCTTCCTCCCTCTAACTCTCCCCTCCATCTCATTCCCCCTTCCTCCCTCTGACTCTCCCCTCCATCTCATTCCCCCTTCCTCCCTCTGACTCTCCCCTCCATCTCATTCCCCCTTCCTCCCTCTGACTCTCCCCTCCATCTCATTCCCCCTTCCTCCCTCTGACTCTCCCCTCCATCTCATTCCCCCTTCCTCCCTCTGACTCTCCCCTCCATCTCATTCCCCCTTCCTCCCTCTGACTCTCCCCTCCATCTCATTCCCCCTTCCTCCCTCTGACTCTCCCCTCCATCTCATTCCCCCTTCCTCCCTCTGACTCTCCCCAACTCGGTCCCTCCCCTCACGCTCACACCTCACCATTTCTCCATCACTTTCTGAAATTTCGTTTCCCTCCTCTTTCTTTCTATCTCGCTTCTCCCTCTTTCACGCTCACCTCCCCTCTCCTTCTAACACCCTCCCACACTATTTTCCCTCCCTTCATCCCCTCTCTCTTCCACTCTCTCTCCCCTCCATTTCCATTTCCCTCCCCTCGCTCTCCCCCTCCCAATCTCTTTATCTACTCCATTCCCTCTCTGTCTCTGTCTCTCCCCTTTCTCTCTCCCGTCTCCCTCTCGACTTCACCCTCTCTCTGCTTCCTCTCTCTCTAAGAGAGCAACGTTCCGTCGTTATCTCTCTCACTCCTAATCCCCAGTTCCCTCTATTAGCGGCGTCCCACTTGCTACACGCTTCCCTGTCTACCCCATCCCAATCCCTCTGTCGCTCTTCCCGCTGTCTGTCTCTCTCCCCCTGGTGTTCCCCTTCTTTCCCTCCCTCTCTGTTTATCTCTCCCCTCTCCCCTTCCTTCCAATTTCTCACTCAACCTGTCCCTCACTTTCCCCACTCCATATCTCCCTGCCATCCTCCTTCTAACCGACGCACTCTCTCACTCCCTTCCCTCTCTTTGTCTCCCACTCAGTTCCCCGCACATTTCTCCCGCTCTCCACCACTCCTTCTCTGTCACCACTCCATTTCTCTCACCTTCCCTCTCACTCATGCGTCTCACTCTCTTTATCTCTCTTTCTTGATTGCCCCACTCTGTCTCTACCCTGGCTCTTTTCTTTCTCACTCCTGTATGTCTTTCCCCCATTCTCCCATCCCTGTCACGCACCCACCATTGTCTCTCTCCCCGTCTGCCCCCTTACATCTCTTTTATCTATACGCGCCCCTCTTTCTCTAACTATCTAACACGACTCTCTCCTTCCCATCTCTCAATCTCCCCCTCTGCCAGTCCAATCTCTATCTCTTTTGCCTTCTCTCACACTTCTCCCCTCTCTGGCTCTCTTTTTCTACAGCCACACACTAAATCTCTCTTTATCCAGCTTCCCTCCTTATCTCCCCTCCTCCTGCATTCCTCGTTATTTCTCTTCCCCTCTCTCTGCCCTCCGACTCAGTGCCTCTCCCTCTCTGTCCCTCACTCTAACTCCCTCCTGTCTCTCACTCCCCAACGCCTGCCCACTATCTCTTTCGCTCCCTCGAACTCCCCCACTCTCCCTCAGTATTACCCTCTCTCTCTTTCACTCAATCCCTCTCTCTCCATTTCTTTCTCTCTATGTCCCACCTCATCTCCCCCTCTGTCAGCTACCGGTCATGTTCCTTAACCCCTCCCCCTTCCGCTCTCTTCCCTTCTCACTCATCCCTCTCTTCCCCTGCTCGATCTCTCACCACTGCCGCCGCCCTTTCTCCACCTCCCTCCCTCTCTGTCACCGTTCAATCTCTCCCTCTCTCTTCTGCAGCCCTCTCTCTGCTCCCTTTATTACTTTCTATCGTATCTCCCCAATTCCAACTTTCAACTCCCCACCTGCCTCACTCTCTCAATCCATGCGACTCTCTCTCTCTCTCGCCTCTCTTTATCCTGCCCCATCCTCCTCTACTTATCTCGCTCTCCCTCTCTCTCAGTCTGTCTCGCAGTCACCTTCCTCTCTTCTTTCATCTCTCTCATAATCTCCTCCTTCGCCCTCTCCTCCCTCCCTCCCTCTCTCTGTCTGCCCCTCCTCATGTCTCTATCTCCCTTCCATCTCATCTTATCGGTCTCCACTTCCTTATGCCTTATCTCCCTCGCATTCTCTCTCTCCCCTTTTTCTTTCTATTCCCCTTTGCTCTTTCTCTCCTTTGCAGCATTTATTTTGCTCCCCACCTCTCTCTCCTCTCCATCTCTCTCCCCCTCGCCCCCGTTTCTCCCTCACTCTCTGTTTACACTCCCTCTTGCTCCCCTCTCACCCCCACACCTACCTATCTTTCTCCCCCTCATGACTGTCTTTCTCTCCTTCTGTCTCTGTGTCTCTCTCTTGCCATTTCACCTACCCCCAGTCTTGGAATTCCTCTCACCACCCAAAGTCTCTCTCGCACCCTCTTCTCACTCCACCTTCCTCCCTCTCTCTGCCCCTCCATTCCCTTTCCTTCTCCCTCCCATCCCATTCTTTGTCTCTACTGTCCCCTCTCTTCATCCATTACTCCACTCTCTCTTCCTCTTTTCTCACTCTCACTTTTGTCCTCCTAGTCACTCTCACCTTCCCTCTCTTCTACATCCAGTCTCTCTCCCCATTCCTCTCTCCCCCCACTCTCTCCCTCTTGTCTCTCATCCCTCCCTGACCCTCTCTGCCCCCTCCTTCAATCTCCGTCCGCTGCTCCCTTCCCTGTCCCTCTCCCCTTGTTCTCTCTTCACCCGTTTTCTCTCTCTCCCTACCTTTTCTACCCTCATTTCCATCCCTCTCACCTTCTCTTTTGTTTAAACCTCTCCCTTCCCCTTCCCACCTGCCCATCTCCTCCGCCTGACCTTGTCGAATCCCTCTCTGCCTCGCTTCCCCTCTTTCTCCTTCCTCGTCACTTTCTCTCTGTTCCTCCCGCCTCCCTCTCTGTCTTTCGTCCATTCCTCTCTCCATTCCTTTCACTTGCTCACACCATCATTCCCCTCTCTCTCTATACTGTCATTCTCTCTCTCTCCCTCTCCCCACCTCTCTGTCTTCCTGCTTTGCCCCCTCTCTCGCTGGTTCTCTTCGTCTCTGCCTCTGAATGCCTCACGCATCTCCACCCACAATCACGTTTTCTCCCACCTCCCTCTCTCTGACACCCTCCATTTCTCTCTGGACACTTCTGAACGTCTCCCCTCATCAAAACGAAATGTCTGAAAAGGAACCTGCCAGTTCAGAGGGCAAGCCTACATCCAATACAAAGAGGTTTAGTGGTCAAGTGAATGGACATATATTGTGCATGGAGCAGCGACATGGAATTGCACTGTACTATTTCAATGGGCAGATATCAAAACTGAGACCCAGACGAACAGGTTCACATAACAACAATTCATGGACATTGTGTTTTTTTACGAGTTAAGAGGTTTATCTGCAGTTTTACAAGGTAATGGTGAGACCGAATCGAGAGAGCTGTGTGTATAATGAAGATAAAAGCAAGCCAGCGAATATTCTCTCAATTGATTCCTTTGTGGAACATGAATCTTCGAAGGCAATGTTGAATAGACTGGCCATGGATGTGTTGAAAATTAGGAAAACGTGGCATGACACTCTTACAATCCGTATGCTTATATAATTTTTCAGTTTTTGCGAGAGACTTCCACTAATGGATCGATGTAAAAGTGAAGAACATCACAATTCAGAAGATAATTGTTTAACTGTTTCAGACGATTGTGTATTTGGAAAGTCTATTCTCAAAGAACGATGGAGGATACGTTATTGATTATTCTTAAAGCAGAGGCAGGCAGCTTTTGACTATGAAAGACGCATTAGCGTTATAAGGGGTAGTGTGGAATGTGTGTTTGAGGCAACAATGGATCATCCACGATATTATCCCATGTCAGTGTTCGTTGAAATTATCCAATCACAAAATCCTGACAATAGTTTCTAAATTTCCGTTGTGTTTAGATGTACAAATATAATGATAGCATCCTGATGAACACGAGGTCTTTCTCTTTTACAATGATGGGCACAACGGCACATGATGGTTTTTTTTTAAAAGTACTGGTAAAATACTGGAGAAAAGTTCATGGGTTTGCAGGAAGATAAGAAACTTTCAAAGGTTTGTTAGCACAGCGTAAGAAATAAAATTGGGCCACATGGATGTGTGAAATAATGCAGATTCCTTTGATTTGTTCTTGTGAGGTGAGTTACGTTCGCAAGACTAGCATTTATTGCCTGTGTCTAATTTGCTTTCAGATTATGGTGGTGATCCACGGTGATCTTCCTGGTGCAGAGACACCGACGGATATGTTTCAAAGAGCAGTACAAGATTCTGAACAAGTGACAGTGAATGGGACAATGACAGAGATTCAATTCAGGGTGCTGTGAGACTTTGGAGATTTTATTCCTCAATATGTGATGCACACAAGACATGAAATTACTTAAACAGCATTTTATCATTTTTTCATACAGCATGTAAGGGCATATAACAAGGCCCTTCATCCCAACATGTCTATGCCAGCCCAAAACTACCAAACAGTATTAAATACCACTTACCTCAATGTCGACAGCCGATCAAGTATTGAAATTTTAGTGCTCATGCAGATGATTCTTCAATGTCTCATCATCTTGTCCAGATTCATTATCTTGATTTATCTGTGATTGGAGCTGTCAGTCGGTGTTTTGTTTTAATGTATGCACGACTTGAAATTCTCAAATAGATCACAAATTTAAACGCAGCCACTTGGTATTCAAATTAGTCAAGTTAATGTCTGCATTGAACAATAAGTATTAGAAAATTGGACGTTCCTTTAAATTCATATGGGATTTTAATATCGCTCGTTAGTGTTGGTGCATCCACAATGCAGTTCAGAGGGAGACATTGCAATGCAACTTATGTGTCATTGTTGCGATGAGGATGGAGAGTAAATTAAGCTTTCTACTTGCCCCTCGATAAAACTGGTTGCAGATGCGCTTATCCAGGTAGCAAAGGATCTTCAATTGCACTCCTGTCTGGTGCCATGTAGACAATAGATCGGCTTTGGGGAATTCTGGGGATAAGCTAAATGCCACATAATTGTCAGTATCTGTAATTAAGTTTTTAAATGCCGGGTCCAGGTGAATTTCGGGTCAATAGTTGGAGATTGGTTATATCACTGATATCAAAGGTGGGTTTTTGGATTCTCTCCTTTTGGAGATAATTATTGCCTGACCATATTGAAGAAATATTCTTGTTTGCCGTTAATCAGCGATACCTGAATAATGTCCACACGTTTCGGATTTGGGACGTAGATTGCTGTAGTATCTGAGAATAGCGAATTGATTTCAGGGAAAGGATTTCAGTTCAGTAGGTGGTATTTTCCTCTTTTCTCAGTGTAGACTGTTAGTTTGCGAGCATTCGCATTCCTGGTCCAAATACAAACATTCTCTTCTGAAACATGCACTCAAGTGACCGGAACCTAATCACGGTAACAGACACCAAGATCATTAGCGCTGGGCTGGGGACTTAATGAATGTCAGGAACACAAACCCATTTTCAGAGTGAGCACCCGGGAAGAAGGGATTTATTCTTAATTAGAGAAAGTATGACCTTACAGCGAAAAGTTTGTATTACAACATAGTAATTGCTGTATCCATGTTATTGGTTAACTTAAAATAATACTGGCAAACAGCTCGACAAATATTGGCGCTGACGGAGAAGTATGCTTGCACTGCGAACGTAAATTCTCCAGGAATTTTACAGGGATATCAGGGCTGTCCTCGGTTCGGTAAGTTTAAATATTTCATGAGATTCCAAATGATTGAAAGGAGGCGAATTTTGTTCCTCTTTTCAAGAAGGGTAAAAGGGAAACCCCTTGCAATTACAGACAAGCCAGTCATAATGTCTGCGGCCAGCAAGGTTTTGGAAAGAAATCTAAGCAATAGGATTTATGACTGTCTGGAAAAGCATAGCGTGATTAAAGATTCTGTGCATGGCTTTGTGATGGGCAGGTTAAGCCTCACAAATCTTATTGTGTTCTTTGAGGACGTGAGAAGAGAGCTCGATGAAGATCGAGCCGTGGATGTGGTGTATGTGGACTTAAGCAAGGCATTTAAGAAGGTTCCCCATTTTCGGCCTATTCAGAACGTCAGTAGGAATGGGACACAGGGAGATTTGGCTGTCTGGATTCAGAATTGATTAGCTGACATAAGGCCGAAAGTAGTTTTAGATGGAAAGTATGCTGCCTGGAGATGAGTGTTCAGTGGTGTTCCGCAGCGCTCTGTTCTTCCACCTCTGCTCTTTGTAGTTTCTATAAATGACTTGAATTAGGAGATTGTACAGTGCGTTTGTACATTTGCAGATGACATAAATGTTGGCGTTGCCATTGATAGTATGGATAGCTATTGCAGGCTGCAGCGCGACATAGACATGATGGAGAATTGGACAAAGAAATGGCAGATGGAGTTCAAGTTCAATAAATGCAAAGTGATGCATTTTGGATGGTCGAACTCGAATGTTGAACATAAGATTAAAAACAACATTCTTGGCAATGTGGCGGCGCAGAGCAATCTTGGTGTTCAAGTACATTGATCCCTCAAAGATGCCACCAAAGTGGAGAGGATTTCTCAGAAAGCATGTAATGTATTGACTTTCATTAAAAGGGGTATCGAGTTTAGGAACTGCAACGTTTTGCTAGAGTTCTACTAATCCCTGGTGAGACCACACTTTAACTATTGTATCCAGTTCTGGTCGCCGTACTACAGGAAAAACACAGAGGTTTTGAAGAGGGTGCAAGCAAGGTTTACCAGGACGTTGCCTGGGCTGGAGGGCTTGTCTTATGAAGAGAGGTTGACTCAGCTCGAACTTTCCTGTCCTGATGAGAAGAAGGAAGACTGGTAACCTGATTGAGATATATTACGTAATGAGAGATATGGATAGAGACAATAGCCAGAGACCTTTCCTCAGGGCAGGATTGACTGGAACGAGGGGTCATAGTTTTAAGATATGAGGAGACAGGTATAGAGGGGACATCAGAGGTAGCTTCTTTACGCAGAGAGTTGTAAATGCATGGAATGCGTTGCCAGCATTGATGGTGAAAGGAGAGCCATGAGGAGCATTTAAGCGACAGCTGGACATGAACATGGACCGCAGTGAATTGAGAGCTGTGTAGATTAGTTACTTAATTTTACATAAGGATTAATCGTCGGCACAACATCGTGGGCAGAAAGGCTGGTTTTGTGCTGTACTTTTGCATGTTCGATGTTCTATGAATTTCTTCCTCACTGTGAACCAAGGGGCTCATCTCTGTGTCACCCTCAAAATTACGTCCTGTTCACTCCTCCACATCCTCCACATTCTCATCGTTATCGTTTTTGAATATCATGAACAATCCTCGATTTCCTTTCTGTTTTCCAGATGTTATTCGCTGAGAAAGAATTGAAACTCTCAGTCCTTGTTTTACTTATTTTAGTAGTTAATACACTGAAGCAGTGGACTTCTTTTATGAGTGAGCAACAAGTCTTATTTTGGAGATGGAGCTAAATTCTCCCTTTTGACTCTGCCCCTTTGCATTTTTTATTCATTAGGCTTGTTCGTCATGAATATTCCACTCGGTTCTGGCATCTTGCACGGCAACCTTTGTACTTTGCCTGCAGCTGAAGAACGTTGTTTGTACATTTCCTGCAATTGTCCGAGTAGAACGATTTTGTCATCTGCAGGATGGACACAGAACCATTCATTAAGTTGGCTTCAAAGCGCGAGAGTGAAGACGATGAACATTCATCCTGTGGGAGATCAACTCAAAACCACATGCCTACCTTGACGTTGAAGCAAATTATAAGATAAAACCCCGGCTGTTCTTATTGCGAAATAATTGAAAAGAAAATGTTGAGATAATTCACCAGCGGTTTTGCTCGACAACCAGAATGATGTAAGATTCAGATTTCTTGTTTCTGTTGGTCATCGGTGAACAATAAGGTTGAAATGGTTTATGTCGAATAGGAACAGACAATAGTGTGTGTCTGTCACTGTCTGATGGAGCGTGAGCGGGGCCAATTTGGTCCCTTTGTACAGAGGGAAGCTTCTTTCTGTTTCTCTGTAACAGCACCAAACCAAACAAACTCAACACAAATATGACAAGCGTCCCTTCATCGAGTTGGACGTCCGTGTATCAATAATCTTTTTGAATATTGTGAGGAAAATTAGCAAAATGCTTAAAAAGCAATATTCTCTGGATTTGCTTTTTCTTGTTTCAACGGATGTACCAATATTATTTGAAGTAACTGGAAACAATAAAAGCTGAAGGGCACAGCGGGTGAGACAGCATTCATGGAGACAGAGAAAGCTAACTATTCAAGTCTAAATGACCCTTCAGGAGAGCTCCTTCTGCATAATGAAGGAGAGCTCCTTCTGGTATCAATGTATGTCACGACCTCTGACTGTTCATCCTCTTCCTTCACTACATTCTAAACACGCTTCTCTCACATTTCGTTCATATCAATCCTTCATTCCAGTTACCATTCTACTTCTTGATAAAGTTTCTTGCTTTCTTTGGTGAAGTAATGCATTGCGTGTGTTTGTGTTTGCGTGTGTCTGTAAGTGGACCTAATTGAAAAAAAAAGGAAGATTTATTCCTGTTTCAGGGTGATATGTTATTCTGATACGGCTGCGAATTTATACGGTATTTTCCGAGTGGTCAGATTTCGAAAAGCTTTATATATCTCTCCAGTTCCTGGACTGGTAAAGTAAATTAGATGGTGTTCATGGACTGAATAAAAGCAATCGGACATTTGAAATGATTATTGGACGCTCAAATATTTGGAAAGAATCATAGAGATATACAGCACAGAAACAGAAACCTTCTGTCCAACTCGTCCATGCGGACAGGTTATCGTATATTAATGGGTGCCGTTTGCCAATATTTGCCTATATCTTCCGAAACACTCTTATCCACGATCCAATCCAGATGATTATTAACAGTTGTAATAGTACGAGCCTCCACCACTTCCTCTCTCAGCTCATACCGTAGGGACACGACCCTCTGCGTGATTAATTCAGAACTTTTTAATTCTCAGTTGCATAGATTTTGATCAATAAGCAATAATCATTGTTGCCAAGCGAGAGATTACCGCAACCACTCCGCAAAATTGGCTGTTTCTGTGTTGCAAAACACAATAAATAATTTTTCAGAAGATGGACCAGGAACCGATATCAGCGTCAAAGATGTCTCTGAGGACTGAGGACGGTGTTTTAAGTGTGAGGATGAACAACCAGCGGTCGTGCTACACATTGGTTCAAATGATATAGGCAGGATAAGTGACAAGATCGCAAGGCCATTTCAGGGAGTTGGCTGTAAATTGAAAAGCAGGATCTCTAAGCTTGTAATCTTGCGATTAGTCTCTGTGCTACATTGGAGTTAGACAGGGGATATCAAGCTATTCTGCATCTGAAGATCTGATGTGGGGCATGGGGTCCATATTTTCGGATTATTGGGATCTTTGCCAGGGCAGCTGGGACGTGTATAAAATGAAGAGGTTTTCATCTTAACTGGAGCGCCATCTGTATTTTGGTGGAGAGGTTTATTTGCCCAAGTCTTAAGAAATTAAACAAATAAAGGATAAGATTGTGAATCAAAGCAGCAGTTCAGAAAGCAATGGAAAATACTTTCTACAGGCTTAGTGTTTTCTGCTCCAGGAAGAATATGTTGTTGACATATTGAGGTGTTCAAATTATGAAATGATTTGCAGGGCCAAAAATAATATTCTGGAAAAGTCATTAGAATCGTAAATTCAAGTTTTTCAGTGAAATAGGTAAAAGTGAGATAAGGAGAAACTTCCTTATGCAGGGGTTGTTAGGATACGGATTACTCTCCCTCGGACAGTTATGAATGTAGATTCAAGAATGAACTGGATGCTGTCTGACCCGCTGCCTTATTCTGCACTGGTGGTTTTCCGTACAGATTCCAGAATCTGCAGTATATTTTTCTAAATGTTTGAAGGGATATCAAAGTATATTCTCTTGCTGTCAAAAGAGTACTTGTCGGAGAGTGGCATCAAAGACCCTGAAAAAATGTGATGAATGGGATTTGGAGACAGTTCTGAGATTGGTAATAACTTCGGCTGAGCAATGGGAAAACCGACCCCTGCATGTTTATTCCAAATCATTTGCCATCCTGACTGGAGACTAATTCTCTGTTCCTTCACATCATTTTTAACACTGCTGGAATCCACTCCAAATCAGCTTTGCGAATGTCTAAACCACGGGAAGAGAAGTGGTTAAAGAAGACAGCTCCGGTTTCTTCCCACGATCCAAAGACATGGAGATCAGGTGAATTGACCATTCTAAGTTGTCCATAGTGTTAGGTGCATTAGTCAGAGGGGGTGCGTTACTCTTCAGAGGGTCGGTGTGGAAATGTTGGGCTGAAGGGCCTGATCCACACTGAAGGGAATCTAATCTAATCTAATCAACAAATGAAGATGCTGATGACACAATTTCTGTTTTTCTCTCATCACTTTTGCCTCTTCAGCATCTTGAAACGATTCTTGCATATCACTGAATTATTGCATTAAAGATGATGGTCATTCGGGCCATCATCGCTGTGCCAGCTTGGAATAAGCTATATTTCTGCTGTTGTTATCCTGAACGTTCCCTGTATCCATAACATTTTGCTGTCTGCGACTCCTTTTATTTCTGAATATTCTGTCCAGTTATGAGCAATGTTATTAGCTTGTTTACACTGTGATTATGTATTATGTATAAAATATAATTCTCCATATCACATTTGAAAATCTCCTTCTCTGACCACATTGCTATTCAACTTTCCATCTCCAAAATGTCATGTTTCCTTGCAAGGAATTACATTTCATTCCATATTGTAAAGAGTAATGCTGTCTGGAAAATATGACTGTACTCCTCTCCTGCTTCCATACGCACTGGCCCCATTCCTCTCTTGTCTCCGAGTCAATGTCATATTCATTCTGCTCCTGATTCATTCAAGCATGAGTTTTAATGAACAAGGTCATTGTACAAGCGGTGTTTGGCTTTAGACTGAAGTCAAAAATGTAAATGTTACTTCTTATAGCAAATAGACTCAATAAACTGAAGGACATTTCCGTGTTGAAGATACAAAATTACGTTAATCCAGCAGTGAGAAGAACCTCTGGCGAAATCCATATTTCCTGTGAAGATCTTTTGATTGTGTAACTTGATATGGTGGTGGGGTGGGGGTTGCTGCAGCGGTGCAGGGAGCTACAGCATTGCACTTGGATAACACAACAGAATCCGCTTGACGATGAACAGAAACAGTAATTACGTTCCATCACCACTGACTTCATTAGAGCAATACATGATGCGAGATAAGCCAAAATAGCCAACGACATCAACATCCAGTCCAGTCCAGTTATTATTGTATGCTGTAAGTGCTGTAGTGAAATGTATTAACTGTAACTGCTTGATAACCGACAGTGATTGATGTTAATCTCCACGGAATCTAATTGTGTCACTGGAGGGTTTCCGTCTACTATTAGTAAGGAGCTTCTTCCAATGCATTATCTCATTGTAGCAGCAAATGCATCACCTGCAATACTAACAGGTAGCAACAGCTACAGACACAGGGGGAGGATAAATCTGTATCTGAGAACATTCGACTGGAATGTTACAATAATGGATAGGAGTTTATTGTGGGGTCTTTACTATTTTTCCCGGGGAACATTACGTTGGAAGATATGCGGTGTACTGATGATCATTCAGGCGGGTTACTATCCCATTCTCGCTATCGTCGGTGTTCCTGGTAAGTCTCCATCTCTGTCGATTTATTCATTCCTTAAACAATTTGAACTTCATTGCTATTTGTGTTATACACATTTGCTAAAGAGAGAAAATGTTGTCTTCAGTTTCAGTTACATATTCAAATCGTTATGTACGATTTTCAACCCATGTCTCAGAAAAATCTGAGCACGAGACTGTTCGCAAACTCAAGGGAAGGTTTAAGCTAGAATTTTAATTATGTCCCAGTATTCTCTCCATCACCAAGCCTGTCCACTACCAGCTCCATAAGATCGCAATCTCCACCTTCACCTCACTTCTGTTACTAATTAAGCCATTACCAACGCCCATTTAAAATTCAGACTTTGCGGTTACAGAGCTCTACTGGCCACATTTCTAATTAGAAATATTTTGATCACAAACTTGTTTCTGTCTCTGAAGTAACTTTATGAGAGCTGCAACGTGTTAGAGTAATAATTTCCCAGAGCACATAATTCAGAGTCACGGACTATTATATTAAATTGAAGTTTTGAAGTACTCCTACAGCCAATGGAAGAACTAAAACTCAAAGTGCATGAAAATGAATTTGAAGAATAGCAACAATAATAGCAGCAGCATTTTGACGTTAAAACAAAACTATCGACTTCACTGATGCTCTTTGATGAAGAAATCTGACATTATTACCTGGTCTGGATTAAGGGTACCACAATGTACTTGGCTCTATACTGCCTTGCGGAATGTCCACAGTCAAGTACAATTACTGATGGTCAACAAATGGTGCTCTTGCCAGTGATGCTGACATCCCACCTAATAAGAAAATTAAATGTCAAATCTAACAGAGAATGTTCCTAAAGATCTGAAATGAAAAGGAGTGAGTTGATTAGGTGGAGTAAGATCGACAAACAGAGCAAACCAGGAGCAAACAAATGGAAATGTTTTGGATCAGCTCGGATGGAAATAATATGTGCGATCAATTTCATTGTTTTTTTTTTCATTTCCCAAACCAATTAATGTCATAGCCATATTGGTACATATCCCAAATAGAACTTCAAACTGAGTTATGTCTTGTCAGTCTGTATTACCGCCTTCTTTTATGCATTAATGGTCGTCAGTCTGACTGGCGTTTTGAGCATTTGTTTCCCTTTTCTTGGTGTCCTTGTGGAGGTGATGGAGAGCTGCAGAGTTGAACTATTACAGTCCACGTGCTCTAAATTGCCAGTTCCTCTGTGGGTCTGTTTTCATTTCTTGTCGACTTTACAGTGAACAGTAGAGCTGAGCAGCTGGCCATTGCAAAAGACAGTTGAGAGTCAACCACATATTTTGTGAGCCTGTTATCATATGTCGGCCACAATATGTGAAGTCGGCTGGTTTATTTTCATGATGGATGTTAATCAGAGAGATGTGTTTTCCCACAATCGATAAGCGATTCATTAAGTCTTCATTTCAGTTACATAATTAACTCAAATTCTACCCTCAGCCATTGCGGAATTCAATCTGAGGTATGGATAAGTACCTGGGACATGGGATTCACATCCTAGACATCATACTGCTGGCCCATCACTTCCAAACCATCACCAATCTCGACCAGCAGTAGTGGTGTTGTTGTTATCCTGACTGATGTACAGAAACTGTTGTGATTACATTGCCAACTGGCTTAATGGATTACGGAACTGTTAAGATTTCCAATCCCTGGCACTGTGCAGAGATGTAATGTTTTATCAGCCGGGTATATAAAATGAGGAGAGGGAGCCCCTCAGTGGGTGCACCACGGACACACCAATTTGACTTCCTCTGTGATTGGAAATTCAGTGAAGGTTCTGTGGATGGTTTTCCGTGTTTGTGTTTCTGCATGGATTAAGGTATCACGTAGGGTATGGTTATCCCACGTGTTCAGCGTTTACAGTGTATCTGTGTCTGCAAAATGGCTCACAAATGGTGGGGGTCGGGTGTTGGGGGAGGCTCGAGTCTCTGATTTGGTTAGGTTTAGAAAAATCCATTCTGATACTTGGACAAACGAACAGATTTAAATGCCGATGAGCGTCATCTTCTTTAACTAAAACGTCGGTAAGGCAATTTGTTTAATTTTGGTGACTTCTGGTTGGTTCAATTATAAGTGAGAGAAATGGCTCATAAAATTTCTAAAGACGTTCTGGGGTTTGAAGATTAAACGCAAAATTGTCAGGAAAAACTCCAAGGACAGAAAAATTCGATCCTGTTAGAACGAGCAAGGAACTTGGATTTGTGTATAAGCAGGAACAAAATGAAAGCTGTAATTGCAAAAGATTTACTCAAACACTTTGGTAGTTTGAGAAACAGACAAATCCAGTAGTGTTACAAAAACTTAATTTACAACTAATCAAAATGTGGTTAATAGACAAACAAAGAGAGAGGCAGCAGAAAGAAATCGAGAGGAAAATAAAAAGAGAATGTTCTTAGCTGAGCAAAGAGAGCAAAAAAAATACAAATGGGTAGACTAAGTGAGAGACAGAGTGTGAGTGAGTGTGAGAGAAAGAGAGAGAGAGAACGAACGGCAGAGAAGAGCAACACCTACCCTTGTCAGGCAGACTGCCCAATAATCCGTTCTCCAAAATGTACCTTTATGATACGAAACATCTCTGCAGCAGAAGATAGCAGGTGGCCAAGGAAGCCACACAGGCAGAGGAAGATTGCAGACGCAGTCTGGTTGTGAACATTTATCTTCTGTAAAGTTAACATGGGTTTTGTTGGTTCAGAATGATATTATAGAATGTGAGATAGATAAAAATCTTCAAGACAAAGGAAACTTTAAGTACCAAACACTTGTGTATTAATGTTCATGTTTGAAGTTAAAGAAGGTTTTTTTTTCGTTTAAACAGTGGGACCTAAGTCAGTGTCTGCCACTTATACTTTTACAGAATACAAAGACAGGTGAGATTTTCTGTATGTTTTGTTGAAGTAGTGGAAGTGTTTGCTGCTCTGTCGTAACAGTTTACAGCAGAGACTGTATAGAAGGGAAACGACACACGATCTTCAATTGGGTTATGGATTGAAGGTGGTGGAAGTTAAATCACTTTCTGCTGGTTCGGTAGGTTAGATCCAGTCCAGCTGGGAGCCTATCTGCAGTATGGTGAAGCATTGCAACGACAAAGATTGGCAACAGTGTTGTGGTAATGATACAGCCCTGCTTGATACCAATTTTAACGGAAAATACGTTAGTGTGGGATGTGGGACCATTTACAACAACTGCGAATTCCATGTCACCGTGGAGCAGCTGAAGGATGGGTACAAACTTTATGGTGGAGCCAAAGCAGAGAAAGGCGCTCCATAAAGTTTCTCCGGAGATGTTACAAACACATTATTAAGATACAAGGAGGCCATAAACATGGGAGTTTTGGGTATCTACATTTCACCTGAAACTGTCACACGGTAAAAATCAGTCGAGACTGTGGTGTTGGAAAATGAGAGTAGCTCCAAGAAGCAGATCACTGACGTTTCGGGCATAAGCCCTTCAGCAGGATTGAGCCTTGTGGAACAAGGGAGTGAGAGACAAATGGAAAAGGGGTTGTGTCTGCTGGTCATATAGCTGGTATAGTGATGTATAGATGAAGTTGAGGTGGAAGTGATAGGTCGGAGAGGAGGGTGGAGCGGAGAGGTGAGAATGAAGATTGTCAGGGACGGAGGGTGGTGCCCAGTTCGAGGCTTGGGAGGGGGATAAGGTGGAGGGTGTGGAAAGGAAGAATCTGCACAAATCCGTATTGAGACAATGTGATCGCTAGGTACAAAGACAGAAGGTCTGGCGTTCTTCCTCCAGGAGTTGTGTGGTGAGGCTATGACGATGGAGATGTTCACGGATATGCATGACCTGGGTGCAGTGAGCGGGGCAATTAAAGTTTTCTGCACCAGTGCAATGGAGTTGGTTGCTAGGGGTGTCCAAGAGATGTTCTCTGAGACAAAAAAAATATAGCACTACAGAGCGTTGAACAAAACAATTACATCTCGATGTTACGCCGACCTACGAACTAATCCAAGCACAATCCAATTCAGTATCTCATCATCATCCAAATGTTTAATTAAGGACTGTTTAAATGCCCCTACTGTGGCTGAGTTAACTACTTTGGCAGGCAGAGTATTCAATGTCCTTACCACTCTCTAAGTACAGAAATTGCGTCTGGCATCTGTCTTAAATATACCATCCCCCCATTTTCAGATATGCCCCCATCGCACAAGCCGACATCTTAATCCAAGAAATTGACTCTTATTGTCCATCGAGATAATCCTCTGGTAATCTTATATTTCCCGATTAAATCCCAGATCCTTCTTCTCTCCAATGACAACAAAACCAAGTCCATCAGCCCTTCCTCATATGATCGTCGCTCCCGATAAGGCAACATTCTGGTAATCTCCACTGCATCTTTTCTAAAGCTTCCACATCCTGCACATGCACACCACTAATAATCTTTCAATTGGTGCAGTATTCTGCCTTCCTGTTATTCTTCACAAAGAGAATCACAACAAATTTATCGGCATTGAAACCCATTTGGAACCTTTCAGAAAAAAATCTGCCAATCATCTGTGTAAAATTACTCCACGCTTTAGTGTCATCTGCAAACTCACTAACCCATCCACCTGTGCCTGCGTCAAAGTCAAGCATAAAAATGAAAAACAACAAAGGGCCCAAAACATAACCTTGTGGCACAGAAATAGTAAGCGGATTCCATCAACCACCACTCATTGCCTTCTTCCAGAAAGCTGGTTTCTAATCCAAGCTAAATTACCCTCAATTCCACGCCTCTGCATTTTATCCAAGTGCTAACCATGCGGGACATTATCAAATAATTTACTGAAGTCCATGTTCCCAACGTCAACGGCCCTACCCTCATCCATATGCTTTCGTCAGGTACTTTAAAAATTAATGAGGATTGTGAGACACAATCTGCCCTTCACAAAATCACGTTGACGATCTCCAATCAAATTATCATTTGTAGATGATTATAAATATTCTTTCTTCGAAGCCTTTCCAAAATGTTTGCTGAAACAGATGTAAGGACCAACGGTTTATAATTACATGGGTCACCTCGACTAACCTTCTTGAACAAAGGCAAAACATTTGCAATCCTCCAGTCTTCTGGTATCGAACATGTAAACAATGATGACTCAAAGACCAAGGCCAAACTCTCCGCCACTCATCCCTAGATTTTCAGGGAATCCTTGGATAAATCCCATCAGGTTGAGGGCTGATCTACTTTCACACATTTTAGAATTGATAGCACCTTCTCCTTAATAACTTCAATCCTTTCAAGTCAAATTGTCCGTATCTCAGTCTTCTCCTCGTCAATGTTCACCTTTTTCTGAGTTTAAACAGTTGACAGATATTCGTTAAGGAACTCAGTTCTCCAATGTGTCCATAGACAACGTCACACTTTGGTTGGCCATTTTCTACCTTCGTCATCGCTTTCCTCCAAGCATACCTATAGAAAGATTTAGATTTTCGCTTTATTGGACCTGCAAATGACTGCCCATATCCTCTCTTCTTAACTCTCTTCTTAAATCCTTCCCAGCTAATCTGAAACTGTCCATCAATCATCTGAACTATTTCGTCACGATGTCACATAAGCCTCACTCTTTCCCTTAGAAAGAGCTATAATTTCTTTTGAAAACCATGGTTCCCTTAGCTTATCACTTCCTCCTGCCAGACGGGGGAAAGGATATGCAAGTTGGCGCCCTGTCTCCCCGATGGAGAGGAAAATACATTGGGTAAAACAGAGACAGGAGATAACGTGTGTGGAAGTGCAGATAAATTTCTGTCGGATTTGAATGGATCATTTGGGGCTTTGGACGGAGGTGACGGTGGAGGTGTGTGCGCAGGATTTGCAGTTCTTGCAGTACAGGGGAAGGTCTTGGAAGTGGTGGATGTGCGTGCTTTGGGAGGGGGCTTGCACCTGACAAGGGAGTCACGGGGGAAATGGTCCCTCCGAAACGCAGACCATGGTAAAGTGTTAAACGTATCCCCGGTGGTTGGATCTGTTTGCAGGTCCCAGAAGTGTTGGAGGACAATGACATGTACCCGGAGTTTACTGGGGTAGAAGGTGAGCACCTGACGGTTCTGTGTTTGTTGCGATTGGACGGTGGCGCTCAAGGGCATACCTGCTGGAAGTGGAGGAGATGCGCTGAGGCCCCAGCATTGCACAGTCCTTGTTGGATTTTCGACATGTTTATGTGAAAAGAATAACTTTCAAAACATCTGACACCTCTTTAAAGCACACGACTGCTCCAATAATTGTTGGGTCTGGAATCGCCTGAAGAGTTAAGTATTATTGTTTTCATTCGTCTCACTGATCTGATTGCAGACCAGGGCATGTATTTTCTTTGAACTCGGTTCTATAATATATCCCTGTAATGCTTTTTTCTGAGCTCTACCAACAAAACCTTCCATAATGTAAACCCTCGTCCATATTCGGAGATAGGGCTTAGGCTGTGGAAGCCAAGGTATTAAATCTATATAAGAAATCCCATACAGTAAAAGAATGGGGAAACAGCAGGAATATGATGTTGACGTTTAGGTAGACAACTTCATGGACCAAAGGGACTACTGCAGTTCCTATTTTATACCTACCCAAGGTTACACATATTAAGGAATGTATATAGATTCTGTGCAGAAAGTGCATTGAGGAAATGTTCACTCATGTACGAGAATGCACGGAGGCTCAATGTGTTGAATAACCGATTCCTTTCCCGATGTTTCTGTGACATCTGTGGGAAAGCAATGAGAATGGTGTCACAAGTTCTAAGATATTAGGAAAGAGTTCTCTGCGTGGTCGACAAAACTGTGTTTCCTGTTCCCTTTTCTGAAACAGAGGTGCGTGTTGTGGATTCTGTCCGGGTTTATACGTCAAGACCTCAGAGCAGGTTAATACAATAAATTGTTTAAGAGGCCATTGAAGAGTTTATCACATGTCTGTTTATCAGGAGTCATTGTAAACCAAATTAGGAAAGAACAGGAGATTTGGTTTTCCTTAAAGTACACTGGTGAAGCAAATTGTTGTTTACAAACGACATTAGATTCAAAGTAAAAATTAATAACATCAGATTTTAGATCTCGATATTTTGTTAATTGTATTTAATTTATACAAGCGGCCAGAGAAATAACCTAGTCTGGATTAGTAATTCAGTCACTTGGCCACAAACAAACATCTCCACATGAGGAACTATCGGAGACCACACTGAGCAGGTTATTTCTGATCTGCTTGACAGTCTCCTGGTGAGACTGAAGCGGTGATAATTTGTCAGATTTTAGTTATTCACTATAGAAAATGAAAATGTTGGCTAGGAAGATACAGAGATACTTGCATCTAGACTAGAAGAGATTGAGGTACACAAGGAAGAGGTATTAGAAATAATGCAGAGTGTGAAAATGGACAAGACCCTGGGCCGGATGGGATCTATCCTAGGAACCTCTGGGAAGCAAGTGAAGAGATTGCCGAGCCTTTGGCTTTGACCTTAAAATTATCATTGTCGACAGGAATAGTGCCCGAGGACTGGACAGTAGCAAATGTGGTTCCCTTGTTCAAAAAGGGTAGGAGAGTCAATCCTAGGAATTACAGACCTGTGATTCTCACTTCAGATGTTCGTAAAGATTATAAGAGAGAGGATTTATAACCATCTAGAAAATAATAATCTGATCCGGGACAGTCAACACTGTTTTGTGAAGGGTAGGTAGTGCCTAACAGATCTTATTGACTTTTTTGATAAAGTGACCAAACAGGTATATGAGAGTAATCCGGTTGATGTGCTGTATATGGATTTCAGCAAGGCGTTTGATAAAGTTCCCCACAGTAGGCTATTATACAAAATGTGGAGTAATGGGATTGTGGGAGACAAAGCAGTTTGGATCAGTAATTGGCTTGATGAAAGAAAAGAGGGTTGTTGTTGATGGAACATGTTCATCTTGGTGTCCAGCGGCATACTACAAGGGTCGGTGTTGGGTCCACTGCTGTTCGACATTTTTATAAATGACCTGGATGAGGGATTAGAAGGGTTGCTTAGTAAATTAGCGAACGACACTAATGTCGCTGATGTTGTGGATAGTGACGAAGGATGCAGTAGGTTGCAGAGAGAAATAGACCGGATGCAGAGCTGGGCTGAGAGGTGGCAAATGGAGTTTAATATGCACAAGTGTGAGGTGATGCACTTTAGACAGGGTAATCTGAATGCAATCTACTGAGCTGATGGTAAGATTCTTGGGAGTGCACATGAGCAGAGAGATCTCGGTGTCCAGGTCCACAGATCCCTTAAGGTCGCCACCAGATTGACAGGGTTCTTAAGAAGGCATACCGTATTTTGGCATTAATTCATAGAAGGATTGAGTTCCGGAAGCAGGAGGATATGCTACAGCTGGACAAAGATCTGGTACAGCCAAACTTGTAGTATTATGCACAGGTCTGGCATCGTATTATATGAAGGATGTAGAGGCTTCGGAAAGGATGCAGAGGAGATTTACTCAATGTTGCTTGGTATGGAAGGAAGGTCTTACGAGGAAAGGCTGAGGGCCTTGAGGCTGTTCTCGTTAGAGAGAAGAAGGTCAAGAGGTGACTTAATAGAGACATACAAGATAAACAGAGGGTTGGATAGGGTGGACAGGGAGAGCCTTTTTCCAAGTACGGAAACGGCAAACACGAGGGGACACAACTTTAAAGTGAAGGGAGATAAGACATGTCAGAGGTAGTTTCAGTACTCAGAGAGTAGTAAGCGTACAGAACGCTTTGCCTGCAACAGTCGTGGATTCGCCAAGTTTAAGTGCATTTAAGTCGTCATTGCACAGACATATGGACGTACATGGAATAGTATAGGTGGGATGGGCTTCAGATTAGTTTGACAGGGCGGAGCAAAATCGAGGGCGGAAGGGCCTGTACTGCGGTGTCGTGTTCTATATTCTATGCTCTCATGGGGGATTGGAAATGGTCGAGTAACTTTCCATCTTGCCAAGGAGATGTCAGAGTTGGAGCTGGAATGAAATAGCTTCTCCAGGGACTCGGCTTGTCGTGCAGCACAAGTCTTCCAGCCTATTGTAGGAATGGTGTCAGGGCCCATTCCCTTTCTTGTTGCTATTGTGTTCAGCTGTTTCTTCGTTTGACGTGCAGCAAATCGAATAATTTGAAGAATGGCAAATGTAATTCTGTGGACATCTCGACAAAGGTAAGGCGGGCTAAGGATTCAAAAGTTTTTCTTGAAGATGGCACAGATCTTTGTCATTTGCACTGGTGTGCAGGACTTAACCATTATTTAGGATTTGGTTATTTGTCGAATACTCTAGACCACTGATTTGTTTCATCATCGATCACGATGTTTGAACAGATACGACAGTCTGCAGAGCTGATCTGTTAGTCAATTGAGATATTTTTGCGCTCTCTATCATATGATTTGATGTATTGCCACGTTCATCCAAGTACAGTGAAACGCTCTGTTTATGAGCAGTACTGACAGATCAGTGAGGTTTGAGAATGGGATTCTTGCAAGGCAAAATAAGGCATGATTTTAATTACAGACTTCCAAAAATGCAAAGACAGTGATAAAGATGGCTGAAAAATTTCAATGGTTTGCAACAAGACAGAGAAGAAACAATGGCATTTTAACAACAAAACATTGAAAAATCACGAAACAAAAATGATCTTCTAAACTCGTTAAGGATGTGTTCAGACACAGAACCAATTGCTGATTATTTTTCAGAAACCAGCTGTTTCTTTAAGTAGTTACCACAGTACTATGTTCTATTTAATGATTTTTCTTCATATATTCACGGTGACAGATTTCAAAATAATTACAAAACTTTTAAGAGATGCTTGGCATATATTGTCTTATTAGCAAAAAAAAGGTAACAATAGATATATTTATAAGTATGGTTATTTTTATCATTATTATTGTTGTTATTATTGATGTTACAAGTTCTTATAAAATATCAGCATTTCTATATAGAAAGGGGTAAATGAATTTGATAAGAGAGAGACAGTAGAATGGGCAATAGAATTCAAGCCATCCTTCAAAACATAAAATGAACGTTATTCTAAAAAGAGTAACGTTGACATGCAACACAGAAAGTTCCCAAGATTGCAAAAATTGTTGAAAATCATTAACTACTGAGAACCAAGGGCTATTCATGGGAGTGCCCAATCGTTGATCAGATATTTCACAAGATTGGTCCCACAAGGCAATGGGAGGATTTCGTCATCACATGATGTATTATCATTGTAACAAAAAATATCGAAACGAAAACGGTTTTTACACTCTAAATTCAGAGTGTGTCATTGATCTATGTTTTGATTTGAGCTGTGAATTAAGAAAGCGATTGTTTTCTCACATCAAACGCAGATTCGAGAAAAATTCGTTGCACCTCTCCCTTGATGTCGGTGGGGCTGTGTTCTCGTCCTTTACAGAGGGAGGATTAAAGAACAAGGTCACGGAATTTTGCAATCAGTATGGACGGGATAATGGTGTTGAAGGCAGAGCAGCAATCAGTGAATACGTGCGTGACATAGGTACCCTTGCTGTTCAGATGTTCCCGGAATGAGTGCAGATCTTATGATTTGACGTGTGCAATGAATGTGTTATATTGGTTGGGAAAGCGTGAGTCATGTAGACAATCTGGGAGACTGGTATTAATCTCGGCATAACCAGCATATCGAAGCACCTCACAAATATTGATGTCTGAGCTTCTGAGTGATTGTCATTAAGGCAATTTAATGAGTATTCTCGGGTATGGGATGATGCTGGTCTTCTTGCAGCAGGTGGGGACTTCGGCTTGTAGTGCAGGGCGGTTGGAGATGTTTGTGAATATCTGTGCCAGCTTCTCCATACAGGATCTGAGAACTCGGTCTAGCACACTATCTGGGCCTGTCTATTTTCTTGGGATAACTTCAAGGAAGAACTGGCTGACGTCTGCAGCAGTGACCAATGGAACAGATGTATGGTTGTCAGGGCAGGTGGTATTGAGCACATTAAGGAGGGATACGTCTTTGCGATTTTGCTCTGCTCAACGTTGTGTCGTGTAATCTTGTAAAATCCTTCCTTTAAGCAGCGGGAGTGTGTTTGGTAGATTTCGACCTCAAACTTGATGCGCTACTGCCTCTCTGATGGCATTATATATGTCATATCTGGATTTAGCTGGATCAAATGGCATGCATGCTGCATGTATGCTCTTCAGTAGGGAGTGGATTCCCTGGTTTATATGCTTGGGTAATACTTTGATTAACTTATTTGGTGCACAGGAGAAAGTGAATACTGCAGATGCTGTAGATCAGAGTCGAGGTTGTGTGCTGGAAAAGCCAAACCTGTAAGAATGAGCATTCCTAATGAAGGGCTGTTGCGGGGAAAGTGGATTTTTTTCCTGCTCCTGCTCCTCGCATGCTGCCCGAACTGCTGTGCTTTTCCAGCACCGCACTCTCTTCTTCAGTACACTGCCCTGCACACATTTAGAATCAACTCCATTATTGTGCTGGAACACTCGTCTACGTTTTCTACTGAGTAATTTGAATACACCGATTCAAAGCAGTCTGATACACAGTGTTCCAAGCATCATGGCAGCATTGCACTGCATTTTTTGAAGGATGCTCCCATTTCAGCTTCTGCTGATATGCTAGAATAACCTGTTTGGAATGTAAAAAGTTAAGGGCGGCAGCTAAAATGCGTTGGTATCAGTTTTCAGATCATCTTGTTCTGACTCTGGCATGTTCCCCCACACTCCTCATTAAACCATAAATTCGGTTGATGGCCATCTGATGGATTAACCAGGATAAAATGTTAGAGATTGTGATGTAATCAAATTCTGCTTTTCCTGATTCTGAGGTCCAAAGCACCACTTGGATGTCACGAATTCGTTGTTCAAGAAAAATTAGAGAGCTGGTTCAGTAGAAGTGGTCCTTGCAGATGTTCAACCTGTAAATGAATTGAGTACGCAAAATAACTGGTCAATTGAAAGGAGTGAGAATCACAGAGACGTAGAGTCATAAAGAGTAGATGCAGACTATTTGAGCATTACCAAATACGTTTCTTAAGCTGAACTGTGCGCGTATATGATCCATAGTTCTCGAATTCTTCATCATGCAGCTTTACAAATGTCTTTTAAATGTTGTATTTCACATATCAGTTCCTCTGACAGCATGTTCAATGCATGCACACCCTCTGTACGAGAGACCTGTCCCTCAGGGCCCTTTGAAATTTTTCCCCTCGCATCTTCATCATGTGGACTTTGTTTACAACATATAGCATACAACATAAAAATTAGAACCTTGCAGCACAATAGAGGCTCTTCGACTCTCGAAATCGTGCCGACCATTTGCCCGACTCCCAGATCTTACTAATCTCCATACACATCATTGTAATATTGTCCACTGGCCTATCAAAGAATCTCTTAAATATCCCTCCTGTTTCTGGCTCCCCTACCACTGCTGGCAGTGCATTCCATGCACCTACCACTCGCTGTGAGAAAAATCTCCTTGTGTTATCTCCCCAAACCATCCTCCAATCACCTAAAAGTCATGCCTTGGGGGAGAAGATATCTCTGGATATCCGCTTGAACTATGCCTCTTATCACCTTGTACAACTCTATCAAGTCATCTTTCATCGTTCTTTGCTCCAATGGGAAAAGCTCAAACTCTCGGACACCCGCACCAACCAACCCAACCGCCACGAGGCTGAACATTTCAACTCCCCCTCCCACTCTGCCAAGGACATGCAGGTCATTGGCCTTCTCCATCGCCAGACCATGGCAACACGACGCCTGCTGGAAGAGCGCCTCATCTTTCGCCTAGGAACCCCACAACCACAAGGATTTAATGCAGATTTCTCCAGCTTCCTCGTTTCCCCTCTACCCACCTGATCTCAGTCCCAACCCTCGGACTCAGTACCGCCTTCTTGACCTGCAATCTTCTTCCCCAGCACTCCGCCCCCACCCCCTCTCCGGCCTATCACCCTCACCTTTACCTCCTTCCACCTATTGCATTCCCAACGCCCCTCCACCAAGTCCAACCTCCCTACCTTTTATCTTCGCCTGCTTGGCACAACCATTGTGCTACCTTCATCAAAGTATTTCGTTCACATTCTCAACGAATACAATAACGTTTGCGAGGCATGACATCCCCTTCACAAACTCATTCTGACTATTTCTTTTCAAACTAGGATTTTGCAAGTAATCATCAATCCTGTCTCTCAGAAGTCTCTCTTATACTTTGAAAAACATAGACGTAAGACAGACAGGTCTGTAATTCCCAGGAATATTTCTATTCCCTCTCATGAACTAGGGAATAACATTTGCGACCCTCGAATCATCTGACACTGCTCCAATGAACAGTCAGGACACAAAGATTATATCCAGAGGCGCAACAATCTTTTCCTTCGTTTCCCGTCGTTGCCTGCGGTGTATCCGGTATGTCCCAGGGCATGTATGTATCCTCATTACTTTTTCAAAAGCATTAGAAAATCTTCCTTCTCAACAACATTAACCTGTTCGAGCATCTCAAGATGTTTCACGATGTCCTCAGAGACGGAAAGGTTCCTCTCTTTCGTGAATAATGAAGCAAAACATTCATTAAGAACTTCCTCTATCTCTTCAAAGCCCTGACACATGTGCCGTCCATTGTTCTTGATTAGCTCTACCATCACTCTGGTCATCCTCTTTATCCACAAAAAAGTGAAGAAAACCTCACTCTGCTCCTTATTTTTGCACGTTTGAGTTTTTCATGTCACATTGTAACTCTCCCTTGTCCATTCTTCAGTTCCTTCCTGGCTACCTTTTAACCCTGTGAAGGCCTGTCTGATCACGCCTCCACAAACTTAACTACGCTTCCTCCATTATTTTCATGAGTTGTTTCACATTTCTTGTCATCCAATGCTCCGTCATCATACCGTCCTTTCCTTTCCTCAGTGGAACAAACCTGCCCAGCACTCGCAGCACGAAGTTCCTAAACAACCTCCAAATTTATGTCGAGCATTTTCCTAAGAACATCTTTTTTCCAATTTAAGCGCCCCAGTTCATGGCGAACAGTTGCGTAGTTCCCCTTCTCCCAATTAAATACGTTCCCATACTGTCTGCTCCTATGCCTGTCTTTGTGTATAGTAAAGATCATGGAGTTGTGATTCCTATCACCGAAATGCTCTCGCACTGACACCTGGCATGGTTCGTTGCCAAGTACTAAATCAAATATCTCCTCT
Organism: Chiloscyllium punctatum; assembly: GCF_047496795.1. NCBI lineage: Eukaryota > Metazoa > Chordata > Chondrichthyes > Orectolobiformes > Hemiscylliidae > Chiloscyllium > Chiloscyllium punctatum. Next base: position 45,829,404 of record NC_092773.1, on the reverse strand, counting down.
CATCTTGTCGGCCTATCCTTAGATTGCATCAGGAGTCTCCCTCGCCATACCTGACATATACGTTTCCATCCAAAATATTTGCACTAAGTATGTGACAATCAACATTCGGGAAGTAAAAGTCACCCATGACAGCAATACTGTTACTTATTTCCAAAATCTGCCTCCAATCTGCTCCTCCATGTCTCTGTTGCTATTGGCGGTCTTCAGAAAAACTCGAATGAAATTATTGCTCGTTTCCTGTTTCTGAATTCAACCCATACTGAATTTGTCGAGAAACAGTCCTCGACGCCCTCTCTTTCTGCCCCTCTGATACTATTCCTGATGAGCAATGTCATTCCACTACATCTTTTATCTCCCTCCCTGTTTCTTTTTAAACAGTTAAATACTGGACCATCCAACAACCTTTCCTGCCCTTGTGATATCGAAGTCTCTGTAATGGCAACAGAATCATAGTTTCAAGCCCTGATCCATTCTCTACGTTCTTAACCCTTATTTCCGATAATCATTGCATTAAAATATACTCAAGTTATCTCTTACCTCACCTCTGCTCTAGCAACTGCCTATCCTTCTTCACGGACTCCCTCCACGATATATCGGACTGTTAATTACCTACTACATCATCGGATTCTTATCTCCGGTTCCCATTCCCCTGCCAATCTAGGTTAAATATTCCCGCCCAGGGTATTGATACCCCTCCATGTGCAGTCCCTCCCATCCTTCTTGTACAGGTCCCCACTCCCCAGAAGGAATCAAAATGATTCACATATCTTACGCACTCCCCCGACACCTGTCCTGTAAACAAGTCATAATCTGCGCTCTCCTGCTAGCTTCACTAGCACGTGGTCCCGGTAGCCATCCCCATATTACTATTCTGCTTGTCTTGCAGACCAGCTTCAAACTTATGTCTGTATACACTATTTCCAGGTCCTCTCCCTTTTCCTAGATTTGTCATTGTTATCGATGTGTACCACGATACCTGACTGCTCTCCCCAGCCCCATAAGAATCCTATGGACTCGGTCTGATGCATCGTTGACTCTAGCACCCAAGAGGCAACATGCCGTCCAAGAGTCTCGCCCTCGAGCACAGTATCTCCTCACTCGACAGTTAAACATTGAATCTACTGTCACCTTCGGTCTCCAGTTCTCTCCCCTTCCCTGTTGAAGCAGAAAACTATAGAACTGGCCACTGTAGTTTCCCCTGACAGGTCGTTATTCCGAGCAGTGTCCAAAATCGTTTAGTTATAAATGTCCGCAGTCGGAGCGATGAGAGCGCGGACCAGGGGAATGCCTAAACGGTACTTTATTTTCTCTTGACGTCTTACCTACTGAATAGGGGGAGCAAATTCTCAATAGCAGTGGACGTGGACATGGGAATTGCTCGGCACATGAGCTGATATGTACTCTGAATTTTCTCTTGATCATTTTTTGTACCTCCCATATTGGAGCACTGTACGTGAGAATATGCATCTAAATTTATCTTATTGCCAAGGGGCTATGTTTGTAGGATCTTATTATATTAAGAGTTAGTAATGTGCACTGCATGTATTATTCTGTTAAATCTTCCAATAGTTTTGTTATTCAAAATTCCTCTTTCTTTGTATTTTTACTGACAGTGTTTAAATAAACTCTTCATTAGCTATTAGTTTGACCTGTATCATCGTATCTGAACCAGTTTCGTTACTTTTGCCTTCATAATAAGAAAATGGTTGCATCTTTGTTTCGGTGTTAAAATATTTTTAAGGGGCACTGGTCTGGTTTATAGTATTGCATTCTTTCTCTTCCTATCTGATAAGCTGGAGGGACTGAATGGGCTGTCACTCTTCCTATCCAGTTGAAAAAATGGTCTAAATACCTTCCTCATACTCCAGTTAAATGACCTCGAGGTGCTGACTGACCTCCTCCTTTCACTGTGGAATTGTGTCGTGTCAGGCAGTTCTGTTACATGGATGTTAACGACACTTTGTCAGCACAAGTCTAAATGTTGTCCACGTCCTGATGCATATGGACACAGACTGTTTCAGGAACTGTGGGACGATAAATTATTCTGAACATTGTGTGATATTCAGTGATCATCCCACTTCGAATCTTATGGAGAATTACATTGCTGAATCAACTGAAGATTTTTTTTCCGAGGAAGCTACCCCGAGGATCCGGGAATGAGAGAATTGCTGGCCACCAACAACAAGCATCTTCCTCCGTGCTTTAAATCTCTCAAACCTGTGGGAATTTTATACTGTTTCCTACTCAATGCAATTTTGTTCAGGTTCCTTGGTGCTACCCTTAGTTAAATACTGTCTGGTTATCAGGACCTCTCACTGTCACATGAGCCCTTGTTTTCACTGCTACCCTTCGCATCAGGGCTTCATGGTGTAGAAGGAAATGCTTGGCCCACACAAAGTGTCGTAAATATCAGGAATTTTGTATTCCAGAGAATTTGAGAACTAGACTACTGATAGAGTTTAAAGTGGCTGTAGAAGGATTTTGACCTTTCAGAGAATTGAGGGGTATGAAGATTTGAAAATTAAAGTGTATTTGAGACGTGGACCAGATCAGCCATGATCTTAGTGAAGGGCAAAGCAGTCTTGGGATTGAACGACCTGTTCCTCTTTCTGAAATTCTCACGTTCTGTTATTGGAATGTTAGTGGGTGTTCCTTGTTTTCCTTGAACGTCATGTTATTGAATGTTGAAGTCAGGGAGACCAGAGAATTTTGTTACCTATCTATTGATGAGATACAGGGGCTGTATCCGCAGTGAATCAGTGACTGCAAATGACCACAAATTGCAGAGACGGGAATCTTTGTAAAGAGAGATGAAACACCTCTTTCATACCCAGCCTGGGTTTTGCAATTAAGTTTTCCAATCTACCTCAAACCGGGTGTGACAGCTTTGAAGGGCTGAATGGTCTTCTTTGTATCTATGCCCCCGATTATAGGAGTAACTTGGCCGCTAAATGCTCCTGTCTAGCAGGTGTGAGGTGCTGAATGGAAAATAGGTACATTAGACTTAGGAGCAGGAGTGGGACTTCAGACACTTACATTCTTCTTCACCAAGCACTAAGATTGTGGCGGATCTGGCTGTTATCTCAACCTCACTTTTCGGTCTGTACCAGATTATCCTGATTCAATGTCATACCAAGTATTTAACCAACTCAACTTTGAATTAATTTAAGCAGAGACGCACCAGAAACCTCCAGTGAAGAGAATTCCCATTCCAAAGGCACTTTTGGAATTTCTCTGATGCGTTTTATCGAGTCAAATAAATATAATCACGTAAACTGACCCTTTATTCCATCATCTCCACGATGCCCAGACATCCAAATCTGCTCTCGTCCCATTTGGCCACATTCTGCACATATCCCTCGAAATGCTTCCTATCAATATGAACATCCAAGTACTTCTTAAATGTAGAACTTACAAGTCTTCACAATCTCCTCTGGAAATTCCTTCTGTACACACACCGCTTTCTGCGTCAATATTTTGCCCCGAATGTCGGTTTAAAATCTCACCATTCCAACCCCCTATCCATGGGAATAGAAGCTTTAGTCCCCACCCTATTCACACCCATCGTAATTTTACAAACCTCTTTCATGTCAACACTCAGTCTCCGACACTAGAGGGAAAGAAGCCCCAGTCGATCCAGCATCTCCATATAGCTCAAGCCTGCCAAACCTGCAACCTCCTTCTCGATCCTTTCAGCACAACTTCAAGTTTAACATTACTGTTTCTTTTGCAAAGTGCTATGAATTGTACGTGGCATTCTAAATTCGCCTCACCAATACCCTGTAAAGCTGCAACATGACATCCGAACTCTACACTGAATGTTGTGACTGATGAACACACCTATGCCAATCGTGTTCTTTATTATCATGTCTCTTCTGAATCCACTTTCAATGAAGGATACATCTTCACTCGTGAGTCACTTTATTCGGCAACACTCCAAGATGCACTATGAATAGTTGAATATCTCCGCTCTGATTCGCCTTTCCAAAATGCAGCACCTCACATTTAACTAAACTAAACTCCATCTGCCATTCCTCCGTCCACTGGCCATTCTGATCAAGATCCCAGTGCTCTCTGAGAATACGTTCATTACTGTTCACTGCTCCTTCTACTGTGAAGTCATGTGTGAACTTACTAACCATATCTCCTATGTTCGCATCCAAGACATTAACACAAGTGATGAAAAACAGTTGTCCCAGCACCAATCCTGTAGCACACCACTGGTCATAGGCCTTCAGTCTGAAAAACAACCCCTTAACGTCACACTCTGTTGTCATCCTTCAACACAATATTGTTATTCAAATAGTTAGCTCCACCACAACCCATGTGACCGGACCTAACGAATCTATCTATCATGCGGAAGCTTGTTGAACGCTTTGCTGTTGTCTAATTAGACAATGTCCACCACACTGTTGTCCTCAATCTTCTTTGTCTTCTGTTCAGAAAACTCGTCAATGGGACACGGTGTCTCATGCACTAAACCATGTTGACCATTTCTAATCAGTTCTTGTCTTTCCAAATACATGCAAATCCCGTCCCTAAAGAACCCCTCCAATAACATATCCACCACAGACATCATGGTCATCGCTCTGCAATTCCCTGGATTTTTAGGTGACTGCTTCCTTTTCTAGTCTCAAACCGCCACGGCACAGCAACTATTGGATGCATTCAGGTTGGTGAGCAGATTAAATATAGAAATCTCAGACTTGGTCAGGGTAAATGTTGGGAACAAGTCAGGGACGTTTGTAAAATAGCAAGTTTATGACCAAACCAGAGCTACTCAAATATGTTGGATGCTTGGATGCAACAAATGTATACATCGATATTTCCCTTTCTGAAAATATTGGCATATGAACAAGAGTGCGCAGACATAGGCACCGACATACATACACACAAATGTACTCGGACAAAGACATAGATCCACGCATGCACACCTACACAGATACAGACACGCACACAGACACAGACATACACACAGACACCGAAGCACAGACACAGTCACACGAAAACATCCACATAGTGCACACAAATACACAGATATACAAATGCACACATATCCGCGCATGTGCACACGTTTGTTGACAAAGTGAAAAACAACCTGTCTGCAGAGTATAAACTTGAAAGAACTTTATCCAAATATTAGTTGACTTCATGTCAAAAGTAAAATAATGAGAGATTGTGGCAAATATCATTCAGCTTCAGAAATTATCCTGCTCACACGAGCTGCTGGTGACAGGATCCCAACTTCGAGCAGTTGGGTTTAGCTCAAGTCTCTTTGCTTCAGTCAGTGAGGGAGATTCCAAAGTATCCTCGTAAGGAATCATAAATGATTGGTAGAAATGACGGAGAGGATTTGAACTCTTACACATTGTTGGGAGAAGTTACATAGAGAGAGAGGGAGCAATGGGCTATTCCTTCTCAGGAAGATGTATTTCACTCCCTCTCCGAGTTGAATGACAGCTCTGTTATCCGCCTCCAAACAGGACCATGTGAGGTCCCCTTTAACGTTGACCGACCTGTATTCCATCATATTCCCTACTCCATGATGAAACATGATTGTTTCTACAAGATAGTGAGGACTACATCTGCTGTAGATCACAGCCGAAACGTGTGGTGCGAGGAAATCACAGCCAGTCAGGCAATATCGGAGGAGCATCCTGATGAAGGTCTTACTGTCGAAACGTCGACTCGATTGGTCCTCTGATGCCACCTGACTCACTGTGCTTTTTCAACACCGTATGTTGACATATTTCTTTCCCGTCATATACAAAAACATTTTCTCCATAATAAATTATCAACTTGACATGTAGATGATTTTATGTGAGCTTATGTAAATTCGAAATAAAACGTGAAAGATTAGCATCTTAGAAACGGTTTGTTTTTTTGGTTTTACGGATCGCAAATCGACAGAGTACATCATATGTGTTCTCAGTAATGGCCAATAATGATGCATTAAAACATCCCAAAGATCATACACGATATCCTTGTTCAAAAAAATCCATTCATCTTGTCGCAACTTTATGAGCCATGCACCAGGACACACAAATCCCGCTACACCAGCAAGTTATGCATTCTCACTACATTTAAATAATTTATTGTCTTATCCTTGGCACAAAACTCAAACCACCCATCACCCACGTTGTACTTTTTCTTGGTGAAGGTTAATTCCTACTCTTCCCTGTCTCTAACCCATTGGAGGTGCTCAGCTCCACTAGTCATCTTATTGAGTGACTATCCTGATGTATTAGCAAATTGCGCACTAGTCCGTTTAGCTCCTTTGTACAAATCATTAATCTAGATTGTAATTTGTTAATGAACTTACAGTCATAGAGTCATAGAAATGTACAACATGGAAATCGACCCTTCGGTCAAAGCCCTCCATGCCGACCAGATATCCCAACCGAATCTAGTCCCACCTGCCAGCATCCGACCCATATTCCTCCAAACCCTTCCGATTCATATGCAAATCCAAATCACTCTTAAATGTTGCAATTGTACCAGCCTCCACCACTTCCTCTGGCAGCTTATTTTATACATGTACCACACTCTGTGTGTAAAAGTTGCCCCTTAGGTCTCTTTTATAACTTTCCACTCTCACCCTAAACTAAGCCATCTAGATCTCGACTCCGTGACCCCAGGGAAAAGACTGCCGATTGACTCTATCCTTGCCCCTCAAAGTTTGTATACCTCTATGAGCTCATGATTTGTGAGGAAATGCACGAAATAAAGCATCCTTATTTGATAATAAGTAATTATCTCCACTCTGTATTTCCTGATTTGCTGTCCACGACTTTGTGTGCAGAAGCTGAAACAGGTTTCATGGCCTCGTACTGCTGGTTATCGAGGTTTGTAAGGGATCCCCAATACTCCATTTGGGCCATTTGTTGTCAGATATTCAGACAAAGGTCGTACTGTCAATGATCCTGATCCCTAAGAGTTTAAAAGTCGAACACAGAATGTGGAGGACCATTTGAGGAGATCGCTGCACAGCCAAAGAGCATCTTTACTTCAGATGTGCAAAATGCTCCATTGTGACCTCACAATCAGGAGCTCACTTTTCCCCAGACAGATATTGAGTGGGAGGGGAGATTTCCTTTTAAACTGGTTAACATTTGTCCCTTTAACAACACCACCAATACAGTCTGCCCAAATCATCAATTGCATTTTGGTTGTTGATGCTGTTTTGCAACATTCCCACAGACACTACACATTAAAGTAAATAACAGTCTTTCAAGGGTGACCTTGTTATGGTTTATACAATCAAGAGCGGCATGGATAGCGTAAATCGGAAAGGTCATTATTTGCATGAAAATCTTCGCCCTTGTTTCTCTTTCAAATCTTCTCCCCCTAACGTTCAACCTACGCCCACTCTTTTCAGACTCTCCTATCCTGGGGAACAGACCTTCACTATTTATCCCATCCACGGATCTCATGGTGTTATAAACCTCCAGAAGGAGCAAATTTGACTCCAATCAAAACTGTGCTTTCAGTCACCACAGGATTAAATTCAGAAAATCAACACTGATACCTCTTCCATCTCTATCAACTCTAAAATAATTTTAAACAACTTGTTTCAACATGTCATGAAACACCTCTTTATGATTTGAATCTAAATCTTTCCGCCTGTATCTAGGGACAGCACCACGACTCGGCAATAGCCACTCACACTGAAACATTATTCTCCTGTGTGTTTGTTCAACAGCATGCTCTGACATGGTGTGACAGTCCTTCGTGACAGGCAGGACTTGAATCCAGTCATGATAGTCCTGAGGGTAGAGACACTATGATACTCGTTCAGGAATTCATATCTAATCAAGAGTTCTGGCTCAGAAGCAGGGGCGCTTTCTGCTACACAAAACCTGAACAACGCCCAGGCAGTTGTCACATTTTAAACGCCAACATTCACATCGGTACGGATTCAATAACGTCTGGTTAACTTTACTGAATTACTAACACCACCAATAGAGTCTGCCCAAATCACTAATTCCATTTTAGTTGGGGGTGCTGTGTGGCAAATTTCCCACAGTCACTAAACATTAAAATAAACAATAGTCTCTGTGGGGTGACCGTACACACTTTGACCTCTTTGTTAAACGAATGCAAGGCGTTTGCCTCAACTGTAGGATGTTCAGTACCTATGCTCTTCTGTCTCCCGTCTTTCAATGAAAACCTTTAAATGTTTGGCTATGATTTCCAAAAAAACTGGTTATTATCTGTATTCTGCAATGTTACCGACTGAAATGCTGCAGACACACTCTGTGCTGTGAATGATCTCCGATAGATATTATTTCTGAACATCAAAGACGAAGTAAGAGTATAATTTCTGTCCCTAAACAGCAATCATTCTTACTCGTCTCTAACATAGAGGCAAAAACAATGACTGCAGATGCTGAAAATCAACTACTGGATTAGTGGTGCTGGAAGAGCACAGCAGTTCAGGCAGCATCCAACGAGCAGCGAAATCAACGTTTCGGGCAAAAGCCCTTCATCAGGAATAAAGGCAGTGAGCCTGCAGCATGGAGAGATAAGCTAGAGGAGGGTGGGGGTGGGGAGAGAGTAGCATAGAGTACAATGGGTGAGTGGGGGAGGAGATGAAGGTGATAGGTGAAGGAGGAGAGGGTGGAGTGGATAGGTGGAAAAGAGGATAGGCAGGTCGGACAAGTCAAGGAGTCAGTAACTGAGCTGGAAGTTTGAAACTAGGATGAGGTGGGGGAAGGGGAAATGAGGAAGCTGTTGAAGTCCACATTGATGCCCTGGTGTTGAAGTGTTCCGAGGCGGAAGATGAGGCGTTCTTCCTCCAGGCGTCTGGTGGTGAGGGAGCGGCGGTGAAGGAGGCCCAGGACCTCCATGTCCTCGGCAGAGTGTGAGGCGGAGTTGAAATGTTGGGCCACGGGGCGGTTTGGTTGATTGGTGCGGGTGTCTCGGAGATGTTCCCTAAAGCGCTCTGCTAGGAGGCGCCCAGTCTCCCCAATATAGAGGAGACCACATCGGGAGCAACGGATACAATAAATGATATTGGTGGATGTGCAGGTGAAACTTTGATGGATGTGGAAGGCTCCTTTAGGGCCTTGGATAGAGGTGAGGGAGGAGGTGTGGGCACAGGTTTTACAGTTCCTGCGGTGGCAGGGGAAAGTACCAGAATGGGAGGGTGGGTCGTAGGGGGGTGTGGACCTGACCAGGTAGTCACGGAGGGAACGGTCTTTGCGGAAGGCGGAAAGGGGTGGGGTGGGAAATATATCCCTGGTGGTGGGGTCTTTTTGGAGGTGGCGGAAATGTCGGTGGATGATTTGGTTGATGCGAAGGTTTGTAGGGTGGAAGGTGAGCACTAGGGGCGTTCTGTCCTTGTTACGGTTGGAGGGGTGGGGTCTGAGGGCGGAGGTGCGGGATGTGGACGAGATGCGTTGGAGGGCATCTTTAACCACATGGGAAGGGAAATTGCGGTCTATAAAGAAGGAGGCCATCTGGTGTGTCCTATGGTGGAACTGGTCCTCCTGGGAGCAGATACGGCGGAGGCGGAGAAATTGGGAATACGGGATGGCATTTTTGCAAGAGATAGGGTGGGAAGAGGAGTAATCCAGGTAGCTATGGGAGTGAGTGGGTTTGTAAAAAATGTCAGTGTCAAGTCGGTCGTCACTAATGGAGATGGAGAGGTCCAGGAAGGGGAGCGAGGTGTCAGAGATAGTCCAGGTAAATTTAAGGTCAGGGTGGAATGTGTTGGTTAAGTTGATGAATTGCTCAACCTCCTCGCGGGAGCACGAGGTGGCGCCAATGCAGTCATCAATGTAGCGGAGGAAGAGGTGGGGAGTGGTGCCGGTGTAATTACGGAAGATCAACTGTTCTACATAGCCAACAAAGAGACAGGCATAGCTGGGGCCCATACGTGTGCCCATGGCTACGCCTTTGGTCTGGAGGAAGTGGGAGGATTCAAAGGAGAAATTGTTAAGGGTGAGGACCAGTTCGGCCAAACGAATGAGAGTGTTAGTGGAAGGGTACTGTTGGGGACGTTTGGAGAGGAAAAAACGGAGGGCTTGGAGGCCCGGGTCGTGGCGAATGGAGGTGTAGAGGGATTGGATATCCATGGTGAAGATAAGGCGTTGGGGGCCGGGGAAACGGAAGTCTTGGAGGAGGTGGAGGGCGTGGGTGGTGTCTCGAACGTATGTGGGGAGTTCCTGGACTAGGGGGGATAGGACAGTGTCAAGGGAGGTAGAGATGAGTTCAGTGGGGCAGGAGCATGCTGAGACAATGGGTCGGCCAGGGTGGTCAGGCTTGTGGATCTTGGGAAGGAGGTAGAACCGGGCAGTGCGGGGTTCCCGGACTATGAGGTTGGAAGCTGTGGGTCGGAGATCTCCTGAGGTGATGAGGTTCTGTATGGTCTGGGAGATGATGGTTTGGTGATGGGGGGGTGGGGTCATGGTCGAGGGAGCAGTAGGAAGAGGTGTCCTCGAGTTGGCGTTTGGCTTCAGAGGTGTAGAGGTCAGTGCGCCAGACTACCACTGCGCCCCCTTTATCCGCTGGCTTGATGGTGAGGTTGGGATTGGAGCAGAGGGATTGGAGGGCTGCGCGTTGTGAGGGTGAGAGGTTGGAGTGGGGGAGGGGGGACGACAGGTTGAGGCGGTTAATGTCCCGGCGGCAGTTGGAAATGAAGAGGTCGAGGGCAGGTAATAGGCCAGCGCGGGGTGTCCAGGTGGATGCAGTGTGTTGGAGGTGGGCGAAGGGGTCCTCGGAAGGTGGGCGGGAGTCCTGATTGTGAAAGTAAGCTCGGAGGCGGAGGCGACGGAAGAATTGTTCGATGTCACGTTGTGTATTAAATTCATTGATGCGTGGACGGAGGGGGATGAAGGTGAGTCCTTTGCTGAGGACTGATCGTTCGTCCTCAGTGAGTGGGAGGTCTGGAGGGATGGTGAAAACTCGGCAGGGCCGGGAGCTGGGATCTGGTGTGGGTGTGGAGCTGGGAGTGGGGTCGGAGCAAGTGCCTGGAGTGGGTGTGATGGTGGGGGGAATGGGGGTGGAGGCATGAGCAGGGGTAATGTTGCCCTCGGGGTTCTGGGGTGTGGGGGTAGTGACAGTGGGGTCTGTGGGGGGCGTGTCAGCAGAATGCAGGTGAGTGGCGCTGGTGGAGGCGGAAGTGGTGGTGATCATGGCAATAGGGGTGGTGGAGGTCACTGAGCATGTGGCATCAGCGATGATGTGAAGGGCGGAAGTAGCTGTGGGAGTGGCCATGATGGGGGCGGAAGTGACATCATCACGCGGCATGGGGGTGGTAGCTGCGTCAGCCGCATGGCTAATGGAGTTTCCGAGGCCAGGGGAATCTTCTGGAATGTTTGAGGAGCGCTGGTTATGGAGGTGGGTGGATAAAAGTTTGTTGTACTTACAGTTTTTGATGTTTGAGATGGAATTGAAATACTGTTTGTTGAGAGTATGAATTCTCCTGAGGATGTAGTGCACAGTGGGTCCTTTGCAATTCTGAGAGAGTGTGGCCCTCAGCTGAGGCAGGGCTGACTGGAGAGAGGTTAGGTGACGGCGCATTGCTGCAAGCGTGGAGCGGAGGATCTTGAAGGAGAACTGTTGCTGGAGTTTTTGAATCTGTAGTCTGTACTGTTTGTCCTGTTCGGGTCCGAACTCTGCTGGTTTAAAGGTGGTCTGGAGTCCGTGTGGGATGAGTTGGTTACGGAGGCAGGCACTGAGGAAGCAAATGTGGCTGTGGTACCGAGTTTGTTTCACAACATGGTTGAAGAGCTTCAGAGCAGAGGAAATGACCTGGGAGTTGCAGTGGGAGAAGGACTCCCTGAGATTCTTGTAGAGAGAGGAGGAAAACTTCTTCAAGGCAGGCATCCTTGCAAGAGGATTCGCAGTAGGGTTAAAATCAACAAGGTAAAAACAATGACTGCAGATGCTGAAAATCAAATACTGGAATAGTGGTGCTGGAAGAGCACAGCAGTTCAGGCAGCATCCAACGAGCAGCGAAATCAACGTTTCGGGCAAAAGCCCTTCATCAGGAATAAAGGCAGTGAGCCTGCAGCATGGAGAGATAAGCTAGAGGAGGGTGGGGGTGGGGAGAGAGTAGCATTGAGTACAATGGGTGAGTGGGGGAGGAGATGAAGGTGATAGGTTAAGGAGGAGAGGGTGGATTGGATAGGTGGAAAAGAGGATAGGCAGGTCCTTTGGTCCAAATTGTCCATGCCGACCAGATATCCCAACACAATCTAGTCCCACCTGCCAGCTCTGGACCATTTCCCTCCAAACCCTTTCTATTCATGCAAACTTCCAGATTTATTTTAAATGTTGCAATTATACGAGACTCCACCAGTTCTTCTATCAGCTCACTCCCCGCACGTACCAATCTCTGCTTGAAAAATTTGCCTATTAGGTCTCTTTTATCTTTTTCTCCTCTAACCACACACCTGTGCCCTCTAGTTCAGGACTACACCATCCCAGGGAAAAACCGATGTCAAGATATCCCTATCCATGACACTCATGAATTTATAAAATTCTTTTAGGTCACCCCTCATCCACGAACGCTCCGGGGAAAATCGACCTATCCTGGTAAAACGTTCCCTGAAACTGAAATCCAAGAATACTGGCAACATCCTTTTAAATCGTTTCTGAACCCTTTCAACTTTCATAATATTTTTCTGATAGGAAGGAGATCAGAATTGCAAGTAATATTCCAACAGTGGCCGAACAATTGTCCTGTCCTGTATAGCCTCAACCTAACCTCCAACTCATGTACGCAATACATACACCAATAAATGATAGCATACCAAATGCCTTCTTAACTATCGTATCTCCCTGCGACTCCACTTTCAAGGAGCTATGAACCTGCACTCCAAAGTCTCATTGTACAGCAACACTCTCTCGGGCCATATCATTAATTGCATAAGTCCTGCTGAGATTTGCTTTCACAAAATGCATTACCTCACATTTATCTAAATTAAACGTGTGACTGTCCTCGACCTAAGATAATTAAATTATACAAGGCAGTTGATTACTTTCCAGCCTCTTCACCCTTCCTGGCTGGGTCTGCAATCAACATCACTTTCGTTCAGGCCAAACAAGGCAAACTAATCTCAGGGTCTTCGTGAAAATCAAGGACGTTGTGTGCAGGCCTCCTGAAGATGGCGGAGGTTCCGATGAAACTGAAAAGCGTGGGTGGGATCGCGGTAATACCAGTCACCGAACTGAGGAGTGGCAGATGGACTTCAATTTGGATAAACGCAAGGTGCTACATTTTGGTCAAACAGACAAGGGGCGGACACGTACAATTAGAAGTACGGTCGTTGTTAGTGTTGTGGAACAAGGAGACCTAGATGTTCAGGTATACTTTTTGAAGTTTGCATCACATGTAGACATGAAGGTTAAGAAGGTATTTACCACGATTATCTTCCTTGATGAGTCTTTTGCGTACAGAATGTGGGACAACATGTTCAGGTTGTACAGGATACTGGTCAGTCCTCTTCTAGAATATAGTTTCCAGTTCTGGTCCATCTGTTACATGAAGGATATTAATGAGCTGGAGATGGTTCAGAAGAGATTTAAAAGAATGTTGCCATGAATGCGATAGTATCATCTGAAAATTTTGTTATAGCATGATCTATTCCATCAAAAAAGTGGACGTTCAGATTGCAAATATTTGAGGACTGAGAGCTGAGTGCTCTGGCACTCTAAAAGTTGCATTTTAGCAAACAGACATGAGCCATTTATTCCATCTCACCGCATTTTTAAATTCTGTATTCCTGCATTAAAGACAACACTTTCATCCAAACATACGTGTTCTTATTCTGCAGATTAATTGTCTGTGTACACATTCTTCAATGCCTTCTGGACGTCCAAGCATAAAATCTTCAGAGTCCGCATTATCCAGTTTGCCTGTCATATCTTTAAAGATCTGGAGCAAATAATTTAAACACGATTTATCGTTTGTAAGTTCATACTTATTCTGATAGATTATGGTTTGACTTTGCAAATGTCCTGTCATTAATTACCGAACAACAGATTTTTTGCAATATTCCTTAAATTTCAACAGTCTTCTCATTATTTTTTACTCCAACGTGAAGGTGATAATTGGAAATTCTTAACTTTATATAATTCCTACGTTCTCGTCCACTCCTGGACAATTGGCACATGGAATAAAGAGAACTGCTCAATTGCTGTCTAAGAGGAAGAAGTAGCTGACCGGACTTACTCTCTTTCTGTTGATGCATAATTGGCTTGAGGACATATGGAATCCTCCTGTTGGCAGATAACATTTTGAGGGGCTGAATAACATCCTCATATTCCTCCAGAAGTGGTTCGAGATACTGAATGCTCATCTCCTCCATCCCTGAAACAGGTCCCAGGGAGTGATTCGTCTTCCTCTTGTCCCAAATGCCAGACACGTGAGGTGAGCGTCCTCCTTCATTCTCGCACAAATTCTGACATAGTTCGCTGTCTTCTCCAATGACCATGCAGCATGCCCAAGAGGGCTGAATGGCCTCCTGTTATGCCAATTTATCAATCTCTGTGGCTTCGTCAAGTTCCTACGTTACAGACATGAGGAGACTAACTGGACTGATTCTATTACTGTTAACACGACACTAATGCTGAATGTCCTACTCTGGGTCCACTCTGAAAGGATCGAGAGGCTGACTGGCCTTCTCATGCAACTCTATAGCCGGACTCCAAGGGCTAAATAGCCTCACGTTTTTCTGGTGTAGCAGGGTCAAAGGCCTGAATATGTATTTACTGTTTCTATGTATCAGGCCGGAGAATTGGAATGGATTCCTTCATTTGCTGTGTAGCTGTCTTCTGTTGCTGACTCCTTCCTTGTTATGTGACGCCAAGGTTCGTTCATGTAAACTCCACTGGATATTGGATTAATATGATTGTCCATTCTTCATAGATACACACTTTCATTGCAGTCAACAGTTGAGCGAACCAACGAGGGTTCCAACGTAACAATATCGTTTTTTCAGTGCCGAGATCAAACGTGCGCATACGACACGAGATGTGAACTCACTAAGATACTGCACAGCGCCAGCAATAACGTGCAAGCTTGCTGCAATATTTCCAATCAGGTTAGAGCAGTCTCAGCTGTCTGACGAAATGCACAGCGTTGTTGAAATATCATTGTCATCTCTACTCCACCAATAAAACGGGAGCTCTGGTGACAACGTCACAATTACATTTGAGCAGTTCATATAAGATGTGGTGAGATGTACACAAAATAGGTTAAAAAGATCTCATTGAAAATTTCATCTCAATCTACCGTTCATCTCCCACGTCCCTCAGATTCCATTGAACCTTGTAAGGTAAAGCTTTGAAATTTAAGAAGAGATAAAAACTGATGATAGGAAGTTAATAAAGTAAAAATGCAAGTCAAGTGTTGGGCATGTTCAAGAAAAGGCATTTCAGTGCACAAGAATGTATGTACTGCAGTTATAGTTTTAGTTATAGAAGAAAATCTAGTTTCATCTAAACAGCGTTAAACCATGTGAATAGAAATAATGAGAAAAACAAAGATTTTATGAGCGTTTACGAGATGGATTTCTTTCAGAGTATGTTAAGCAGCAAGCTCGAGAGCAGGTTCTTTTGGAATGTCTGCTGTCGGAAGATCTACTTGAACACCTTGTTGTAAAGGTGCTTCATTGGAATAGTGATCATAATATATTGATTTTTTGAAATGATATTTGCGTAGAAGACGGTTTTTTGTTGTTTGTATTTGAAGATCTGTTTATAAACCTGAATCATAAAAACCATGAATGAGTGAGGACAATTGCCTTCATTGAATTGGAAAAGTGCATTAAAAACATGTTTTCGAAGACAAGCAATGTTTGAATTTCATAGAAGCACTGTGAGGTGCACAATTTGCAATCTTCAAGGACAAAACAACAAAAGGGAAAGGTGACTTAATATTGGTTAACAAAAGTTAATTTGATTTTAGTATAAAGGAAGCAGCTTTGATAAAATTAGGGTTTTACGAGAAGCCTTGGATTTAGATAAATTTAGGATCCAATAAGGAAATCAGAAAAAAAAAGAACAACATCACCAATTAACCAGAAATATTAAAACTGCCAAAAAGCTTCCGCCGATACTTCAAAGGAAAATGCAAGGTCTACAGTAGAGCAGTTCGTGTGCAGACAGGTATTGTGGTGCGTGGTAATCCCTTCTACTAACTGAAACCAACCATACAGAAAAGATTCAAATCGTGTTGTAATCTGTTAGAAATTGAGACAAATATCTACCCGAGAGCGAACGATTTAAAGTGCGACTGTACACCTGCATTCTGTAAGTCCAACAGAGAACATTAAAACCAAAAACTATTAAAGACTCCTTTCTCATAAACCTATCTTTTGCTTCCCACTTAACATTTCTAATATGACTTTTTAAATAATATCGATGAAGACTTACAAAAAGATACCAAGATCCAGCAACTTTCAGCTTTGCCTATTCCCCTTTCTAGATATTCCTCTGTGGAGCCTCTTCAGGTCGGCCACAATGTTCTGCTTCGCAAACTCCCCACAGGCAAGTACCTTTCTGACAGTTCCTCAGCGAAGAGTCTACATTTGCTGGTCTGGAGAAGTTCTCCGTCAAACTGTTCAAAATGTCCCGTTTTATAGCCGAGAACATTGGATCTATTCATTGGTATAAATATTAGCAAAATAATACATTCAAATTTGCTTAGATTTTGCAATCTTAGAACATAATTTAATTAGATTGCCCGAATTTTAGTGTGTTATTGTTCAATGGCAACCCGACTGCTGCGATGTGTTTTGACTAATTGTTACATTTTTACCTTGTTCATGAATCTCTGTGCTTTGTCATTCCTTGCTAGCTTTTCAGCTTTCTTAAAGGTACAGTACATCTGTACACCTTCATAACACATGGTATTTTTTTCTTTATTGAACAGAGATAATACAGATAAACTAAACAGTTCCTTTTGTCAATTTTTATGGAGGAATTTCCAGAAAATCTCCAACAAATACAAAGTGACGATGGGACATGTGCAGCTAAAGGCTAAAACATTTCAAAACAATTATGAGGTAGTATTTGGAAACATAAATGGATTGAACATTGATACAGTTGATGAATCAGATGTACATTGCACGAGGAAATCGGAGGACGTGGTAGTGCCCATATATATTACATTCAGGAATAATTTATTTTCCCTTTTATCTGGAAAGGAAGGAAAATCAGCGTTGTCTAATGTTTCGACATATGTCAGGTGTTTACAGTGATACTGAGAAACTTCACACAAAAGGGGAGTGAGTAACACAGGGACACGGAGGAGTGTGAGCAGACAAGGTTCGGCAGAATCCCAAGGTATTCTACATAAACATTCAGCAGAACAGAATAACCAGGGAATAATTAGGGCCCATTCTAGAACAAGGGAACAATCTCTATATAAACAAAGATAGATTTTTACGTTAGATCTTCACATCTGTTTTACTTAGTAGAAGGACGATTCTGTTGAACAATTTGAGAATATGGACTTTGAAGATCTTAAGCAGATTGTTACAAGATGTGAACGAGGGTTGATGGTTTTGGCTGGTATAAAATTGACCAAATCCGTAGGACCAGATGAGTTGTATCTCAGTCGACTGTGAGAGTAAAGTGAGAAAAGACACTGATCCAAATGGTTAAGTGACTCTAGCCACTGGTGAAATTCGAGAGGACTGGCGAACATATAAGGTGGACCCACTTCAAACGAAAGACGTCGGATGTATACCAGGGAGATGTAGTCCAGGGAACTCTCGAACAGTGAGATTCATAGTATGTTGATGAACGTTTTGAAGAAAATAGGGAGAGTGAGAATTGATCTCCCTTGAGAGAGGCAATATTTGACTAGGGATAGTGAGCATGTCTTTATGAGATTGAAATTCAACCTAATAAATTTTATATTTTCTCAAGGAATCGTTTATACGTTTTTCAGCAAGACCTTTGAGAGAACATCACGTGGGAACCATCAAGGAATGTAATATCTCAGCAGCATTTAGCAAGTTGCAAACTTTTTGTGTGTGTGGTAGGAGACAGAAGGTGTTATTAGAAGTCAGTTTGTGTGCGTGAAGACCAGTGTCCCCTCGTCTGCCACAAGGATCAGTGTTGTGTCCTGTCTTATTGTTGTATTCATAAATGACGGAGATCTGAATATGAATGGCTGGGCGAAGTGTGATAAATAAGTGCGTGTTTGACGCAAAGTTTGACCAGCTGGTTTGCAATGTGGAGGAAAGTCTGAAGTGACAGGAGGATGCAGATAAAATGAAGAGATGAGCAGATCGATGCCATATGGATTGTAACTCAGATAAATATGAGTTGATGCACTTTGGAAGAAGGAACCAGACAGCGGAGTGTTCAGTGAATGGCAGCACGTCAAGAATCTTATAGCGTACTTCTCCACAGACACCTGAGTGTGACTGGGCAGATAAATGGTTGAGTTAAGAAGGCACAGGGGATTGTAAGCATACAGTTTTTTAAGCGAGTGATAGATTATACCATCTGCACTGGGGTTTGATGAGGTCAAGAGGAAATATTGTGTGCCGTTGATGACTGTGCCACATTGCAGGAAGGATGTGATTGCACTAGGAGGGTTACAGAGGAGTTTAATCAGTATGTTCCCTGGGATGGTGCATAGCAGCTGTGAAGAGAGTCTGGATAAGCTCAGGTTGATTAATTTGGAGCAGATACGTCTGAGAGCGAGGTGATTCAGAAGTATAAGATTATGAGGGGCATAGAGAGGTTGGATAGTCAGGAGATTTTCCTTTCAGTCAGATTTTCCTTTCAGCCATGAAAAGCTGAACACACTTCTAAAGTATAACGATTGAGCTTTCGAGCCCCAAGCATGTTCGAGGTGGAATGCACTCCTTCAGAGGAGAATCGTCACGGGTAACCTTACGACTGTTAAAAGCAATTGGTCGACCTTTTGAAGCGTCGTAACGTTCCTGGCAATGCGTCTTGTGGAGGAAAGTGAGACTAATGTAGATAGTGCTGTGATTCTGAAAGTACGGATTCTATGCTGCTGCGCTTCCATGGCTGTGAAAGGTCATTCATTGAGCAAATTAAAATAAGAATTGCTCGGTTTCAGAAGCTGCATTAACACGGTGATATAAATGAAGGGGATCAGTTTTTTTTTCAAATTACATCAGTGGAAAACGTAAGAGGAATCAAGTGTAGCTTCCTTCACCAGCAACCAGAGAACGTAGAACAGAGAATGGAAAATAGGGAAATGAGAGAACTATGAAATAAAAATTCAATTCTGTCTTAGCAAATGAAACAAAATACAATAAAATACAATCTTCCGCGTAATGCAAGAAATTCAAACTCTGGTCAGAGAAAGAAATCGAATGGAATGACATCAGTAAAGAAATTGTTTTGGAGAAGCTAGTTGGACTGAAATCCAACAAAGATTTATGAAATAAGAATCATGTTTGAGAAACGGATTGGGAGATAAATTATGGTGAACGAATCAATGTAACACATCTGGGTTTTAAGAAAGATTATCAATATAGTCTTAAGCAAAGTGCACAAAATCAAATTTCGGCAAATATATGGATGTCGTTTTAGAATGGTAGAGATGACAGGAAAAAAGAGAACAGTGAGTAAGAATTAAACAATGCTTTTTTTGAAGTGGAAGGCACACGAGGTTTCGAAGGAAACAGTGCTTGGGCCACAGCTATTCCTAAAACAGCTCAAACATTTGGTTGAGGAATTCCAATTCCATGTTTCCCAGCTTGTTGATGGCACGAAACGATTTTGAATTGTGAATGGTGGGGAGCATGTTACAAAACTCCAAAGTGATTGATACAACTTGATAAATGACGAAATACATGGTCGATGAAAAGCAATGTGGATATATGTGACACTCCGCTCTTTGGTACAAAAAAATAGAAAGGCGGCCCACATTTGGAAAAGTGTTTGGTTGAAAGATGTTGATCTGTCAAGGTGCATATGTTTCTTTTGTTGTTTTGTTCTGTGCAGACTTTGAAGGTCTCTGCAGGGCACTCGAAATTACATTCCCACACTGAGGTGTATACATAGACCCACCAAGTGTGTAGCTCTAACATTAAAAAGGATCTGGATATCCTTGTACACCCGTCACTGAAAGCAATATTGCAGGAGCAGAAAACGGCAAGGAAGATAAATGACTTGTTCACATTCATTTCAAGGGGATTTAACAAAAGTGCAAAGGGTGTCTTACTGCAGCGAAAGAAGACCTTGTAAGACCTCATCTCGAACGTTTTGTAGTGTTATGTGCAGTTTTGGTATTCTTACCAAATAAAGGACAAACCTGACTTTGAAGGAATGCAGTGAAGATGATCAGACTGATCTCTGAGATATCAAGCTGTCATGGGAGTATAGCTTCTGTCGGCTGGGCGTGTTTTGTAGGAGGTTTAGGAAAATAAGTGGAAATCTCCGTGAAATATAACAAAACTCTGACATGGCGAGACATATTGAAAGCAGGGATGATAATTCCCCTGGCTCGGACATCTAAAACAAGGGCCACCCAATGTATGTACGGACAAGCCACTCTGCATGACATCAAATTCCATTTCTGCACTTAGAGACTGGTGAA
Source organism: Chiloscyllium punctatum (assembly GCF_047496795.1). NCBI lineage: Eukaryota > Metazoa > Chordata > Chondrichthyes > Orectolobiformes > Hemiscylliidae > Chiloscyllium > Chiloscyllium punctatum. Next base: position 45,808,859 of record NC_092773.1, on the reverse strand, counting down.
CCTGGGGACTTCTACAACACATACGGCTGTGGAAACCAAGGTACTGAAGATAAATACGAATTTCTGCACACGAAAGGGACGCAGAGTGTGTAGGAATATGGTGTTGAGACCAAGGAGACCATCATTACGGCTACTTCCATAATGACACGATAGTTGCGTCCCCATGGAACACCGTGTTATTGAGAACCATCCATTTTAAATATCAGGGCGTGTGGCAAAAACAAAGTAAGACACGAACCAGCAAAACATCAGTAAGATTGAAAACAAAAATACTAATTAGCCTAAAAAACGCAATACAACAGTCTAAGTAAACCTTTAAATCAAACATTACGATGAAATCATACAGTAAATATAACACTTTCACACTATAATCCCTGACTACAGCACTATACCATTCATCAAACCCTTCTGATCACATGTTGTCAAAGCAAAATTGCAATTCTCCCTAAGGTTCTTCGCTAGTTTGAAACAATTTTTTTTCTGCAAGCTGACTAAAATTCCCAAATGAAGCTGAGTTTCAAGGCTTGCATTGTTGATTGCATTCCTGTTTTAGCTGAACACACAGAATTTGCATTTTGCAGACAGAGGATCCGAAGGATGGCTGTTGATGTTCAGCTTACGTACGGCATGGAATCACGTCACAATGAATGGGAGTTCGCTTTGAGAAGAAAACGTCCGAAATTCACGAATCACGTTTAATTAGCTTGCGTTAAATGAGAGTTACCTGTACATTGAATGGTGGACAATATTGATGAACAGAAGGGAATAGTGCAGTTTATATTTCCCGATTGTTATTCATATTAAGGGATACACTTACACTGAATGAGAAACGTGCACTGAGATGTTAGGCCATGAATTAGAATAAGGGAGCCTTAACGTGTTGATTCTGCTACTCATTTCCTGATGTTTCCGTGCAGTCTCTGAGAAAACATTATAAAAGTTGTTACAAGCTCTCAGCTGTTGTTATGGAGGTCTAATCAGTGTTAACAGGGCTGTATTTCGTATTCCCTTTTCCAATACAGATCAGAAGGAGTCCGGAATTGCACTGTGTTATTGTGTATTAATGCGTGCAGCTCTGCCTCGATCAGAGCAGCCATGATTTTATTGAATGACGAGCTGCCTGATATCTCCATAAACCTGTTTGTTTATGGTTGCCTTTGTGTGTGTGTGCTTTGCTTGATTGGTGCTTGTAACTCTGCATCTACGTCTCTGAGCATTTGGTTTCTGTTGTTTTGGGCGATAATTCACTGAAATGGGACCAAAATGACCGTCCTCACACTCTCACTCTCCTGCTGTCTGTCTCTCCGTCGTGTGTTTAAAGTGATGCATTTCCACCTTGTGCTGGCAGATTCACATCAATGCAGAAGGACAAGCCTTTCTTGCAAAAAAGGATCAAAAACTGTGACTCTCGCATATTTGATTTCAATTTGTATCGTTGTCACGTTCACTCGAATGACTGCAGTGAAAAGTTTACAATGTCTTCGCTTATGTTGCCATTTTAGCTGCAAGATACCCACGCACAGACTCGTCAGCATTTGGTACACAAATGTAAAAAATAACTGAAAGCCCAGCAAAACGAAATCAAGAAGAAAAATAATGATTGTGAATTACATGTATCTGTGCCAGCACCGAATTTCAAGACTATACAGGGCACAGTCTCGATGCCATACCAGGCCCAGTCTCCAAGCCGTGCCAGGCTCCGTCACCCGAGCGCACAAGGCCCAGTTTCCAGACCACAACGGGCACAGTCTCTATCCCCAACCGGGACCAGTCGCCCGCCAGTACCATCCCAGTCTCCAGAATGTACCGGGCCCAGTCTCCAGACGGCGTTGGGCACAGTCTCCACACCACTTCTGCCTCATACTCTCGAGAGAACCGTGCCAGTCTCTCGATCACGTCATGACCCAGTCTCTGGAGAGCACCAGGCCCACTCGCCATACCGCATGGAGCGCAGTTTTCAGACTGCACTGGGTTCACACCGCTGACGCCACAATGGCTAGTCTGCAGAACAAACCGGGCCCAATCTTAGACCGTACTGGTCACAGTCTCCACACTATACTGGTCTGAGTTTCCAGACCACACCTGGTCCACACTCAAGACCATTCCGGACAGAATCGCCTGACCAGACTGGGCCCAGTCTTCTGTCCGCACCATCTCCAATCTCCAGACACACAAAGGGCAGTCTCCAAATGGCACTGAGCCCAGACTCCACATCGTGTCCAGCCAAATCTCCAGACTGCACTGGGTCCAGTCTCTGTACTGACCCAGGACAGTCTTTAGATGGAACAGGACGAGTCTCTCTTCCACAACAGGCTGGTCTCCAGACTGCACCAGGTTCCTGATCCAGAGCACTGCAGGCCCAGTCACCAGACAGCACCAGACCGAAACTCCAGGCGGCACTGATTGAGTCTCCAGACCACACAGGCCCAGTCTGCATACTGCACTTGGCTCAACCACCAGACCATACCAGACCACTCTATTGACCACACCAGTCCAAGTCTCCATTACACACTTTTTCGATTCTCCATACCGCACCAGGGTCAGTCTCCTTATCAAACGGAACCTAGATCCAGACTGAACTGGGCCCAGTCTCCAGACGACACCGTTTCCAGTTCCCAGGTTGCACCCAGCCAATTCTCCAAAACACACTGGACTAAGACTGCAGACTGCACAAGGCCCAGTCTCCGGACCAGACGGGGCCCATACTCCAGACCAGCTGTGCCCCGTCTCCAGTCTGCACCTGACAGAAATGTCCAGACTACACCAGGCCAGTCCCCAGAACGAACATAAACCAGTCTACAGATCGCACACTTTTCTGATCACAGACCGCATTCGGCCAATTTTCCCGAATGCATTGGACTTAATCTGCAGATTTCGCCAGGCCCAGTCTTCAGACCAGACCGGGCACATTCTCCAGACCGCAGTGGGCTCGATCTCCAGACCGCACTGCATCAAATCTCCAGACATCATCGCATCCAGTCTCCAGATTTCATGGGTCTCGTCTCCAGGCTACACTGGTGCCAGTTTCTAGGTCACACCAGGCCTGGTCTCCTGACTGGGCCGGGACGATTCTACAGACTGCACCTCACCCTGTCTCCATACTGCAAGTGTCCGACTCTTGGACAGCGCTGGGCCCAGTTTCCAGACTGAACCGTAGCTATTCTCCAGAACCCACCGGGCTTGGTCTTCAGAGTGCAACAGATCCAGCCTCCAGACAACAAGAGTTCGTATTTCCATACTGCAAAAGTCCCAATCTCTCAACCCCACAAGGCCCAGTCTTCAAAGCACACAGGTCACAGTTTCTAAACTGTACCCAGTCTCTAGACTGCCTTAGGCCCAACCTCCAGACTGCACTGGGCCCAGACTCCAGAACATATTGGCACAGTCTCTACATGGCACTAATTCCATCTCCGTACTACGCCGTGCCGAGTCTCCAGACTGCACTTACCTTTAACACCCGAAGCCACTGCTCCCTACTCCAGCCTGCATTCAGACTCTCTGCTCCATTCCCCTCTCAGCCATGTGCAACTTGAAAATTGTGGAAAAGATTAGGAAAGCAAGATAAAAAGCAGAACAGTAAAAGAGCAGGGAGATTAGAGGATCTCTCGCTGGAATATTACGACCCTACCACCATCTTCAGGTCATTTCTCGGCTGTGCGCCGCTTCAGAGAATGACTTTGGTGATTCAGAGCAATCTTGTCTGATTGATTGCGAATGTCCTTCACATATTGACAGACTGACGTAAACATGCCCTTTGCTGGCCATAATGCTGAAATTAGTTTTTTTTCACGACTTTACATTCCATTCTCCCTATAATTTGGAACAATGCATCCAAAAGCATTCAAAGTTAGAGAAAGTGGAAGAAACGTCATCTCAACCTCTTCCAATCTGCCTCAGAGTGGCCAGGATACAGTTGTACTGCTGTGGTCTGCACATCTCCCAACACTGTGCAGATATCTAGGTCGGGTTTGCAGATTAATGCACAACTGTGGTCTGCACAGCTCCCCATGCTGGCCAAATATCTCGTCCGGCTTTATAGATCTGTGAACTGCTTTGAACTGCATAGGTCCTGGTGCTGGACAAATACCTAATTTGTAATTAGAGATCTGTACACTGATAAGGTCTGCATAATGCTGTCAGATTGCCGAATTTCACAGAACACTGTTTGCTCAACACAGTGCTCCATGCTGAATGGATTCCTCCTCCGGGTTTATGGTGTCTGGCCTGATTCGGTTACGTGAACTGAGATTGAGACACAGAAAATAGAAAAAAAAACAATAGAAAGCAGATCTGGCACTTCGGCTCTGGATACGGGGCCGTACTGTGATCTACGGACAGCCTATCCCCCTACACTATCCCATCTTCTTTCAATTGCTTTTCGAAGAACTGTTTAAATGCCCATGATGTGCCTGATTTATCTACATTGGCAGGCAGGGGATTCCACTCTCTGACTAAAGAACCTGACCCTCATATCTCTCTTAAATCTATCAGCCCTCAATTCCCAGGTATATCCCACCCCCCGTACAAGCTGAAGGTATCATCTTTGACGAGGCTCTCGCTGTGCACCCTATCAAATCCTCTGATGATCTTGTATGTATCTGATAAATCCGCTCTTAGCCTTCTTCTCTCCAATGAGAACAGGCGCAAGTTCTTCAGCTTTTCATCATAATACCTTCGCTCCAGACCAGACATCATCCTGGTAAAACTCCTCTGCAACTATTCCAATGCTTCCACATTCTTCCTGTAATGAGGCGACCAGTAATTTACACAATGTTACAAATGAAGCCGCACTAGCGTTTTGTACAGTTTCAGCATGACATCACAGTAACGAAACTCCATCTGTCTACCAATAAAACCTAAAACATGAGCGGCTTCTGAACAGCACTATCAACCTGGATGGTAACTTTCAGGGATCTATGAACTTGAACATCAAGGTCACTCTACTCTTCCACACTACCAAGAAACGTCCATTGTCCCAGAATCCTGCACTTCTGTTATTCTTATCAAAGCGAATCACCTCACATTTATCTACATAAAACTCCATTTACCAGCTCTTTGCCCAACTCTGCAGTTTATCCAAGTGTCCATGCAAACTGAAAATTCTTCGACACTGTCCACCACGACACCGACTTCCTTACTAACCCATCCACCTCTGCCTGCGTTCAAGTAATTTTGAAAATGACAAACAGCAGGAGTCCAAAAGAAGACCCATGTGGCACACCAGTGGTACTACAAGTTGAACAAAACTAAACATTGCAGCTGATCTGGCAATGTCTTTATTTTGTGTTTTCATTCTTATGACTGAATGCTCTGCCTCTCATTCCATTGATGTTGCAGTGTGAACATGCAAAGTTCATCATGTTGGTGATTGCCCACTGTCCTGGCTGCAGCCACAGCCACTTCGGTCTGAAGCAAGCAGGCATTCCCATCGTCTTCAGGTCACCAGGTAGAAAGAAAGGATGGCCTCTCAAATAAAGGTCGTCCCCTTGACACAAGGCTCAAAGCACCCTCGTCCTCAGCAGTCCATACTGCCCAGCAACCACAACAAAATCTTCTGTGTGTCCCGAATGCGATGAGGCCTTTTGGGAACGTCAGGGAACTGACCATCAGAGAAATAGACGAATACTTCCGATGTCTGAAAGGGTGAGACTGAACACTTTAGTACATACTGTACAACTAATTCATGTAACCTGTCCCCATTTCAGTAACAAACAATCTTTTTTTGTTCTTGAAGCATTTACAGCTTCACAGTTACCCATGGAATATGCCAGCTGCAAAATTATTGTTCATTGTTTATCCAGTTACGGTCTCGCCACCTTCTGTTGAATATTTTATTTACCAGCTAGCTTCTGGTCATGGACAAACTTGCTCAGAATACATTTGTTGCATTTATCTAAGATGTTGATATTGGTTACGAATGTTTGGCAGTCCAGCACTGGTCACTGCGTCACTGCAGTCGTTAATATCAGTTAAACTTATAGAGATTAATTTATCTCTAATTTATCCGTGCTTCGGGCACAGTTACCAGTCCTCGTTGTATTCCTGTGTCACAACTTTGAAAGGCTGAATGTCCCCTCCATTTCTTCTGTAACAGACATGAAATATGTAAAGATCAAATCCGATTGTTGACGAAAGGTGAGGAATGGCTGAATGGCCTCATTCTATACCTGTTTTAAACACTTGAAGGGCTTCATGAGTTGCTTCAGTGATTGTGTAGTTGTGAATGGTGCTGATCTTTTGGAACAATCAGCGAACAGCCCAAAGGCAAGGACATTCCATCATCTAAATTATCCAGAATATTGTAGACCCGACTTTACACGGAATATTCTACACCCGGAACATTGTTGGTTCAGCAACGGGAAGTGCTGGAGCGTTGAGCAGGAGGCTCTGCGGAAGGTGAAGAAAACATTTTAAAAACTCACCTCTAACGTCGGGGCACGCCAATGTTGTTTCAGCAGCAGGTTATGCGGAAACATCGAGCAGGTGGTTATCAGGAGGGTGAGGAAAAATGTTTAATTTCTCACTTCGCCCGTCGGGGCCCACCATGTTGTTTCAGCAGCTGGAAGTGTGGAGCGTCGAGTTGGAGGCTGTCGGAGAGTTCAAGGGGTAACACATTTGGGCGGTTCATTTACCCAAAACACTCCCAAGTTATCTGAATCATTTGGTATGTGCTAAATGTTTATTTTTTGTGTTAACATTATTTTTTTCAGCGGCCGATTTGGAAATTTAGAACAGTGGGAATGGAGATGAGGGCTGATGAATATTCTTGCTCCACTATGTGGGAGATAAGGGTCACTTGTACTGTCTGTGCAGACTTCTTTTGTGGTGAGAGCTCCAAACGCCATCTCCTCGAGAGCTGTGTTAGGGAACTGGAGCTGGATGAACTTCGCATCATTCTGGAGGCGGAGAGGGTTATTGAGAGGAGCTCCAGAGTGGAAGTTCCTCCACAGCGACATTAAAATCATAGATTGGAGCTCTTTCTGGGGAAGCTGAGATCATTACAAGCAGGATGGTCTTCACGTGCTATAGAGGATTAATAATATCCTGGAGAGGGTAATATGCTAACTCGGTGGGTATAGACTGATGCATCAGTGGGATGGGAATGTGAATGGTAGTTCAGTGTACAACACGTTGAGGGGAGTGAGATCGGGTTTAGATTTACAAGGTCGCGAGGGGGTACCGACAACCATGATGTTCGTTTGAAATGCGTGTACGTCATGTCAGCAGCATCCGGAGTAACGTGGTTTAACCTGCAGCATCGTTTGTTCCCAGGGATGTTCATGTTCTGGCCATTTCAGAGACATGTCGAGAGGAGGCATAGGAATGGTTGTTGCAGATTCTGGGATGTACATGCATTCAGCAAGGACAGAAATAAGGGTCAAAGGGGGGAGGCGTGGCATTGTTGATCAAGGATAGGATTACAGCAGCTGAGAGAACGTTAGAGGACGAACCCACTGAGATAGTTTGGGTTGAGGTTAGAAACAATAAAAGGGAGGTCACCATTTTTGGAGTTTGCCATTTGCCTCCGAATTTGTCCAGGAATGCAGAGGACCGGATTGCAAAGATGATAGTCGATAGCAGCGCGAAAAGCAGGGTAATTCAAAAGGGCGACATAACTTAAACAATTTGGATTAAGATTACTATCGTTCAGTCGGTAAGATGGGTCAGTTCCGGTTCGATGTGTGCAGCAGGATGTTATGACAAAGTATGTAGACAGACAATAATTGACGACAACATATTGCAATTGGTTTTGGGGAATGAACTCGGCCAGATGTTAGATTTGGATGTTGGTGAGCAGTTTGGAGATAGTGACCATAATTCGGTTGCGTTTACAGTATATATTGCAGGGAAAGAGATATACCCAGGGGAAGGCAATTATGAATGTGTTAGGCAAGATTTAGGATGCATTGGATGGGGAAGGAAACTCGGGGATGGACACTGTTGAAAAGTGGAGCTCATTCAAGGAACAGATACTGCTGCTCCTTGATAAGTGCATACATATCAGGCAGGGAGGTGCTTGTCGAGAAAATGCAGCTATGATTTACTAGAGAAGATGAACATCTTGGGAAGACTTATGTGAGGATGAGGCGTGAAGGCTCAGATCGGGGCCTGAGTGTAATAATTTTCCCAGAAAGTAACAGCCAGGAGTGGTCTGGAGAATTTGTTGGCGGATAGGACCGAGGAAAACACGAGGCCATCTATGGGCACATCACAATATCAGAATGATTTGATTAAGATTCTGGATAATCAAATATAGTAGTGGACCGGGGATGTGCTTATTGAATACTTTACAGCAGTATTCACATTAATAAAGGGCAACGTTAGTGAGAATACGGAAGGATATGCAACATCATTAGTTCGGATTGAAGTGCTCAAAAGAAGAGCTTTTAGCAATTTTGATAGATTCGAAAATAGACAAGACGCCTGGGCTGGATAGCAAGTTTGCTTGAAATCTCTGGGAAGCCGGGGAAATATTTCAGAGCCTTTAGATTTTGACTTTATGTCATCATTGTTGAAAGGAATAGTGCCAAACGACTGGAGGATAGCAGATCTTCTTCCCTTTTTTAGGATTCGGAGTCGGGACAAAACTGATAATTTAAGGCCAGTGAGATTTCTTCGGATGTGGCAAGATGTTGGAGAATGTTATAAGAGTTACAATACTATGGAAAGGAATAATTTGAATCGGGTTAGACAAATTGATTTTGTGAAGGGTAAGAAGTACCTCAGTAACGTTATTGAGTTAATTAATAAACTGACAAAACAAGTGGATGAAGATAATCGGTTTCTGTGGTATATATGGACTTTATTAAGGCGTTTGATCATGCTGTACACGGTAGGTTATTGCACAAAATATGGAGTTTGGGATTAAAGGTAACTGCGCGGGTTGGAGCAGAAATTGTACAGTTGAAAGAAGACAGACAGTGGTGTTTAGTCGGCAATATTCTTCCGGGAGTTCAGTGACCAGTGGTGTGCTGTAAGCAGTTGTTTTGGGGCCACTGCTGTTTTTCATTTTCATGACTGATCTGGATGTGGGCGGAAAAGGATGGATTAGTCAAATTCCAAATGACGCGAAAGAAGTGGATGATGCTGAAGAATGTTATGGGCAACAGTGGAATACCAGTAAGATTCTGAGAAGGCTGAGAAGTGGCAAATAATGCTTAATGAGGAAATTTCTGAGGTAGTTCACTTTGGAAGAATCAACAGGAATGCAGAGCTCTGAGGTCATGGTAAAATGTTTGGCAGTGTGGACTAACAGAGAGATCTCAGTGTCCATGCAATTAAATCCCTGAAAGTTGCCACCCAAGTTGATAGGGTTGTTAAGAAGGCACACGGTGTGATGTCGTTTATTGGTTGTTGGATTGCGTTTCGTCGCCACGATGTCATGTTTCAGCTGTACAAGACAATGGTAAGGCCGAACCTGAAACATTACATACAGTGCAGGTCACTGTATGACAGGAAGGATATGCAAGCAGTGGAAAGGGATCAGAAAAGATTTTCCAGGATGTTTCCTGGTAATGAAGGGAGTTTTTTTTACGAGGAAAGGCTGAGGGAACTTAGGATGTTTTCAGTGGAGAGATTAAGTTTGAGAGGTGGCTTAGTTGAGATGCATAAATCAATATGACGGTCAGTTAGAGAGGGCAGTGAGAGAGGATTTCCTCGGATGGTGAAGGCTAACTCGAGGGGACATTGCTTTAAATTGAGCGGTGATAGATTTAGGACATATATCAGGAGTGGACTCTTCACTCAGAAGGTAGAAGAGGCGTGGAACGGTCTGCCGGCAACAGTAATAGACTCACAGAGGTGAAAGGCATTTAAATAGCCATTGGACATACACATGGATAATGATGGAACTGTGTAGTTTAGACGGGCATCAGATTATTTTGACAGGTCTGCACAACATTGAGGATCGAGAGTACTCTGCTGCGCTGCAACGGTCTACGTTCTGAACACAATTCTGTGGAAATCTCGATAATCGACATTGGCTGGAACTTTCAACACACGATATTCTCCGGAAGTTTCTATGACAGACATTCAGCGGACCATTCTGTACCCGACGTTCCACGATTCAAGCTGTACCAGGCGTTCCGTGGATTATTCTGTACCCGGCATTTCCCAGAATATTTCATACTCGGCATTCCCCAAAACACTTTGTACCCGACATTCACCAGAACGTTCTCTACCTGACATTCCACGAAATTTCTTGATGCGACATTTCCTGGAACTTTCTGTATCCAACATTCCTTGGCACATTCAATACCCGACATTCCCCAGAACATTCCAGACATGACATTATTTGTGAACGGCCAGAAGGCAGTGAACTGAGCAAAAGGTCAGATCGAGAGGGAAGAAATTCCAGTCCAGGAAGAATGCGATATTATTCCAGCTCCACTCATGTTATGCGGTGATTCTTTTTCCCTGAAATTACATTTCTTAACGACAGAGGATCGAACACATTTTCGACTAAAAGAGAGAAATTAGGATAGAATCCTTCAGGACAGCATCGTTTTCATGTTACCCATTAGGCATTGGGAAGAAGTGATTTGTGCTTGCTCTGGCTTGATCGAGTGTGTGGAAATTTTCAAGAAACCATCTGTTCCTAGAGATGTGTCCCTGTGTGATGGGGAGGGACCATTTCTTGTGTCTTATGACACATTTTGTCAGTAAATCAGGCCTTCTCATTTTTGACTTCAGCTGCAATTATTTCAATTGATCTCTTAAAATAGACATACATTGGAAAAATTCACTCTGTCATCATTCACACTGGGAACTTTGCCTCCAGACTGATGTATACTTTATTTATTTTCCTTCTTCACAGTTAACGTCGTGACGATCTACGTCCTGCTTTATAAAGATTGTGGATTATCCCCATGTGTCAGACGTTACCTGGGGGCCATGGCAGTGGCGGATCTACTGATTATTATGCTCGACCTGATATTGAGACACATTCCCATTGTTTATCCGGAACATTTTTATTTCCTGAAGTCCATCCCCTTGTGTAATATTCACGCCGTCCTGCTTTATGCAGCCACTGACTGTTCTGTCTGGTTTACGGTCACTTTCACGTTTGATCGCTTTGTGGCCATTTGTTGCCAGAAGCTGAAAAGTAAATATTGCAGTGAGAAATCAGTGAGCGTGGTTCTGGGAACAGTTACTGTGCTTAGTTGTCTAAAGAACATTTTCTGGTATTATATGCTCACACCTCGTTACTGGCTATGGCACGGACCTTGGTTTTGTCAGGTAACATTGTCTGTTTATTACTCTCTTTTCTGGGTAATAATCGAATCCATGCATTACTATCTGACCCCAGCTCTCCCATTTCTCCTCATTCTGCTGTTCAATGCTTGTACCATCAGACACATTTTAGTGACCAGCAGAGCCCGCAGGAGGGTCCGGGCTCACAACAATGCAAACACTCGGTCGGACACAGAAATGAGAAATCGAAAAAAATCCATAATACTTCTGTCTGTGATCTCAGCCAATTTCATTCTATTATGGGCAACAATAATGGTTTATTCTATATGGAATCGGATGCGATACGTTGTGTATTCTCCTATGTCTCTTCATCCATATGTGCAGGAATTGGGCTTCATTGTGCAGCTCCTTAGTTGCTGCACAAATACTGCGATTTATGCTGTGACCCAGACAAAGTTCAGACAGCAGCTGAAGACTGTGATTAATTGTCCCTTTATCAAAATTCACCAATCAATCAAAATCACTCATTAATGCATCCCGCCGGGATTTTATCCTTTCAGTGCATTGCTTCAGCAATGACTCAGTCTGTTTCTATGGTAACAAACTGAGGACAGTGCTGGTTTGTCCAACCTTACCCAACAGGCGGCATAGGGACATATTTCAGCGTTTTTCACAACTCGTGGTCAGTGAGAAAATGTACCATCCCATGACTGTATCTATCACTTCAATTTGTAAACAATAAAAATGTTGATTCAAAAGTGCCAACGAGTGAACGAGATTATTGTTTGTGTTTGCGTTGAAGTAGCTGTGCTGGAGAGACACAGACTAAGTCAAAATCATAATCCTTAGACAAGGGGAGTGGAATGGGTCGTGAACTCAAGAGTTGGGTTTACATCACTCCATCCTTACTTTCACAGCACGTCCACTACTCCGTCCGGGCCTTCCACAGAATCGATATCTCTCCCTTCGTCCCTATCCCAACACATCTCCCTGCCACTTTCACACTGTTCCTCTGAGTGTGTGTCTTTCTCTTTCCAAACATTTACAAACTTTATTTCACTTTCCCTTTCATTCAACATTCTGTTTCACTGCCTCTCCACATTGCACTTGCTACGTCGCAGTCTCCCTGCCTCCAAACCTCTCTTTCTGAATATTCTCTCATTTTCTCTTGCTGGGAGAGAGAGATTGGGGACTTGGCCATTCCTGCGATTGTTCGGGTAAGGGGGGGGTAAGGTGTGGAGCATCAGATCATTTCTTGGAGATCACAGGGGAGCATGGAAATTCAGACCATTGTTTGGGGATCAAAGGAATGTAGGGAGATCCAGGTTACTGAGTTGGGAAATTTATGGGGCTTAAGCCAAATTACCTTGCGGGGGACACAATGGGGTGAAGACACAAACTGTTGAAGAAGGTAAATATCGAGGTGGCATCTTCGGGTGTCGTTCAGGCTAACCAGTGAAGGAAGTATAACAGGGTATTACACATGGAGCAGGTTGAGTTGGAACCACTGGCTGTTAGTCGCGGAATATGTTTGTTTTGAGGTCAAAGGCCCCTGGGGATTATTCAAGCCCAATGATTAGGGGAGAGAGACTGCAAAGGAGGCACAGTGATGGTGGGCGAGTGCAGGAGCGAGTGAGCATGATGGTGGGGTGGCGGATGCATGAAGTAATAAGCGTGATGTTGAGGACCTAGTGGGGTAATGAGTGTCATCGTGAGGTAGTGTGTTGAGGTATGAGCATGACTGTGGGGTATAGTGCGGGAGAGTGGGTGATCTGTTGGAGGTGTACGCAGAGGAGTGAATGCTATGCTAAGGAAGTCTGAGTTGGAGTGAGCATGATGATGGGGGAGTGTATGAGAGAGTGCGTGTGACAGTTGTGGAGTGTGTGAGAGTGTGAGCATGATGTAGGGGGAGTGCAGGTGAAGACGGAGGATTGTGCAGTGGAATGAACGACAGAGTGACGTAGTGTTTGGGGTTGCGAGTGTGATGGTTGGAGAGTGTTCAGTGGATTGAGCATGATGCTGTATGATTGTGCGCGGGTGTTCATGTGCCAGTGAGTGCATATGTGGGGCAGTGCGTATCATGTTGGCAGGGTCAGGAGGAGAGGTGGGGGAGTGTGTGGGGGTGTGATTGCCACGGTGCAGATATTTGAAGGGGACTGAGCCTGAGAGTGGTTGAATTTGCACATGACTGGGCAAAAAGGTGAGAGAGTGTGCAGGGGATAGAGTGTGATGTTTTGGGTCTATGCGATGGAGTGAGCATGATGTTAAATGTACGTGAAGATGAGTGAGTGTGATGGCGACAGAGTGAGCGGACGAGTGAGCGTCAGAATGAGCTCGGTCGATTTGCTCTGGAGAGAAGAAGGAGGATAGGTGACTTAATAGAGATGCACAAAATAATGACAGGCATTGATAAAGCGGGTAGCCAGAGACTTTTCACCAGGGTAAAAATGGTTGTCACGTGTAGTCATAATTATAAGGTAGTTGAAGGAAGGTATAGGCTGATGTCAGGAATAGGTTCTTCACCAACAAAATGTTAGGTGCTAGGAATGAACTGCCAGTGTTTGTATTGTAGTCAGAGACAGTCGGGGTATTTCAATGACTTTTGAACAAGCACATAGGCGGCAGTAAATTGAAGTAAGTTTAATCTTACATTAAGATAATTGCTCAGCACCATATCGTGGCTGAAGGACCCGTGCTGTGCCGTACTGTTTTATGTCCTAGGCCTCACGTTCTGCCATACATCTTTCCTTGGACGGTTTGCAAATCCTCAGAATGGGCAGATTTCTCTGTGCCAGTTATTCCATTTCCACATTTTAAGTATACATTTTAGTTTGCCCACTCGGGCAGGTATTTTGAGCTCCTGGTTGGCAAAAAAAAGTCAGATACCATTTAACTCCAAGATCGAGAGCAGCACTTTTTAAAAATGAAATTCTAATAGTGCTGGACATCTTGTGCAAACAGCAGTGCCTTTGGAATAATGTCGGCAGATTCGGAAGCGTCCGTAGAGGGGGAATGAAGATTTAATGTCTGAATCCAGTGCAACTTCTTGCGACCTAAAACATATTCAAAAATGACTTTATTAATTTCATCAGGCAAAGTCAGAAAGAGGATCTATCCTTGGTGCAGACTCCAGTGCAACTTCTTGTATGCTAAAACGTATTCAAAAAAATGTTTTATTAATTTTTATTAATTTCTTCAGGCAAAGTCAGCAAGAGGATCTATGGTTGGTGCAGAATGTAATGGCAAAAGACAAAGCGAACCATTAATGGTGGTGAATGAAACACGACACAAAGGAAGTTCTGAAAGTGACAGTGTTCATTCGCCGAACTTCTTTTCTCTGCCTCTATTTCAACAGGTCCTATTTTTCACTTACATGCTTCAATCATCTCAGATTTTCTAAATTATGGGTACACAACCTGTGGTATTTCGCATTCCCGCCATTTGCAACTTGTTATCCAGCAAAAATTCTGGCGAATCTGTGCTCTATTCAAATACACAGAGAACCCCATGTTTCCTCTCTTTCCTCCCTTTCCCAATTTAGAAAGTCAACGTCATTGCTGTGCGAACATGAAACGGCTGACGGGAACAAATCTAAACTGACTGAAGGACTAGCACCATCGAAATCATTCGACTGTATTTGGAAGATTAATGCAAGATACACACATTGTACATCATTATCAGTCTGTCTCGTGCAGATGAAATGGAACAAGTTCTGCAACGATTTGTGTTTTTGGACATTAGACTGAAGAGGGAAAACATAAAGAAAAATATACAAGATGAACCTGGGTACAGGAACAGAGATGTCTTTAGTGTTGGTCTTGAACTCTGTCAGCGTAGGAGAGGCAGAAATGATTCAAAACCTGTTTTCATTCATACGCTTGAAATTGTAGTATTATTAATTCACTTTGCAGAAGCAGAATATGGAGAACTCCCTCTCTCTGATTTGACTCACCCAGACAGAAATGACTGAAAGCCAAATCACCGATCTGACGACTGGCTCCTCTCCAAAGACTACCGCCCAAACAAGACTACCCCCAAACACTGTTGACCCATCGCAACTATCTGCTGATGTGACAACCCTGTAAAATTATTACTGTGCACATGAATAACCCCGACATTGATATTCCCTCAAAGAAGTATTCTGAGACAACTATGAAATAAGAATTGTACTCAGACATGACTATAGCCTGATATGACGTCCCTTCAATATGTCCATTCTCTGACAGGGCTGACCTACCGACTTATTTATCCAATGAGAATACGACACTCTTTCAAAAAAATCCCCTGCAAGAATATGACCCATCATGACTACCTTCTCACACGGCTGCCGGCTGACAAAGCTATGCTCCTGAAGTTACTGCTCAACCCTGACTGTGCTGCATCCCAACAGAAATGCCACCTTATTCAGCTACCCTTGACCAAGTGACCACCTGACATGCTCGACCACAACCCAGATAACCTGGACAGTTCTACCTACAAATATGAATAACCTACAACCTGAAATCCCCCATCCAACTCTCACCAACACGGCGACCCCTTATAGAACTATGTCGATGCAGCTATCTTTAACAACAGTGTATGGCTGCCCTATTTCATAATTATTCACAATAACTGTACTGCTGAAAAGACTGCTCCTGACATGAGTGCCCCTGACACGACTGCCGATAGACAGGGCCACCCCAACATAGGTAACTCATCATAATTGCCCCTGATGTGACTATGCCCTGAGGTAACTATCCCCTGACATGTCTCCTGCTGAGTTGATGATCGCCAACAAAATGTCAGCCGGAACACAATTTTCAAGAAATAACTGTATCCTGATGCAACGACCCACTCACGTCTATCCTTTAACTTGACTCTCCTCAAGACCTAATTACCTACGAACACAACTACCCTCGACGAACGGATATGACTCATCCCTGTCAGGATGAACCACTGGCACGCCTACTCCGATTAAACTGTCTATGACATGACTAACCTCCTGACATGAATATCGCAGACAGGACTACACCCTGACATGACGACACCGTTACATGATCACCCTGACACCGCAAGCACGCTGTTATGACTCCCTCGCTGCAACAACTACTCTGAATATAACTGGTCCCAACACAACAAATAGCTCAACACGATGATGCTCCTCACAGAATTCACACTGCAATAACTACTCCCTTGATATAACTGCATCCACGACATAACTACTTGTTCGAGGTGAAAAAAGATCTTATTCGCGGGTAGGTGTGGCGGTTATCTTAATCTGCCTTGACATAAGAAAATATAAATGTGTGGTTTGTCGTCCTCCCCTCATCAGGACTGAAATTCAGGAACTCCAGAAGTTGTGAGAGGTGGACCAACAGTTCATCCAGCTCTGTAAGAGAGTGCTGCTAGGGCAGACACCACGAGTGATGCAGCTTTAACAGTTAGCTTCCAGTCTTCGTTCACTAATAAACTGGCAGTGGTGTTCGGTCAGGCAATGGGGACGTGCCACATACAAGGCGATCAGCATGTTGTCATCTTGGCGTTACAGCCTTTTGCAATCATAACGATATTCTTGGATTGCCATTTAACATGTAAAGTTCTCACTCTGAAGTGAAGGCATGTTTCTGGACAGATTTCGGAATCTTCACTTTCTTTGTAACGATTTACTGCACAAGTCCCATATAATTTGTGGTATTTCCCTTCACTTACAGCTTTTGCTGACAACTTCGCAACATCTGAGTACCTAATTTTCTGCTCATGGATCCTGGCAGCCCGCATTGTCAAAGGATTGCAGGACGCTCGAGAATGGGAAGGCGATTGATGCCTTCACAACTGGGGAAGAGAAGAAGTAGAAGATGAGCCAGTTACAGGAAACGCTACGATAAAGAAATGGATGCGGAGGAATAGGCGAAGGGAAATTGGGTATACAGCAACAAAAGAGGAATGCAAGTAATTGGAACACACTAGGCCACTGAGCCTGTCATATTTCATACTTCGTTGTCGATCTGTTTGTAGTGTCAATGCTCTTTCCTGCCTGACACGACGTAACACTCAGTTCCTTGCCAGTGACTGCTCTGTACCTGCAGCCAAGATTTATAATAACCGAGTGTCCACTACCCCCGGGAAATAATTACAGAGTCTGATGACCTCCTCAATGAAGGATACCCCTTCTCATTGCTTGTTGAATGAATGATGACTTATTTTGTAATTGACCCTTGATTTGTATCTTCTCTTGCAAAGACAAAAGAACACGCAGAATCGACCCTTGCAAACCCTTTATTGATTTTGTTTTACGTTCCGTTAATATATCCTCTCATCTTTTTCCAATGCACTTATGAATTTCCCTTCGCCCCAGAAATGACCCTCATGAGCCTTTTTGCAACAACCTCCAATGTAAGCATCTCCACTGTGATTAAAGAGCCCAAAATTGTAGTCAGCTGTCACTTTGTGGTCTCCCTACAGTTGAACATTTTGCGATTTAGCTTTGTTTCTAAACCTGATTTCGTCATGTTGTCCCTGCTATCCAATTTCTCAACATGTAAAGGTGAGGTCCACATGGTCCACAGGAATAATTAGTTATATCGTTCTGAGAGATCACTGAGTGAACAGTGAACATTATGCGATAGTATTCCTCATTATGTTGAGAGTCACTAGTTGATTCTGAGACGTGGATCCTAAAACTTATTAAGGGAAAATACGATGGGCAATGGTGTGAGTTAGCTGTGAAACATTGTGAAATGAAAGGATGACCATGGATAAGCAACGACAATTATTGAAATGCTGACTATGTGATTTGCAGAAATCATATGTTCCGACGTGGAACACGAATGGAAGGAAAATCGGGACGACGCCGATTCTTTGGCAACTTTTTGAGCACTTTTCATTTAATCATTTCATTTGCTGCCCATCCCGGCCCCTTTGACTAAACTGTTGTGTAATTATATCAATAAAGGTATGAAACAAGATGCGTTTTTCATCATTGTTGCAAACTGCACCAGACTTTATGGTTATTTTGTAAATGTTCTGCCGCTAATTCCTTCATGGATGGCATATCTATGACCTCAGGTGGTATCTGCCATAAGTAATGGCACAAGCCCATCAGTGTCCAGATGAAGGAATTACTCATTGTATCATACTTACAAGATTTAACTACTATCCTTCACTTACGATCAGTCAGATAGTTTTTGTAACGACCGGCATTTTAGTAACCTCTGAGTAAGGTGTTTCGAATTCCTTGATACAAAGGCATTTTGTTGGCAGATCTCTCTCAGGTGTCTTGTTCCAAATGCGAGAGCAGATACCAGGTGGGTAATGGTTGGTTTGAGTAGGTCATTACGGAGTGATAAGTGAGTGTCAGCACAGATGGGTTTGAAAATCTTGTCTGTTTTCGTCAATCAGGGGATGTGTGGGGCCTCAATATATGTGTGGACAGATTGCTGGGAGGGGTGTTGAGCACAGGGTTCCAAATGTGATGTGTATTTCTGGATTGCTTGTTTCCACAAAAGACATGTGAGTAGTGTCATTTGTAAAAAAAAAAAATGCACAGTACTGTAGGGCGGAGTCGAATATGAAAAATAATGAGATCTTGAATTTTGTGACAACAGCAATCCAACAGTGGTGAAACAGGTTTGTCAAACAAGATATTTCCCAACTTTCCCTTTGTTGTGTTATTTTTCGATGTTCCCCAAACGATACTGGTCTATATGAAGGGTATACAAGGGCATTTGATTGGGATTGTTACTCCGTATTTGATCTGATTTTACGTTTATATTTATTATTATTAATATTATCGTCGCTGTTATTTTTCCGGTTCTGACATTTTGGAGGTGAGCATCCTGGATATAATTTTGAGCAATTCACTGTGAAACCGTCGTGTTATAAGTTGGACTGCAGGTCTGTGTTAATTTTGAGAAATTCCTGTCATTGTACCCCATCCAGAGGACTCAGAACTTTGGAGATTGTATGGTACAATAGATTTTCCCTGATGGAAGACAAGTCGGTTTGGGGTGACTGAAGTACAATTTAAGATATTTCAGATTATTTTACTGCTCCAAGGTTCCAATAAGGTTCAAGAGTATCTGGCAAATGGAGTACAATGTAGCCCTGCTGCGTGTGCCGATGTTCAGAATTAAGGGGATTGGTGAGTTGGACCACGTATCAGGGTCACGAATTGATTTCTAATCCATCAGCAGCGCACTGCTACAATAATATGTACCGTTTGTCGACCCTGCTTTGAAAGACGCTCTTTGCCACATGGTGTGGGGCATCAATACGATTTTCATGCGTCGTGTCTGTCCAAGCAGTGATTTTGATTAACAACTCACAGACAAATTTATATGGAGATATAAATGCCAACAGTTATAATTGCTTTGCTATATCGATGTAGTTCGAGATCTTGTTGGCCGATTTGAGCCAATCTACTTCTTAATAACGTCACATGTTCCTTGTTCTCTGAATGATCGGAAAGCAGAAGTGAGTGGGAATGACAACTCACCTGTGTTTATTATGTGGGAACTTGCTTATGACTAAACCTGTGCTGGGTGTGGATGACCATTCTGGGCATTGACCCCACGCAGGGCAGTTCAGCATGTTCAGCTCCTTCTGCTTCGATGAAATGTTTCATATTTTTCGAATCACTGTTTAAAGTGAGTTGATTTATTGAAGACCACATTTAGGTGCTGAGCTATCCCAGAATGCTTTGAGGCAATTGAGGGGTAAAGATTATCTTGATGGTGAAAGCGAAGTAAGAATAAAGGGACCTGCTGTTTTGCGCAATTGTCAGGGTTGCCACATCAACACTGCTTGCTGGGAGAAATCTGGCACAGCGTTTGTGACATCACTGGAGTGGATCAGGCATTTTGATTCAATAATGGCCTGTCTTCTTCCATTCCAAAATGGTTCATTTGAAGGAAAATGGAGACTTCTTAGTCAAATAAATTTTATTTCGTACCCAATAAGCCTCTGTAAATTTCAGACAACACAGATTACTATCATCATGCCAGAGGTGAGTACAACACAGCACACTGAGAGTTCTGGGGCAAAGGCATTCTTCGATGGGCTCTTGGAGTAGAATCGTGTCTTGAAATTTGGTCTTTCCTTCGCCAGAGCATCTTACATCCTGATATGGAGTGCTGTTTGAATGCTGATCCATCGACATGCATAATGGTTATATTTATCCCTCCACTTAATGGGCACTGGCCTGGGGCGGTTCGTGTTCTTCATGTGTAATATAATGTTTCCGGTTAATATGTCCAAACCATCTCTGTCGTGTAACTTCTAACTTGAAATAAAGAAAACCTTTTGTCTGCAGCTTTCAGGCACTCTATATTATCCTACGATCGACTGGAATGTTGTGTCTAATTGATCTAGATCTCCAGGAATGACTCTTTTTGAAGTGCTTACTGATTGTGCAATTGCACTGAACAAGTATCACGAACTTCAGTCCGGATCCCCTGGCTCCAGTGGCCACATGGTACTAGGACGATATTCCATTGTCGAATTGCACTGAGTGTGGGTAACTGCTCAAACATAAACTTATGACGCAGCATTCTTGCGTTTCTGTGGAGACCTGGAAATGCAGCAATGTCGGAAGTGTGGAGCACTGAGAGGAGACGACCTGTGACTCCAATTGTAAATTTTGCAAATAGTATCTTTTACTGTAGATCTATATTGCATGTGGGTCAATAAATTGATACCCAATTCCAGTGACAGAGTGATTAAGTGAGCATCTTCAAATAGAATTTTACAGAAAGTGATTTCCTAACTAAAGAGGAACAAATGGCCATAGTGTGAAAGCGTAACTGGTAGCATCACTCAAAGGAAAATTATGCTGAGTGGGAATTATTAAAATGGAGCGGAAGAACTTACCCAGCGTTCTTCAGCATGCAGATGTATCTCTGACTGCGAATTTAGCTGTTTGTGGGGAAAAGAATGATTTATAATATCTGACTGCAAAGGTAATTCTGACCATAAAAATATGAAACAGTAACTGCTTCGTTTGGATGACCTTCCTCATTTCTGAACTGTCCAGTGATGAAGTTCTCAATGCAGTTTGTAAATATACAATGGTTGTCTACTGGGAAAATATTCGCAACTGGTTGATTATGTTTGATGCTAAGTTTTCTAAGTGAAATGACCCATTGAAAATTAACAGATACAATATTTTCCGAGAGCAATAACCGTCATTCAACAAAATGCAATTAAGACATATCATGTTGATTCAAGCAATGTTTTTGCTGCTGATTAATCTTCCAGCAAGGTTAGGACATGTTGTGAAACAATGGCGACACGAATGTCTTTTCTGAACATGAACAAGTATGGATAGAGAGTTGGAAATGTTGTCACGACTTGCCATCTGTATCTGGTTAGAATAAGATTATCAGTTGTTAAAACTGCAATTCATAATCTGCCTACAGTTAATTGTTCAGAGATCGCTGCCCTCCACTTTGTAATGTGTCGCTTCATTCGGAGGAAGAGCTCTCGATGAGAACTGTGCATCAATCAGTTTTAAGGCAACATATAAAAATAAAAATAGGAATAGCAATAGGAAAACACGTCTGTTTCAACAAATAACTGAATTCAGTAATTACATCACAAAGCGCTGTGTATTCTCTACCCATCTGCCATATTCCATGTCACTTCACAGCTTACAAATCCAATTTCCTGATTTATAAGCATTTCCCTTCTTTTATCGTCATAATGGAAAAGATTCCGACTCTGGGGGCTCAAACTCCGTCACTTGCTGGTTGCATTTTGTACGATGACCTCTGACCTTCCCAATATTCACATGTTAAATCTGTTTTGCGCCACACTTAGGACTGTTTGCCTTGCATTTACAGTAGGATTGGCTGACTGTTTATCAATCAATTGTGCCTATTTTTACAGTTAAATTTTAGTTCCTGAAATATTATTCAATTCTTTTACACACAAATCACAAATAGTGATTCACAATAAGGCAGCCCACAAAAAAAAAACTAACTGAGATCACATTCTGGTAATCTCATTCTCCCTGGTTTCATCCTGACGACAGGTGAAAATGGTTTCGGCTGTTGGAACGCAATCATCTGAACTTTCGAACATCGCTGCTGCAACTGTTCAGGGTCATATCCTCGGTCCCAAAATCTGTATCTGCCTCAGCAATGCCTTTCCTTCCACCATCATTACCAAATAAAAGATATTTTCTTGTGATTGCACAATGGTTAGCACAATATGTGAGGCATGAGGTAAGGAAGAGGTCTGTGCCAATATACAGTAAGATAAAATATCGTTTAATCTGATAAGGGACAAACGTTGGGTTCAAAACGAAATGCAGAAATTTTGCAATCCCATACGTATGTAGGGTTTCTCCCATTCTTTGCTTAACTGATCCAAAGTGTCTTTGTGGTGGATGTTGTGGTCATATGGGAAACCCCAGCCAGTCTGTTTAGTCTATGAAGCATATGAAATCATCCACTGCCGACACCAAAAAGAGAATAGATTATCGTGTATTCATGAGCAACCGCTGATCATGTTCTTCCCTATGTCTTTTCCAAGTGCAAATGATCTATTTAGAATGCGTTTTCTGTTTTCTGGTTCAGATCCTTTAAACTTTATATCACAGAGTACAACTATCATCTCTGTGTCATTACGTAAGGTCTGCATGAATAATGCTCAATCAGCAAAATGAAATCTCTTCTTGTCCTTTCTCTTTCAGTTAGTCTCGTGGTGATTGTAATTTTAGCTCGGGGTAAATGTGGTCTTTCCACATGCAGCACTCTCGACCTGGTGGCCATGGCAACGTCTGATCTACTGTTCTTTTTTTTATGTCGTACTTATCCGATTTCAAAAATGTTATTATCCACTTGGTTTCTTGAGCATCACACCGGTTTGCAGTCTTATCAATGTCCTCCACCACCTGACCATTGACTGTTCTGTCTGGTTCACTGTTGCCTTTTCTTTCGATCGATTTGTCGCCATTTGTTTTCATCAGATGAAAACTACGTATTGCACAAAGAAAACTGCAATGAGGGTTCTCGCAATCATCTCTATTTTCTTCTCGTTAAAGAACATTCCTACGTACTTTTGATATAAACCTGGAAAGATTATCAACAACATTCAATGGTACTGTCATGTCTGGTCCAGTTATTATTACGACCGTCGGTGGATAAGTTTCAGATATTTTGAACAATTTTTAACACCAATGTTCCCATTCATTTTTATTCTGTTTCTCAATGTTCTGACTGTCAAACACATCTTCCAGGCTATTAAGGTGCGTGAGGGATTGGGGAATCAGAGAAAAATAGAGAACGATCCAGAGATAGAGAGCAGAAAGAAGTCTGTGATTTTACTCTTTGCCATATCAGCCAGCTTCATACTCCTCTGGTTGGGCTGTATTTTATATTATTTTAATGTTGGTTATTCATTGGATTATGCTGTTTATCGTCTCTTTGAACTAATTGTATTTATGCTGCGGAACTTAAGCTGCTGCACAAATGCATCTATGTATGTGGTGACACAGAAAAAGTTCAGAGACCAGATAAAGTATGCTGCTAAATATCCAGTTATAAAAATAATTCAATTCATGAATAAATCCAAGTAATTGAGAAACAAGATTAGATGCAGCAAATAATGGAACGAGGAGTCTTCGTGAGGAAAGGACTGAAAGGATAAGAAGGAGTAGAAACACGACAATACTCTTTTTCTAATGGGCACGAAATTACTCCTGCTGTTTTCCTGCATCTGTTCGCTCCATCCAGCTGAGGCTATCCACAGTTTTGTGTTTATTTTTAAACGAAAATCCTGCAAGAAAGTAAACAATCTGAACTAAAATAAAATTGCCAATAAGGCATTGAGTAACCACATGGAGCAGATGTGCGCTCAATATTTAGGGAGAAGAAACTTGCAGTGCAGCTTGCTCAGCATCACAGCTACAAATTCCCTTTCTACACCACCGGTATTAGCAGTGAGTACCATAGACAAGATGCACAGCAGAAATTCCATACTAAACGACTTCTGACCACACAGCAGTCTTATCTGGAAAGTAAAGCTCATCCAGATAAATAGGAGAATAAAAAAAATACAAAAGAACTGATGATGTTGCAAATCCGAAACAAGAACATAATTTGTGGGGAAAGATCAGGAGGTCTGTCAACATCATAAATCATCAGGTCGGAAGAACAATTACTGGAGACGAAATGTTCACTCGGCATTTTTCCTACCAGATGCTGGCAGACCTGTTGAGTTTCACCAAGAATTTCTGTGCAGTCTTTCAGATCTCTCGTATCCGAAATTCCTTACTTAAGTCTACCTGATGTTGAACAATCCAAGTGGATATTGCATTAGGTGATAGTCTATTTCATCCCTTGAGGCACATGTGAAGAGTCATAGGATCTGAAAATACCAAAAATGTGGAAATGGGTATTTCATTCCATCAAGTCCACACCGACTCTCTGAACTGTATTCCGTCCAGTCTCAACTCTTTTATCTTGTAATACTATATTTTCCATGGGTAATCCTACAACCTTGCACATCCTTCAACATTATGGGCAAAGTAGCGTGGCCAATACACACAACCTGCACATCTTTGTACTGAAAGAGGAAACTGGAACACCCGGAGGTAACTCACACGGACACCATAGAAAATGTGCAAACTCCATACAAATAAATCCGTCTTAAATCAGAAACTGGGTATCTGGGTAATTGGAAGGGTTTCGAGATGGAGGACAAACGTTTAGACCACTGTGTGAATCATACGCTGAACAACCTAATTTTAGTGCTGTAAATTATCTAAAATATGATGACAGAATGCAACAGGAGCTTGACCAGATGGGTCAATGAGCAGAGAAGTGTCAGATGGAGTTTAATTCAGATAAATGTGAGGTACTGCATTTTGGGAAACCAAATCTTAGCAGGACTTATCCACTTTAGGATAAGTTCCAAGAGAGTGTAGCAGAACAAAGATACCTTGGAGTGCAGGTTCATAGCTCCTTGATAATGTAGTCGCTGGTAGATAGGATAGTGAAGAAGGTGTTGGTATACTTTCTTCTATTGGTCAGAGTATTGCGGACAGGAGTTGGGAGGTCATGTTGCAGCTGTGCAGGACATTGGTTAGGCCAAAGTTGGAACATTGCGTGCAATTCTGGTCTCCTTCCTAACGGAATTATGTTGTGAAACTCGACCAGATATCCCAACCCAATCTAGTCCAACCTTCCAGCACCTGGCACATATCCCTTCAAAGCTTTCCTATTCATATACCCAGCAAGTTCCTCTTAAAATTTGCATTTGTACCAGCTTCCACCACTTCCTCGAGCAGCTGATTCCAATGACATACCACCCACTCTCTGTGTGAAAAACTGCTCTTATGTCTCTTCTATATCTTCCCCCTCTCACCCTGAACCTATGCCCTCTCGTCCTGGACTACCTGACCACAGGGAAAGTATTTGCTCTAATTACACTATTCATGCCCCTCTTAATTTTGTAAGCATCTATAAGGACGCCCCTCAGCCTCCGACGCTCGAGTGAAAAGAGCCCCAGCCTGTTCAGCATCTCCTTATAGCTCAAATCCTCCAACACTGGCAATATTCTTGGAAATCTTTTCTGAACCCTTTCAGGTTTTCCATGCTGTACTTAACTATGACATTATTACTCTATGACTCCGTATATTCATTTTTATTGCAGTTTCCCTTTCATTTTGATTCTGTATATGATTAACCTCATTCTGAATGTAATACTGTCACAGGGTCCTCGAGATGGGCAGCATGGAAACAAACCATTCGGTCCAACACGTCCATGCCGACCAGATTTCCCAACCCAATCTCGTCCCACCTGCCAACACCCGGCCCTATTCCTTCCAAACACTTCCTATTCACATACCCATCCAAATGCCTCTTAAATGTTGCAATTACGACCATAAGACATAGGAGCAGATGTAAGGCCATTCAGCTCATCGAGTCCATTCCGCCATTCAATCATGGCTGATGGGCATTTCAACTCTACTTTCCTGCATTCTCCCCGTAGCCCTAAATTCCTTGTGACATCAAGAATTTATCAATTTTTGCCTTGAAGATATTTAGCGTCCCAGCCTCCACTGCACTTGCGGCAATGAATTCCACAGGCCTACCACTCTCTGGCTGAAGAAATGTCTACGCATTTCAGTTCTGAATTTACCCCCTGTCATTCTAAGGCTGTGTCGACAAGTCCTAGTCTTCTCGCCTAACGGAAGCAATTTCCTAGCGTCCACCCTGTCCAAGCCATGTATTAACTTGTAAATTTCTATTAGATTCCCCTTAATCTTCTGAACTCCAATGAACGCAATCCCAGGATCCTCAGCCGTTCCTCATATGTTAGACCTACCATTCTAGGGATCATCCGTGTGAATCTCCGCTGGACACACTCCAGTGCCAGTATGTCCTTCGTGAGGTGTGGGGACCAAAACTGGACACAGTCCTCCAAATGGGGCCTAACCAGAACTTTATAATGTCTCAGTAGTACAACGGTGCTTTTATATTCCAAAACTCTTGAGATAATTGACAACATTGCATTTGCTTTTTTAATGACTGACTCAACCTGCATGTTTACCTTTAGAGAATCCTCGGCGAGAACTCACAGATCCCTTTGTATTTTGGCTTTATGAATTTTCTCACCGTTTAGAAAGTAGTTCATGCTTGTATTCTTTTTTCCAAAGTGCAAGACCTCGCATTTGCTTACATTGAATTCCATCAGCCATTTCTTGGACCACTCTTCCAAACTGTCTAGATACTCTGCAGCGTCCCCACTTCCTCAGTACTACCTGCCTGCCCACCAAACTTTGTATCATCGGCAAACTTCGCGAGAATGCCCCCAGTCCCTTCATCCAGATCATAAATATACAATGTGAACAGTTGCGGCCCCAAAACTGGACCCTGAGGGACACCGCTTGTCACCGGCTGCCATTCCGAAAAAGGACATTTTATCCGAACTCTCTGCCTTCTCTCAGACAGCCAATCTTCAATCCATACCAGTAGCTCACCTCGAACACCATGGCTTCTCACCTTGCTCAGCGGCCTCACGTGTCGCACCTTATCAATGGCCTTTTGGAAGTCTCAGTTGACCACATCTACTGGGTTTCCCGGTCTAACCTACTTGTCACCTCTTCAAAGAATTCCAACAGGTTTGTCAGGCACGACCTCCCCTTACTAAATCCATGTTGACTTGTTCTCATCCGACCCTGCTCTTCCAAGAATTTAGAAAACTCATCCTTAATTATGGATTCTAGAATTTTACCAACAACCGAGGTTAGGCTAATTGGCCTATAATTTTACATGTTTTGCCTTGATTATTTGTTTCACAAGGGGGTTACGACAGCGATCTTCCAATTATCCGGGACTTTCCCTGACTCCAGTGACTTTTGAAAGATTTCAACCAATGCCTCCGCTATTTCCTCAGCTACCTCGCTCAGACTTCCAGGATGTAGCCCATCTGGGCCAGGAGATTTATCAATTTTAAGACCTTTTAGCTTTTCTAGCACTTTCCCTTTTGTAATGGCAACCCATATTCAACTCAGCCCCCTGACTCCCTTTAATTGTTGGGATATTACTCATGTCTTCCAATGTGAAGACTGATGCAAAGTAATTATTAAGTTCTCCAGCTATTTCCTTATCTCCCATCACTAGGCTTCCAGCATCGGTTTGAAATGGCCAAATGTCTAATCTTGCCTGTTGTTTGTTTCTTATGTATTGAAATAAACTTTTACTATCAATTCTAATATTACTGGCTAGCCTACCTTCATAATTGATCCTCTCCTTCCTTATTTTTCTCTTTGTTATCCTCTGTTTCTTTTTTGTAGCCTTCCCAATCTTCTGATTTCCCAGTGCTCTTGGCCACTTTATAGGATCTCTCTTTTCCTTTGATAGATTTCCTGACTTTCTTTGTCAGCCATGGCTGTCTAATCCCTCCCCAGATAATCCTTCTCTTCTTGGGGATGAAGCTCTATGCAGTGTCCTCAATTTTACCCACAAACTCCTGCCATATTTGCTCGACTGTCTTCCCTGCTAGGCTCTGCTTCCAGTCTATTTTCGTCAGTTCCTCTATCATGCCCACATAATTACTTTTATTTAACTGTAACACCATTACATCCGATTTTGCCTTCTCTCTTTCAAAATGCAGACTGAACTCTGCCATATTATGATCGCTGCTTCCTTAAGTGTTCCCTTACTATAAGATTTTTTACAAAGTCTGGTTCATTACATAGCACGAGGTCCAGAATAGCCTGCTCCCTTGTCCTGCTCCCATGACAAGCTGTACCAAAAAGCCATCTTGCAAGCATTCCATGAATTCCCTTTCTTTGGATCCACGGCAACATTATTTACCCAGTCCACCTGCATATTGAAGTCTCCCATGATCACCGTGACTTTGCCTTTCTGGCATGCCTTCTCTATTTCCCGGTACATGTTGCGCCCCTGGTCCTGACCACTGTTCGGAGGTCTGTACATAACTCCCATTATATTGTTTTTTGCCTTTGTGGTTCCTCAGTTCCACCCACACAGACTCCACATCATCCGACGCTCTATCATTCAGTGCCATAGATTTAATTTGTTCTTAATTAGCAAGGTAACCCCGCCCCCTCTGCCCACCTCCCAGTCTTTTTGATAAGTTGAAAACCCTTGCATATTTAACTGCCAGTCCTGACCCCCCTGTAACAACGTCTCTGTGATGCCTACCACATCATAATCATTCACGATGATCTGTGCCATTCGTTCATCTGCATTGTTATGAATGAGCATTCAGGTAAAGTGCCTTAATGCTACCTTTATTATCATTAGAGATATTGGAAGTCATAAGATGTCCTAAATTATCCTTCCTTTTTGCTGCATTCCCAGTCTATCTCAAGTTTAAATCTGCCTGCACATATGGTATCCTGCCGCTTATCTTTCTATTTAACTCCAATCTCCCTGTTGCTTTCACTTTTCCTTCCCCCCCAACTCAGAAGTTTAAAGTCCTACTGACCACCTCATTTATCCTCTTCGCTAGAAAATTGGTACCTGATCGGTTCAGGTGGAGACCGTCCCAATGGTACAGATCCCCCCGGTTCCAAAACTGATGTCAATGCCCCATGAAGTGGAATCTCTCTTTCCCATACCAATCTCTTCACTACGTGTTTACTTCCCTAATTTTCTCATCCCTATGCCAACTATCATGTGGCTCGGGCAGTAATCCAGAGATTATGACCCTTGAGGACTTGTACTTCAAATTCCTTCCTCGTGCTCGATAATCCCCAAACAGGTCCTCCACCCTCGCTTTGCCTATGTTGTTAGTCCCAACGTGGACCACAACAACTGTATCCTCCGCCTCCCGCTCCAATATCCTTTCAAGTAGGTCATCGATGTCCCGAACCTTTGTACCGTGTAGGCAACACGCCATGCGAGACTCCCGATCCGGCTTGCAAAGTATACTATCTGTCCCCCTAATTATAGAACCCCCTATAACAACTAATTGTCTTTTTGCTCCCCTCTCTTGAATGGCCTTCTGCACCATTGTGCCGTGGTCAGCTGGCTCATCCAGTCCAGAGCACTTTTCCTCATCCGGACAGGGAGTAAGAATCTCATACCTGTTGGACAGGGTCAGGGGCTGAGGCTCCTGCACTCCTGAAATCACGTTTCCCGTACCTGGTTCACTTACAGTCACATTCTGATGTCTCTGATCTCGAACTGAATGTGAATTACTTAATCTCCCAGGTGTGACTGCCTCCTGAAACAAAGCGTCCAGGTCACTCTCCCCCTCCCGGATGTGCCGCAGTTTTTGAAGCTCAAATTCCAGATCATCAACTCTGATCCGGAATTCTTCCAGCAACCAACACTTGCTGCAGATGTTGTCACTGCTGTTCACAATGGGATCAGCCAGCTCCCACATCCAGCCTCCACCACATCCACTGCCAGCTCATTCCATACTAAAAATGTGTTGCTGGAACAGCGCAGCAGGTCAGGCAGCATCCAAGTAGCAGGGGAATTGACATTTCGGGCATGTGCCCTTCTTCAGCGCTCAGTCCCGAAACGTTAATTCTCCTGCTCATTGGATGCTGCCTGACCTGCTGCGCTTTTCCAGCAAAATATTTTTAGCTCTGATCTCCAGCGTCTGCAGTCCTCAATTTCTCCCAGCTCATTCCATACATGTACCACCCTGTGCGTGAAAACGTTGCCCCTGAGGTCTCTTTTATATCTTTCCCCTCTCACCTTAAAACTATGCACTCTAGTTCTGGACTCCCCGACACCATGGAAAAGACTTTACCTATTGACCATATCCATGAACCTCATAATTATGCAAACGTCTGTTAGGTCACCCCACAGCCACCAACGCTGCAGAGAAAACAGATACAATCTGTTCAGCCTTTCCCGGTAGGATCCTCCAAACCTCGCAACATCCTTGTAAATCTTTTCTAAACCCTTTCAATATTCACAACATCTTTCAAATAGGAAGGACACCAGAATTGCCCGCAATATTCCAACAGTGGCCTAACCAATGCCCTGTACAACCACAACATCACCTCCCAACTCCTGCACTCAATACTCTGACCAATAAAGGAAAGCATACTATCCTATCTACCTGCGACTCCACTTTGAAGGAACTACGAACCTGCACTCCAAGGTCTCTTCCTTCTGCAACACTCCCTAGGACCTTACCGTTAAGTACATAAGTGCTGCTAAGATTTGCTTTCCCGAATTGGAGAACCTCGCATTTATTTGAACTAAACTCTATCTGTCACTTCTCAGCCGATTGGCCCACCTGATCCAGATCCTGTTGTAATCTGAAGTAAGATTACAGAAGAATGGAAGAAAATTAGGACGGTAATGAAGTCTGAGCAATTGGAATGGGGCTGTGACTGCAGTAAAAATGAGATCATTAGTAAAAGGTTGGAGACTGCCAAGACTTAATAACAAATAGTCTCATGGAACTATATCGCAATGATTGTTCATGCGTTCATAATAGTAATGAAAGCTCAGGAAACTGGAACAGGAGGAGACTGTGCAGCCTGTTCAAACCATTTAGGCTACTCTGGCAGTAAATCCAATCATTGCTGGATTTATTTTTCGAATTCAGTTTCCTGTCCACTCCACATGTCCGCTGATTCTCTGTGAAACCGCCAATCTGTCTATTCCAATCCGAAATGTACGCAATCAGGAAACACGCATAGTCCTCAGTGATAGAGAATATGAAAGAATCAGTGTTGACTCCTCATCTCAGTCAGAAATAATCTGTCTCTTTTGCCTACGTTGTATCAGTGAAACCGAAGGAACTAAACCTGTTGTAAATAAGAGACAAACCCATAAGTTGATGGAAAAGGTCAACATATCTGACAGCATCTCTGATGACAAATGAAAGGTAATGTTTCGTGTCCGGTGACCTTACAATTACCAGACCTGAAACGTTAACTCTGATTTGTCATGAGAGAAGCTGCATGATCTGCTGAGTTTTTCCAACAGCTCCGTGGATTGTGCCCTAGTATTTCAGATTCCAAAATTCACAGGAATACGTTCTTAGCAGAGACCCTATCAATTTCTGCCTCTTCACAATCTGATAGATTCCAAGGAAATTGATTTTCAGTTTTCTAGAATATATTCAGAAACTCAGCAACCGAGATATTTTTCTGAGCAAGGGTAGCGAGTTGCTTGATGTTGAATTGGCAACAGGTGTTGTTCCTGTCTATATGCTGTGCCTTGCGTTCTGGACTATCGATCCATAGATCTGGAAGCTGTTCTGAAGGGAACCTTGGCGAATTTCTGCAGTACGTTTTGAACAACGCACAGCTGCTACAGACTGTCGTTGGTGGAGACAGGGGATGTTTCTGGCTGTGGTGCAGAACACTAGTGCTCTCCATCATCATCAATCCATTAGAAAAAAGGACATCCACTGTTTACACGGATCTGCTGTACGACTTGATTAATTGTAAAAATGACCATGGAATGTCAAAGATGTTCACCTCTTTCCCTGACACTTGGGGCATCATGCGACTGTTCGATCTACTTATCTGCATTTCACCTGTAAAAGTTGTGAATGAGATGATTGACATATGGTGTAATAAATGGTAAAATCAGGGATCAATCGGTTATTGCTACCTATCCTATGTATTTCTGTGGGTCTGCACGGAGCTGTGAGTATTCATGTGTGTTCTTGTTCTGCGTCTATGTCTCGGTGTTTCTTTCTATCCGACTCTCCGTGTCTGTGTCAGTATGTGTGCATGTTAGTATGTGTCCGTGTGCATATTAGTATGTGTCCCTTTGTTTGTGAGTATGTGTGTCTGTATCGCTGCAATGGGCTCTCTGTTGTTCTGATGGTTGCATCAACTGAAATGTCTGTCGACCCATTCTTCGGGTGTTCCAAGTATTATAGCCTTGGGGAGACAACTCAAAGCATTCTCGAGAAGGCAGACAGTGACCTAACTTTGCAACTTGTTTTGGTAATTCCACAGTGAAAATTACCAGGCGCAAGATAACTAGGTTGTCCACTCTATTTTAAACTAGACAAATTTACACAAAAGTAAACAATGTAACACAAAGGACAGAATAAATAACCCCTACAGAACTCAATGCATCCAACTAGACCTAATTATACTCTTCCCAATACGCACAAGAGTCCAAATAAGCAAACTCCCATAAAACCCTTGTATAAATGGGACTCATACTTCCAGGATGAAGTTGAAGGGCAGAAAAGAGAGAGTGTTTCCATGCAGTTCCCTGTTGAACTTCCCAATTCAAACTGAACTAAACCTGCTCAGCTCAGCTAGTTCGAGAGCTGACAATTCCCCTCTATTTAAACAGGTCTCTGCTAAAGCATGACGACGTTGACATAAAATCTCATCCATTTATATAGAAATGAAAGGTCTCAAAAATCCTTTTTATTTCATTTATAAAACAGGCAGACCGAAGACTGAAAAATGTGTTGCTGGAAAACAGCAGCCAGTAAGACAGCATCCAAGGAGCAGTAGAATCGAAGTTTCGGGCATAAGCACGGAGGAGCAGATGCAGTGGAGGCGAAGGAATAGCTCCCAGGAGGAACAATTCCAATACCGTACAAGCCAGATGGCCTCCATTTTCAGAGACCTCAATTTGCCCTCAGACGTGGTTGATGATGCTCCGCACCACATCAACTCCACTTCCCGCACCTCTACCCTTGAACCTCACCCCTCCCATCGCCAACAGACCCGAACCCCACTGGTCCTCACCTACCACCCAACAACCTCCAGATACATGGTATCATCCTTCATCATTTCCGCCACCTCCAAACAGACCCCACAACAAATGATATATTTCCCTCCCCCCCCCTGTCAGCGTTCCAGAAAGACGACTCCCTCCGCGACTCCCTCGTCAGGTCCACACCGCCCACCAATCCAACCTCCACTCCCGGCACCCTCCCTTGCAAACGCAAGAAATGCAAAACTTGCGCCAACACCTCCCCCTCACTTACCTCCAAGGGCCCAAGGGATCCCTCCATATCCGTCACAAATTCACCAGCACCTCCACACACATCATTTACTGCATCCGCTGAACCCGATGTGGCCTCCTATACATTGGAGATACAGGCCGCATACTTGCGGAACGTTTCAGAGAACAACTCTGGGACACCGGCACCAAGCAACCCAACTGCCCTGTGGCTGAACACTTTAACTCCCCCTCCCACTCCGCCAGGGATATGCAGGTCCTTGGCATCCTCCATTGCCAGACCATGGCAATACGACTCCTGGAGGAAGAGCGCCTCATCTTCCGCCTAGGAACCTTCCAACAAGAGATGAATACAGATTTCTCCATCTTCCTCATTTCCCCCTCCCCACCTTATCTCAGTCCCAACCCTCAAACTCAGCAACGCCTTCTTGACCTGCAATCCTTTTACCGACCTCTCCGCTCCTCCCCCTCTCCAGCCTATCACCCTCACCTTAACCTCTTTCTACCTATCGCATTCCCAACGCCCCTCCCCCAAGTCCCTCCTCCCCAACTTTTATCTTAGCCTGTTTGGCACACTCTCCTTATTACTGAAGAAGGAATTATGCCCGAATCACCGATTCTCCTGCTCCTTGGATGCTACCTGACCGGCTGCGCTTTTCCAGCAACACGTTTTTAAACTCTGATTTCCAGCATCTGCAGTCCTCACTTTCTCCTGACCGAAATCTGCCCGGTGTATTGCCCTTCTGTCAAGAAAAATCAAGGAGAGAGTGTCTGTAAGTCAGGAACCGCTTTTTTGAGGAAAAAGGGACTAGCATTGTGTCTCCTACCCCCTTAAAATATTGAACTACCAATGCCAAAAGATGACTTCCTTTTAAAACCTTCAAAACCCATTTCGTAGTCTAAACACACACATACATTGCACTAACTATAAACATGCAAACATGCACATCCACATTAAAAGTCAAGGCACGGCACACCCACTCCATGTCCCACTTGCTGTTCGATAACACATCAGCAATGACATTTCTGCGACTTGTCACAAACACAATTGTGAAATTGAATGGTTGCAACAACAACAAATTCATCTAAACAGTCTGGAATCTTTGTCCTTAAATTTCTTCGAAAATATCAATGAGCTGCGATCAGTGTATACAATTGTGTCAGATGCATTGTTGATAAAAGTCCAAAGATGTGCAGGTCAGGTGAATTGGCCATGCTAAATTGCCCGTAGTGTTAGGTAAGGGGTAAATGTAGGGGTAAGGGTAGGTTGCGCTTCGGCGGGGCGGTGTGGACTTGTTGGGCCGAAGGGCCTGTTTCCATACTGAAGTAATCTAATCTATTCTAATCTAAAATAAACACTGAAACATTGTAATACCAACAACAAGCTTAATGTCTCTTTTATTCACCGTTGAATGTTTCTGTTAATGAACTTTCACCTTCCTGGAAAACCACGCGATGGGTCTTTTTATTCCCCTGTGATCCCCCTCCAGGAGCACAGCACCAACCCCCACATTACTGTCATCGATATCCCCCTTGAAAGGCTTTGAGTGATCCGGTGTGGCTAATAATTGGGCAGTGGTTAACACAGACCTTAGGCGATCAAATTACTTGTGACAGTCCGTTGTCCACTGCAACTTCTTGCCCTTTTTAAAACATTTTGATGAGAGGTGTAGCCATACTGTTAAGTTTCGGCTCAAACTTTCCGTAAAATCCATTTAATCCCAGTAACCTTAATACCTCTTTTATTTTGTCCACGCTGTGGGAAATTCCCACATTAGTTTTTTATGACGTGGGTCCACTTGTCCATGTCCGATAACATGGCCCAGGAAGAATTCACTTTTAGCTAGGTTTACAAACCAAGCCAGACTTCCCAAGTCGAATGAAGAAGTCTGACAGATCCTAAAATATTCGTTGCATGAGCGACTAAAAATCACCACGTCATCAATGTACACCACACAGTTGGGTAATTTCGCAGTGCGCTTGTTAGTCACTCTCTGAAATATGGCTGGAGCGTTTTACAAACAAAATGGCAGGACGTTGATTTGACATCATCCATTTGGCGTTACGAAAGCCAAAACTCCTTTTGTTCTCGATGAAAGTGGTAGTTGCCAGTAGCTCTGAGCAGGTCCAACTTAGAAATGTAAGTTGCTTGACCCGCTTCTTTGACATAGTCCACCAATCGTGGAATTGGATATGCATCAGTTTTCGTAACGGCGTTGACTTTGCGATAATTCACGCATTACCATTGGCTAGCATCTGGATTTGGCACCATGACTGTGGGTGAGCTGGAGTAACTATAACTCATTTCAATTATGACATCCTGGAGCATGCGCTCTATCTTCTTCTGAACCTGTGCTAATTTTAGAGCGATATACCTATCAGCATGATGTTGAATTGGAAAAGCATCTCTTTTAACTTCATCTTGCATAAGTAGATTAATACTTCCCAGTTTATTTCCACATGTCTCCCCATGTGATAGTACTAACGCATTCAGGTAATTTGGATTTTTTTTTGGAAGGTAAGTCAATAACGTATCCCAATTTTTGATAACATCCTCAATGTCCAATATGATTTGAAGAATGTACAATCCAGAATCCTCTGAAAATGTTTCTTCTTTATGTGCTGTAATCATTAACACCTTCACCTCTTGCTTTCATTCCCGATCAAAATATCGTTGGAGCATATTCACATGGCACACCCTGTGAGATTTCTTCCTGTCTGGAGTCCTTATCAAGTATTTCACTCCCTTCAATTTCTTATCAATTTGATAAGGTTCATAAATATTGTCTTTACAGGCGACTTGTTACTGTAAATAACACAAATACCTTATCCCCAATTGCAATATCGAGCTTTTGTGATTACTCATCCGCATTTTGTTTCATTGTATGCCGTGTTACTTTCCAATGCTGTCGAACCAACTCTGCAGCTCTATTTTATCTGTCTCTGCAGGTAGTCCAATAGGGTGGTCTCTGATTCCTGATTTATTCATTTCTCCTGAATCAATTTTAACGGTTCAATTCATGCTCAAAAACTAATTCAAACGGACTAAATTTGTTCGATTCCTTCGGTCCATCTCTGATCCCAAAAAGTACAAACGGAATTCCTGGGAAAATCTGATGGACACAGAGATGTGGGGGTTCAGGTCCATTGTTCCCTGAAGGTGGCAAAGTAGACCAGTAGTCAAAAAGGAATAAAACATCCGTTCCTTCATTGGACGGGTACTGAGTAGAAGAGTCGTCATGTCACATTACAGATGCATAAGACTTTGTTTCGGGCACATTTTGAATATTGCTTCACTTTATCTTCACGCATCACCAAAATGATGCGGATGCTTTGGCAAGGATGCCGAGCAGTTTCACTCATGCATTACCTGGTATGGAGTGCGCAAGCTATGGAGAAAGTTTGATTAGATTCTGACTCCTTTCATTGGAAAGACGGAGGTTGAGGCAGGACCTAATTGAAGTCGACAAAACCATGAGTGGTATAGACAGTTTGGATATAAGAAGCTTTTTCCTCGAGAGGTGAGTCAATTATTCGTGGTCACGAGATCAAAGTCAACACGTAACTGGTAAGTGGAGATATTATTGGAAAGTTCTTTACATCGTGGTTGGTGGGTGCCTGGAGCACGTTGCCAGCGGAGGTGGTAGAGGCGGGCACGTTTGCATCACTTAAGCGGTATCTCGACAGATACATGAATGGGCACAGAGCAAAGAATAAAGCCCTTGAGAAAATACGCAACAGGTTTAGATTGCGGTCCTGCTTCGGTGCAGGCTTGGAGGGGAGAATATTTCAGACAGTTCTCATGCTGAATCTTCCTTTATTCTTTGATCTTTCACCCCGTAGGCTTATATGTCAATATGCGTGAATGAGAGATAGATCAGGTTTCGCCCGTGTGTGTGCGTGTGAGTGTGAGTGCGCGTGAGAGAGTGCGTGTTTCCGTGTGTGTATGCTTGCTAAAGTGTGTGCGTGTGTGTGCATGTGATGGGGTTCATGAGCGTGTGCGAGTGTGGTGGTTTTTGTACGTGTTCATGAGAGACAGCGTGTGTAAGAGAGATGATCTGCGTGAGTGTGAGCATATGAATGTGTGTATGCGTGTGTGTGAGAGAGACATAGAGTAGTTGGTCCACCCAGAATGTGACATGATCCCATGTTCCCGGTTGAGGACATCCTCACTGATTTCGAACTTGGCTGCCAGCCTTCGCTCGATCCCTCTCATTGTTGCATCTCCCGAAGTCCGACCTGGAGGATGTTCCTAACCGCTGAAGTGTTCACCGAAGGGGAAGAAACGCCCCTGTACCACGTTTGTTGGTTGGCTTCCTGTCATTCATTTTCATAATGTCTGCTTGACCTCGCTACAGAATCCTTGCCTGTTGCATATCCTTGCTTCACAATCTCATACATTCTTCATAAAGCATGTAAACACACAACACACACTCTCTCATGTGCACTCGTACTCTCGTGCACACACTCACGTGCATACACAAACTCTCTCTCACATGCACTTGTACATGCACATTGGAGCATGGGGAGAATTTGTATTCGCCGAATTATGTATGCATACTCTTTCTAATTTGCTCAAAAATGCACAAACTGCAGGCAGTCAATGCATATAATATATGTAAATTCCACATTGGAAGTGGAAACAGTCTGACTCTATATTGGAATACAAACGGCTCTGAACCTGACATCTTTAATGCATTGTATGAGCTGAGAAATCACCTTTTTTGTGAGCAAAACATTACGTTATATCGAGAATGTGACTGAAAAGACTCTCAAATTTACATGTTAATGGAACAAATCCTGAAACTCATTCCAAAAGATGAAGGACATAACAAGATTTGAGGTTTATTTTAAGTACAATTGCAGTTGTGTGACACTGTAATCCTTTGCTATAACTTCTGCGCCTTACGTTCCTGCTCCACAACTTCCTGTGAAAATAACAGCGTTTCAAAATCTCGTGCTTCCAAATTACTTGTTGGACTATAATATGATATTGTGTGATTTGCAGTTGTTATTTCTGACACTTTCACAAAGTCCTGGGTGGCGCCAAGCGAGAAAGGTCGACGCGGTGACGTCGTCCCAAGATGCCCACGCCAGTGTGGGAATGCCGAACAAGGAGGAAAGGAAAGGACAAACGGATGGGGCCAGGGCTGTGAGACATGGAATATCCATGCCTCAGGTGGCGATGAGGAGGAATCAGCAGCGTCGATCGGAATGTTCTTTTCCACAGAAATATCCCACTGGTCTTCTATTCTACTTTAATCATCCTTTGAGAATCCATCCACGAAAATATCAGCATGAATTACTTCAATGTTATAACACAAGGCATGTGCCACTGTTAGGCACTACAGACGTATGAAAACATTCAAAATTGTTGATCATATTGTTCAGCGATATGCAGGGTCTGTGGGTTAGCCATGGGAAACGTGGTGTTACAGGGATCGTGAGAGAAGGTGTCTGGTCGGACGCTTTTCGAATGAGTGTTGTGTCTTCAATGGACCAAATGTCATCTATCTGCCCTACAACAAATGTATGATTCACAGTTTGCTGTTTGGCTGTTTTTTTTTAGTTTGTTCAAATTTGTTTGATTTCATTTCACGATTTGTAAGTTTATTTGTATTGAGTTTTCGCATACTTCATGTTATATCTGTGGGAAAGGAATGGAACCTCATTTTCAGAAGAAAGCCGATATTGATAGCTGTTCTTTTTAGATTTTTGTCAATGAGGGCATATGGGAGGCAATAAGCGTTATTATTACGAAATTTAGAGAAGTGATTACACAGCAGGAACCGTCAGACGGATAATGGACTGGCAGTGAATGTATGAAGGTAGTTCAGAAATATTCTGTGGATATTCGTCTCTCAAATACATATCTTATTTTGTTTCCTCTTGAAAGAGGCAGGCTCTCAGAGGAAGGTAGAAGAGCAGGTCACACCTGAAGCAATAAAAATGAAACGTATGTGCAACGGGTTTGTCAAAATGTAAAAGATTATTTCTTACTGTGACTCTTCTGTCAGAGGCACAGACAGAGATTCTGTGACAGTGAGCGAAACTCGATTATGGTATGTTGCTTTTCTGGTGTCAGATTGTGGACGTCTCAAAATGTGCTCAGTATATTGTGAAAGTGGAGAGTGAGAAGCTGGAAGTTGTAAGCATTGAGCGGAGTGATTTGGTCAGGAAAAACGTTAAAGCTTTGCAGAGTGCATACAAGACATTATGTCGAAGGTTAAAAAGCAGAACAGGAAATGTCGTAATCTCTGGTTTACGTCTGTTCCCAAGTTCGAAGAAGAGCTATTAAATCAATGGAAGAAGAGGCAGGTCAATGTGCAGGAAATCAGTTTCTTGAATCGTTATGATTTTTTGAGGTAGAAAAGACCTGTTCAAATAGGAAGGTTTACACGTGAAACAGAAAGTGACCAAAAGCCTGGCAGGGAGATTTGCTCGTTCTATTTTGGGAACAAGTAATCTTTTAGAGATATAGTGGGTGCTTTCGAAGCAACGTGAAAATAGACAGAAAGGTGAGGATGATTATGAATCAGAAAAAGGGGTAAGCTAAGTAGAAAAGAGAGACAAGAGGTAGTGAGGGAACACAGTAACTTTGAAGAATTAAACTGCATTTATGTCAATGCAAGTGCTCTTTCCGGTCAGTCGGATGAGCTCAGGACATAGATGGAAGCATGGGATTGGGATGTCATAGCTATTTCAGAAATTTGGCTGAGGGAAGGGCAGGACTGGAATCTCAATGTTCGCATTTTCGCTGTCATGGGAAGGGTGGAAGAGAGGTGGAAGGGGAGAAGGTGTGACGTTTTGATTCAGGAACGCATTATGTGAATAAATAGAGTAAACGTTTCTGAGATACTACTTCATGGAAATGTATGTTACGAAATGTTGTAACTGTACCTGCACTTAGCACTTTCTCTGGCAGTTTATTCCAATAGTCAGAAGGTCTTTACTGATACATTCTGCAAGATTCTCCTTTGAGTTCACTTCAATATATCAAATGTCATGTTAATGCTTCATCACTTTTTCACATTTAGCACAACAGTCGAAGGAATTGCGAAGCCATCATGTACAGATTACAAACACCTCTCAGTGCTCTAAGGTTATAATAGTCGGGGATTTCAAATTTCTAAACACTGCCTGGCACTGCCATAATGTGAAAGGTTTGATGGCGACGAATTTGTTAAATGGTTACAAGAAAGTTTCTCTATCAAAATGTAAATGCTCCATTTAGAGAAGGGACAAAACTTGAACTTTATTGAATGCCTATGGCGTGGAAGCTGGTCATTGGGCCCAATAAGTCCACACCAAACCATGGAAGAGAATCCCAACCCTCTACCTAATGTTACCCATGACTAATAAATATAGCCTGCTCATCCCTGGACATGAGCAATCGTATTTAATGTCCAATGCACATAACTTGCACATCTTCTGGCTGAGGGAGAAAACCAATGCAAAAATTTGAAGACATTTGGTAAAGTTGCTCAGTGGTTAGCACAGCGACAGCAACACGGGTTCGTCCCTCAATCAGGCGACGGTCTGTTTGGAGCTTGTGCATTCCACTCGTGTCTGCATAGATTTCCTCCTACAAGGTGTTCATGTTACGAGGTGTTCATGTTAGGTGAATTGGTCTCGATAAATTGCCCATAATGTCCAGCGATGTGGACGTGAATTAGTCTGGGGTAAATATAGTGTAGTAGGAGAATCAGTGTGGGTGTGTTACTCTCGGGAGGGTCATTGTGGACTTGTTCAGCCGAAGTGCCTGTTTCTGCACGGTAGAGATTTAGGTCTCTCTGCGACAGGAAAGCTATTTTTACATTAGAAAGGTAATAGAAAGTATTATTTTAAAATATTCATTTGTGGAGCTTGGACGTCACGGGCTGTCCAGCATTGATAGCCATTCCATATTTGCTCTTGAGAAGGTGCTGGTGAGCTGCCTTCTTAATTCACTGATGTCCGCTTGCTGGAAGAAGACATCATTTTATCCAAAGACTGTGAAGTATTAGTGGTATATTTCAAAGACAGGGTCGTAAGTGGCGAGGTGGGGAACTTGTGGATAGTTGTATCCAGAGTACCCACTGCCTTTGTCCTTCTCAGTGGAACTGGTCGTGGTTTGGAAGGTGCTGACTAATGTTCTACCATGAATTTCTGCGGTGCATCTTGCACACAGTACACACTGCTGCTACTGCGTTCCAGTAGTGGATGAAAGAATGATGTAGAGTTCGTACTAATCAAGCAGATTGCTTTGTATTGGATGGTATTAAGCTTCCTGAGTGTTATCGGAGCTGC
This sequence comes from Chiloscyllium punctatum, assembly GCF_047496795.1. Taxonomy (NCBI): domain Eukaryota; kingdom Metazoa; phylum Chordata; class Chondrichthyes; order Orectolobiformes; family Hemiscylliidae; genus Chiloscyllium; species Chiloscyllium punctatum. The sequence continues at coordinate 45,767,010 of NC_092773.1, read as the reverse complement.
ACACATCCAGGCAAGTGAGGAATATTCCGTCACGCACGTGATTTGTCGTTTGCAGATGGTGGAGAGACTATGGGGTGTCATGAAGTGAATTGCTCGTCGCAGTATCTCTAGACTGTGATCTGCTCTTGCAGCCACTGTTTTTATGTGGTGAGTTTGGTTGAGTTTCTGGCCAATGGTAACCTCAAAGATGTTCACAGAGGAGAATACGGTGATGGTAATACTGTTGAATATAAAGGGACATTGTTTATATTGTCTCTTTTTAGTGATCATTATTATCGGGCATTTGGGTTTTGCAAATGATAATTGCTACTTGTGGGCAAAGTCTGGATATTGTCCAGATCATGTTGCCTTTGAGCACGATTGATTCAGTACCTGAGGAGTCGCACATGGTGCTGAACATTACAACCTTCGGTGAATATCCCCACTTCTGACATTATCACAAATGTAAGGCCATTAATGGAGCAGTTGAAGATTGTTCGCAATACCGTGGGGGACATCAGAAGAAATGTGGTGGGTTGTGGTGATTGACCCACCACAATCATAACCATTTTTCTTTGTGCCATGTATGTCCATAATCCTGATATTCATTGATTTTAGTTTTGCCTGGACTCCTTGGACAAATACTCGGTCCAATGTGGCCTTGAAGTCAACGATTCTCAGTCTCACCTTAACTCTGGAATTTAGCTCTTTTCCTTATATTTGAACCAAGATTGTAATGAGATGAGGAGCTTAATGACACAACTGGGAATCACTTTGTAGGTTGTTGCTGAACAGGTGCTGATTCATAACACTGTTGATGACTTCTTCCATCAGCTTCGTCATAATGGAGACTGGACTGATTGGACGCCGATTGGCTGGTTTGGGTATGGCCAGCTTTTTGTGGACATGAGTGAACAATTTTCCCCATTATCGGATACATGCCAGCAATGTAACTGTACTTGACGAGCATGGCGAGGGGAGCAGCAACTTCTGGAGCACACGTCTTCAGTATAATTACCGGAATGTTTTCAGGACCATTGCCTTTGCAGTATCCAGTGCCTCCAGCCTTTTCTTGTTCTCGCGTCGAGTGAATGGAACTGGCTGGAAAGTGGTGTCTGTGATTCTGGGGACCGTACGAGGATCCCGAAATGGATTATACCCTCGGGACGTCTGACTGAAAATTGTTGCTGATACATCAGCCATATCTTTTTCACTGAAGTGCTTGTTCTTCAGGATTTGAAAATGCTGACATTTGCGGAGCCTCTTCTTCAAGTGCCTGGCTTAAAAGTCCACCACCATTCACAAATGGATGTGGAAGTGAATGTTACTTGGATTGGAGGTTTGAGCCACGAGAGAGGCGAATAGGCTGGGACTGTTTTCCGTGCGGCATCAAAGGCTGAGGGCTGATCTTATGGAAATTTATAACATCGTGAAGGGTATAGATAATGTTAGTAGGCGAGGGAATTTTTTTTTCATTTGAAAAGCAGTGAACAACGAGGTGGTATAAGTGTAAGTTGTGAGATGAAAGATTTGGAAAGGGCCTGATGGCCAACGTTTTCACGCAGAGAGTGGTGCGTGCATGGAATTAGTTTGCACAGGAAGTGGTGGAGGTTGGTTCAGTTACAACATTGATGAGACATCTGGACAGATATGTCAGTAGAAAGGATTGAGTGATACGGGCCAAATGCTGGTAAATGGAATGAGATCAGACTGGAGTACCGGCTTAGCATGGATGGTGGGAAATCAGGGTCTGTTTCCATGCTTTACGACTCTATGTCGCTAGATAAGTGCAGAAAACAGCTTTTATCATATTAAATTAAATAGAGTTAACGTTGACTCATTGAAGGTAGTCAAACGAGAGTAACATCAAATATTCTCAAAACTCGCTGGGTAAGAAATGAAATATTAAAAGTGATTAATTTTATGGAGTCTCTAATTTGGAGAAGGAGCAGGGTAGTCAGGCGAGTGTGGAGGAGGGGACCTGTTCAGAAATGTACACAGCTCAGTGACTTAGGATTGTCAGATTTATTAATGCTTCTGTCGTTATTACCAGCCATTACATTTAACTTATTTCGATGAAATATGTTATTTCTTTCATCATCACACCAGCTGGTAACATTTATGTCAAAGCAGAAAATCTAATACTTCCATGGAGATTTAAAAAAATGTTTACACCAACAAAAGAAAGCAAAGTCGTCAATGCATGGCTTCGGAACTTTATTGAGTAAATGGGTGAGAACGTAAAATTAAGAATTTGTCGGACAACGGGCCTTTGACGGGTCAATGTTGTCAGTTCATGATGACAAAATGGAATTTTCTGGGAAAGCAAACCAAAACAAATATGGACAAAGTTACTGCATGCAGTTTATAAGCAGGTCGACAAAATGTGCTGCAGGAAAAAAAATATACAAAGCAGCATCCAAGGAGGAAGAGAGTTGACTGATGAAGGATTCTGCTTGAAACGTCAATTTGTCTCTTCCTCGGATGCTGCCTGACCTGCTGTGCTTCTTCCAAGGGAAGAATGTTTCGACTCTATCTCTCCAGCATTGGCAGACCTCACTCTCTGCCAGTTTACAACCTGGTATCAGGCAAATATGGCCGTTGGATACGAGGGTCCAGGGGTAACAATGGAAAGAACAACTGATTCACGAGTTATGAACTGAGCTCGAGATGGATATAGGAGCTGTATTGCTGATGGAAGCAATCATTCTTGGTGATGTTGCGAATATCTTTTTGGACTGATCTCAGGACCTGTTATGAGGCCACAAGCAAGCAGGTTTCACTTAGAGACAGTTTACACTGAGGTCAATGCATACAGGGAAAGCCACAAAGCGCTTTCATGGAAGTACTGAGGATGTTGGCTCAGGTTCCACATCTGACCCCATTCCAAAGCTTCAAATCCCTTCTGGCACTGAGTCATTGTCCTTGGATTTCCCCACCACACAGTAGCTGATTCTCTGAATGAAAAAGTAAAGAAAGGGAGTGTTGTGAGTATCGGGCCAGGGGAAGCTGAAAGACAGAATTCAGCTAAACACACATTTATAATCAGAAGGCACAGTATTTACAGCATAGTTTGTTCGCTGTATAACTTCATTTAAAAAAAATACTTTTGTCCAGATGTTTGGATCACAGAATTCTGTCAGGGAGACTCGACAATAGCCTGATGTTGGTCTTCACAATCTGGCCTGCAGAGAACAATAATACTTTCCTCCGTATTATTTATTTGGTATCTGGCCATTCAGAGACCGGATTGCTTAGGATGATTTCTCTTTTCCTCATGGGGTGTCTAATTCCTCTTTCGGTTTGTTTCTTGTTCCTCAGCTTTCTCCTGAATGCTGTTCAATGCTATCAGCACTTTCCACTGGCAATTCTCATCCACACTCTAACAATTTGCTCTTCAGTTGGACCAGTTAATTGCCCATGTGAAACCAAGGGTTATCATGTCGCTGCTCGTCCATTTCCTTTCAGACCATTCCACACGTGGCCTCCTCGTTCATCATTTGCTGCATTTCATGTTGTCTCTAAGTTACATGGATTTGTTCATCAATTGAATCATTTATTAACTAGATATTTCACTACATATTTAAACTGATCTCTAAATAATGTCTTCGTCACCAGATAAATAAAGGCAACTTAGGTTCCGCAGCATTCATGTGACTTATTTTAAGAGATCGGAAGCAGGAGATTCCATCGAATAATTGGCATCAATGAACTATATAGTATACCCCATCTAGAGAAGTACAAACCTTTCGGATTTGGCGAAAACTAAAGTCACAAAATTATTTCTGCTCTTTATCTCTTGGTCCTCTTTGATTTTTCTCTGAGCCCTCGGTCCCTGACGTATCTTACTGTATGTCTGCCGTAGAAATGCTGATATAGAGAATACATATGAATGGAAAAGTACTGGTAAAACTGCTTCAAAATATTTGAAACTTGTCCTCCGTTTGTCATTACAATAGCAGCCACTTGGGCAGCACGGTGGCACAGTGGTTAGCGCTGCAGCCTCACAGCGCGAGAGACCCGGGTTCAATTCCCGCCTCAGGCGACTGACTGTGTGGTGTTTGCACATTCTCCCCGTGTCTGCGTGGGTTTCCTCCGGGTGCTCCGGTTTCCTTCCACAGTCCAAAGATGTGCAGGTCAGGTGAATTGGCCATGCTAAATTGCCCGTAGTGTTAGGTAAGGGGTAAATGTAGGTTTGGGTTGCGCTTTGGCGGGGCGGTGTGGACTTGTTGGGCCGAAGGGCCTGTTTCCACACTGTACGTAATCTAATCTAAACAGCCACTTGAATAGCAAAACAATGCAATATTGTCCCTGTTACTTCCAGGTTTAAATCGGAAGTAGATGGGAATGTTATTTAAAGAGAAGAAGATGCACATTGTTGCTCGACCCCTGATTGCAGTTTTCTCTGTGCAATAAAATATTTTCGTTTCATGTAAACAAATGGCAACAACTTAATAAAACGGTAAAGCAGCAGTGTACCAGACAGAATCAGGGATTTTTGTTTCAGGATCAGGAAGAGTGGGAGCGTAGACTAGGGTGTTGTTCAGAAGGTGAATCACTGATTGAAGACTTACCTTGAGCGTCGGGGACTTTTTTTGTTTCAGCAGCAGGAACAGCCGGTGAAGTTGAATTACTAACGCATTTCCAGGAGCAAACGGAGAGGGGATGCCAAGGACCAAAGAACTACCGGGAATATATTTGGTCAGTGGCTGAACGTGCTTAGCACCTATCGTGCCTCCCACCCGCCATCCTCCTCGAACAAAAATAAGAGTTGATGATCTGGAGTCTGAGCTACAAACACATCGCCATATGCAGCATTGGGAGAGTTACTTAGGCGCTTTGTTCAGGAGGTGGTTACACCTGGTGCATTAATTAATTGAAATTCCGTTCGTGATCAGGGACAACAGGCAATTGAGGCAGGTAGGGCGATCCTGAGTTCAGGAGAGGAGCAGCCTCAGCTTCTGACCTCATTCAACAGTTATGAGATTCTTGCTCCCTGTATGGATCAAGAAAACGGCTATGGGGTGGAAGGGCCAGCTGACCACAGCACTGTGGTATGCAAGGCCATTCTAAAGGGAAGAATCAAAAAGAGAAGTAGTAGTCAAGGGGATTTTATAATTAGGGAGATATTAGTATCCTTTGTATACCGGATCGGATGTCCTGCACGATGTGTTGCTTGCCTGGTGCCAGGATGCATACATCTCTGACTGGCTTGAAAGGATAATGGAATGGAAGGGGCAAGTTCCAGCTGTTATGGGGCTCGGAGGGACTATCAACGTAAGCAAGTCTGGGATGGAGGACCTGTTTAGGGATGATTAATCACGAGGATGGAAATTAACGAACAGGACTGAATAATTATTATGTCTGGAATATTGCCTGAGCTAAGTGCAGTTGGAAGAGGGATTAAAAAAGGGAAGTGAACAGGTGACTAAGGAAATGGTGTGTGAAAGAGTGGTTCCATTTTATACAGCACTGGCATCATTTTTTGAAACGGGTGGATCTGTACCAATGGGCCAGTTTCCACCTGAACGATCTGGAACCAGTAGTTTAGCGAAAAGTACAAAAAGGGTTTTCTTTAGGACTATTAATTTGCAAATGGGGGCGTGGTGGCAAACGGAAAGGGAAAGCGACAGGAAATATGATGATAAATACAAAAAAGAAAAACAGCAGGTAGGTTCGTATGGGGGAGGGTTTACGGTCAAGGCAGACTATGAATGAAAGGAAAAGGTGGATAACTCAACAGATATTAGAGATGTGAATCATGTCAGTAAGACAGCACGTTACCCAAATGTTCGGGGCATTCGTAGCAAGGTTGATGAGTTAGTAGCACAAATCATCGTGAACGAACATGAGTTGGTAGCCATTATGGATACATGGTTACTGATTGGTCATAACTGAGAGTTAAGTATCCAGGGATAGCAGGCTATTCATAAGGGCCGACAGGAAGGTAAGGGAGGTGGTGTCGCTCTCGTATGTAGCGATGTCCAGGGAAGTGGTCAGAGACAATGTAGTTTCTATGGATAAAAAGTTTGAATCCAATTTGGTGAATATTAGAAATTCTAAGAAGAACTATTTACTGACAGTCGTAGTCTACACAGACGAAATAATATCATCACATTGCGGCGGGCAATTAACGAAGAAATAACAAATGCCTATGAAATCGTACGGCCAGTATCATGGGGGATGATAACCTACATCGAGACTGGGTCGAACCATTTCGGTCTGGAAAGCCTTGAGAAGGAGTTCGTTGAATGTATCGATAACAGTTTTCTTGAATAGTGTGTAATCGAACTGACGAGGGACCAAGCTGTCCCAGATCTGGTCCTGTGTATTGAAACAGGAATAATTAATTACGTCAGAGTTAGAGATCCTCTTGGAAAGTGTGAGCACAGTGTGGTTCAATTTAGAATACAGATGGAGAGTGCAAATTCAAAATTTAATATCGGGGCCTGTCCATGAACAAGGAGAACTACTATGAAATGAGGGAGGAGCTGGCTAAAGTGGACTGCAACCGAACATTTTATGGTGGGACAGTTGACGAGCAGGAGAGGACTTTCAACGCAATTTCTGAAAACTGCTGAACAAATGCATATCGTGAAAAAAAAGTGTTATGAAGATGTGGGTGCACTGTCCCTCTATGAGTGTTGAAAGCTAGCAGAACTTCCTGACCCAGCACCAAGTCTTCTGAAAAAGTTAAAACGCATCATTTTGTCGAACAATTTGTTTAGCTGGTTGCCTGGAAACGACTAAACAGGTTCGAATTCGGCTAATAAGTTTAAATTACAATCCTAAAGATGCCAAACTCCAAAGTCTGAATTGAGTTCACAATTGAGTATGATTGAATTGACAAACTAAAAGGCAATGATATAATCCGATGCTTTACGGGCATAAGATCAAGGAATACTGAACATTTGGTGGAGAATCACGAGCAGTAGAGGACTTTCCCTCCCCCCCTCCGCCACCCAATCAACTTTGGTCTGTTGCTCACGTTTGGATGTTCAACGATTATGATTGAATGATGTAACGAAAAATACATGAGAGAGGAATACGCCAGAGTCGATGAGAAGGGCAGCTCAGGACAGAAGGTTGTGCAACAGCAAAGGCAGGAGTTTCCGGGGATATTTCAGAGGCAGAGCTGATACTCATTTCAATTAATAAGAAACATACTAATGGGAAGACAAGGTGGATAATGGAATTCACGGGCATCAGGAAAGCAAAGAGAACGCACACAGTGTAGTAAAGATTATTGGGAATGCAGAGGATTGAGAAGAATTTAAAAAGCAACCAATGATAACAGAGAATGTCATGGAGGGAGGCGGGAGATGTAATTAGACAGTAGGATTGTTAGCAATATTAAAGAAGATTGAAAGATGTTTTTCGATATATAAAACATAAGAGAGGGAGGTAAATTCATATGGAAATACATGATATTCAATGGAGGAAATTCACATTCACTATTTTGTCCTTTCCTCCCCCCAATTTGCCTTTTCCCCGTTAATAGGAAAAATCAGTTGATTTCAGCCTCCCGTAAATACAAAGAGTTTGTCGCCATAGATCTCTGCGGGAAGGTGGTTGTACCTCACAAGTTAGAAAAATGCCTGAATGCTTTCAAGAAATAAAGTTTTCCGCACAGCCATCCTGGCCTTAAACATGGACACCTCCTTGACAAATGGATTAGTGCGGCATGGGAGGACATGAAACCATCGTCGAAACGATAGGACATTTACACCTAATCCAAAGGGAAACTAACGTTACAGCAATGACAATGAGCTGCAGTCACACGGAGAAGACAAAAAGTGATACGCCTATTGCTTAGTAGAACTGTCTGGACCTTGACTATTTACTCGAGGCACAGGGTGGTCCCGGTGTTGTTATTGGCTCCAACTGTTGCACTTACATACTGGACGCTTCGGACAATATACTTACATCGCAGATAACAGAATCCTGGTGGTCAATATAATACAGCAGATGTGTTGTGATTCGCTAATTTAGAATGAAAGTAAAACTCCTTCAACATTACTAGCATGCTAGAGACAGCAAGGGTTTAGCGGTACTCTCTGTTCAGTTTCTAACTGAAAGTAAACTTAAAACAAAGCTACGATAATATTGGCTCCATCACAAAAAAAAACACGCAGGATGCCGATATGATCGGTTTATATAAACAGAAAACACAGCTCATCTCTTTCAATCTGAATGTAAATTACTCTCTACAATCTCTCCAGAAAACAATCTCAGGGCAGTTAAAGCACTGTACGAAATACTGACCAAAGCTGTCTCTGCTATCTCCCTCATCAAAACCCCCAGGACAGTTACAGAAAACGGTGAGACAGAGGGTAAAGCTTACCCTGTACGTTGCTCATTTATCACTCCCGGGAATGGTACAGCACAACATTGGGTACGGAATAAAGATCACTCTGTTCAAAAAAAGGGAAGAAAACTGCACATGCTGAAAATCAGACACAAAGGCAGAAGCTGATTAATCACGCAGGCAGCATGTTGGCTCATTATATAGCACTGTTGCCTCGCAACGTGAGGGTCTTCATTCTGTCATGGTGTCCTCCGGCTTCCTTCCATAATCCAAAGATGTACAGGTTAGGTGAATTGGCACCGGTAATTTTCACGTTATGTCCAGGGATGTAGTTTGCATGCATTAGTAATGTCTAAATGCAGAGTAATAGGGAAGGGGAATGGGTCTGGGTGGATTACTGTTTGGAGGGCTGTTTTGGCCTTTTTTGGGGCGAATGGCCTTGTTCAACACTGCAGGGATTCTATGATTCCAAGAATCTCAGCTGGTCTGCCAGCCGCTGTGAAGAGAAATCAGAGTAAATGTTTCGAGTCCAGTGACCCCTCGTCAGAACCCTTCTGAAGGAAATATTAAGTCCGTTTTTCTCTCTACCATTGCTCAGAGACCACTGTGGACTGTTCTGATGTATCATTCCAGGAGAAGTAACACAAAAGGTTACATTCAGATTAAAGATCCCCCGACACATGCCCTTGTCACATACACAGGCCATGTTCAGCATGCTAGTTAAATTATGATTAAAACACAATTTACACTGTCTGAAACAAACTCTCCCAGGACATGTACAGCATGGCGTCCAACGTGAAGTGATGATCCTCCTACACTAGCCATTTGTAAATGCATAGACCATATTAAGTATGGAAATATTGATTAAATCAGACCCAACACTGTCCTCATCAAATACTGAAGGAGAGGAATATCAGAGGTTTCTAAAAAGAGTCATATCTCGCTCCACACTGCCCCCATCAAAAAATCTCAGGACAGATTCAGCACAGACCCAGATACAAATCAAAGCATCATCTTTCCTATTTCCAGAAAGTATTCTCAGAGGAGAGACAGATCTGTTAAATTTTAAACTGAAATTCCACTTACTTTGGTTCTTGTCAAAAGACAGGCAATGTAAACCATGGTTGTGATACTAATTCAATGATGTGTGTCAAGACACTCACACCCCCGCATGTTGTCACCATCATACATTACCAGGAAAAGAACAGCATGGGATTGGTTACAGAATGAAGCTGCACCTGCCTCCAATCAAAGACTGATGCGTGCTCGACCTGCCCACTCCACGTTTATAAATGAATGCCTGCTGGACAGACCCGTTCATGTTCAATGAGAAATGTACTGGTTAGGGCTGCACAATGTTCCCCGGTGGACAAAGTACCTGGTTGTATTGAGCATTGCATTAGCCTAGACTGTACAGTTCACCATGGTGAACAGATATATCATTAGGGTTTATAACGCCTGGGCTCGTTCTGTCTGGTGGATCCAGAATGCGTGGTAACTATTTTTTTTTCTGTTGATCCTGCAATACATTTATACATATTTTCATTCCTTTGATTGAACTCGCCCAAGTCTGACTCCTTAACCAAGACCCTTCCTCTATCTACACTAATATTTCTGCAACTTGTTCTCCATGAAGAAATTGTCCTATTATAACAGGAATAACTTCCCTGAATCTTTCCCTGATCATAAGAACATAGGATTTCGGAGCAGACAGAGGCCATACAGCCCTTCGAGCCCGCTCTGCCATTCAATAAGATTTGGACTGATCTTTTCGTGGACTCAGCACCACTTAGCCACGCTCTCACCATACCCCTTAGTTCGTTTTTCTAAAAATCTACCATAGCTTTAAAAGCGTTTACTGAAGTAGCATCAACTGGTTCCCTGGGCAAGGAATTCCATGGATTAACGCCGCTGTGGGTAAATGATTTCCTTCTCAATTCAGTCCGAAATTTGCTCCCTGTCATGTTGAGGCTATGCCCTCTTTTCCTAGCGTCACCTGCGAGATGGAAACGTTCCATCTTCGATTTTACCGATTCCTTTCATAAATTCATAAGTTTCTTTAATATGCACCCTCTTCTGAATTCCAATGTATATAATCCCATTCTACTCAGGGTCTCCTTTTAATTCAACCGCCTCAATTCCAGAATCAAACACTTGAACATCGTCTGCAATTGCTCAAATGCAAATTCATCCTTTTTCAAGGAGACCGAAACTGCACACATTACTCCAGGTGTGGTTTCACAGCTTATAAAGCTGCAGAATTGCATGACTGCTTTTGAACTCAACCCCCTAAGCAATGATGGACAAAACTCCGTTTGCATTCCTAAGTACTTGTACCTCAAAACCAACTTTCTGTTATTCGTGCAGGACACACAGGTCTCTCTGCACAGCAGCGTCTTGAAACGTTTTACCATCCAATTAATATTTTTAACAGATACTCCAACCAAAATCGATGACTTCAAATTTATTCACATTATTTTCCATATCCCAGACATTTTCCCACTCACTCAATATATGTACGTTCCTCCATAATGTTTCACAATCTTCTGCACTCTGTATTCTACCACTCATCTGCGTGTCATCTACAAATTTGGACACAGTACACGTGGTGCCCAACTCCAATTCACCCATCTAAAAGTAAATAAATGCAGTCCCACCACTGAACCCTGAGGTATACTACTAGTCACTGTTGCCGGGAGAATAGCACTCATTTATCCACACTCTTTGCTTCTGTGTCAGTTAAGCAATCATGTATCCATGCTAATATTTTATACTTCATGCCAAGCATCCTTCTCTTATGCACTAGCCTTTTGTGCAGCACGTTGTTGAATGCCTTTTGCAAATGTAGGTAGACCACATCCACTGGGTCCCGTTGTCCACATTTATCGACTTGTCTTCGTAGAATTCTAAAAGATTTTTTTAAACATGACCCACCCTTAGTCAACTAATGTTGCGTCTGCCAATTGGGACACTTTATTTCGAGATACCCTACTATTTCTTCCTTGATAATCGACTCAAGCATCTTCCCCACTACAGTGGTTAAGCTAACTGATCTATAATTCCCAATCTTTGTCAACGACCATTTTTAAACAATGGCGTCACATTTGCTGTTTTCAAATCTGCTGCGACTGGCCAAGACTCCAATGACTTTTGGAAAATTTCTACCAGAGCACCGCTATTTCTCCCACCATTTATTTTAGTACACTGGGATGCATTTCATCAGGGCCAGGAGACTTATCAATTATTTTCTCCATGAGCTTGCCCCACACGAGCTCTTCAGTAATAATGATTGTTTCCAGGTCCTCACCTAACTTGGTCTCTTTGTAATTTAATGGCATATTATTAGCGAAGTCCAGTGTAAATACGAATTCAAAATACCTCTTCAGTACATCCGACATTTCATTCCATCCCACACTTAAATGCCCCTTCGCATCCTCCAAACGCCCAAAGTTTACTTTAGCCACTCTTTTTCGTTTAATTCCTTTATCGAAACTGTTGCTAGCTGTCTTTATATTCTGTGCACGTTTTTTACCTGATGCTCTTTTTTATAGAATCCCGCCAGTGTGGAAATGTGCCCTTTAACTATACAAGTCCACACCGACCTCTGAAAGGAAACCCATATAGTCCCCTTTCCGGTTCCCTATATTTACGCCTGCTTAATGCACTTGTGCAGCACGTTGTTGAATGCCTTTTGCAAATGTAGGTAGACCACATCCACTGGGTCCCGTTGTCCACATTTATCGACTTGTCTTCGTAGAATTCTAAAAGATTTTTTTAAACATGACCCACCCTTAGTCAACTAATGTTGCGTCTGCCAATTGGGACACTTTATTTCGAGATACCCTACTATTTCTTCCTTGATAATCGACTCAAGCATCTTCCCCACTACAGTGGTTAAGCTAACTGATCTATAATTCCCAATCTTTGTCAACGACCCTTTTTAAACAATGGCGTCACATTTGCTGTTTTCAAATCTGCTGCGACTGGCCAAGACTCCAATGACTTTTGGAAAATTTCTACCAGAGCACCGCTATTTCTCCCACCATTTATTTTAGTACACTTAGTTTAGTTTACTTTAGCCACTCTTTTTCGTTTAATTCCTTTATAGAAACTGTTGCTAGCTGTCTTTATATTCTGTGCACGTTTTTTACCTGATGCTCTTTTTTATAGAATCCCGCCAGTGTGGAAATGTGCCCTTTAACTATACAAGTCCACACCGACCTCTGAAAGGAAACCCATATAGTCCCCTTTCCGGTTCCCTATATTTACGCCTGCTTAATGCACTTAACCTCCACATCCCTGAACGCGGATGGACAATTTAGCATGGCCACTTCACCTAACCTATGCATGTCTGAACTTGGGAGAAAACTGGAGCACCCGGATGTGACCTGCGCAGACACGGGAACAATGTGCAAACACAACCAAGCAGTCGCCAGATACTGAAATCGAACGTGGCTCTCCAGCAGCAGTGCTACCCACTGAGCCACCGTTCCACCCATTAATTTTACTTTTCTTTATACCACCATTTGTGACTTTCTGTTGATATGTAACACTTCCCAGGCTTCCAGTTTCATTCCGATATTGGCCAAATGGTTGCCTTCCACTTCACCGGGATATCCTACTTTATTTCCTTTCACACCCATCGCAGATTACCCATGTACTTGCAGTCCTTGTGTTCCGATTGTAACAGTCATTCTGATAATTTAAACCACCAACAGACACACGATTTAGCCCATGCAATAACCTGTGAAAATTCGAGAGGCAAAGAGTTAGTTAACATAATTCTAACAGCGTTATTTCAAAGTATAACAGAAAATAATTTGCTAAAAACTGTTAAGTACTCTTTCCTCGACGGATCATTTTACACCCCCTACTACAATATTAGTCCGCTTAAAAACCTAAATTAAGATGTACCAAAATTTAACTCTTCAAAATCTACCCGGACGTCGAATCTTCTTTTCTTCATCCCAGCGATTGCTCCTTCACAGGTTACTGATCGATAAGGATAATTTGAAGAGAGCGATTCTCTAGACAGTGTCAGATGTCAATGGCTTTGGAGTTCTCCTCCAAATGTTCAGTATTCCCTGAGCTTATGTCCGGAAAGCATCGGATTGTATCATTGGCTTTTATGATTGTCAATTCAATCATACTCAATTGTGAAATGAATTCTGTCTTGGTTGGAGTTTGGCATTTTTAGGGTTGTAATTTAAACTGATTAGCCGAATTCAAAGCTGTTTAGTCGTTTCCAGGAAACCAGCGCAACAGGTTGTTCGACAAAATGATGCGTTTTAACTTTTTCAGAATTCTTTGTGCTGGGTCAGGAAGTTCTGCTCGCTTTCAACATTCTTAGAGGGACAGGGCACCGACATCTTCATAACACGTATTTCCCACGATATACATTTTTGAGCAGTTTTCAGAAATTGCGTTGAAAGTCCTTTACTGCTCGTCAACTGTCCCACCAAAACATATTCGGTTCCAGTCTACTTTAGCCAGCTCCTCCCTAATTTCATAGTAGTTTCCTCGTTCATGGACAGGCCCCGATATTAAATTTTAAATTTGCACTCTCCATCTGTATTCTTAATTGAACAACACTGTGCTCATAATTTCCAAGAGGATCCCTAACTATGAGGTAATTAATTATTCCTGTTTCAATACACAGGACCAGATCTGGGACAGCTTTGTCCGTCGTCAGTTCGATTACAGAAAACTGTTATCGATACATTCAACGAACTCCTTCTCAAGGCGACCCGACCGAAATGGTTCGACCCAATCTCTATGTAGGTTATCATCCCCCATGACATTGGCCGTATGATTTTATAGGAATTAATTGTTTCTTTGTTTATTACCCGCCGCAATGTGATGATATTATTTCGTCTGTGTAGACTACGCCTGTCAGTGAATAGTGCTTCTTAGAATTTCTAATTTTCACCAAATTGGATTCAAACTTATTCTCCATAGAAACTACATTGTCTCTGACCACTTCCCTGGACATCGCTACATATGAGAGCTACACCACCTCCCTTACCTTGCTGTCGGTCCTTCTGGATAATTTGATATCCCTGGATACTTAACTCTCAGTTATGACCAATCAGTAACCATGTCTCCATAATGGCTACCAACTCATGTTCGTTCGCGATGATTTGTGCATCCAACTCATCAACCTTGCTACGAATGCTCCGAACATTTGGGTAACGTGCTGTCTTACTGACATGATTCACATCTCTAATATCTGTTGAGTTATCCACCTTTTCCTTTCATTCATAGTCTGCCTTGACCGTAAACCCTCCCCCATACGAACCTACCTGCTGTTTTTCTTTGTGTATTTCCTGTCGCTTTCCCTTTCCATTTGCCACCACGCCCCCATTTGCAAATTAATAGTCCCATTTCAAGCCCTTTTTATACTTTTAGCTAAACTACTGGTTCCAGATCGTTTAGGTGCAAACTGTCTCATTGGTAGAGGTCCACCCGTTTCCAAAAATCATGCCAGTTCTGTATAAAATGGAATCTCTCTTTCACACAACATTTCCTTAGTCACCTGTTCACGTCTTTTTTTTAATCCCTGTTCCAACTTCACGTAGCTCAGGCAATATTCCAGAGATAATAATTATTCAGGGCCTGTTCGTTAATTTCCTTCCTCGTGCTTGATCATCCCTAATCCGGTCCTCCATCCCAGACTTGGTTTTGTTGCTAGTCCCACCAGCACCACAACAACTGGAACTTGCCCCTCCCGTTCCAATATCCTTTCAAGCCATTCAGAGATGTATCCTAGCACCAGGCAAGCAACACATGACGCAGGAATTCCGATCCGGCATACCAAGGGTACTAATATCTCCTAAATATAAAATCTCCTTGATGACTACTTGTCTTTTTTGATTCTCCCCTTTTGAATGGCCTTGCGTACCACAGTGCTGTGGTCAGCTGGCACTTCCTTCCCATAGCCGTTTTATTGATCCATACAGGGACCAAGAATCTCATAACTGTTGAATCAGGTCAAAAGCTGAGACTGCTCTCCTCCTGAACTCAGGATCGCCCTACCTGCCTCACTTGCCTGTTGTCCCTGATCACGAACTGAATTTCACTTAATTAATGCACCAGGTGTAACCACCTCCTGAACAAAGCGCCCAAGTAACTCTTCCCATCCTGGATATGGCGATGTGTTTGGAGCTCAGATTCCAGATCATCAATTCCTCCTTTTGTTCGAGGAGGATGGCGGGTGGAAGGCACTATCGGTGCTCAGCACGTTCAGCCACTGTCCAAATATATTCCCGGTAGTTCTTAGGTCCTTGGCATCCCCTCTCCGGTTGCTCCTGTGAATACGTTAGTGATTCAACTTCACCGGCTGTCCCTGCTGCTGAAAGAAAAAAAATCACCGACGCACAAGGCAAATCTTTAATCAGTGATTTACGTTCCAGACAACCCCCTAGTCTCCTCTCCCCCCTTCCTGCTGCTGAACTAAAATCTCTGATTCTCTCTGGTACACTGCGGCTTTTACATTTGATTAACTTGTTGCCATTTGTTTACTCAAACGAAAATGTTTTATTGCACAGAGAAAACTGCAATCAGGGGTCTAGCAACAATCTGCATCTTCTCTTCGTTAAATAACATTCCCATCAACTCCGATTTTAACCTGGAAGTAACAGGAACAATATTGCATTGTGTTTCCATTCAAGCGGCAGTTATTGTAATGACAATCTGAGGACAAGTTTCAAATACTTGGAAGTAGTTTTACCAGTAATTTTGCATTCATATGTATTCTCTATATCAACATTTCGACTGGCAGACATACATTAAGATTCGTAAGGGGCCGAGGGCTCAGAGAAAAATCAAAGAAGAACGAGAGATATAGAGCAGAAATAATTTTGTGACTTTAGTCATCGCCAAATCTGAAAGGTTTGTACTTCTCTCGATGGGGTATACTATATAGGTCATTAATGACAATTATTCCATGGAATCTCCAGCTTCCGATCTCTTTAAATAAGTCACATGAATCCTGCGGAACCCAAGTTACCTTGTTTTATCTGGTGACGAAGAAATCATTTAGAGACCAGTTTAAATATGTCGTGAAATATCTAGTTAATAAATGATTCAATTGATGAACAAATCCAAGTAACTTTGAGACATCATGAAATGCAGCAAAAGGTGAACGAGGAGGCCACGTGAGGAATGGTCTGAAAGGAAATGGACGAGCAGGGACATGATTACCTTCGGTTTCACATGGGCAATAAATTGGTCCAACTGAAGAGCAAATTGCAAGAGAGTGGAAGAGCAATGGCAGTGGAAAGTGATGGTAGCATTGAACAGCATTCAGGATAAAGCTAAGGAACAAGAAACAAACCGAAAGAGGAATTAGACATGCCATGAAGAAAAAAAAAAGAAATCATCCCAAGCAATCCGGTCTCTGAATGGTCAGATCCAAAAGTAAATAACACGTGGAAAGTATAATTGTCCTCTGCAGGCCAGATTGTGAACAGCAACATGAGGCTCTTGTCGAGTCTCCAAGACATAATTCACTGATCCAAACATCTGGACAAAAGTTTTTTTTAAAAAACATGAATTTATACAGGGAACACATTATGCTGAAAATACTTTGTCTTCTTATTGCAAATGTATTTTTAGCTGAATTCTGTCTTTCAGCTCCCCCTGGCCCGATACACATAACACTCCCTTCCTTTACTTTTTCTTTCAATGAATCAGCTTCTGTGTGGTGGGGGAAACCAAGGGCAATGACTCAGTGCCAAATCGGATTTGAAGCTTGGGAATGGTGTCAGATGTGGAACCTGAGCCAATATCCTCAGTGCTTCCATGAAAGGGTTTTATGGCTTTTACTGTATGCACTGATCTCAGTGTAAACTGTCTCTAAGTGAAACCTGCTTGCTTGTGGCCTCATAATAGATCCTGAGGTCAGTCCAAAAAGATATCTGCATCATCACCAAGAATGATTGCTTCCATCAGCAATACAGCTCCTATATCCATCTCGAGCTCAGTTCATAACTCGTGAATCAGTTATTGTTTCCATTGTTACCCCTGGACCCTCGTATCCAACGGCCATATTTGCTGATACCAGAATGAAACCTGGCAGACAGTGAGGTCTGACAATGCTGGAGAGACAGAGTCGAAGCATTCTTCCCTTGGAAGAAGCACAGCAGGTCAGGCAGAATCCGAAGAAGAGACGAATTGACGTTTCAAGCAGAATCCTTCATCAGTCAACTCTCATCCTCCTTCGATGCTGCTTTATAGATATTTTATTTTCCTGAAGCACATTTTATTGACCTGCTTATAAAATGCATGCGTTAACTTTGTCGAAATTTGTTTTGGTTTGCCTTCCCAACAAATCCCATTTCGTCATCATGAACTGACCACATTGACCCGTCAAAGGCGCGTTGTGTGTTAAATGTTGAATTTTAAGTTCTCACCCAATTTACTCAAATAATTTCCGAAGCCATCCATTGACATCTTTGCTTTCTTTAGTTGGTGGAAACCTTTTTTTTTAATCTCCATGGAAGTATTAGACTTTCTGCTTTGATATAAATGTTACCAGCTGGTGTGATGATGAAATAAATTACAGATTTCATTGAAATAAGTTAAAAGTAATCGCTGCTGATAACGCCAGAAGAAATAATAAATCTGACAACCCTGAGTCACTGAGCTGTGTACATTTCTGAACAGATCCCCTCCTCCACACTTGCCTGACTACCCTGCTCCTTCTCCAAATTAGAGACTCCATAAAATTCATCTCTTTTAATATTTCACTTCTTACCCAGCGAGTTTTGCGAATATTTGATGTTACTCTCGTGTGACGTACCTTCAATTGGTCAACGTTAACTCTGTTTAATTTGATATGATAAAAGCTGTTTTCTGCACTTATCTCGCGACATGGAGTCGTAAAGCATGGAAACAGACCCTGATTTCCCACAATCTTTGCTATGCAGGTACTCTAGTCTGATCTCACTCCATTTACCAGCATTTGGCCCACATCACTCAATCCTTTCTACTGACATTTCTGTCCAGATGTCTCATCAATGTTGTAACTGAACTAACCTCCACCACTTCCTGTGCAAACTAAGTCCATACACGCACCACCCTCTACGTGAAAACGTTGGCCATCAGACCCTTTCCAAATCTTTCATCTCACAACTTACACTTATACCACCTCGTTGTTCACTGCTTTTCAATTGAAAAAAAAATT
The DNA here is from genome assembly GCF_047496795.1 of Chiloscyllium punctatum. Taxonomy (NCBI): domain Eukaryota; kingdom Metazoa; phylum Chordata; class Chondrichthyes; order Orectolobiformes; family Hemiscylliidae; genus Chiloscyllium; species Chiloscyllium punctatum. The sequence continues at coordinate 45,748,537 of NC_092773.1, read as the reverse complement.
CCCTCGCCTACTAACATTATCTATACCCTTCACGATGTTATAAACTTCCATAAGATCAGCCCTCAGCCTTTGATGCCGCAGGGAAAAGAGCCACAGCCTATACGCCTCCCTCATGGCTCAAACCTCCGATGCAAGTAACATTCACTTCCACATCCATTTGTGAATGGTGGTGGACGATTAAGCAAGGCACATGAAGAAGAGGCTCCGCAAATGTCAGCATTTTCAAATCCTGAAGAACCTAGCACTTCAGTGAAAAAGGTATGGCTGCTGTATCAGCAACAATCTTCAGTCAGACGTCCCGAGGGTATAATCCATTTCGGGATCCTCGAACGGTCCCCAGCATCACAGACACCAGTTTCCAGCCAGTTCCATTCACTCTACGCGAGAACAAGAAAAGGCTGGAGGCACTGGATAATGCAAAGGCAATGGTCCTAAAAACATTCCGGTAATTATACTGGAGACGTGTGGTCCAGAAGGTGCTGCTACCCTCGCCATGCTCTTCAAATAGAGTTACATTGCTGACATGTATCCGATAATGGGGAAAATTGTTCACACCTGTCCACAAAAAGCTGGCCATACCCAAACCAGCCAATCAGCGTCCAATCAGTCCAGTCTCCATGATGACTAAGCTGATGGAAGAAGTCATCAACAGTGTTAAGAATCAGCACTTGTTCAGCAACAACCTACAAAGTGATTCCCAGTTGTGTCATGAAGCTCCTCATCTCATTACAATCTTGGTTTAAATATGAGGAAAAGAGCTAAATTCCCGAGTTAAGGTGAGACTGACAATCCTTGACTTCAAGGTCACATTCGACCGAGTATTTCACCAAGGAGTTCAGGCAAAACTAAAATCAATGAATATCAGGATTATGGACATACATGACACAAAGGAAAATGGTTATGATTGTGGCTGGTCAATCACCACATCCCACCACATTTCTTCTGAAGTCCCCCACGGTATTGCCAACAATCTTCAACTGCTCCATTAATGACCTTACATTTGTCATAATGTCAGAAGTGGGGATATTCACCGATGGTTGTAATGTTCAGCACCATGTGCGACTCCACAGGTACTGAATCAATCGTGCTCAAAGGCAACATGATCTGGACAATATCCAGCCTTTGCCCACAGGTAGAAAGTATCATTTGCAAAACCCAAATGCCTGATAATAATGATCACTGAAAAGAGACAATATAAACACTGCCCCTTTATATTCAGCAGTATTACCATCACTGTATCGTCCTCTGTTAACATCTTTGAGGTTACCATTGGCCAGAAACTCAACCAAACTCACCACATAAAAACAGTGGCTGCAAGAGCAGATCACAGTCTAGAGATACTGCGACGAGCAACTCACTTCATGACACCCCATAGTCTCTCCACCATCTACAAACGACAAATCATGAGTGTGACGGAATATTCCTTACTTGCCTGGATGTGTGCAGCTCCGATAACACTCAAGAAGCTTGATACCATCCAATAGAAAGCAATCTGCTGGATTAGTACGAACTCTACAAGCATTCAATGGTCCACTACTGGAACGCAGTAGCAGCAGTGTGTCCTATCTGCAAGATGGACTGCAGAAATTCACGGTAGAACATTAGTCAGCACCTTCCAAACCACGACCAGTTCCACCGAGAAGGACAAAGGCAGTGGGTACTCCGGATACGACTATCCACAAGTTCCCCACCTAGCCACTTACGACCCTGTCTTTGAAATATACCATTGATACTTCACAGTCTTTGGATAAAATGATGTCTTCTTCCAGCAAGCGGACATCAACGATTTAAGAAGGCAGCTCACCAGCACCTTCTCAAGAGCAAATATGGAATGTTTGTCAATGCTGGACAGTCCGTGACGTCCAAGTTCCACAAATGAATATTTTAAAATAATACTTTCTATTACCTTTCTAATGAAACAATAGTTTTCCGGTCGCAGAGAGACCTAAATCTTTACCGTGCAGAAACAGGCACTTCGGCTGAACAAGTCCACAACGTCCCTCCCTAGAGTAACACACCCACACTGATTCTCCTACTACACTATACTTACCCCAGACTAATTCACGTCCACATCGCTGAACATGATGGGCAATTTATCGAGACCAATTCACCTAACATGTGTCCAGGGATGTGCAGGCTAAATATATTAGTCATGGGTAACATTAGTTGATTCTCTTCCACGGTTTGCTGTGGACTTATTGGGCCCAATGACCTGCTTCCTGCCACAGGGATTCAATGAAGTTCAGGTTTTGTCCCTTCTCTAAATGGAGCATTTAAATTTTAATAGAGAAACTTTCTTGTAAACATTTAACAAATTCGTCACCATCAAACATTTAAAATTATGTCAGTGCCAGGCAGTGTTTAGAAGTTTAAACTCCCCTACTATTATAACCTTAGAGCACTGAGAGGTGTTTGTGATCTGTACATGATGGCTTCGCAATTCCTTCGACTGTTGTGTTCAATGTGAAAAATTGATGAAGCATTAATATGACATTTGTTATATTGAAGTGAACTCAAAGGAGAATCTTGCAGAATGTATCAGTAAAGACCTTCTGACTATTGGAATAAACTGCCAGAGAATGTGGTAAGTGCAGGTACAGTTACAACATTTCGACCATACATTTCCATTAAGTAGTATCGAAGAAACGTTTACTCTATTTATTCACGTAATGCGTTCCTGAATCAAAACGTCACACCTTCTCCCCTTTAACCTCTCTTCCACCCTTCCCATGACAGCGAAAACGCGAACATTGAGATTCCAGTCCTGCCCTTCCCGCAGCCAAATTTCTGAAATAGCTATGACGTCCCAATCCCATGTATCCATCCATATCCTTAGCTCATCCGACTGACCGGAAAGAGCTCTTGCATTGACATAAATGCAGTTTAATTCTTCAAAGTTACTTTGTTCCATGACTAGCTCTTGTCTCTCTTTTCTACTTAGCTTACTCTTTATTTCTGATTCATAATCATCCTCACCTTTCTGTCTATTTTCTATTTTAGAAAGCACCCACCATATCCATAAAAGATTACTTGTTCACACAATAGAATGAGCAAATCTCCCTGCCAGGCTTTTGGTCACTTTCTGGTTCAAGTATGAACCTTCCTTTTTGAACAGGTCTTTTCTAACTCAAAAAATCAGAACGATCCAAGAAACTGATTTCCTGCACATTGACCTGCCTCTTCTTCCAGTGATTTAATTGCTCTTCTTCGACCTTGGTAACACACGTAAACCAGAGATTACTACATTTTCTGTTCTGCTTTTTAACCTTCGACATAATGTCTTGTATTCACTCTGCAAAGCTTTAACGTTTTTCCTGACCAAATCATTCCGCTCAATATGTACAACTTTCAGCTTCTCACTCTCCCCTTTCACAATATACTGAACACATTTTGAGACATCCACAAACTGACACCAGAAAAGCAACATACCATAATCGAGTTTCGCTCACTGTCACAGAATCTCTGTCTGTGCCTCTGTCAGGAGAGTCACTGTAAGAATTAATTTTGTACATTTTGAAAAACCCGTTGCACATACGTTTCATATTTATTGCTTCTGATGTGACCTGCTCTTCTACCTTACTTTGAAAGCCTGCCTCTTTCAAGAGGAAACAAAATAAGATATGTATTTGAAAGGAGAATAGCCACAGAATTTTTCTGAACTACCTTCATACCTTCACTGCCAGTCCATTATCTGTCTGACGGTTCCTGCTGTGTAATCACTTCTCTAAATTTCGTAATAATAACACTCATTGCCTTCCATATGCCCTCAGTGACACAAACCTAAAAAGAACAGCTATCAATATCGGCTTTCTTCTGAAAATAAGGTTCCATTCCTTTCCCACAGAGAAAACATGAAGTATGCGACAACTCAATGCAAATAAACTATCAAATCGTGAAAAGAAATCAAACAAATTTGATCAAACGAAAAAAAAAACTTCTTGTCAAAGAGATCCACTATTCATTCTTCAAAATCTGGATGAAAATAGAATTCCTCCAGAGTGGTCCATCTGTCGGCCTCTCCACAATCTCAGTATATATGTTAAAATAATGCTCATAATTGCCTCTTTTTTAACATAATTCCTTTTGTCTAAACTTACCCACCATTTATGTCAGTCTCACGGGTTTATAATTAAATGGCTTTTCCTTAACACCAGACCATCAGCAGCCCTCCAGTCCTCTGGAACGTTACCCATGTTCCTCGATGACGCTAACATTTTAGCACGAGACGATAGCATTCTACGATGGCCTTCTCATAGTCAAACCTTTTTGAAGTACATGTGAATTGCCTAATGTCAAACTGTATGATGTGAGGGCTATATACAGCACAGTCTCTGATCCGCTTCCATTCTGCAAAATGGAGACCACAGCCAATGTCTTTTGGAGGGTCTGAACAAACCTTGGGGAGTCCTTTAAGAAGAGTTCGTCTCCCAGAAGTAATGAATCAATGATTTGTATTCGCCTGCATTCAACTTGATCATCCATGAAACCATCCATGCTATGCCAGCGCATCACTCTGCCTGGCAGCATGTCCGAATGCATGAGGAAAGGCATCAGCAAACCTGCGCACAGGGGAGGGGGGCAGGAAGGACAGCAAGCTGACCATACTGTGTCTCTGCCACTAACCCAGGCAAACGCAAACTGACAACACTGTGTCTCTGTCATTGACTCAATGTTGAACAGTCGGACCCCAAGGTGTGTCTGTCACTGACCCAGGGGAGAACAGACAAATCCCAGTGTGTTTCTATCTCTGACGCACGGAGAGAAACCTGATCCTATTCTGACTCTGTCACTAATCCATTCGCCATTGCCCTGGACGGTCACTATCTCACTTCAAAGAGGAGTGATTTTAACTTGTGGTTTGTAAGGCAGTGTGTTCAGAGTGACCTCAGCTGGTCGAGGTTCCTCAGCCCGTATTGTTACCGTCGCTATCCATCACAAAACAGCCAAACAGCAAACTGTGAATCATACATTTGTTGTAGGGCAGATCGATGACATTTGGTCCATTGAATCCACACCACTCATTCGAAAAGCGTCCGCCCAGACACCTTCTCTCGCGATCCCTGTAACACCGCGTTTCCCATGGCTAACACACAGACCCTGCACATCGCTGAACAATATGATCAACAATTTTGAATGTTTTCATACTTCTGTAGGACCTATCAGTGTCACATGCCTTGTGTTATAACATTGAAGTAATTCATGCTGATATGTTCGTGGGTGGATTCTCTAAGGAATATTAAAGGAAAATAGAGGACCAGTGGGATATTTCTGTGGAATAGAACATTCCGATCGACGCTGCTGATTCATCCTCATCGCCACCTGAGGCATGGATATTCCATGCCTCACAGTCCTGGCCCCTTCCGTTTGTCATTTCGTTTCGTCCTTGTTCGGCATTCCCACACTGGGGCGGGCATCTTGGGACGACGTCACCGCGTAGACCTTTCCCACTTGGTGCCACCCAGGTCTTTGTGAAAGTGTCAGAAATAATAACTGCAAATCACACAATACCATAATATAGTCCAACAAGTAATTTGGAAGCACTAGATTTTGAAACACTGCTATTTTCACAGGAAGTTGTGGAGCAGGAACGTAAGACGCAGAAGTTATAGCAAAGGATTACAGTGTCACACAACTGCAATTTTACTTTAAGAAAACCTCAACTCTTGTTATGTCCTTCATATTTTGGGATGGGTTTCAGGATTTGTTTCATTGACATGTAAATTTGAAAGTCTTTTCAGTCACATTTTCGATATAACATAATGTTTTGCTCACAAAGAAGGTGATTTCTCAGCTCAGACAATGCATTAAAGATATCAGGTTCAGATCCGTTTGTATTCCAATATAGAGTCAGACTGTTTCCACTTCCAATGTGGAATTTACATAAAGTATATGCATTGACTGCCTGCAGTTTGTGCATTTTTGAGCAAATTAGAAAGAGTATGCAAATATAATTCTGCGAATACAAATTCTCCCCATGCTCCAATGTGCGTGTACAAGTGCATGTGAGAGAATGTTTGTGTATGCACGTGAGTGTGTGCACGTGAGTACGAGTGCACATGAGAGAGTGTGTGTTGTGTGTATACATGCTTAATGAAGAATGTATGAGATTGTGAAACAAGGATACGCAACAGGCAAGGATTCTGTAGCGAGGTCAAGCAGACATTATGAAAATAAATGACAGGAAGTCAAGCAACAAACGTGGTATAGGGGCGTTTCTTCCCCTTTTGTGAACACTTCAGCGGTTAGGAACATCCTCCAGGGTGGACTTTGGGAGATGCAACAATGAGAGGGATCGAGTGAAGGCTGGCAGCCAAGTTTGAAATCAATGAGGATGGCCTCAACTGGGAACATGGGATCATGTCACATTCTGGATGAACCAACTACTCTATTTCTCTCTCTCACACACACATACACACATACATATGTTCACACTCATGCAGATCATCTCTCTAACACACGCTGTCTCTCATGCACACGTACAAAAACCACCACACTCGCACACGTGCATGTACTCCATCAAATGCACACACACGCAGACACTTTAGCAAGCATACACACACGGAAACACGCACTCCCTCACGCGCACTCACTCTCACACGCACACACACAGGCGAAACTTGATCTATCTCTCATTCACGCATATTGACATATAGGTCTACGGGGTGAAAGAACAAAGAATAAAGGAAGATTCAACATGAGAAATGTCTGAAATATTCTCCCCTCCAAGCCTGCACCGAAGCAGAACCGCAATCTAAACCTGTTGCGTATTTTCTCAAGGGCTTTATTCTTTGCTCTGTGCCCATTCATGTATCTGTCGAGATACAGCTAAAGTGATGCAAACGTGCCCGCCTCTACCACCTCCGCTGGAAACGTGCTCCAGGCACCCACCAACCACTATTGAAAGAACTTTCCAATGATATCTCCAATTACCAGTTACATGTTGACTTTGATCTCGTGAACCTGAATAATTGACTTACCTCTCGAGGAAAAAGCTTCTTTTGTCCAAACTGTCTATACACTCATGGTTTTGTCGACCTCAATGAGGTCCTGCCTTAACCTCCGTCTTTCCAATGAAAGGAGTCCGAATCTAATCAAACGTTCTCCAAAGCTTGCGCACTCCATACCAGGTAATGCATGAGTGAAACTCCTCGGCATCCTTGCCAAAGCATCCGCATCCTTTTGGTGATGCGTGAAGATAAAGTGAAGCAATATTCCAAATGTGCCCGAAACAAAGTCTTATGCATCTGTAATGTGACATGCCAACTCTTCTACTCAGCACCCGTCCAATGAAGGAAAGGATGTTTTATTCCTTTTTGACTACTGGTCTACTTTGCCTCCTTCAGGGAACAATGGACCTGAACACCCACATCTCTGTGTCCATCAGATTTTCCCAGGAATTCCGTTTGTACTTTTTGGGATCAGAGATGCACCGAAGGAATCAAACAAATTTAGTCCGTTTGAATTAGTTTTTGAGCATGAATTGAACCTTTAAAATTGATGCAGGAGAAATGAATAAAACAGGAATCAGAGTCCACCCTATTGGACTATCTGTAGAGAAAGATAAAATAGAGCTGGAGAGTTGGTTAGACAGCATTAGAAAGTACCACGGCATAAAATGAAACAAAATGCGGATGAGTAATCACAAAAGCTCGATATTGCAATTGGGGATAAGGTATTTGTGTTATTTACAGTAACAAGTCGCCTGTAAAGAAAATATTTATGAACCTTATCAAATTGATAAGAAATTGAAGGGAGTGAAATACTTGATAAGGACTCCAGACAGGAAGAAATCTCACAGGTGCCATGTGAATACGCTTAAACGATGTTTTGATCTGGAAGGAAAGCAAGAGGTGAAGGTCTTAATGATTACAGCACATAAAGAAGAAACATTTTCAGAGGATTATGGATTGGACATTCGTCATATCATATTGGACATTAAGGACGTTATCAAAAATTGGGATACAGTATTGGCTTACCTTCCAAAAGAAAATCCAAATTACCTAAAAGCGATAGTAATATCACATGGGGAGACATGCGGAAATAAACTTGGAAGTATTAATCTACTTATGCATGATGTAGTTATAGGAGATAATTTTCCAATTCAACAACATGCTGATAGGTATATCCCTCTAAAATTAGCACAGCTTCAGAAGGAGATAGAGCGCATGCTCCAGGATGTCATAATTGAAATGAGTTATAGTTACTCCAGCTCACCCACAGTCATGGTGACAAAGCCAGATGCTACCCAACGGTAATGTGTGAACTATCGCAAATTCAACGCCGTTCAGAAAACTGATGCATTTCCAATTCCACAATTGGTGGACTATGTCCAATTAGCGGGTAAAGCAACTTACATTTCTAAGTTGGACTTGCTCAGAGCTACTGGCAACTACCACTTCCATTGAGAACAAAAGGAGTTTTGGCTTTCGTAACGCCGAATGGACGAAGTCAAATCAATGTCATGCCATTTGGTTTGTAAACCGCTCCAGCCATATTTCTGAGAGTGACTAACAAGCGCACTGTGAAATTACCCAACTGTGTGGTGTACATTGATGACGTGGTGATTTTTAGTCACTCATGGAACGAATATTTATAGCATCTGTCAGACTTCTTCATTCGACTTGGGAAGTCTGGCTTGGTTTGTAACCTAGCTAAAAGTGAATTCTTCCTGGGCCATGTTATCGGACATGGACAAGTGGACCCACGTCATAAAAAAAGTATTGTGGGAATTTCCCACAGCGTCGACAAAAAAAAATGTATTAAGGTTCCTGGGATTAAATGGATTTTACTGAAAGTTTGTGCCGAAACTTAACAGTATGGCCACACCTCTCATCAAAATGTTTTAAAAAGGGCAAGAAGTTGCAGTGGACAGCGGACTGTCACAAGTCATTTGATAGCCTAAGGTCTGTGTTAACCACTGCCCAATTATTAGCCACACCGGATCACTCAAAGCCTTTCAAGGTGGCTATCGATGACAGTAATGTGGGGGTTGGTGCTGTGATCCTGGAGGGGGATCACAAGGGAATAAAAAGACCCATCGCATGGTTTTCCAGGAAGTTGAAAGTTCATAAACAGAAACTTTCAACGGTGAATAAAAGAGACATTAAGCTTGTTGTTGGCATTACAATATTTCAGTGCTTATTTTATCAACAATGCATCTGACACAATTGTATACAATGATCGCAACTCATTGATATTTTTGAAGAAATTTAAGGACAAAGATTCCAGACTGTTTAGATGAATTTGTTGTTGTTGCAACCATTCAATTTCACAATTGTGCTTGTGACAAGTCGCAGAAATGTTATTGCTGATGCGTTATCGAAATGCAAATGAGAAATGGAGTGGGTGTGCCGTGCCTAGACTTTCAATGTGGATGTGCATGTTTGCATGTTTATAGTTCGTGTAATGTATGTGTGTGTTTAGACTCCGAAATGGGTTTTGAAGGTTTTAAAAGGAAGTCATCTTTTGGCATTGGTAGTTCATTTTTTTCAGGGGGTAGGAGACACAAAGCTAGTCTCTTTTACCTCAATAAAAGCGGTTCCTGACTTACAGACACTCTGTCCTTGATTTTTCTCGACAAAAGGGCAAGAAACCGGGCAGATTTCGGTCAGGAAAAGTGAGGACTACTGATGCTGGAGATCAGAGTTTAAAAAGGTGTTGCTGGAAAACCGCAGCCTGTCAGGCAGCATCCAAGGAGCAGGAGAATCGATGTTTCGGTCATAAGCCCTTCTTCAGTAATGAGGAGGCTGTGCCAAACAGGCTAAGATAAAAGGTGGGGAGGAGGGACTTGGGGAAGGGACGTTGGGAATGCGACAGGTGGAAGGAGGTGAAGGTGAGTGTGATAGGCTGGGGCGGGGGTGGGGCAGAGAGGTCGGGAAGAAGATTGCAGGTCAAGAAGGCGGTGCTGAGTCCAAGGGTTGGGACTGTGATAAGGTGGGGAGAGAGGAAATGAGGAAGCTGGAGAAATCTGCATTCATCACTTGTGGTAGGAAGGTTCCTAAGCGGAAGATGAGGCGCTCTTCCTCCAGGAGTCGTATTGCCATGGTCTGGCAATGGAGGAGGCCAAGGACCTGCATATCCTTGGCGGAGTGGGAGGGGGAGTTAAAGTGTTCAGCCACAGGGCAGTTGGGTTGCTTGGTGCGGGTATCCCAGAGGTGTTCTCTGAAACTTTCCGTAAGTATGCGGCCTCTATCTCCCATGTAGATGAGGCCACATCGGGTGCAGCAGATACAGTAAATGATGTGTGTGGAGGTGCTGGTGAATTTGTGATGGATATGGAAGGATCCCTTGGGGCCTTGGAGGGAAGTGAGGGGGAGGTGTTGGCGCAAGGTTTGCATTTCTTGCATTTGCAGGGGACGGTGCCGGGAGTGGCGGTTGGATTGGTGGGCGGTGTGGACCTGACGAGGGAGTCGCTGAGGGAGTGGTCTTTCTGGAACGCTGATAGGGGAGGGAAGGGAAATATATCATTGGTGGTGGGGTCGGTTTGGAGGTGGCAGAAATGATGAAGGATGATACCATGTATCTGGAGGTTGTTGGGTGGTAGGTGAGGACCAGTGGGTTTCGGGTTTGTTGGCGATTGGAGGGGTGAGGTTCAAGGGTATAGGTGCGGGAAGTGGAGGTGATGTGGTGCGGAGCATCATCAACCACGTCTGAGGGCAATTTGCGGTCTCTGAAAATGGAGGCCATCTGGGTTGTACGGTATTGGAATTGTTCCTCCTGGGAGCTGTTCCTTCGCCTCCACTGCATCTGCTCCTCCGTGCTTATGCCCAAAACGTCGATTCTACTGCTCCTTGGATGTTGTCTGACTGGCTGCTCTTTTCCAGCAACACATTTTTCAGCCTTCGGTCAGCCTGTTTTATAAATGAAATGAAAAGGATTTTTGAGACCTTTCATTTCTATATAAATGGATGAGATTTCATGTCAACGTCGTCATGCTTTAGCAGAGACCTGTTTAAATAGAGGGGAATTGTCAGCTTTCGAACTAGCTGAGCTGAGCAGGTTTCGTTCAGTTTGAAGCGGGAAGTTCAACAGGGAGCTGCATGGAAACACTCTCTCTTTTCTGCCCTTCAACTTCAACCTGTAAGTATGAGTCCCATTAATACAAGGGTTTTAAGGGAGTCTGCTTATTTGGACTCTTGTGCGTATTGGGAAGAGTATAATTAAATCTAGTTGGATGCATTGAGTTCTGTAGGCGTTCTTTATTCTGTCCTTTGTGTTACATTGTGTACTTTTGTGTAATTTTGTCTATTTTAAAATAGAGTGGTCAACCTAGTTATCTTGCGCCTGGTAATTTTCACTGTGGAATTACCAAAACAAGTTGCAAAGTTAGGTGACGGTCTGCCTTCTCGAGAATGGTTTGAGTTGTCCCCCCAAGTCCATAACACTTGAAACACCCGAATAATGGGTCGAAAGACATTTAAGTTGATGCAACCTTCAGAACAACAGAGAGCCCATTGCAGCGATACAGACAAAAATACTCACAACCAAAGGGACACATACTAATACGCACACTGAAACCTACTAACATGCACACATACCTACACAGACACGGAGAGTCAGATAGAAAGAAACACCGAGACACAGACACAGAACAAGAACACACATGAGTACTCACAGCTACGTGCAGACCCACAGAAATACATAGGATAGGTATGCAATAACCGATTCTTCCCTGAATTAGCCATCTATTGCACCATATGTCAATCATCGCATTCACAACTTTTACAGATGAAATGCGGATAAGTAGCTCGAACAGTCGCGTGATGCCCCAAGTGTCAGGCAAAGAGGTGAACATCTTTAACATTCCATGGTCTTTTTATAATTAACCAGCTCGTACAGCAGATCAGTGAAAACAGTGAATGTCCTTTTTTCTAATGGATTGATGATGATGGAGAGCACCAGTGTTCTGCACCACAGCCAGAAACATCCCCTGTCTCCACCAACGACAGTCTGTAGCAGCTGTGCGTTGTTCAAAACGTACTGCAGAAATTCGCCAAGGTTCCTTACAGAACAGCGTCCTGATCTATGGCTCGATAGTCCAGAACGCAAGACACAGCAGATAGACAGGAACACCGCCTGTTGCCAATTCAACATCAAGCAACTCGCTACCCTTGAACAGAAAAATATCTAGGTTGCTGAGTTTCTGAATATATTCGGGAAAACTGAAAAACAATTTCGTTGGAATGTATCAGATTGTGAAGAGGCAGAAATTGATAGGGTCTCTGCTGAGAACGTATTCCTGTGAATTTTGGAGTCTGAAATACAAGGGCACAATCTAGGGAGCTATTTGAAAAACTCAGCAGATCATGCAGCTTCTGTTATGACAAATCAGAGTTAACGTTTCAGGTCTGGGAATTGAAGGGTCACGAGGTTGGGTTAGGCGATAAGACTAGGACCCGTGGGCACAGCCTTAGAATTAGAGGGGGTAAATTCAGAACAGAATTGCGGAGGCATTTCTTCAGCCAGAGAGTGGTGGGCCTGTGGAATTCATTGCCACAAGTGCAGTGGAGGCTGGGACGCTAAATGTCTTCAAGGCAGAAATTGATAAATTATTTATGTCAGAAGGAATTTAGGGCTCCGGGGAGAATGCAGGTAAATGGAGTTGAAATGCCCACCAGCCATGATTGAATGGCGGAGTGGACTCGATGGGCTGAATGGCCTTACATCTGCTCCTATGTCTTATGGTCTTATGGTCTTATTTGCAACATATAAGAGGCATTTGGATGGGTATGTGAATAGGAAGTGTTCGGAGGGAATTGGGCCGGGTGCTGGCAGGTGGGACTAGATTGGGTTGGGATATCTGGTCGGCATGGACGGGTTGGACCGAATGGTTTGTTGCCCATCTCGATGACCCTGTGACAGTATTTCATTCAGAATGAGGTTAATCATATACAGAATCAAAATGAAAGTGAAACTGCAATAAAAATGTATATACGGATTCATAGTGCAATGTTGTCATAGTTAAGTACAGCATGGAAAACGTGAAAGTGTTTAGAAAACATTTACAAGGATGTTGCCCGTGTTGGAGGATTTGAGCAATAAGGAGAGGCTGAACAGGCTGGGGCTCTTTTCACTAGAGCATCGGAGACTGAGGGGAATCCTTATCGATGTTTACAAAATTAATAGGGGCATGGATAAGGTAAATAGAGCAAATCTTTTCCCTGTGGTCTGCGAGTCCAGGACGAGAGGACACAGGTTAGGGTAAGAGGGGAAAGATATAGAAGAGACATAAGAGCAGCTTTTTCACACAGTGAGTGGGTGGTATGTCATTGGAATCAGCTGCCCGAGGAAGTGGCGGAAGCTGGTACAATTGCAAGTTTTGAGAGGAATTTGCTGGGTATATGAATAGGAAAAGTTTGGAGGGATATGTGCCAGGTGCTGGAAGGTGGGACTAGATTGTTTTGGGATATCTGGTCGAGTTTCACAACATAATTCCGTTAGGAAGGAGACCAGAATTGCACGCAATATTCCAACTGTGGCCTAACCAATGTCCTGTACAGCTGCAACATGACCTCCCAACTCCTGTCCGCAATACTCTGACCAATCGAAGAAAGTATACCAACACCTTCTTCACTATCCTATCTACCAGCGACTACATTATCAAGGAGCTATGAACCTGCACTCCAAGGTATCTTTGTTCTGCTACACTCTCTTGGAACTTATCCTAAAGTGGATAAGTCCTTTTAAGATTTGCTTTCCCAAACTGCAGTACCTCACATTTATCTGAATTATACTCCATCTGACACTTCTCTGCTCATTGGCCCATCTGATCAAGATCCTGTTGTATTCTGTCATCATATTTTAGATGTTTAACTACACTAAAATTAGGCTGTTCAGTGTATGATTCACACGGTGGGCTAAACATTTGTTCTCCATCTCAAAACCCTTCCAATAACCCAGATACACAGCTTCTGATTTAAGACTGATTTAATTGTATGGAGTTTGCACATTTTCTATGGTGTCCGTGTGAGTTACCTCCGGGTGTTCCGGTTTCCTCTTTCAGTGCAATGATGTGCAGGTTGTGTGGACTGGCACGCTACTTTGCCCATAATATTGTGGGATGTGCAGGGTTGATGGTTTACCCATGGAAAATATAGCGTTACAAGATAAGAGAGTTGAGGCTGGGCGGAATACAGTTCAGAGAGTCGGTGTGCACTTGAATGAATGAAAGACCCATTTCCACATTTTTGGGATTTTAAGATCCTATGACTCTTCACATGTGCTTCAAGGGATGAAATAGACTATCACCTGATGCAATATCCACTTGGATTGTTCAACATCAGGTCTACTTAAACAAAGAACTTCGGATACCAGAGATCTGAAGGACTGCACAGAAATTCTTGGTGAAACTCAACAGGTCTGCCAGCATCTGTTCGGAAAAAGGCCGAGTGAACATTTCGTCTCCAGTAATTGTTCTTCAGACCTGAAGATTTATGATGTTGACAGACCTACTGATCTTTCCCAGCAACTTATGTTCTTGTTTCTGATTTACAGCATCATCAGTTCTTTTTTTTATTCCAAAGTTGATTCAATAACCCAGGAGAGGCAGCAGGAGTTATTGAACGATAGACATGCCTGATGATCTTGACAGATTTAGTTTGAAGGACGATGATGTCCGAAGGAAGGCCAGCTTGTGATGGTCGGGCAAATGAATTATAAGATTAGTGCCCATGTACCTGACTGAAATCGTTCCATTTAGACATTGTTAGTTTGAGGATCTAACCAGTTTCAATGCTGGCTTTCGCAACACATCCATTTTGTTTCACTCGCCCAAACCAAGTGACGTCTTTCTCTGCTGTAATCGATCTCCAATTCCCAGGAAGGATATTGCAGTGTGATCAGTAAGTGACACAACATGTAATCGTGTTGTAAAATATCAGCCATTCGGCCCTCAATGCCGTGCTGGACTTCTACCCTACTCTAAGATCAGAATAACTTATATAACATTCATCGTACTTAATTCCACGTGATGATCCAAGAGTTGATAAACTGTCCCTGATGTATCTGACTCTACTACCACTGCTGGCAGTGCATCCAACGCAGTCACCACTCTGAGAAAAGAATCTACCTCTGACATCTCCACTAAACCTTCCTCCAATTACCTTAAAATTGTGCCTCCTCGTGATACACATTTCCATCATGGGGAAAAAAAAACTCTGGTCATCCACTCGATCTGTGCCACTCAACATCTTGTACACCTCGATCAAGTCAGTTCTCATCGCTCAAATGAAAAAAGACCTATCTCTCTCAACGTTTCTTGATAAAACACTCCCTCCAGTCCAGGCAGTATCCTGGCAAATCTCATTTGCGCCCACTCTGAAGCTTCGACATCTTTCTGGTCATAAGCTGACCAGAACTGAACACAAAATTCCAAGTGCGATCTAACCTGGACTCTATAGAGCTGCAGCATAACCTCACGGTTCGAAAACACAATCCCCCTGCTAATAGAAGTCAACAAACGATACATCTTCTCAACATCCCCACCGAATTTGGTGGCAACGTTTCGGGATCCGTGGAAATGGATCCCAAGAGCCCTGTTTTCCTCCTCACTGCCAAGAATCGTCCGTCCAATCCTGTATTCTGTGTTCAAATTTTATCGTCGAAAGTGAATGAATTCATATTATTCCAGATTTAACTCCATCTGCCAGTTATTTTCTCAGTTCTACATCCTGTCAATGTTTCGTGGCTACTGAAAACAAATCTCCACACTATCCACAATTTCACCACCACTCGTGTCATCTGATAACTTACTAAGTTATGCTTCCACTTCCTCGTCCAAGCCATTTATAAAACTCACAAAGAGCAGAGGTTCCATAAGTGATCCCTGCAGAACCAGAACACTTCATCCCCAGGGCATCAATGTGGACCTCAACAGTTTCCTCATTTCTCTTTCCCCACATCACCCCAGTTCTAAACGTCCAGCTCATCACTGTCCCCATGACTTGTCCTACCTGCCAATCTTCTTTTCCAACATTCCACTCCACCCTCCTCCCCGACCGATCACCTTCATCCCCTCCCCCACTCATCTATTGTAATCTGTGCTACTTTCTCCCCTCCGCCACCCTCCTCTCATTTATCTCTCCACCCTTCAGGCAATCTGCCTGTATTCTTGATGAAGGGCTTTTGCCCGAAACGTTGATTTTACAGCTCCCCGGATGCTGCCTGAACTGCTGTGCTTTTCCAGCACCACTAATCCAGAATCTGGTTTCCAGCATCTGCAGTCATTGTTTTTACCTGGAATACTGTTTTATATGATCGCTTCATAATTCATGAAATTGTCATGACACATGTCAGATCCCATGAGCAATTTTCTCTCACGTTGTTTGATGAGCATCTTTCAAGCTTGATCAATACTAATGTTGGTGGCTGAAGCAGAAATTGAGGTGTGTGATGGGGTAGTGTATATCTTAGTACACTCTCATTCACTATCGATTAAATGATTAATTGTTTTAGCACGTGCCGCATTTGCCAACAGCCCCTCGAACTGTATCTCCACAACTTTCTGAACTAGCCCTGCCTGGTTTTTGAGAGTTTCGTCACTTTAAACTGTTAATTCTTTCATGACTTGTCTAACCCTCTGCACGTTCTCATTCATACCCTGTCGGTTCAATAAAAATTGATGAAGAACGGCACAGCATTGACCCTTGTGACAGCGTCATCCTTCTGGTGTCGAGTGAGATTATGGCATCCCCCACATTTGGTGGCACCTGTGCCATCAAATGCTTTGTGCACCACGGCATTTTTCTAAATGTGTTACATTTGTTTCAATCGAGCGAGAAATGTTCTGGCGTTTGAATGCTTTACGTTATCATTTGTCAAAAACTGTGGAGCTGGAAAATCACTGCATGTGAAGTAGCATCCCAGTAGCAACACATTCGACGTTTTGGGCAGAAGCCCTTCAGTTGGAATGTGAGGATGGAGAACGGAGCTTAAAGGTAAATGGGAGGGGGTTTTGGAGCTAAGGTAAAGTATCTTAGAAGGCAATAGGAACATGGAGCTGGAGGTGATGTCGATTTGGTCGGTCGGAGCAAAGGTTGGAGCAGATATGTTGGAAGGAAGATGGATTAGTGGCAGAGTTCTCCAAGGTAGTACTGAGTTGGAGGGTTGGACCTGGAATTCAGTGAGGGGATGGAGAGTAGGAAACCGGAGAAATCGACGTTGATACTGTGGGGTAGGAGGATCCCTAGTCGGAAGGTGAGCCGTTCTTCATCCAGACGTCGCTTGGCTCGTGTTTGGCGGTGGAGGAAGGTCAGAACTGGGCCAAAACCTCTCACCTATGTTTAATAGTACTATTCCATGAACCGGTTTCTCGTTGGGATTGGTCATTTCTAATTCCCTTGGGCTTTTTCAGAGGAAGAAGTATGTGGTGTGCGTGAGGCAAGTGAAAAACCAACCTACAAAGATTGTACTGGTGCACCCATTTCCAAATGACCTCCACACAGCTATTTTTGCCCTTTCATATTAAATAGCCTGTTGTCCGTGGAGGGTATTGCAATGCATGCTGAAGGTGCATTCATCCGTTTTTCTACTTCTTTTTTGCACATACATTTCACAGGTCTGCCTGTAGACTGCAGATTCAATAAGTCTCTACCAGGAGATGGCATGAACGGAGCGCTAAAGTACGTTGACTCGTTATTTTGGCCTTTCCCCCTTGTAAGGCATGTCCCATCCCACGTATTGCGTGATAACAACGTCTCTCGTATTCCGTTATTGCACCAATGTGATCTCTAAAGGAACAGAACATTAAGGAGTTGAGCTGGAGAATGCATCCTGTCACAAAAAGAGCGAAAGGTGGACCCATTGCCTCTCAAAAGGCCATGGTGAGAAAACTGACAAGGTGAGGCAGCATCCAGAGAGTGCGGGAAATTGCGTGATGGAAATGGGGAAGGGAGAGGATAACATGTGTTTTATGGGGTACTTCCGCAGAAGTAACGGAAGTTAGAAAAGTTTTTTTTTAGCAATTGGACCAGGAGTGGTGCTGAAGAAGAAATTAAATGGTCTGTGATAGGGTGGAAGCTGCAAACTTTAAACGACACATGTTTTCATGGAAACAAATCTAAACGGATTGCTGACTGGGTCAGCAAGGAAAACAAGAGCCCAGGAAACGAGCAGGAGAAGACACGTTTTTTCGATCTGTTCCATCAGTCAGTATGATTGTGGCTGACTTCAGACTTCAAATCCAGCGTCCTTCCCATTTTCCATGATGCTTTGAGACACTATGAAGTTGTCGATTTCAATCTGAAATGAACTAATTGAGGGAGCATCCTCAATCCTCAGCGATATCAAATACCAAAGACTCCGAGATGATTTGAGGAAAAAGGCGTTCCCTCCTCTCACTCCTAAAAAAGCTTTTCCTTATCTTGAGATTGCGTCCGCGTGTTTAAGATTACCACACCTGCGGGAATAATGTCTCCGCATCTCCCCGATCAAGCCTCTGCCATTCAGGATCTTATATATTTCAATGGAATCGTTTCTCAATTTTCTGATAATTGAGGATATGGACACATGGCATGCAATATTGTCAGCAAATAGTGAAATTATTTTATAATTTATTCATGGGGTTTTGGCATTTCTGGCTGTCTGCTGGCTTTTGTTCCCCATACGTAGCAGGTCTGGAGGAAGCGGTGGGGAGTTGCCTTCTTGAACGGCTGGATTCCATTTTGTGCAGTTAAATACAAAGTGCTGTAAAGGAAGGACTTCCAGGATTTTCAAACATTCGCACCTTTTGGAATCAAATGTTTGTTCAAACCAGGGTGGTGAATGCTTTGATGTGAAAATTTCAACTGGGGTGTTCCCTATTTATCTGATTGAGCTTTACATTCCAGATAAGAGTGCTGTGTGTTAAGAAGTTGTTTAGTATGGGATTTCTGCTGTGTATCTTGTCTATGGTACGCGCTGCTGCTACCAGTGGTGTAGACAGGGAATTTGTAGCTGTGATGCTGAGCAAGCTGCACTGCAAGTTTATTCTCCCTAAATATTGAACGCACATCTGCTCCATGTGGTTACTCAATGCCTTATTGGCAATTTTATTTTTTTGTTTAGATTGGTTACTTTCTTGCAGGCTTAAAAATAAACACAAAACTGTGGATAGCCTCAGCTGGATGGAGAGAACAGATGCAGGAAAACAGCAGGAGTCATTCCTTGCCCATTAGAAAAGGAGTATTGTCGAGTTTCTACTCCTTCTTATCCTTTCATTCCTTTCCTCACGTGGACTCCTCGTTCCATTATTTGCTGCATCTAATCTTGTTTCTTAATTACTTGGATTTATTCATTGATTGAATTATTTTCATAACTGGATATTTAGCAGCATACTTTATCTGGTCTCTGAACTTTTTCTGTGTCACCACATAAATACATGCATTTGTGCAGCAGCTTAAGTTCCGCAGCATAAATACAATTAGTTGAAAGAGACGATAAACAGCATAATCCAAGGAATAACCAACATTAAAATAATATAAAATACAGCCCAACCAGAGGAGTATGAAGCTGGCTGATATGGCAAAGAGTAAAATCACAGACTTCTTTCTGCTCTCTATCTCTGGATCGTTCTCTATTTTTCTCTGATTCCCCAATCCCTCACGCACCTTAATACCCTGGAAGATGTGTCTGACAGTCAGAACATTGAGAAAGAGAAGAAAAATGAATGGGAACATTGGTGTTAAAAATTGTTCAAAATATCTGAAACTTATCCACCGACGGTCGTTATAATAACTGAACCAGACATGACAGTACCATTGAATGTTGTTGATAATCTTTCCAGGTTTATGTCGAAAGTACGTAGGAATGTTCTTTAACGAGAAGAAAATAGAGATGATTGCGAGAACCCTCATTGCAGTTTTCTTTGTGCAATACGTAGTTTTCATCTGATGAAAACAAATGGCAACAAATCGATCGAAAGAAAAGGCAACAGTGAACCAGACAGAACAGTCAATGGTCAGGTGGTGGAGGACTGCAAACCGGAGTGATGCTCAGGAAACAAAGTGGATAATAAAATATTTGGAATCGGATAAGTACGACGTAAAAAAAAATGAACAGTAGAGCAGACGTTGCCATGGCCACCAGGTAGATCGTGCTGCATGTGGAAAGACCACATTTGCCCCGAGCTAAAATTACAATCACCACGAGACTAACTGTCAGAGAAAGGACAAGAAGAGATTTCATTTTGCTGATTGAGCATTATTCATGCAGACTTTACGTAATAACACAGAGATGATTGTTGTACTCTGTAATATAAAGTTTAAAGGATCTGAACCATATAACAGAAAACGCATTCTAAATGGATCATTTGCACTTGTAAAAGACATAGGGAAGAACATGATCAGCCGATTGCTCATGAAAACACGATTATGTATTTTCTTCTTGCTGTCGGCAGTGGTTGATTTCATATGCTTCATAGACTAAACAGACTTGCTGGGGTTTCCCATATGACCACAACATCCACCACAAAGACCATTTGGATCAGTTAAGCAAAGAATGGGAGAAACCCGACAGACGTATGGGATTGCAAAACTTCTGCATTTGTTTGGAAGCCAACGTTTGTCCCTGATCAGATTAAACAATATTTTATCTTACTGTATATTGGCACAGACCTCTTACTTACCTAATGCATGATAAATTGTGCTAACCATTGTGCAATCACAAGAAAATATCTTTTATTTGGAAATGATGTTGGAAGGAAAATCATTGCTGAGGCAGATACAGATTTTGGGACCTAGTATATGACCCTGAATAGTTGCTGCAGCGATGTTCGACAGTTGAGATAATTGCGTTCCATCAGCCGAAACCATTTTCACCTGTGGTCTGGATGAAACCAGGGAGAATGAGATTACCAGAATGTGATCTCATTTAGTTTTTTTTTGTGGGCTGCCTTATTGTGAATCACTATTTGTGATTTGTATGTGAAAGAATTGAATCTTTTTACAGGAACTAAAATTTAACTGTAAAAATAAGCACAATTCATTGATAAACAGACGCCAATCCTACTGTAAATGCAAGGCAAGCAGTCCTAAGTGTGGCGCAAGACAGATTTAACATGTGAATATTGGGAAGGTCAGAGGTCATCGTACAAAATGCAACAAGCAAGTGACAGAGTTTGAGCCCCAGAGAGTAGGAATCTTTTCCATTATGACGATAAAAGAAGGGAAATGCTTATAAATCAGGAAATTGGATTTGTAAGCTGTGAAGTAACATGGAGTATGGCAGATGGGTAGAGAATACACAGCGCTTTGTGATGTAATTACTGAATTCAGTTATTTGTTGAAACAGCCTTGTTTTCATATTGCTATTCCTATTTTTATTTTTATATGATGCCTTAACACTGATTGATGCACAGTTCTCATCGAGAGCTCTTCCTCCGAATGAAACCACACATCACAAAGAGTAGGGCAGCGATCTCTGAACAATTAACTGTAGGCAGATTATGAATTGCAGTTTTAACAACTGATAATCTTATTCTAACCAGATACAGATGGCAAGTCGTGACAACATTTCAATAGACAATAGACAATAGACAATAGATGCAGGAGTAGGCCATTCTGCCCTTCGAGCCTGCACCGCCATTCAATATGATCATGGCTGATCATTCCTAATCTGTATCCTGTTCCAGCCTTATCTCCATACCCCTTGACTCCACTATCTTTAAGAGCTCTATCCAATTCTTTCTTAAATGAATCCAGAGACTAGGGCTCCACTGCCCTCTGGGGCAGAGCATTCCACACAGCCACCACTCTCTGGGTGAAGTAGTTTCTCCTCATCTCTGTCCTAAATGGTCTACCCCGTATTTTTAAGTTGTGTCCTCTGGTTCGGCATTCCCCCATCAACGGAAATATGTTCCCTCCTGCCAGAGTGTCCAGTCCTTTCATAATCCTATACGTTTCAATCAGATCCCCTCTCAGTCTTCTAAACTCAAGGGTATACAAGCCCAGTCGCTTCAGTCTTTCCGTGTAAGGCAATCCTGCCATTCCAGGAATTGACCTCGTGAACCTACGCTGCACTCCCTCAATAGCCAGAATGTCTTTCCTCAAATTTGGAGACCAGAACTGTACACAGTACTCCAGGTGTGGTCTCACCAGGGCCCTGTACAGCTGCAGAAGCACCTCTTTGCTTCTATATTCAATCCCTCTTGTTATGAAGGCCAGCATGCTATTAGCCTTCTTCACGACCTGCTGTACCTGCATGCTTGCCTTCATTGACTGGTGGACAAGAACACCCAGATCTCTCTGAACAGCCCCTTTACCTAATTTGATACCATTGAGGTAGTAATCTGCCTTCCTGTTCTTGCCACCAAAGTGGATAACCAGACATTTATCCACATTAAACTGCATCTGCCATGCATCTGCCCACTCACCTAACTTGTCCAGGTCACCCTGTAATCCCCTAACATCCTCATCACATTTCACCCTACCACCTAGCTTTGTGTCATCAGCAAATTTGCTAATTTTATTGCTGATACCATCTTCTATATCATTTACATATATTGTAAAAAGCTGCGGTCCCAGCACGGATCCCTGCGGTACCCACTGGTCACTGCCTGCCATTCCGAAATGGAGCCGTTAATCACTACCCTTTGTTTCCTATTAGCCAACCAATTCTCTATCCAATCTAGTACTTTGCCCCCAATCCCGTGCGCCCTAATTTTACTCACTAACCTCTTGTGTGGGACTTTATCAAAAGCTTTCTGAAAGTCCAGGTATACTACATTTACTGGATCTCCCTCGTCCATCTTCCGAGTTACATCCTCAAAAAATTCAAGAAGATTAGTCAAGCATGATTTCCCCTTCATAAATCCATGCTGACTCTGTCCTATCCTGTTACTATTATCCAGATGTGCCGTAATTTCATCCTTTATAATAGACTCCAGCATCTTTCCCACCACTGAGGTCAGACTAACTGGTCTATAATTTCCTGCTTTCTCCCGCCCACCCTTCTTAAAAAGTGGCACAACATTAGCCGCCCTCCAATCCTCAGGAACCGACCCCGATTCTATTGAACTCTGGAAAATAATCACCAGCGCATCCACGATATCCCGAGCCACCTCCTTCAGTACCCTGGGATGCAGGCCATCAGGTCCCGGAGACTTATCAACCTTCAGACCTAACAGTCTCTCCAACACCAAATCCTGGCAAATAGAAATTCCCTTAAGTTCAGGTCCTTCAGCCACTGTTACCTCAGGGAGATTGCTTGTGTCTTCCCCAGTGAACACAGATCTGAAGTACCCATTTAATTCCTCTGCCATTTCTTCGTTCCCAGTAATATATTCCCCTGCTTCTGTCTTCAAGGGCCCAATTTTTGTCCTAACCATTTTTTTGCCTTGGACATACCTATAAAAGCTTTTACTATCCTCCTTTATATTCTTGGCCAGTTTACCTTCGTACCTCATTTTTTCTCTGCGTATTTCCTTCTTACTAATCTTCTGTTGTTCTTTAAAAGCTTCCCAGTCCTCCGTTTTCCCGCTTATCTTCGCTAAGTTATACTTTTTCTCTTTTAACCTTATATGTTTCTTTACTTCCCTCGTCAGCCACGGCCGCCCATGTCTCCTCCTGGGATCTTTCTTCCTTTTAGGAATGAACTGATCCTGCATCTTCTGCATCATACACAGAAATATCCGCCATTGTTCCTCCATGGTCTTCCCTGTTAAGGTATTGCACCATTGAACTTTGGCCAGTTGCTCCCTCATAGCTCCATATTTCCCTTTATTCAACTGAAATATTGTCACTTCAGATTGTACACACTCCCTCTCAAATTGCAGATTGAAGCTTATTGTATTATGGTCACTACTTCCCAATGGCTCCTTCACTTCGAGGTCACTGATCAATTCTGGTTCGTTACACAATACCAGATCCAGAATCGCCTTATCCCTGGTCGGCTCCAGCACCAGCTGCTCTAAAAATCCATCTCTGAGGCAATCCACAAAGTCTCTTTCTTGAGGCCCGATACCATCCTGATTCTCCCAGTCTACCTGCATGTTAAAATCCCCCATAACAACGGTCGTAACATCTTTGCGACAAGCCAATTTCAGCTCCTGATTCAACTTACATCCGACATCCAGACTACTGTTTGGGGGCCTGGAGATGACTCCCATGAGGGCCTTTTTACCCTTAGTGTTTCGAAGCTCTATCCACACTGACTCTACATCCCCTGACTCGAGGTCCCCCCGCGCAAGGGACTGAATATCCTCCCTTACCAACAAGGCCACCCCACCCCCTCTGCCCGTCAGTCTATCCTAACGATAGCACGTGTAGCCTTGAATATTCATTTCCCAGGCCCTGTCCCCATGAAGCCACGTCTCAGTTATCCCCACAATATCGTATCTGCCAATTTCCAAAAGAGCCGCAAGCTCATCCACCTTGTGTCTAATGCTTCGTGCATTCATATATAGAATTTTTAATTTTAGAATTTCCAACTCTATATCCATACTTATTCATGTTCAGATAAGACATCAGTGTAGCCATTGTTTCACAACATGTCCTAACCTTGATGGAAGATTAATCAGCATCAAAAACATTGCTTGAATCAACATGATATGTCTTAATGGCATTTTGTTGAATGACCGTTCTTACTCTCGGAAAATATTGCATATGTTTAGCTTCAATGGGGCATTTCACTTTGTAAACTTAGCATCAAACATAATCAACCGGTTGCGAATATTTTCCTCGTAGCAAACCACAAACCATTGTATATTTACAAACTGCATTAAGAACTTCCTCACTGGACAGTACAGAAATGAGGAAGGTCATCCAAACGAAGCATTCTCTATTTCATATTCTTATAGTCATAGTTACCTTTGCTGTCAGATACTATGAATCATTCTTTTCCCCACAAACAGCTAAATTCGCAGTCAGAGATACTTCTGCATGCTGAAGAACGCTGTGGTAAATTATTCCGCTCCATTTAATAATTCCCACTCAGCATAATTTTCTTTTGAGTGATGCTCCCAGTTGCGCTTTCACACTCTGGTCATTTGTTCCTCTTTAGTTAGGAAATCACTTTCGGTAAAATTCTATTTGAAGATACTCACTGAATCACTCTGTCACTGGAATTGGGTGTCAATTTATTGACCCACATGCAATGTAGATCTACAGTAAAAGATACTCTTTGCAAAACCTACAATTGGAGTCACAAGTAGTCTCCTCTCAGTGCTCCACACTTCCGACAATGCTGCATTTACAGGTCTCCACAGAAACGCAAGAATGCTGCGTAAAAATTTTCTTTTTGAGCAGTTACCCACACTCAGTGGAATTCGACAATGGAATATCCTCCTAGTACCATGTGGCCACTGGAGCCAGGGGATCCGGACTGAAGTTCGTGATCCTTGTTCAGTACAATTACACAATCAGTAAGCACTTCAAACAGAGTCATTCCTGGAGATCTAGATCAATTGGACACAACATTCCAGTCAATCGGGGGATAATATAGAAAGCTGCAGACAACTTAGAAGTTACACGACAGAGATGGTTTGGAAATATTAACCGCAAACATTAATATCACACATGAAGAATACGTACCGCCCCAGTCCGGTGCCCATTAAGTGGAGGGATTAATCACCTCACTTTAAACAGTTATTCGAAAAATATGAAACATTTCATCGAAGCAGAAGTTGCTGAACATGCTGAACTGCGCTGGGTGGGGTCAATGCCCAGAATGGTCATCCACACCCAGCACAGTTTTAGTCATAAACAAGTTCCCACATAATAAACACAGGTGAGTAGTCATTCCCACTCACCTCTGCTTTCTGATCATTCAGAGAACAAGGAACATGTGACGTTATTCGGAAGTAGATTGGCTCAAATCGGCCAACAAGATCTTGAACTGTATCGATATGGCATCGATATAGCAAAGTAATTATACCTGTTGGCATTTATATCTCTGTATAAATTTGTCTGTGTGGTGTTAATCAAAATCACTGCTTTGACAGACACGGTGCATGAAAGTCGAAATGATGCCCCACACCATGTGGCAAAGAGCGTCATTCAAAGCAGCGTCCACAAAACGGTACATATTGTTGTAGCAGTGCGCTGCTGATGGATTAGAAATTAATTGGTGACCCTGATACGTTGTCTAACTCACCAATCCCCTTAATTCTGAACATCGGCACACGCAGCAGGGCTACATTTTACTCCGTTTGCCAGATATTCTTGAGCCTTATTGGAACCTTGGAGCAGTAAAATAATCTGAAATATCTTAAATTGTACTTCTGTCACCCCAAACCGACTTCTCTTCCATCAGTGAAAATATGTTGTCCCATACAATCTCCAAAGTTCTGAGTCCTCTGGCTGGGGTACATAAACAGGAATTTCTCAAAATTGACAGAGACCTGCAGTCCAACTTATAACACGACGGTTTCACAGTGAATTAGTCTAAATTATATCCAGGATGTTCACCTCCAAAATGTCAGAACCGGAAAAATAACAGTGACGATAATAAAAATTATAATAAATATAAACGTAAATGCAGATCAAATACGGAGTAACAATCCCAATCAAATGCCCTTATATAACATTCATATAGACCAGTATTGTTTGGGGAA
Organism: Chiloscyllium punctatum; assembly: GCF_047496795.1. Lineage (NCBI taxonomy): Eukaryota > Metazoa > Chordata > Chondrichthyes > Orectolobiformes > Hemiscylliidae > Chiloscyllium > Chiloscyllium punctatum. The sequence continues at coordinate 45,722,013 of NC_092773.1, read as the reverse complement.
CATCGAAATATATCACAACAAAGGGCAAGTTGGGAAATATCTTGTTTGACAATCCTGTTTCACCACTGTTGGATTGCTGTTGCCACAAAATTCAAGATCTCATTATTTTTCATATTCGACTCCGCCCTAAAGTACTGTGCATCTTTTTTTTTACAAAAGACACTACTCCCATGTCTTTTGTGGAAACAAGCAATCCAGAAATACACATCACATTTGGAACCCTGGGCTCAACACCTCTCCCAGCAATCTCTCCTCACATATATCGAAGCCCCACACATCCCCTGATTGACGAAAACACATAAGATTTTCAAAGCCATCTGTGCTGACACTCACTTATCACTCCGTAATGACCTACTCAAACAAACCATTGCCCACCTGGTATCTGCTCTCGCATTTGGAACAAGATGCCTGAGAACGATCTACCAACAAAATACCTTTGTATCAAGGAATTCGAAACACCTTACTCAGAGGTTACTAAAATGCAGGTCGTTACAAAAACCAGCTGACAGATAGTAGGGTTTGAACTACCACAGAGAGAGATCGCTCTTCATCAACACTCTCTCGACCAGCCAGGGCCAGTGCTCATTCAAACGCCATCAGTGTGGCCTCAGTGCCAACCCATTCTGCGCCGAATAGAGAAGCAGACAATGCTGCAGATTACTGAAGGGACTCCTAATCTATAAACTATTCACTTTAAAATCAGTAAATGGGGACATTGTCATCTGCCATCGGTACTTGCCATGCTAAATGGAAATGAAATAACTATTAATCATAGAGTGAAAATAAGTGTGATTTAATGCAGAGACTTGTAAAACTGAATTGGTTCAAGACTTACCAGGAATACCAAAAATGGCTAAGATGGTATAGTATAGTTTTTCGATCATTATCCTTGGAATATACATTTTGCTGTTTGTGAAATAGCCCCTGACGTCCTGCTGCTGACAGTCTGTCTGAATTGGAGAATTACCTGGCGCTGACACAGTTCAAAAAAATTTATTTTATATCATGTGGTGCCCCACTGGGAAACATTGAATTTTTATCCAACACTTTTCACAAACAGTTTGTGACGGAAGGTTTATTTTAAATTTGTGATGTCATTAAGATTTAAGCCTGTAATTGTAAGACCCCAAAGAGTCGATTAATCTGATCCTGTTTGATCTCAAATATTAATTGTCAATCTTCTTCAAACTTCAATGCTTGTAGAAAATCATATACAGATCGTCCCATCAATACCAAAATATTTTTCGATATTCTTTTCAGTGACGGCATTCATTTTTGCTGAGGCTTTTCAGTCATTCAACAGTTCGTGCGGTGGACTATTTTCCTTGTTAATCCAATTTTACAACACATTTGGGAAATTCTATCTGTGAATGAGCACTCTCAATCAGAATCTGAAGCTGATAGAAACCACAAGTGCTGGAACGTGTACTAAGTGATATAGTTCGCAAGAAAAAGCAAAAATTAAACAGGAAAGAATTTAAACCATTGACTCCAGAATCCAGAAAGACAGTATGACCCTTCGACCCGTCGTGTTCATTCCACCAAAATGAATCTAAATCTACATTAATCCCACTTTCCACCACTTGGCCTATACACTTGCATGTTATGACATTTCAAACGCTCATCCAAGTAATTGCAAAAGTGGGTATGATTTCCCATCTCAAACATCCTCCCAGACAGTGCATTTCAGATAAGTAGCATCCTCTGGACGAAACGAATTTCCCTCATGTCCACTCTAAACCTCTTGCCTTTAGCTTAGAATTATGCAACCTTATTCCTGACACTTGGACTGAGAGAAACAACTGCTTTGGATTCACACTGTCCATGCCCCTTATAATTTATACACCAGCTCTAGATAAAGCACGCCGAACTAATCCACCCTCCCTCTGCACAGCTAAATTGTTGCACACTGAGCACCATTCTGGTGAATCTCCTTTGCACTTCCTCCAGTGTAGTGTCCAGAACTACTCACAATACTTCAACTGTGTATTAAACAAAGTTCTGTACAGCGTCAACATGCCCTTTCCATTTATAATCCTCCCACATTTCTCATAAAGGTAATATGCCCAAAATGTCGTCTTTCCAGTTCCTCGGATAATGTCTGTTCTGCTGTGCTCTCCCAGCGCCACACTGTTTGACCCTGATCTCCAGCATCTGCAGTCCTCACTTTCTCCTTATAATCTGTGCAACGACTGAAAAAGGCGAGTGTCCTATAAGCATTCTAAACTACCCCAGTATCCTGTCATTCCACCTGCAGGGATCTGTCAACAGCACCTCAAGTCCTTTCGGATCCTCAGATCTTCCTAATGTCGGACTATTCATTGAGTACTCCCTTTTCTGGTGACTGTGTTTCTCTTAAAGTGCATCACCGACCATTTCAGAAGGATTACATTACAACAACCACTCATCTGCCCATCTGACCAATCTATCTATTTCTATTTCTCACCTAAGAATATATACCTCCCTAACAACGACACTAACAGCATCATCAAAAATCGTATTTTTCATTCCAAATCTCATCAACTGCATCTACCCATTCTCCAGCCACACCCACTCCGTAAAACACACACACACACACACACACACACACACACACACACACACACACACACACACACTCATCGATATCATTTATAAACATTATAAACAGTGAGGGAACGAGCACTGATCCCTGTCGGACGCGATTGGACACCAGTCTCTTATTACACAAGATGACTCTATGAACACTCACTGCCCACTCTCACAGAGCCAATTTTGGAGCCAAACTGCAAAATTGCTCTGGATGCCGTGTCCTTTTTAACTTTATTCTCAGTTCCCCATGTGCGACCTTGTCAAAGGCTTTGCTCAATTCCATATGAATTACTTCAACTGCCCTTCCCCTATCTACAGATCTGGCCACCTCATCGAAACACTTCACCAAATTTATGAGGCATGACTCCCTCTGACGAAACAATCCTGACTATCCATGCTGAAACCATTCCGCACGAAATGGACATTAATTCTATCCTTTGTTTTTTTCTCCAATTGTGTCCTGAACATTGATGTGAAACTCAGTAGCCTGTTTTTCCTGTTCGATCTCCACCTCCCTTCTTGAAAAATGGAAACACACCAGCTGTCCTCCAGTCCTCTGGCACCCCCCACCTCCCTCCTCCCCACCCCACCGTGGCTGAGGAGGAATTGAATGTTTCAGTCAGAGTCCCTGTAATTTTTTCCTTTTTTCTCCTGGTCACGTATCCTACGCATATCAAAACGTTGACTCATTTAATGTCTCCAAAATTTACAATGTCTGCTCGCATCATATAAATGGTGAGAGATTGAGCGAATTTCGTTTTTTTAACCCTTCCACTTCCCATTCGGATTCCCAACCATACAAAGGGAGGACAAAATGTGTTCCAAGCACCTTGATTTCCGAATTTTATTTTTTTGAATACACACATTGCAAAGTCATTTCAGACTAAGTAAAAGCCGATTTCCTAACAAGAGAATTGTAAACTGTGGAAGCAGGCAATTTGTATGAACGATTCCACACCGACTCATTGTACAGCATCACACTTGACCCACCCTTTACCCTATCGTTGTGACGTCTCATTTCCCTTGTCTAATCCAACTATCCTGCACATCACTGCACACTATGGGCAGAATAGAACGTCTCGTCCAGTCAATCTGCACTTCACTGGACTCTGGGTGAAAACTGAATTCCCCAAAACCCAGACAGAGACTGCGGGAATATGCGACATCTCCACAAACAGTCGCAGAGGGTGGAAATAATCCTGGTCCCTGGTGCTGTGAGGCAGAAGTGCTAACCACTAAGTCACTGTATAAAACACTCATAATTCAGAAGAAAAGTTTAGGTGTTTTACGCACTCTCTCTTTCTCAGTCTCTCTCTCTCTCTCTCTCTCTCTCTCTCTCTCTCTCTCTCACACACACACACACACACACACTCCAATTCAAATGTATTTTTGCATTCTTCTTTTAATACTTAACACTTTCCTTTGCATGGGGAAACAACTCCTCTGACCATCAATAATTTCTTCTTACTCACTGAGCAAATACATTGAGCCATCTTGATTTTCTCTTCATTGTTCGCAGTCAATGGTAATGTCATTGCCTGGCCTTATTTTGACTGCATTCACATTTTCTCGGGATCAAGTAGAAGCAAGTTAGTAATTCGCGAAATAATAATAAAATTTAAATCTTTATTGAGTAGTGGCAAAAAACTTTCAAGTTGGTCTCAAATTCAGGCAGGAAACCAGCTTTGAATCCGTTCATTTTATGACTTTTAATATTGACATAAAGCTGTGATGAATTGAAGTGACAACCCATCGAATTCATAAATGTCCTTTAGGGAAAGAAAACTGCTGTTCTCAGTCAAATTGGGCTCCATGTGTCTCCATGCTCACAGAAATTGATGTTGTTTTCGGAGGTTCATCATATCAGCTCAAGGCCCACACTGCATGAGTTCCTCAGGATTGTGTCCTTGACATCACTGTCTTTTGTTACAGTACAACTTACCTCTTGTCAATTAAAAGTGCCATAAGTTAGACTGTTTGCGAATAATTGCACAATCCTCAGCAGTATTCCTGGATACTGCAGCACTCCATGCCGCAATGATGCAAATTCTCAGAAACATCCAAGGCTGTGCTGATCAGTGCCAATTATAATGCATACCACACAAATGTCAAACAATACGAGATTATTAAAGTTCCACCTCTTGACATTCAGAGGCTTGGCTGATTGTGAACCATTGTGATCAACAACCTGGAGTTACTATTGAGCAGAAAATGAATTGGACTCACAGTTTTAATGCTGTGGCTCCAAGAGAAGGTCAGAGGGAACTAACACTGCCATGGGTAATGCATTACATAACTCCGAAAGCCTCGCCACCATCTACTGTGCAAGGCACACATCAATTTTATTGGTGCCATATTTGGTAAAATATCTGCATGCATGCATTCCATCCACCACCGATGTTCAGTGAACGCATTATGCATGATGCACATTACACATCTGCTGATGTTCCTTCGACAGCATCTTTGAAATAACGACTGCCATATTTCCAAAGACAAATGCAGTAGATTCACGGGGACACCTCTCGCTACATGTTTCCGACCAAGACATTCACTATCTTGATTTTAATTTACCTTTCTTCAAAAAATTTGCCATCACCCCAATGGACAATAAAGCTGCTCTCTGATTAGTTAGAAGTGACAGGTTGTGAGTTTAGCCTGAGGGTTACCATGAACTAGGTGAGTGGAGAGGGTGGGAATTTAGGAACTTCATGGTGATATCAGCCAGTGTGGAAAGTGACCCACACTGTTGCTCCCGCTCTACATCGCAAAAACAGCAGTCCAGCCAGCGATGCTGCAGGAGTTCAGTTCGCACATTTGGTGTGACAGCGGCTGTGAGGTATAGAGAGGTGAGGTCATCCTCTGTTCAATATCACTGCCAGTTATCTCACTGTCTGACAGAACAGCCCTCTGTATCTAAGACGATTCCTTCGCTGTCCCACTTTCAAAATCCTGGACATTCCCTCTCTCCTGTCCCCATCACACCTTAGACGATTTTTTCCAACACTGTAGCGACTGTAGTGGCAAAGGAAAGCACCTACAACGGCATAATGAAGGGAAGTAAATTTTGGACCATCCATTAAATACCAATCCAGCTGACTTAAATGATGAAACATGCCTGATAGCCATGTCTATGACTACCAGAAAATTCAGATTAATGTAAAGGTAAAATCGTTGGATATGTAAACATTTGGCAGATTTTTTCGTGTGGAGACGGAGTAAGTGAATATGCGTGCGAGCGTAAGAGAGACAGTGCGTGAGAGAAATGGCACGTCAATTGCTGAACTCAGTTAAATGTCATTTTGACTATGAGGAAATATATTGAGCAAAGACCACTGCTGGCTGAATTTTCTTTGCAAGTTTTCGACACTCTGAAGGGTTTTCAGACATGAATGTCCGAAAGTGGTTAGTACATGTCACACGTCAGCATGTACCTGCTTCTAATCGCAGAGATAGTTTATGATAATCCTAAATAATCATCTGATGTTTGCGCAGTCCTTGTGTCTCAGATGAAAATATCGTTCTCATGATCCAAGTTTGGTCACTGTTTGTGCCGAGAGTAATAAAACATAGTGTCCATATCAAATTGCATACTGCTATTGCAATAATGATATTGGTAATCAGCATTTATGCTGCAGTTGTATTAGAAAAGTACTGTTATCCATGCTGGGTGACACAACTATCGGGAGAGAAGAGTACATTATCCAGTGAGGAGTATTACAATCAAACCGACATTGAATGATTACTGTTAGTGCAAGGATATGATGACTCAGTGGTAAGCACTGCTGCCTCACATGTCAGGGCCTCAGTATCGAGTTCACCATCGCGCGATTTTCTGTGTGGAGTTTTCACATCCTCCCCGTGTCTGTACGTGTTTCTTTCATGTGCACCGGTTTCCTCCCACAATCGAAAGATGTACAGGTGAGGTGCTATAGTCAGGGGTAAATGTTGGAGAATGGGTCTGGTAGGGTTACCCTTCAGACGGTTGGTGTGGACATCTTGGGGAATGACAGGCCTGTTTCTACATTGTAGGAATTCTACGGATTTATGAAGGAGATAGGGAACGAAACCTTGGTCAATAGCTGATTCAAGCCAATATGTCTGAGAAGAGTTCCCATCGCTCGTACTTTGGAGATAGGTTCACTGCCAGTACTTCAAAAGTTCACTTTCCAATGGTAAGCATTGTCTTACTGATTTATGTCATGACATGGTCAACAATTCCTTTCAATGTCAAGTATAAAAAACAAATTAATAATACTTGTTAAGAGACTACAAATAATGGAACTATTTAGTTAACACAATTGGCTCCCTGGAGATTTGATGCTCGAATTAGAACCAGAATTAGGCTGTATTGTCACGCATCCTGAAGAATAAGAATACGTGAGAAAAGTAAACAGTCGACAATGCCGCATTCTCTGGTACCAAGTTGTTCACAAAACCAGAATTTTAAAAAAGCAACATTACTAATAACATAGCCAAAGAGGGCGCGGGTGTGGAGTGTAGGGGATACATCCGGACATTAAAGTTTAAATTGTTTCTCCATAAGCGTGTTTGCAACCACAAAAACGGGTACATGGACCTAGCCATGGCCTGGAGTATTGGTCAGCCAACGATTCTGCATTTAATAGGAAGGTGGTTGCTCTAAGAGGTTACAACGATAAGGAACGTTGTGCAGAATGGAAGATGAGGCAGTGAGAGGTAGATTTATGGGGATTGGAGGAGATAACAGTAATATTGAAGGGTGTAGGGAATGGTGGAAGTTGTAGCGATGACCAGAGTGGCAAGGATGAGAGGAGATTGCAGAGATAGAGAGGGCATGAGTATCTGAAGGAGATGACAGCTGGAGGCATTTTCAGAGATTTCGATGTTTGTCGGTGTTGCCGGATGTTCCATAGATGGACATTGCTGTTGCATGGAATTACACAACAAGGGAGGCTCTTGGGTTGGAGTATGTGACAGACGTATTCAGAGAAGGTGTGTATGGACTTGAGCAGATGATGAGAAAACGAAGCGTTGTGGGGTTAGAGTATATCATTGAGCTATAGAATGATATATGTTGTGGAGCTGGTTCCCTATATATGGAGGAATGTAGCTGCTGGAGATCATTACTGAGATATGGAAAAATGTTAGGGCTTTTGTGGTTTCCAATGATAGAGAGAGATGTAAATGCTGGAAGAAGTGAAGGAAATAGAGAAGAATGTCGGTTTTCTCGGAGGTAACAGAGATCGGCTGGGTGTTTGTGTTCGCAAGTGTTCCAGAGATCAGGTGTCGACATGGGCCTGACTGATTTAATTTGACTTACTGTAGTCAGATATACCTAAGTACAGTGAAAAGCTTTGTTTGCGAGCAGCATTTGGTTGATCATAATAATCAAGAGCATACGCATCATAGGTTGCTTCGATAAAGTGAGGCACAATGTTTTCATTGCACAAGCGATGCATGAAGCAAATTTAATATTAACAAGATGAGCACAAATTGAAGTTAGGGAGTCCATCCAACATTCTAATTACAGCAGGGAAGAAGCCGCTCTTGAAACTGATGGTGCCTGATCATGCGTCTGCATCTTCCCGTTGAAGAAAGATGTTGTAGGAGAATATCACCAATGTCGGAGGGAGCATGATTTTGTTTGCAGTCTGACAAATGGTGATGAGCTGTGCAAATGGAGTCCATGGATGAAACCTTGGATTTCCTGGTGATCTTGGCACTGCACACGACCTTCTGTAGTTTCTGACAGTCCTCACCGGAACAGTTGCCGGCCGAAGCCGTTATGCACCATGATACTGTGCTTTCCAGGTGCTTCTGTAAAAGATCTTGAGATTCTAATGGACATGGCGAACTTCCTAAGCTGCCTGAGGAAGAAGTGGTGTAGTTGTGCCTTCTTCACCATTGCATCTATATGAGCCGTCCAGGACAGGATGTTGGTTATCGTCGGTCTGAGGAACTTGTCATTCTCAACCCTCTCATCCTGCTCTGCTTTGATGCAGATGAAGTCACAGATAAATGAAGGTGTGCAGATTTGACAGGGATGTATGTCATGGTTAATGAGGCTCTAGAAAGGGAAACGTGTACGGGCTGGTGGAGTTTAGAGAGAGTGGGCAAGTTATAGGCATTGGAGAACTTGACAGGCAAACGGATGCAAGTAAGTGCTGAAGTAGGTGGCAGAGACAAGGATGAATGTTAGGCTGGAAGTTGTTACAAATATATGGAAGCATGTAGATGTTGGACGATTGTACAGGCGTAGAGAGTTGCAGTAATTGGGAGTTGCAGAGATAGGGAGGTGTGCAGGGGCTGGATTTGGTGACCGAGATATGGAGGCTTGTAGTTGGTGTCAAAGGTCATGGGGTAGTAGTGGACTGATGAAGGGGCTGGAGAAAGTTACAGACTTATGCAGGGGTGGAACTGGGTTTGGAGATCATAGACGTGGGATGTCAGACATATCGGGGCTGGACAGGGGTACAGAACTATGGAGGGTGTAGCTGGTGTCAGAGGGCACGGAGATAGGATCGGAGGGGTGTAGGGTCTGGAGAAGGTTTCAGAGAAATGGAGAGGTGTAGTTGGTGTTAGAGGTCATAGACGTGGGAGGGACGGACTGTAGGGTCTGGAGAGGGATGCAGAGGTATAGAGGGATGTAGCTGGTGTCAGAGCTCATGGAGGGTGGAGGGAAGGCGTGTAGGGTTGGAGAAGGTTACAGAGCCGTAGAGAACTGCAGCTGGTGTTCCACGTCATATTTGTGGGAGCTGAGGGGTGTGGGGTCTGGAGAGCTTTAATGGGATTTGGAGGGCTGTAGCAGGTTTCACAGGTCATGGAGAAAGGTTAGGAGGGATGTAGGGGCTAGAAACGGTTACACATCTATGCAGAGGTGAAGCTGGTGTCAAAGGTGAGGAAGTGGGAGGGGAGTGGTTTTGGGGATGGAGCAAGTTGCAGGGATATGGGTGGGGTGCAGATGGTGTCCGAATTCGTGTTTGTGGAAAGAGAGGGGTGAAACGTCTGGAAACGGTTAAGGAGATTTTGAAGGGTGTAGCTGGTGTCAGAGATTGCACGGTTAGGAGAGTAGGGGTATGGGGCATGAGAGGGTTCCAGTGATATGAAGAGGTGTAGCTGGTGTCAGAGGTGAAGGAGGTGGGGGTAGGGTTGTAGGAGGTGGAGAAGGTTAACAGATATGGAGAGGTACAGCTGGTGTGAGACATCATGGAGATGGGAGGGAAGAGATGGAGGGGTTGGAGAATGCTGCAGAGATATGGAGGTGTGTAGTTCTTGTCAGAGGTCATAGTGGTGGGAGCGGAGGGAGTGTACGGGCTGGCGAAGGTTACAGAGATATGGAGTGGTGTAGGTGGGGTCAGAGGTCATGGAGTTAGAAAGGTAGGGGAGAAAGCAGCAGAGGGCTATAGAGATATAAAGATGTGCAGCTTATGAGAGATGTCATAGAGATTGGTGGAGTTAGGTGTAGTGTCTGGACATTGTTTCAGCGATATGGGGGGTGTAGACGGGATAAGACGTCACAGAAGGGAGGGGTAGGGTGTAGGAGCTGGAGAAGGTTTCAGAGATATGGAGATGTATAGCTTGTGTTAGAGATCATAGAGGCTGAAATGGTGGGGTGGAGGGGGTGGAGATGTTTGAAGAGGTGTGGAGGTGTCAGAGTTCATCGAGGTCAGAGGGAGGGCAAGAGGAACTGTCGAGGGTTACAGAGATATGAAAAGGTGTGGCTGGTGTTCGAGATCATAGAAGTGCGAGTGGAGGGGTGTAGGGTCTTGAGTGTGTTGCAGACATATTGAGGGATTAAACTGGCATCAGAGGCCATGGAACTAGGAGGGCGGGGTTGAGGGTCTGGTGAAGATTACAGAGATATGCAGAGACGCAGCTGGTGTTGGAGGTCATAGTGTTGGTAGTGGAGAGATGTAGTGGCTAGAGGCGGTTACAGAGATATGGAGGGGTGTAGCTGATGTCAGATGTCAAAGAGGTGAGAGGAGTCCAGGAGCTGTAGAAGGTGCAGAAATATGGAAAGGTATAGCCGGTGGGTGAGCAATCAAAGAGGTGGATAACAAGTGTTTGGGCTGGAGAGGGTTAAATAGATAAGAAGGGGTTTAGCTGGGGTCAGAAGTCATAGAGGTTCGTCGGTTGTATGGGGGATAGTAGATTGTAGAATGGCGTTTGGTTACTAATGATGCGTTGCTGACACACACTGAGTATGTATTGTGAGAGTTTCCGTGTATGACGATATGTGCTGCAGGAGTCCATCACATTTTTAATACCTTCCTTGAGGAACAGGTCCAAGTTGCAGAATGACAGATCTCATGTGGCAAACCAGAAGTCATCAGCACATATTACCATAAGTCATAAATCCTTTCCCAAAGAATTCTTTCAAAAATCTTGCTCACCACGGATGCAAGACTTACTGGCCTGCAATTGCCAGTGATCTCCCGATTAAACTTCTTGAAAAGAGGAATCATACTCGTTCATCCCCTCCACTACAATTTTGCAGTGCAATTCCAGTGAAGAGTGGTGAAGCAAATATCATCGCAAGTCGCTTTGTAGCCTCCTTTCTAGCCTCCCGGATTAGCCTGGGATGAGTCTGATCTGGCCCGGGGGTGGGGGGGAGTGGTGGGGGTGTGGGGTGGGTGTCACCGATGTTAACGTTTGCCAAAATTTCCGGCACATCAACTTTGTTAGTCTTGATCTGTTCAAGCCTGTTTCCCACCCCTCAAATTCTCATTCACCACAAATTCCCCTTCCTTATTAAAAACCAAAGCGAAAAACTCATTAGGGCTTCCCCTCTCTCCACGAGAAAGTTCCCTACGTCATCCTTGACAAGTCCTACCTTCTACCTGATTATTCTCGGATAAGTTGTGTTATACCATTGCTTCCTCCATCTTACATAAGCTGCCATCTTCCTCTTGACTAGAAACTGTATTATCGTCATCCAAGGCCCCTTAATCGTACCCCTTCTTGCTTGACACAAGGAAACAAAAATCGTAAAATCGCTATTGACGTACTGGATTGCTATGCAAAAGACATAACTGGTGATGGTTTACTCTGAGGACAGATGATGGTTTACTCTGAGGACAGATGAACAGAGGAGTTGCAAAGTAGTACCATGACGGAGTTGAACCCCGATTGATGGCATGAAGAGGAACACTGGCACATGGCTCTAAAAAAGATTTTGGCTTTCAGAAATGTCTTCAAGGAGAACAATGTAAAGTTCATGTTCCAAAAACCGGCAATGTCTCTTGTCATTCGTGAAAGGAACTGTATTTTTGTTCCATCGAAGCACTCAAGACATCAAATAACGATTTAGATGAGCACTTAAAACATTAGAAAACACATGGCCAAGTTGGAAGTTGGGTTTAGTCTTGCGATCCTTGATGAAAGGCATTCATCTCAGGGGCGGAAGGGACTGTCCCATTTCTGTTAAAGGTCAGTGACTCAAGCATTTTGCAACTGAAAGAAAAGTCAAAAGCATTGTCAATAACAATTTTGCCAGCATTGTACGCACATTCTTTGATGCTCTATTTGTTGGGATTCAGCCCTCTCATTGATGATTCCTGGGTTTGATTCACAGTCAGGGAATGAGGATTTATTGCCAGAGGAAAAACTCTGAAAAACGAACATGACTTCATGACATTAAAAACATCAAAGGAAGCAGCTCTATCAGATTCCGTAAAAGTTTCAAATCAGAGATGAAAGCAAATGGAGATCATGCTGCAATGCATTGCCTTGGCATGTCAGACACAGTATAACAACAACAAAAAAATAATCCTTTTTGAAAATGACAAGTTATTTGCAGAGTTAACTTCATGCATGCAGAAAGTTTGATTCCCTTCTCGGAGAGCCGAGGAGCAGAGAGCCGAATATCAGAATGAGGATTACACATTAAAGACAGAGATGAGAAAGAATTTGTGAGCAAATTACTGAGGATGTTGGAATCAGTCCTGAAAGCAAAAGAAAATGTTGGAAATCACAACGGATTATGACACCCAGCATGGAGAGAAAGCAAGCAACTGTTTTCAGTCTTGGTGATACATCATCAGAGCTGATGTGAAGTGTGGAGGTGGCAGTATTTGTGCAAAAGTGCGAACATGAGGTCGTCTGCTGCCGGAGAAAAAATGCTAATACTGTTTATTAAGTGATTGGAATGTGAGAATGGAAGAACACTGGTGTCATTATGAACCCACTGCCATATCGATTACTTCCCTTTCTTTTAGTTTCCCTGCTGCAGTGTCTCTCACCATGACCTCTCCCCTCCCTACAGTCCAGTGTCTGTTCTTTCCAGATGGCAGTTAGACACACCATTGTTCGCAACTTCTAATATTCCGGTGGCATTCTGTACATGGGCTGTCAGGTCACTGTCATTAAGTATATGCAAGGCTGAGATCGACAAATTTTGAAACGGTAAAGACATGAACGCTTATGAAGAAAGGCAAGACGACAGTTCTGGATTGTCACGAGCTCTTTAGGTCTTTCCTGGCTACCTTGTAACCCTCAAGTGCCCTAACTGAGCCTTCACATCTCATCCTAACATAAGGACAGAGATGAGGAGATTGGTGGCTGTGTGGAATGCTCTGCCCCAGAGGGCAATGGAGGCCCAGTCTCTGGATTCATTTAAGAAAGAGTTGGATAGAGCTCTCAAAGATAGTGGAATCAAGGGTTATGGAGATAACGCAGGAAGAGGATACTGATTAGGAATGATCAGCCATCATCATATTGCAGGCTCGAAGGGCTGAATGGCCTACTCCTACTCCTATTGCCAATTGTGTATTGTCTATTGTCTATTGATTTAATTTTATAAGCAGAAATAGACCATTCATCCCAAGTCTGTTTCCGTCTGTGGGTGAAAATGAGGTTAAATTCATCGAGGGGGAGTGAGCACAAATTTGCCATATGAAAATTCAGTCCCATTCATTGAGCAGATTCTGATTAAAACGTGACAGGGAACTTATCATTGTGATGAGCATTTGGAACGTCAGATTGCATAAGGGTAGGAAATAAAGGATGATATGCCTTTTCCCGTTCTGTAAACCTCGAAGACTCAATCATTTTGGAGGAGAATCTTAACTTCAGTGAAACAAACCTCAAAGGCTGCGTCAGGACAAACGATGCAATGTTCCTTGTTGACATCCCTGGTTGTGCAATGCTTGGTATTCGGCGCTTGTGGCTTTGTAGCCCGAGTTCAATTTCTGGTCAGAAAAAAAGGACTCCTTTATTGCTGACATGCAGTTGAGATGGAGGAAGTCAAAAATCACATAGTGCCAGAGTATAGTCCAACAGATTTATTTGGATGCAATAGCTTTTAGAACGCTGCTCCTTCATCAGGTAGTTGTCAGGAAACTTTATCAGCCAACTGGTGGTTGAATTTGGATGTCACTAAAAGGATTCGCAGAGGCAGAAACCCACATCATCATCAGAGTTATTCAGCTGTAAATTTGTATTTCTAAGGCACAAAAGGTCAACACATAAAATTGGATGACAATCGTTCAGCGGTTGTTCTGCCTCGAGAACATGCAAAAAACTTGAGGGCTGTTGACACACCCGTGCATGGCACTCCTGCAGTAATCACTGCTACTCTCATTGTTAGGAAATTCTGCTCATATCGCCGTGGCCCGCATTCGATTCACAGTCAGGGAATGGCGAGTTTAGGAGTTTAGGGTGGGATACACAGACTTTTGCTAAGAGAACAGAATGGGGTTTGGTTTAAAGTACATTGTTAGGAGAACAGCGAGGGGATGAGTTCACAGTATGTGGAGGTTGGGTTTTCAGACAGGTGCTAGGAGTAGAGTGAGATTATGTGCAGGGACATTTCCTTCGAGAACACACTGAGGATGTATTCACAGATTTCAATGGATTATATTCTTGACAGTATGGAAGCAGGCCCTTCGCCCCAACAAGTCCACTCCAATCCTCCGAAGTGTAATCCACCTCGACCTGCTTCCCTCTGACTAGACCTGCTTCCCTCTGATTAATGCACCAAACACCATGTACAATTTAGCATGGCCAATCCACCCTAACCTACAAATCTTTGCATTGTGGGAGGAATCCGGAGAAAACCCAGGCAGGCACAGGACAATGCACAAACTCCACACAGACAGTCGCCAGAGGCTGCAATTGAACCAAGGTCCCTGATGTTATGAGGCAGCAGAGCTAACCACTGCACCACCGTGCTTTTTTTTAATATTAAATTTCAAAGTATTTGTACCAAAGAACGAGTAACATAGAGGCAAATGATGACATGTAACCCTCAGGTAGCCAGGGCAACAAGGCCATCAACGGTGGATATCAATAATCCAGCGGAGAACATTTTGCGGACAGACACAAAAGGAAAGCCAGTCTCATCAGTCCGCTTCATTGAAAGACATAGGTAGTGGTAACAAACTTCAATATCCTAGCGTGAAATTAGACTCAATTGAAGAGAGAGGAAGAGGGAACGGTTTGAAAACCCCCTTACGGCTTTTTGTTGTTAGGTCAATAATCGGGAAACAAAAACAAAATATCCCTTTCAGAATCCGACAGGTGTCACACTATGTGTGGACTGACAAATTTTGAGAGCTGCAAAACTCAATATTTTCGGGATTCACTTGCAACAGAGCTCTTGTAAACAAACTTGTATTCTGTTTTGGCGAGTGATTTTCAGAAAAAAACAAATAGTACAATTGACGAGGGATATAAACTGTTCAAGCATCCCTACAGAGTGGAAAAAGGCCACTTGATCCAAAAAGTCCAGACTAAGCTCAGCCCTTTTCACGTACCTAATTACTCAACATTTACTCAACATTTACCCTTAATAATGCCCATAACAGACCCGCAGTGGCCAGGAGAACGGAAAGGGTCTTGGACTGTGCTGCATTGGAGTTGATTTTCAACATGCCTCACCAAACGTATTGAATTCCATGACGATGTGACAAAACACATGAATGAAGGTAGAGCAGTAGATGTGGTGCACATGGTTTTCAACAAGGCTTTTGGCGCATTCTGCCATGTGAGATGCATTCAGAATGTAAGCAGTCATGGGATGCAAGGAAATTTTGCTATCTGCGGGCAGAATTGCTGGGTACAGAGACGACAGAGGGTGATAATGAAACCTAATACTCACGGTGTTCTGGAAGGATCTACTGTGGGACCTGCAGACTTTGCGATTTTTATGAAAGATTTGGATGAGGAAGTGGAAGTTTGCGTTAGACGGTTTGCCAATGAAAAGAAGCTTGCTGGCACAGTGGATAGTGTTGGTGACGGTTGCAATGTGACATTGACAGGATGTAGTACTGAACTGCGAATTTGGAGATGGAGTTCAACCGGGAAAATTTTAAAAAAGTGAACCATTATAAAAGAGTGAATTCGAATACAGAATGCTGTTTTAAAGGCTGTTACCTTGGCAGTGTGGAGGAACCGAGGGATCTTGGGGTCCACGTCCACAGCTCCCTTCATGTTGTTAACCAAGGTGATCGGGTTTTTCAGAGAGCATATGGTGTATTGGCTTTCATTAGGGAAAGATTGTGTATAAGAGCTGCCGAAATTATACTGCAGGTCTTCAAAGCCCTGGTGAGACCATGCTTCGACGATTGCGTTCAGTTCTGCTTGCATCATTATAGGAAGTATGTGGAAGCTTCAGAGAGGGTGAAGAAGAGATTTGCTAGCATGAGAACTGGACTGGAAGGCAAACCTTCTGAAGAAAGTGTATGGGGTCAAAGGCTTTCATCACTGGAGCGTGGATGGATGAGAGGTGACTTGATAGAGGTATGCAGGATGATAAGAGACCTATATAGAGTGGATAGTCAGACACTTTTTCCCAGGCCAGAAATGGCTATTACGACCGGGCATAAATTTAAATTGATTGGAGGAACACTGCAGAAGATGCCAGAAGTATGTTGTTTGGAGAGGAAGTGTTGGGTGCGTGGAATGCAACGGCAGTGGTGGCAGTCGAGACAGATATATTCGAGACATTTCAGTGGCTCTTGCTTAGGTACATGGAAGATAATAAAATAAAGCGGATGTAGGTTAGTTTGATCTTAGATGAGGATAAAAGATCGGCACAACATTAAGGACTGAGGCGCTTGAACTTTGCGGTACTGTTCTACGTTCCATGTAACCACACCGCTACCGTCCGCATTTTTAACGACGACAGGTCACCGCGCAGGCTATAGATGCACAGTGCGATCCCACAGGGCATTTCTTTCCTGCTGCATAATTTGTTTAAACTCCACGTCATATCCAAATTAGGCTGTGGATTAATTGGGACATTTGTTGAAAGGATATCACCTACTATCTTTAAGGTTTATTTTGCAGCTGTAACGTTCTAGAAGGAAGTGATTGGAATTGGGCTGTGATAGGATATTGCACACAGTCGTTCTCTTCCCCAAACCCTCGAGCAGCTGCTGTCTACACTTCAGAGTTCAGCTAACAAGACACATTTTATTCCTCGATCGCTCTCTCATTCCAACTCACACTCTTTCTTATTGTCTATATCTTTCGTGTTTTGCAACCCATTTGACCAACAAACAATAATCTTCTGCTGTCAAGTATTTCCATCCCCTCCCACGTCAAACAACGACGAATCGCATTGCTGTATGTGAAAGGTTTTATTGTTTCAATAACCAATAATAGACAACTGGAGAGGGTTCAAAAGAGGGAACAGAGAAAGAGAAAGAGAGAGCGAGAGAGAGATCCCCTCCAGACACTCACCGAATTTAAATCGGCAACCTGTGTTTAACTTATCCAATCATCAAATTCAATCATCCTGGCCGATACACATCTCACAAATCATCTGACATTGCAAATAATCTTTTGAGAGATTTCCTTATAGAGGTTAAAAAGTCCTCCTCGGGGCGTCCTGTGTGTGAGACAGTCACTGGAGATTGATGTATTTGTGTCAAATCCCAAGCCCGCGTTGATAGGTGTAAAAATTCTTTTTAAAATGCATGGACCACAATCAGTCAGGAGTCTGTTAAAATAAGGCTCCGAAACCCAGGATCCCACATAGGGGATTAAACCTTGGGATTCATAAACACACAACTCACATGGAATCCCAGGGGGTGCAGCCTGTTGACAAGGCCTCAAGCTTCAGGACATTTCTCGCCCTGTGAAAATTGTTATTGCCACGTCTTTCCTCGTTCTTATCATTTTGGATGTTGGCGTTGCAGCTTCCCCAAGAAACGTTGCTCTTGATGAAGGAGAGAAAAGATTAGTTGAAAAGTGACCGAGAGCATGTTGAAGGAAAATTACACAGCAAGATCCCTGGTTAAAATTCACCCACCTATTCCATCAGCAATGTATTGCATAACATCACAACACAATTGACATATAAACATTACATAAGTAAACAATTAAGATGAAGCTTGAAATATCTACAATCACTTAGTACAGAGAGAGGGAGACCAGAGTTTGAGATAATGTTGACAGTCTCTTCAGATTTATCCCAAGTGAAATGATGTTGACTCCACTACTGCAATCTCAGACACTTTGTCCTGTCTGTCCGTCTGTTCTCTGTGGAGGCCTCTGTGCTAATGTGATGTTAATTTCCAGGACAGGAGAATTTTTGGAATCCTCTGGCCATTGAGGTGTTCCCAAGACACGGAATTTACCCGGGGTGGACAACGGTAGAAATCACACAACACCATGTAATAGTTCAACAGATTTGTCTGGAAGCACTAGCTTTCAGAGTGCTGCTCCTTCACGAGATAACTCTTGATCAGGATGACAAGATATCGATTTTATAACAAAAGATTACAGTGTCATGCAACTGAAATGATTTATTTAACAAACCTAAATCGCTGATAAGTCTTCCATCGTTTAGAATAGGTTGCTGGCTTCTGTTCAATAATATCTAAATCCCAAAACTATTAAGTCACATTCTCGAGACAACCTAATGTTATATAAAATCGTTGACATCTCAGCTCGGACAATACATTCAAGGTGAAAGGTTAGTGTCTTTGTGTCACCCAACCTAGATTCAGAAAGGTTCTATTTCTAAAGTAAGAATTTATCATATGGATTGACTGCCTGCATTGGTTGTCTCTCGGTTCGATGCTTTTCAGCAAAATGTTACGTGTCTGCAAATTTTATTCTGCACATGAACATTCAACCAATAGATTAAGATATGTGCGTGTCTGCATGAGAGAGAGAGTAAGTGTGAGCCTGTGAGTGTGTGAATTTGAGTTACGTTAGAGAGTGTATGTTTGCATGCGTGCATGTTTTTCAGAGCGTATGCGAGAGTATCACACTGTGTTAACTCGTCGAGGAAAATGTGCGTTGTGTGAGTGTAGCGGTTGTATTGTGTTTCAGACAGAGACCGTGGTATGAGAGAGGTTTTGTGTGAATGTGTGAGGGCATGAGAGTGTGTGTGATTTTGTGCTTGTGCGTGTGTGTGTCACAAAGTATATAGTGTCGTCGTCTCAGGAATAAACAGTGAAGGAAAGGATGAAAGAAAGTAAGAAAGGAAGAAAGGAAGAATGGACGAATGAAAGAAAGAAAGAACGGAAGAAAGAAAGAAATGAAAAAAACAAAGAAAAAATTACGTAAGAAAGAATGAAAGAGAGAAAGAACGAACGAAAGAAAGAAGTTTAGAAAGAAGGACAGAAAGAAAAAGAAAGAAAAAATAAAAATTAAATAAAATCAAAAAATTAAGAAAGAAAGAAAGAAAAAAGAAAGAAAGAAAGCAAGAAAGAGAGAAAGGAAAGTAACAAAGGAAGTCAGAAAGAAAGGAAGGAAGGAAGGAAAGAAGAAAGAAAAGAAGAAAAAAGTGAAGGAAGAAAGGAAGAAATAAATAATGAAAGGGAGAAGAAAGAGAAGGAATGAAATAAGGGAAGAAACAGAGAAAGAAGGAGTAAGTAAGAAAGAAAGAAAGAAAGGAAGAGCGAAAGAAATAATGAAAGAACTTATAACCATCAGGTAGACAGGGCAACACGGTCATCAACGATGGTTATCTATAATCTAGTGAATATAATCTTGTCAACAGACAGACGCAAAAAGAAAGCCAGTGTCATAACTGTGCTTTTTGGAAAAGCAAAATCAGTGGTGACAAACTTCAAACTCTTAGCGTGGAATCAGAATTGATGGAAGAGAGAGTGAAAAGGGAACAGTTTTTAAACCTCCGAATAGCGATTTGCTGTTAGGGCAGTGTCGGGAAAGACAAGCAGAACATCCTTGTTAGAATTCAGCAGGTCTGTCACTATATGTGGACGACAAATGTTGGGATCTTCAAAATTCAAAACTTCTGGGGTAACTACATGTGCAAAAGAGCTCTTTCAGCCAAACTTGTCTTATGTTTTTGTAAATGAATTTTGAAGAACACATAGTACAATTGCCAAGGTATACAAATTATTATAGAATCCCTGCAGTGTGGATACAGGCTACTTAATCCAACAAGTTTTCACTGACCGGCCAAAGATTAATTCTCACAGCTCATTTCACATACCTAATTACTCGACATTTATCCCTGACTCATGCCCATAACTTACACATCGCTGAACACTGGACAATTTAGCATGGCCCATTCACCAACCTGAAAGTCATTGGTTCGTGGGAAGAATCCGAAGCGCAGACATGAAACCACGCAGACACGGGGAGAAAGTACAAAGCCCACACAGAAGTTGAAAACAGACCCGGTTTTCTGGCACTGTAAGGTAGGATTGCTAACAAGTGAACCAGCATACCAAAGATGCACCTATCTTTGACCCGGCATTGTGTAATTAAACGGAGTAAATGAATAGTGTTGTAGGGAGGAAACAAAAGGACCCGACGTAAAACGGTGACATCAAGGAATTTAAAGTTACATTGACGTTTGATTATGACCATTCCAAACACAAACAACAATCCCAAACTGAAACAAAGCCAAATGAGGAGAGAACTGACGATAATTAGAAAAACTGACTGAAATGTCCACTGCAAATCAACAGTGAAAAATATGCTAAGTAATCATTTAAAGTGATCCAGGAAAGGACAAGCCATTGAAAACTATTGTACGAAACGCCAGTGTCCGAAGGACAGTTCTCCTATGAATTTAACTGCTGTCTATTCCTTGAAGACTTTCGATCACTGCTGCATGGTGTAATCTACCAACATAGTGTTGTGTCTGGGCCAAATGTCATATTAAGACAGTGTCACGGCAAGTTCAAATATGGTGTGGAAATTCTGGGAGGCAGGAGACTGCATTCTCAGGCTGCAAGTCTTGATGTGGACTGGATACATCTCCCTGGGCAGGGTCTGCACACTAGTAGTCATATATTGCTGATCGCTGATCTACACCCATGAGAAAGAGAGGGAGGGTTTTAGCTGAGTATGGAATCGTTAGAATCAGGGAAGGTCCCACAGCCTGGTTTAAAATGGGAGTAAAGCAAAAGACAGAAAATGTCAGCCTGAATTGCTGAACGTAGGACCTGGCTAAGATCCTTGGAATCCATTGGATAGGATGGGATTTCTGTATACTTGGATGTGTTATGACAAAATAAACAAATCTGCATGGTGTCATTAATGGAAAGTAATGCGTAACAAATCGAATACAGTTCTTTGAAAAAATTAACAAGCATGTTAGACGAAGGAGAGCCAATCGTTTTTTTTCTACCTGGATATCAACAAGGCCTTTGAAACGTGTTGTACAGAAGGCTACTGAGCGAGATAAAGGCCCATGGTGTTCGAGGCAAAGTGCTAACATGGTAGAATTTCAGCTGTCTGGCTCAAAGCAGAGAATCGCGATACAAGTGTCCTTCTCAGGACGGCAGCGCGTGAAAAGTGATGTTCAGCATGGCTCAGTGTTGGAAAGACAACTTTTCACTTTATACATTAACGATCGAGATGAAGGAACTGAGAGCATTCTGGGTAAGATTGCAGAGGATACAAATATGGGTGGAGAACAGATAACCTTGAGGAGTCGGGGATGTCGCAAAAGGTTTTGGGCATTTTCAGAAAGTGGGCAAAGTTTGAAAGTGAGACCGTGCACTTTGGTAGGAAGAAGAGGTGCATGAATAATGGTCTAAATAGGGAGAAAGTACCGAAGTCTGAAGTGTAAAAATAACTGGGCGTTCCAGATCAGAATTGTCTCAAGTCAAACTTACAGGTTGAATCAAATGTGAAGAAGATAAATGCAATTTTGACATTTATTTTGATCGGACTTGAATATAAAAGAATGAAAGCTGTTTCCGAATGATTGGCCTTTGCCCAAAACATCGATTCTACTGCTTTTTGAATGCTACCGGACCTACTGTGCTTTTCCAGTACTAAACCCTCGACTCTGATCTCTACAATCTGCAGTCCTCCCTTTCGCCAATTAAAAGGAAGGATGAACTTCAGAGGCTCTTTAAGGAAATTTTCAGACCACATTTGAATCAATGTGCGCAGTTTTGTGAGCCATATCTCAGAAGGTAGTCCTGGCCCTGGAGCATGTTCAGAGGGTGTTCACAAGAATAGCGTGAGGAATAAAAATCTTTACACCTGAGTAACACTTGAGGTCTCTGTGTTTATACTTCTTTGAGCTTGGAAGCATGAGGTTGGGGTGACCTAATTGAAACATATCAAATACTGAATGGCGTGTACAGAACAGATATTTGAAAAATGTTTCCAAAAGTTGGAGAGCCAACAATGCGAGGACATAGCATTTGAGTAAAGGGTAGACATATTGGAAAGTAGTTAAGGAGAAATATCTTCATTCAGAGAGTCGTGAATCTATAGATCTGATTGTCACAGAAGGCTGTTGAGGCTATGTCAATGAGTATGTTTAAGACTGAGATATATAGTTTCTTGTATATCAATGGGACCAAGGCTCAGAGGGAGAGAGCGAAGGAGAATGGCGTTGAAAAACTTACCAGTAATAAAAGAATGGACACTCAGACACGATGGTCCGAAATGCCAAATTTCAGCTCCTAAATGTTACAGTCTAAGATGATGTTTCCACTTCAGGTAATCCTCTCGCCTACTGAAAAATCGCCTGCCTCCCCCTAAAAAAAATGGCACTCATATTCTGTACGATTAATATCAGTGGTGGTTTAATGGGGCTGTTTTGTAATTAATTACCAACACATTCGTCCTGTGACAGTCGAAACAGAACTTCTAACCTCCTCCCTTAAATCGACATATACTTGCTTTTGGAACAAATGAAAATGGCTCTGAATGATGAAAGAATTACTATATGAGGAAAAATGAGGTTTTCATTTATAGTCGTTTCGGTAAATGAATTTTCATCTCATAAAAAGATTGGGAAAAGTTTGATGGAACTTGATGAGTTAGCCGCTGAGAGGATGTATTCTGCTGTGGGGGATCTCAAACAAGGAAAGTCTGTTTTCCAATTGAGACTTGGTTTACAACAGAGATGAGAAATATTTATCTGAAAGGATAGTGAGTGTTCAGCAAAATTGCAGTGCAGGCTGGGATATTGAAAATAATGACGGCTCAGGAACAGATGTTCCATTAAAAAGGATAACTAATGATTTTAGTCGTCAAGGAATCAGATGATGGAGCATGTTCAATAGCCCAAGTGATCCAGTCCGGCTCCTATGACTCATGTCCTGACAAGTTCATCGTTACATCAAACACGCACTGATTTCCAGTATCATCTGAAAGTTTTCATTCATGACCCTATATTTCATCTGTATCAAGGATATGATTCAGGAATGATGAAGTCAGGGATAGGCCCAGTATAAAATGACTCGAAACAATAATCCTATCAAAGGTTTAAAACCCCTTTGATTACCATTCATGGCTTCTTGACATCGAGTCAATTTTAGATGCGAATTGAAATGGCAGCGTGGATTTTAATAGCTTTACTTTTATGCCCACACTACCCTGTCGGACTTTGTAGACAAGTGTATAAATTTTCTACTTGAGGGTAAGATCGTGAAAGAAGGGCCATGATCACAAATATTTCCTCATTAATACAATCGTGAAACAAAGAGAAATATCATTCCTTTGTATAGCTGGTGTGTGGAGCTCATCACAACAAGAAATGTTTAATATATTAATCTGAGTTAATTTCAAAAGCAACTAACACAATTACAGTTGCGGAACAGCAAATGGAAAGAGATGGGAAAACGCGGAGTTGATGATAATGGAAAGTAGGAAATAAGCTGAAGACGGGGTGGAAGGGTAAAAGAGAAAAGGGTTGAGTGCAGATACTCATAGAGAACAAGGGTTGTGTCGAAAACGGGATGGCATATAGGAACACCGCAGAGAACGATTCAAATCAGTTATCCACATCATTATACGGCAAACTGTTTACTTTGTTAAGAAGCAGCAGCAGGCAGAGTGGGTACATCGATCAGCTGGCTGACCCATTGGTAAATATGTTTTAAACACAAACATACCTTGTACATCAGGACAATCCATGTTTGTTTCAGGATCAGCAAGAGCGAGAGCCTCGATCAGGGAGCTGATATGGAGGGGAGTCACTAACTTTAAAAAAAACCTCATTATTAGGCGGAGTGCACATGGACGAGGAGAGGACCGAGGACAGCAGAGTAAGTGATGTAATTTTTTGTGTGTTTGCGTTACCTGAAACACTACTTAGGTTGTGTCACCCTCCCATCCTCATCCTGTAACAAAAATAAAAGTTTGGGCGTCTGATTGGTAAACTTTTATTTATTCTTTATTTTTTAATTTATTTTTACAGTCCCTTTTGAGTGTACAATATGGGAATGCCGGTTAGTATATTTGAATGTTCCTCTTGCAGACTTTGGGAAGTAACGGTCAGCACGAGTGTCGTTGTTGACTTCTTCTGCAGGAGGGGGACTAACTCGAGATAATCGAAAGCAGAGAGACAATTCTCAAGTCGTACTGAGGTATTCCAGCGCGATCAGAGGGTCAGTACGGAGGCGTTGCAGCATTGTCACATGACGAGAAATCTGGTAATGAATTATTGCCGGAGAGTCAATTCTCAGGCAATGCCTCATTCGAACAGGTTTAGTTTGAGGGAGTGGCACATAATTACAACGTCAGTCGTCAGCTATTCCAACCGTATGAGAGAGTCCGATAGAAGGGGTGTCTCATTGTTGGACGACAATATTAAACCAGGACCTCATTATTCCAAGATTCTGCAGCTCTGTGAGGAGCCAGGACTGAGAAAGTGCTGCACTTTCCAAATTTCAGTCCTGAGGGAGATATTAATTTCAGATGTTCAATTTTGAGGCAGTATTTATTAGCCAGAGGGCCAACATTGATTCAGTGTCTCTTTGCAACAGGTCAAATTCAAAAATCCACCACACACTCATGGTCAGTTCTGAATAAGTGCTCTTTGTGACAGTGTCAGCACTGAGGAAGGATATTACTGTGAAAGTTTCAACACGAAGAGGGAGCCTCATGATCGATGGGGCAAAGGCAATTGCAATGCGAGGAGGAAAAATTAAGATGCGCAGAATGCGGGACCAAAATGCAAGTGATGCAGACAATGGAAATGTCGAGCTGGTTCACGGAACAGATATTGTGTGTCCTTCATAAGTATGTCCCTGACAGGCAGTGCGGAAGTGATTAGGTAAGGGAAACGTTGTTTGGTACAGAAATTCCATCTCTTGTTAAGCGGAAGAAGGAGGCTGATGTGTTGAGAGACAATATGGTTCAGATGAGGCAATGGAGAGTTACACATCAGCTGGTAAGGATTTGAGGAGAAAGTTAAGAAGAGCAAAGAAACGACATGAGCAGTCTTTAGCAAAAAGAATAAAGGAGAAACCTAAAGCATTTTATAGGTTTGTGAGAATGAAAAAGATGAGTAGGTTAGGAATAGGGCCAGTCAAAGACAGAAGTGGGATGTTGAGTGTGGACCCTGTGGAGAGCGAGGAGGAATTAAACGATCCTTTCTCATCAGTCTTCACTCAGGTAAAGGAGAATATTGTAGAGGAGAATAATGAGATACGCGATATTAGATTAGAAAGGATCGCAGTAAGTTATGAAGAAGCGTTATCAATTCCAGAAGGAGTGAAAGTAAGCCAATCCCCTGGGCCAGTTGGGAGGTATCCAAGGATCCTCTGGGAAGCTAGGGAGGAGATGCCAGAACATTTGGCTTTGATTTCTGAGTAGTCATTGCCCACAGGTTAATTACCAGAGGACTGCAAGACAGCAAATGTCGTGCCCTTGTTGAAGAAGGGCAATAGAGATGACCCAGGAAATTGGAGAGAAGTGAGCCTTACTTGGAGTCAAGGAGTCATAGAGATGTAAAGCATGGAAACAGACCCTGCGATCCACCCGTCCATGCCGACCAGATATACCAACCCAATCTAGTCCCACCTGCCAGCACCCGGCCCATATCCCTCCAAACCGTTCCTATTCATATAACCAACCAAATGCCTCTTAAATGTGGCAATTGTACCAACCTCCACAACATGCTCTGTCACTTCATTCCATACATGTACCAGTCTCTGCGTGAAAAATTTGCCCCAGAGTTCTCTTTTATATCTTTCTCCTCTCACGATAAACCTATGCACTCCAGTTCTGGACTCCCAGACCACAGGGAAAATATATTGTCTATTTATCCTCTCCATGCCACTCAAATTTTTTTAAACCTCTATAAGGTCACCCCTCAGCCTCGACGCTCCAGGGAAAACAGCTCCAGCCTGGTCAGCTTCACCTTGTAGCTCAGATCCCCCAACTCTGACAACATCCTTGTAAATCTTTTCTTCACCCTTTCAAGTTTCACAGCATTATTCCGATAAGAAGGAGACCAGAATTGCACGCAATATTCCAACAGTGGCCTAAACAATGTCCTGTACAGCCGCAACATGACCTCCCAACCCCTATACTCGATGTACTCAATAAAGGAAAGCATACCAAACGCCTTCTTCACTATCCTATCTACCTGCGACTCCATTTTCAAGGAGCTATGAACCTGCGACTCCAAGGTCTCTTTGTTCAACAATACTCCGAAGGACCTTACCATTAAGTGTATAAGTCCTGCAAAGATTTGCTTTCCAAAATGCCACTTCTCAGCCCATTGGCCCATCTGGTCCAGATCCTGTTGTGATTTGAGGTAATCCTCTTCGCTGTCCACTACCTCTCCAATTTTGGTGTCATCTGCAAACTTACTAACTCTACCTCTTATTCGCATCAAATCATTTATGTAAATGACAAAACGTAGAGGGCCCAGCACCGACCCTTGTGGCACTCCACAGGTCACAGCCCTCCAGTCTGAAAACCAACACTCCACCACCACCCTCTTTCTTCTACCTTCGAGCCGGTTTTGTATCCAAATGGCTAGTTCTCCCTATATTCCATGAAGTATTACCTTGCTACTCAGTCTCCCATGAGGAACCTTGTCGAACGCTTGACTCAAGTCCGTAAAAAATCACATCTGTGGCTCTGCCCTCATTAATCTTCTTTGTTACGTCTTCAAAAAAACTCAATCAAGTTTGTGAGACGCATAGAGCCATGCTGACTATCCCGAATCAGTCCTTGCCTTTCCAAATACATGTACATCCTGTCCCTCAGTATTCCCTCCACCAACTTGCCCACCACCGAGGTCTGGATCACTAATATATCGTTCCCTGGCTTGTCATTACCACCCTTCTTAAACAGTGGCACCACGTTTGCCAACCTCCAGTCTTCCGGCACCTCACCTGTGACTATCGATGATGCAAATAACTCAGCTGGAGGCCCAGCAATCACTTCTCTAGCTCCCCACAGAGTCATCGGGGACACTTGATCAGGTCATGCTGAGTTATCGACCTTTAACCGTTTCAAGATATCCAGCACTTCCTCTGTTGTCTGAAAGGTTTTAGAAAGGATTATAAAAGGTAAGATGTATAATCATCTAGAAAGCAACAATTCGATTTCAGATAGTCAACATGGTTTCATCAATGGCAGGTAGTGTCTCACAAACCTCATTGAGTTTTATGATAAGCATGTCAATGAGGGTAGAGCAATTGAGGTGGTATACCTGGACTTCAGTAAAGCCTCTGATAAATTTCCACATGGCAGGTTTTTGAGAAAATGCAGAGGCATGGGATTGAGGGTGACTTAGGAATTTGGCTTAGAAACTGGCTTTCTGAAAGAAGGTAGGGAGTGGCGATTGATGGAAAATATTCAACCTGGAGTTCAGTTACTAGTGGTATGTCACAATGATCTGCTTTGGGTCAATTGCTGCTTGTCACTTTTATAAATGAATTAAACGCAGGCATAAGTAGGTAAATTTACAAATGTGCAGATTACACAAGTGGAGGAGTAGTGGACAGTTTGGAGGAATGTTAAAAGTTGCAGGGGGACTTGGATAACTACAGAATTGGGGTAAGAGTTAGCAAATTGAGTTAAATACAGATAAATGTGAGGTAATGCACTTTGAGAAGAATAACAGGAAGGCAGAGTATTGGGTAAATGGAAACATTGTTGGAAGTGTGGATGTGAAGAGTGATCGTGGAGGCCATGTACATAGATCTTTGAAAGTTGCCACCCAGGGTGATAGTACTGTTGAGAAGGCACACGGTGGGTTAGGTTTCATTGGTAGAGGGATTGAGTTCCTGAGCCGCAATATCATGCTGCAATTATACAAAGCGCTAGTGCGGCCGCACTCCGAATATTGTGTCCAGTTGTGATCGCCATATGTCGGGAAGGATGTGTAAGCATTGAAAAAGGTGCAGAGGAGATTTACCAGGATGTTGCCTGGTCTGGAGAGAAGATCTAATGAGGAAAGGCTGAGAGATTTGGTTCTGTTTTCATTGGAAAAAAGAAGGCTTAGAGGGGATTTGATAGAGATATTCAAGATGATCAGAGAATTAGATGGGGTCGACATAAAAGATTTTTTCCTAGCATGATGACGTCAGCTTGTACGAGGGCATGGAACGACAAATTGAGATGTGATAGATTTAAGATAGATGTCAGAGGCATGTTCTTTACTGAGAGCGTGGTAAGGACGCGGAATGCCCTGTCAGCCAGTACAGTTAATTCAGCCACATTATGGAGATTTAATCAATCTTTGGAAAAGCACGTGGAGGACGATGGGATTGTGTGGGGAGACGAGCTGAGAATAGTTCAAACGTCAGCAACATTGAGGGCCGAAGGGCCTGTTCAGCGCGGTATCCTTCTATGTTCTATGTCCTTCCCCACAGTCAGCATTCATACAAAGTTCAGGTTTCAATCTCTCCCATCAAGAGCGGCACCAAACAGAGACTGGCTGATTGATTTTTGAGGTGTCTCTGTACTCTTCACAGAATACTTTTTGTCCTCATTATATTTATAAAACCAGTTGTGTCTGACTTCAACGAAGCCACATGCTGCAATTGAGCGAGGTAGAACTCAAAACTACAATCGTACGATTCGAATTCCGATGCGTTATCCTTACAGCACCGGGCCCACCCACCACCGACTTCATCTCAGCTTTTCCATATGCAAGGGAGACGTGTAGATCGGGGGAAACAAAATTGACAAGTTGAAGAACCAGCAAAGGTAATCAGCATCACTATTTTACTTCAATGTGTCCCACTTTGTGAAGCAGTGCTTTTCACTGGCAAAGAAAACACATTTGTCTTCAGGTGCCGCCTTCAGTCTTGTCTGCATCTCAGCTGGAAATTTTCATCGTTGAATTCACAGTCACATCGCGATTCCATGTTCCACTCCAATGAAATGTACTTTCATGATATCAGTCATGGCCTCTTGCTTTCAAGACCCTGCACAATTTAGCAAGAAAACTCTGGTCCTTTCAAGCCCGGGATCTGGAATAAGACGAGTTGAACGACACCCTTGTTAGTGCCGCTGATCACCGGAGGCCAGCGCGTCAAAACGAGGCCCTGTCACCATTAGCTTGTTTTGTGCCTCCCTGCAGTACATCTGCTGAACAACATCAGATTATCACAGCTCCACTTTCTTCACATTGAAACACAGGGCAATCATATGAACTGTTCGGAAACTTGGGGAGAGCAACCTTGCTGCTAAAGTTGGTAATGGAGTCAACGAGAGACACATGAGTGTGGACAAGTCAGTTCGCAAGGTTTACAATCAGCATCACTGGAGGTCCCTGCTTAGGAGTCCGCGTTTGCATTGCCCAGACCTGGATATAATTCCCACTCAGGTAATGAAGATTTATTTCTCATTTTGAATGAAATCTAATTCCTGCTTTTGCAGACCATGCACTGGGATCCTACCAGAATTGGTCCAGTGATTATTTTCATCCGTTTACAAGGACAACGGCAGCAGGTACATGGGAAACCACCACTGCAAAGCACCTGCAATCATATCACCTTTCTGAGTTGGACGTATCTCGCTGATCCTTCAGTGTCTCTGAGTGTTAGTGCTGGAACACCCCCGCCCGTCCCCCGAAGCGGTATCATGGCTGTATGTCCGTGCTGAGGAACTGAAAGGTTCAGGAAAGTAACTCATCCCCTCCATCACTGTGGTAATTCAGAATGTGCGCTGAATACTATCCTATTGAGTGACGAGTATATTCCAGGAATCCGTTTCTAAAAGTTGAAGGTTCTTATCAGACATCTGCAATCGTTTGGAAATAATTTGAGAAGTGGAGCACGACAGTGAAATAAAGTGATCGACAATGATGACTGGGAGGCAGGAGGCAGGAAGTGAGCCTGGAACTGGTGGTGCAAGACTCAGTGTCGGAGGCAATGTGTCTGCTTTTACTGCCCAATGTTTGCATTTACTTACACATTACTCTTCGTCAATTCAACAGAATGACCTTCTTCCTCTTGTTTAATATTAATATGGTTCATGGGCCACGAGAGGATGAACACATCCGCTTTCGCCTGTCAGTTTGAACAGGTGAAAGTACCAGTTTGAAATTAATGCAAGAGGGCATTATCTTTTTGTGTGCCTTTTTAGTGGAGAATGTTCAGCTGTCAACTGTTTGTATTTGAAAATTGGAGGATTGATTGCAATTCTCAGTGAGCAACGTTGATCTAAAAACTGAGGAAGTGGTTAAGTAACTTCACATATGGCTGCCCAAACGCCGGGGTAGTGTGGCGCCGTGACTTAGTTCGTTAAAGCGCCTATCTCGCAAACAGGTGATCCGGGGTTCAACTCCCAGCGACGCCTGCTTGTTGTGCTTGTACTTGCGCTCCGTGTTTCAATGCTTTGCAAATGTCGTGTCAAGAAGTCTGTGTCGTGTTGTACTTCCCCGCTGTTAAGATTTGGTGATCCAGGTAATGTTCTGACATTGAATGCTGTGTCCGTTTTCAATTCCGAATTATTGATAAATTCGCTCGTTTCTTCCTTTTATTCCAGAAGCACTTCTGCTTCTCCTCCTCTTTTATTCCACTTCTTCATTCCCGGTTTGGTAGGAATAACGAGATGAGGCAGAAGACGTTGCAGACTTCGAGGGGAATTTTGTGGTAATGGCAGAGACACCACCAGCTGATCACGCTCATTCTCTGATGTCACTGTTCATTCATTTAAACCAACGGTATATACATCGCTGTGCTTCTTTAGTTGTAGTGTAATTGCGTTTTGTTTTCTTTCTTCTGGATTAGGAAGCCTGTTTTGAATTAGAAACAGTGATAATTGTTTGAGGAAGAAATTTCGCCTTGCCTGAGTTTGAAGTGGAACACATTGAAAAACTCAAGCACATTATAGGGAGAATGTGAGCCCAGTTCTACACATTCCAGTCAGTGGGCAAAAAGCCTCTTAGTAGCTGCACACTCAAGATGTCTGAGTGCAGTAATATGTAATGAGCGGTACTGACAGACAGAGTGTCGGAGAATGTGAAAGAGGAAGAGGATGAGGTGGATGCACAGACAGAAAGAGTGACAATGCAGACACATGCTGAGTTAGATACTGAAGGGACCAATTCTCCACTTGGCATTGCTGCAAGCTGACAGAAAGGAAACGAGAAAAGGCAATCGTTTAAGCCCAGCCTTTCAAGAGCTGAGTTCAACAGAAGCAGCATTGGAGCAAATCAATTCCTTTCGAATTTGTGAACATGACAGCTGTCAGCCATTGAGATATTTTGACAAATATCCTGATTCGACAGATACGATTGATAGTTTTCCCAGCATTATAGTAAAGAAATGTATAACTGACGTGTTCTGTCGATCTGAAACTTTAACTCGGTTTCTCTCCACATATGTCGCCAGGCCTGCTGAATTTCTGCAAGAACTCTCGTTTTTGGTTCAGATTTACATCATCAAAGAAAAATGAAAATCAATATTCTGTTGATGGTTTCACTTATAAAACCCCTCAAATAATAAAACTGGCTATCACTCTAAGAGACAAATATACACTACACTGATTATACACCTGCAAACATGCAAACCCACTTTCAAATTCAGGCCGTGGCCGACCCAAGTCCGAACGTCTCCGTATCTAATTCGAGTCTCGACAATGAATGGGAAATCACGTTTCCGCGACCTGCCCTATGCACAATTGTGAAATTACTGGCTGTAACAACAAGCTCCATCTATACAGCCTCTCTTTGGCAGAGTGGGAGTGGGAGAATAATATTGCATCCCAGATATGTTTCCAAGTGCATGTCCATTCTATCATTATGACCGCATTATTGCATCTCAGGAACAGTACCTGACCGTACCGCACCTCAGCAGCAAGAGATTAGTTTAGATGTTGCAGATCAAAATCAATAAGTGCAGCACCTGGAAAGCACATTCTGTCAGGCAACATCTGAGGAGAAGGAGAATCGACGCTTCGAGCATTTCTGATGAACAGCTTATGTGCGAAACAACGAATTTCCTGCTCCCCGGATGCTGCGTGACGTGCACAACACTTTTTGACTCTACCCCACCTCTGCTCATCTGCTTCGGAAAATAATTGATGAACTTGCTGCGACTCAGTTGGATTCTTTTGTCACATGTTTGGCAGCTTGCAACATTCTATTGCTCATATCACTCAGATCATCCAGGCTACTAAATAAAAATAAACTGTGGATGCTGGAAATCTGAACCACAAGCAATAATTGCTGGAGAAACCCTGCGTTCCCTCAGTTCAACTGAATCGTAGAACATTAAACTGGGAGCAGGAAATGAGAAAGCCACAACTTAATAACTGCTATACTTCGTTTCTCCCAAAAATATAAAGTGCAGTGTTTCGATCAGGGTCTCACCGTCACAATTGCTGATTGGAATGGGGAAATAAATGTTGTCCCAGCCACTGCTGAACAAATGAAAATAAAAGACTTTTTACATTCCTCATCAGTTGCTACCACTGTCAATTTGATTCAGGAAGCAGGGCAACCAGATACCTCTGCATTTTAGTGTCCAGAAAAATCTCATTTAACTTAAAGGATCAATATTGAATGATCCTGACAAACATCTCATTCTCCATTACATTACTTAAAAACTTCCTCATCTCTTCACACTCAATTTTAATACAATTAAGGTTCCATTCACGGTTTAACTTCCAAACTATTTTCACCACGAACATACTCTTTTTTTTTAAATTGAAGACTAAGCTGAAATGAAGCCTTTTGGAATTCCAAATATCGCTCTATCACTCTTTGTCCCTTATTTATTGTGTCCGTGTGAAAGAAGTTAAACTTGAGCCCTCTCGTTTTGAACTCAACCATCCTGGGTTAAACGAAGACCTAGACCAGTCACCTATCCACCTCTCATCATGCTTTTGTAAACGTCTAGAAATTTACACACCAGCCTGGAACACTGCTGGGAAAAGCCCCTGCTCAAACACTCTCTCCTTTCAACTCTAGCCCTCTCGACACTGCAACATCCTTGTAAATCTTCTCTGCATTCTTTCAAGTCGAACAACATCTTTCCTGTTGAAAATGATAGGAAATATCAGCACTATTGTAAGTGTGGCCTCACTAATGTTCTGTACAGCCTCAACATGATATGTGAAGTCCAAGAATCGATGTTCTGACTAATGAAGGCAAGCGTGCCAAATGCTTTATTCACGAACTTTTCGACATGTGACACCAAATTTCCTGCTCTCGTAACCTTTGCATTAGCTGATGAAGTCGTGCTTGTCTTCTTTACTACTAGATTCTGCTGCCTTCACGAATCTGTAGACCCACATGCAAGGTCACAATGTTTCTTTGGGTTTTCCAGTGCCCTACCGTTCTGTGAGTACTCCCATGACGTGTTCCTTACTAAATGCATCGCCTGATGTTTTTATTGTTATTTTCAGCTCCCACTATCTGCCCATTTGACAAATCCACGTCCAAAATCCTGGAACCTAAGACGTTCATACTGACTGTTAACCACTTTGCCAATCTTCATATCCTCCTCAAACGTCCTTATCATTTCCCCCACATTATTTGTACATTGTTTCGTAGGATCACAAACATGAAGGGACACAGCATTGATCCTTGTGGTACACCACTGAATACCAGCTCCACGTCACAGAAACGGCACCATCCTTTCTCCAACCACCCAAATAAGTTTGGATCGAACTTACGACGTGACCGTGAATCCATTTTTTTAAACCCTGTTACCAATCTCCGGTGTGGGATCTTAGCAAAGGCTTTCTAACGTCCTCATAACATAAATCAACCTCACTACCCTCGTTTACACATCTCATCACTTCCTGAAAAAATACTTAATCTGATCTGTCAAGTATAACTGCCTCTGACAAAACTGGTCAAACTTTGTCTGGAAATGTTGCAATTAATTCTATCCTTAAGAGGCTCCTCCAAAAGTTTCGTCTCACAGCTATGTAATTCGCTGCATTATATCTGCCAGCCTTATTGAAAACTTGAATCACATCAGTAGTCCTGCAGTCATCTAACTTCTGGCAGGTGGCCAAAATGTAATGTAAACCAATGGTCAGAGCACATGTAATTTTATCTCTTGACGCAGAAAGCAAAGTAAGACGCAACTCCATCCCGAGCTGGGGATTTGCCCAATTTTAGCCTGTCAAAACCTCCAATACCGTCTCAGTCGCAATGTGAAACGGCTCAAAAAACCTCAGTCCCTCGTCCTGCATTCTGTACCGATATTTTACCAGACAAGTACTCTGCCCCAGCTGCACATGTAAGGTGATTCACTCAGTTCTCCCATTTACTGACGCAACTCTACTATGACATTGGAGGGATATAATTCTGGTATTCTCAGTGAAAAACGCTGTTTCAGCCTTTGCGCCGATATATCCTTTAGCTTTGATAACCAAAGGCACATTTTCACAATGAGCAAGGGTTTAAGTGTTGTCTATCTGAAAAAGAAGTCACTAAATTATTCTTCCTGTGGAAACACCAGTCAGTTCAGGTTTGACAAGAGGTTCTTTTTCTCACTCTCTGTTGTCCATCAAGTCCAAGATAGAACTGCGGTACATTCACATGATTGCTGTATTAATCGACGTAAGATGTTGATCCCTATGACTCGCATTGCAATAGGATCAATCCACAAGAGAATTTTTCAACATGAACAGAGTTCTGTCTTCGGTGCAGGGGATCATTGAGCATGGACAATCTCAGGCTTCCAATAGGGCACATGCACGACCTTTCTTCCTCTATCATTCACAGTATCAATAGACATGAGACAGTGATGTGCACCAAGGAACAGGGCAAAAGCAGAAGGTCCTGGAACAGCTTAGTATGTCTGGCAGCATCTGAGAAGAGAAATGAGAGTAGCGTTTCGGGTGCAGTGACCCTGCCTCCGAGCTGATGGTAACAAAAAAAAACTGTTGGTCGATATCAAGAAGATACGGTGGTGGGGTTCGGATAAGTAGTGAACAGTAGGTCGGTATAGAACTCAGAGAGAGAAGAAGAAGTGGACAAACTAATGGATAACGATTAGGCTGGGAGGGTGAATAGCTTTTAATGGAGACTGTTAGTGACTAAACATAGGTCGTGCGAAATGGCTAGATAGAATTCAGAACATGTTGAAATAGGCAGACGTGAATTAGTGCACTTACATGTGTGACTGTCTTCAGACTGACAATGGGCCACCCCCCCCCCCCCCCCACCCCCCACCTCCTTGGCAAGGAAAGGATGAGAGAGGAAATTCAAATATATCTTCAGCAGTTAAAATCGCTAGAGTTTCTCCATTCAAATGTTAAGTCCGCCTTTAGGCCACCGCCCACTCCTCCACAGCCTGATCCAATGACTTCAATCAGATCTCCAGTCATGAGCACGAAAATTGAAGAAAGTAGCAACGATGAAGCGAAGGTCCGTACGTTTGTTGTCCGTTGTCTTCCTCTGGGCATTAAACAACTTCAGTTTTATCTTCTCTCTCGATCATTGAAGGGATATGAAGGATCAGTGGTCAAGCTAACATAAAACAGCCAGTTGGCTCTTTTCCATTGAACAGCCGAGCGGGAGCAGACACAGCAAAGAATGCTGCATTCACCCAGTCTGCAGATGCAGCTGCTGCACTGCATACTCACATGCGCTGGTATACTCCCTCTGAAGCATCTCGGAAGCAAGGAAGATCGTCAGTTTTGTTAAGTATTTAACTGCCCTTATCCAAAATACAGATGGCTCCGAGCAGTGATGCAAGGACAGACTGAATTTCGTTTTTGGGATTAACTTTAGTGGAGCAGGGTTTCGACAACAGGTTCGTTTCCTCTCGACTTAGGGAGAACGGAGTGGTCATTAAGGACTGTGGAATTAAGGACTTTACTGGTGAAGGAGAATTCTTCAAATTCAATTCAAAGTAACGGCCGAATGAATGTTGTTGTTATAATCATTGTGTGCTGTGTGTCATTAACTTGGTTAAATGCTGGCTGTCAGATTCTCATGATAACTAGTAACGTCATCGCGGTGATTATCATGAAATTGTTAAAGGAGGGTACGAGAAAGTGTCAACGGTATGAGCAGGTAGGGAACGCGTTTTGAGTTGTGTGAGACAAAGGCTCAGCTAGCATGTCCTTGACCTGGTAAGAACTTGCAACAAACAATGAGGTGCTGGAGGCAAGGGTACTGGGTCAACGAGGTGAAAAAGCACGTCATGGTAAGCTAGGTAACAAGGGGAAAACAGAATTCCCAATGAAAAGCCAGTTAACAACGTGTAAAAACATTCAGTATGTTAAACAGTTAAAAATATGAAAAGATTCATTATAAGAAGCCTGTTAACAAGGTTAAGAACTTTCATTGCAAAACGCTAGATGGCTTAATATTTACTGTTGATGCTTGCTGATTGTAACAGTAATCCAATCAATATAGTTGTTGTCCTGTTTAGAACATAGAACATGGAACAGGACGGCGCAGAACAGGCCCTTCAGCCCACGATATTGTGCCAACCATTGATCATCATGTAAGGTAAACCTAATGTACGAACCCTCAAAGTTCTGTGACCATATGCATGTTAAGCAGTCTCTCAAATATCCCCAATGGCCTCGCTTCCACAACTGCTGCTAGTAACGCATTCCATGCTCTCATAACTCTCTGCTTCAAGAACCCGCCTCTGCCATCCCCACTATACATTACGCCAAACAGCTTAAAACTATGACCCCTCGTGTTAACAATTTCTGCCCTGGGAAAGAGTCTCTGGCTATCAATTCTATCTATGCCTCTCATCATCTAGTACATCTCAAGTAGGTCCCCTCTCTTTCTTATTTTTTCCAACGAAAAAACTCTGAGTTCAGTCACCTTCTCTTCGTATGATAAGCCCTCCATTCCAGGCAGCATACTGATAAACCTCCTCTGAACTCTCTCCAAAGCATCCACATCTTTCCTATAATAGGGCGACTAGAACTGGACACAGTGTTCCAAATGCGGTCTAACCAAAGTTTTATAGAGCTGCAACAAGATCTCACAGCTCTTAAACTCAATCCCCCTGTTCATGAAAGCCAAAACACCGTATGCTTTCTTCGCAACCCTGTCCACCTGGGCGGCAATTTTAAGTGATCTATGTACCTGCCCACCAAGATCCCGCTGTTCCTCCACACTTCCAAGTCTCCTGTCTTTACTCCTGCACTCAACTTTCAAGTTCGACTTTCCAAAATGCATTACTTCGCATTTATTCAGGTTGAACTCCATCTGCCAACTCTCAGCCATCTCTGCATCCTGTCAATGTTATTCTGCAGCATAAAACAGCTCTCTATATTGTCAACGACATCTCCAACCTTTGTGCCATCTGCAAACGTGCTAACTCATCCTTCAATCTCCTCATCCAAGTCCTTAATAAAAATTACAAAGAGCAGAGGCCCGAGAACATAGCCCTTTGGAACACCACTTACCACTGACTTCCAGGCAGAATGCGTTCCTGCCACTGCCACTCGCTGTCTTCTTTTGACCGTCCAATACTGTGTCCAGACACTTACATTTCACTATATCCCATCCCTCCTGATCTTCCTAAGGAGCCGACCATGGGGAAACATATCAAATGCCTTACTGAAGTCCATATACACCACATCGAGCTTTCGACCCTCATCAACGTGTCTCGTGACATCCTCAAAGAACCCAATCAGATTTGCGAGGCATGACTTGCCCATCACACAGCCATGTTCACTGCCTTTAATCAAGCCATGCTCTTCCAGATGGTCATAAATCCTATCCCTCAGAATCCTTTCTAACTCCTTGCAGACGACAGACGTGAGACTGTCTGGTCTGGAATTGGCGGGGATTTCTCCATTTCCTTTCATGAAGATAGGAATTACATTTGCCTCTCTCCAGTCCTCAGGTCCGACTTCAGAGGAGAGCGAGGATGCAAAGATCTTCGAAAGCGGCGAAGCAATCACATTTCTCGCTTCCCAAAGCAGCCGAGGACAAATCTGGCCTGGCCCAGGCGACTTGTCAATCTTAATATTTGTCAAAATGTTCAGCGCATCAGCTGCCTCATTCTCTATCTGTTCCAGCATGCTTACCTGCTCCTCAATGGTTTCATTCACTACAAGGTCCTTTTATTTAGTGAACAGAGAAGCGGAAAACTCATTTAGGACTTCCACGTCCTCCTCAGAATCGATACACAAGTTCCCTTTGCTATCCCTGATCGACCCTACTCTTTCTTTGATCATTTTCAATTCCTCACATACGCGTAAAATGCCTTTGGATTATCCCTAATCCTTCCTGCCAAGCCTTTTTAATGACCCCTCCTGGGTCTCCTCAGACAATGTTTGAGCTCCTTTCTCGCCTGCCTGTAATCCTCGAGAGCTGAGCAAGACCCTTGCGACTTCCACCTTATGTAAACTCCGTTCTTTCTTTTGACGAGAAGCTCCTCCGCTCTCGTCATCCAACGTTCCTTTATCTTACACCTTCTTACGTGTCTCCGAGAAACACATTTGTTCATCGCTTGCAACAACTGTTCCTTAACCAGTCTCCACATGTCTCTACTGCCATTTCCATGGAGCAATTGCTCCCAGTCTATGCTTCCCAACTCACGTCTGACAGCATCATAGTTTCCTTTTTCCCAATTAAATAACTTCCCATTGTGCCTGATTCTCTCCTTCTCTATAGTTATGTAGAATGTGAGGCAGTTGTTGTCACTATCACCAAATGCTCTCCCACCGTAAGATCTGACACCTGCCCCGGCTCATTGCCG
Organism: Chiloscyllium punctatum; assembly: GCF_047496795.1. Classification (NCBI taxonomy): domain Eukaryota; kingdom Metazoa; phylum Chordata; class Chondrichthyes; order Orectolobiformes; family Hemiscylliidae; genus Chiloscyllium; species Chiloscyllium punctatum. The sequence goes on along the minus strand of NC_092773.1, from coordinate 45,683,170 downwards.
AGCATCAAATCCAAAATGGCCACTCCCCTCATCGGCCTGTCAACGTACAGAGTTAGGAAACCCTCCTGAACACACCTTACAAAAACAGCTCCTTCCAAACCTTCTGCTCGAAGGAGTATCCAATCAATATTAAGAAATAAAAGTCACCCATTACAAAAACCCTAATACACTAACACTTTTCCAAAACCTGCCGACCTCTGCGTTCTTCAATCTCCCTGAAGCTGTTGGGGGGCCCCGTAGTAAACACCCAATGAGGTGACTGCTCCCTTCCTGTTCCTAATTTCCACCCATACTGACTCAGTCGGCAGACCCTCCTCGACAATGGTAACTTCTGTAGCTGTGATACCCTCTCTGATTAGCAGTCCTGCAACCGCTCCCATTTCCCCCCATTCCTATTCTTTTTAAATTTTCTAAACCCTGGACCATTCAGCAACCATTCTTGCCCCTGAGAAACCCACGTCTCTGTTTTGGCCACAACATCATAGCACCAGGTACTGATCCATGCTCTGAGCTCATCACTTTTATTCTTGATACTCCTTGCATTAAAGCAAACACACTTTAACTGATCCCTTGGTTCTTTCCCGGGAAATCCATTCACACTGGCTGCGCTACCTCTTGCTCTTATCTCATCTCCATCAACTCTCACCACCAGTATAGAGCTCAAGCTCCCAACCCCTGCAATACTATTTTCAACTCTCCTGTTCAACTCGAGTAAACCTTCCACCCAGGGCATTGGTGCTTTTCCAGATCAGGTGCAACTCGTCCTTCATGTACAGGTCCCACCTTCCCCAGAAGGCATCACAATTCTCTACATATCTGAAGCCCTCCCTCCTAAATCAGCTGCGCAGCCACGTGTTAAGATGCGCCCCGTCCCTGTTCCACGCCTCGCCATCTTGTGGCACCGGTAGTAAAACCAAGAACACTACTCTGTTCGTTGGTTCTGCAGCTTCCACCTTAACTGCCTGAAATCACTTTTTTATATCCTTGATCCTATTCCTGGCTATATCATTGTTGCCAATATATAACACATTTTCTGGCTGTTTGCCCTCCCCTTCCATAATATTATACACCCGATCGGATACGTCCAGGACTTTGGCACCAGGGAGGCAACATACCTTTCCGAAATCCCGATCCTGACCACAAAATCTCGTTCAATTTTCCCAACACATTTTGGAAGCAGCTCCTTGATGTGGACCATATAACTACTGAATAATCTGTTGTTCAAGAGAAGACCGAAAACTCATCTCTGTGCACAAGGCGATCGTTCTCTCAACCTCTGGGGCCCAGAATAAAAATGAAGGATGTGAAGCCATACTGTATTTCTGAGTGTTTGCTTCGAATGATATGGGGATTAGGGAATCCAGACGACAATATGAAGTTGCAAATCAATGAGGTAAGATCGACATTAATATGACTGTTGATCATCTGTAATAAGTCAGTCAGCGATTGGCTATGACCTTGCTGAAATCTCGTCTTAAAAACAACACAGCATAGGAACAGGCCCTTCGACCCACCAAGCTTGCACTGACACATCATGCCTTTCGAAAGTTGTAATAAGTTAGCTATCTTCCCATTCACTCCTTACTCATCTATGTGTCAAGATACCTTTTAATTGTTGCTTCTGTATCTTCTCCGACAATCTCCTCTATCAGGGGATTTCCACATTCTTTTTCGAACAGGAAAAAAAAACTTGCTTCTCATATCTCCATCAAACCTTCCCCGTTTTAACTACAAATTATGGCTCAGGTAATTGATATGACTACCCTGGGAAAAAGGCTCTGAGAACCTATTCTATGCACATCTCAACAAATTTTGCAAACATCTATCATGTCGCCCCTGAGCCACTGATTTCCAACCAAAAACAAATCAAGCTTGCTCAATTATTCCTCACACCAAATATCCTCCAAAGCAGACAACGACCCGGTAAACGTTTTTAAGCCATCTCCCACAAATCTAAATCCTTTGTTTGTTGATCGTGCAACCAATCCTGTACACAATATTACGATGTGGCTGAAGTAATGTTGTATTCAACGGCAACATGTCATGCCAATTTTTGTACTCTGTTTTCTGATTGATGTGCGCAAGCATGTGATAGGCCTGTGATCAAACTGTTCACATTGTTCACACTGGTGAACTCAGTTTCAGTTTCAGAGAACTGTAGCTTGTATGCCTCGATGCCTTCGGATTTTGAAGCAACTTAGAGTTATTCCATTTATTGTATGCATCTCTTCTGCAGTAGACCTTCGACAATGCATTACCTCGCAATTATCCAGATTAAATTACATATGCATTCTCTCCATGTAAGTCTCCAGCGGACCTATATCTTGCTGTAACTCTGCCAGTCATACCGACGATCTACAATTCCAAAAATCTATTCACCGATCTCCAGTCACAAAAACACCCATTCAATATTCTTCTGTCTTCGATGACCAAGCAGATCTGTATCCATCTTACTAACTCACAACTGATATTATTTGAGTTCACCTTCTGTATAAGTCTGCCATAAGGAATCATATAAAATATATTTTTAAATCCGATTTGTAGGTAGTTATTATTTTAAAATAGCTTGTGAAATGTGATCTTTGATCGCTATAGTAGTTGTTCAGTTCTATTCGCCTAAGTGATGGTAAAGGACGACGATCATTGTGAATATTTGCGAAGTCCTGTCAAAACAGACTTGATGCGTTGCTGTTTTGCATCTTGTAGTTAGCATTCATCACATGTCATATCTGGCGTTGATGAAAAGATTGAGTATCGAATGTGTTGCAAGTCGAAAAATGAGTTACTTACCCAGCACAACTTCGAGACTCTTCTTACTGGAGGTGCAGTTGTCCAGGCAACTGGATGGATTTCCATTCTACCCATGAGCCACACTATTTGAACAATGGACCTAAATTGTACAGACGGGCAGAATTTGTCGGTTTGATGAAACAGCACATTTTCCTCTCAATGTTTGGCTCAGGTTTTTGATGGACACGCATTCAGAGATGGGAATTTCACAGCAAGTCACTGGGAAACTGGCTGATTGCCACAATTTGGAATGGCCATTGCCTGACTCCGTCAGCTATGAGTGTTACATGTCAATTATCAATTCAAGCCAGCTGCTTTCTTACAGTGTATGAACACACACACTTTCAATATCTTAGGTGTCGTAAATAGTGCGAAACAATAGCTAGCAAGCTTTTCGACTTTGGAACTGATGCTGGAAGGATGGACATTGATGGGATGTCTGCAGATTTTGTGTCCAATTTTCTGATTCTGAAGATCTGCTACACAGATGCATGACAACTGTGGCGATTCGTCTATAACAGTTTGAATCACCTTCAGTATGAATCCGTAAAGTGTAATAATGTCTTTGAGTCTGTTTTACATGGACTCGTTATTCTGAAAAATGTTTTCATAATTTACATGTTTAAGATCAAAACATTTATTTTAGTTATTAAAAAAAACTTTAAAATACTTACATCTTATTAAGTTAAAGATATCAAAGCTTTCATCAATGCAAATGGAACAATTCTGAGTGTGTCACGCTCAGAGTTAACTTAGTGTTTAACACTCATTGTTTTTACATTCGAGCGTGTATCACGAAATAAAGTGTTTGACAACATTTGCAAACCCACGTCAAGTCAGCCGGCTTCTCATTGTCGCATTAAATAAAGTGAAAAGATCCTAATTCTTGAAATGAAATTCGTAACTTTGTTAGTGATGTGAAATGGACAGATGGGGGTAGAATCGAAACGCTTTGAGTACGGAAAGTAACTCATTCGCGACGCTCTATATTAAATGTAACATGCCTGAATACAAATGAATATCTGTATCCCCTGAACGTCCCTCCTTATAAACTAAACAAAGTCCTCGATTAGGGCATAAAACATATTACATTTTTGTGATAAAATTATGAAAATTATAGTTCCACAAATGAGACAGATCACGCTAGAGTAATTAATATGGGATATTCATTACTACTTCTATCTCTCTGTCATGACAGAGTCTTGTATGGTATGGCAAAACACTTTGGGAATTGTCTGTTTGCTGCACTGATATTTCTGTCTGATGCTCTCCAATTCAATCATTTATCATAATGATAATATTGCAGGCGCTGAAGCGAGATACGTGGCGAAAAAGGCATCTTTATTCATCATGCTATTTGTATTTTCATTATTCTTATATATTTCGTTAAAACTGACTGACGTACATTCCCGATAAAAACGGTTTGATTACAAGCAGAACACCCATGAGACAGTGAAGAGTGACAATCACTGGAAAATTTACTCTGGGAATGTTTGACTTAGTGTTTCATAGCTGTTAATCAAAGTCTAATCAGTCATCAAATCTCGATACATCCAGCTCCATATCCATTTTTATCCAGTCGAAATTATAGACTGCCACCACCATATGTCACAATGTGTACTAAACGTGCTCTACGATTAATCAGTACGAAATATATTATTTGGGCATGCATAATGTGGCTACAGAACGTTGTATTTAATTTGTATAAACGTTCTGCTGTTTTCTGCTGACAAGGAATTTCATATTTATTGATTTCGAATGGGACATCCTACTTTGTAAACTTAGGATGAAGCGAATTGAATTAATTATGAAGATCTTCCACATTGCTGTCCATTGTACCCCTAAACGTCAACGTCAGCTCATTATTATTTAGAACAGAAATAAAGAATCCAACATATACGTATCATGGCATGACTCTTGACATGTAATTGACCTAGTTACAGTTGCAGCCAGAGATTCCATTTTATTTTGCTACTCACAAGCAGTTAACTTATTTGGTCAGAAATATCCCCAAATTCGTATGGCCACTCGTTAACGTTTTCTCTCTACACATTCTACCCGCACTGATTGGCAATCTTAGGAAACCCTAATAGATTGTAAATGGCCTCAGACATTCTGCAATGACTACATTCTATGCCGATAGCTGTCGTGCTGCCAGTTTATATCGCTCCATGGCTACGTGCTCAATGTTAAAAACTGTCAAGGAGAAATGGAATTTCATCAAATTTAATCATTGTTGCAAAGAGTTAGTTTCATTCTCTCCATCAAAACCTACAACACTGATACATCTCCCTACTAAAGAGATCGAACTGCCAAAGTATTATCGAGAGACTTAAATGAAACAATATACTTTGGATACTATGGTTATGAATCATAAACAGGAATTGTTTTCGGAATTCAACATCTATGAATGAATTTGTCATTTATTCATAAGGGAAAACACAGTGAAAACTTCAATTGCTGCCATGCTGTGGCGCCGTATTGAAAAAAAGACTTGAAAACAATATAAAATCGATATATTAGTTGGAAGAGAGCACATATTTGTTCTTGGCTGGTTGCATCTGTGGGGAAAGAAACAGAGTTAACGTTTCGAATCAAGTGACCCTGGTTTCGATATTCAGCGTCAATGTGTCATTTTTCAGCAAGACGTGCGCCGACACGAGTGGTGCAATGGGCACTCGCTTAACGCGAGGAAACACTTGGGGGGAAAAGTCCACATGCAGTCGCTCTGATGCGCAAAACTGTTATTAAATCATCATAGAATGACTCAACCAGACAGAACAGAAATGTACACTTTTTTCCATGTCGTCCCTTCTGATCAGATATCCCAACCCAACCTAGTTTAATTTGCGAACATTTGCCTCATTTCTCTCAAAACCATTCATATTCATATCCCATCCAAATGTCTTTTAAATTTTGTAATTTTACCTGCCTTCATCAATTCTTCTGATACCTGATTGCAAACTTGCATCAAACACTGTGTGATCAAGTTACCCCTCAGATCTTTTTGTTTAGATCTTTCCCGTCTCATATTAAAACTACATCCTCCAGTTTTTGACTCCTCCACCTTCGAAAAAGATCTTGGTTACTCACCATGTCCATGGACCTCCTGATGTTATAATCCTCTATTCTCTGATATTAAAGAGTAAAAAAACTCATTCTATTTAGCCATTCCTTGTTTCTCAAACTCTCCAATCCTTGCAACACCCTTGTAGGTATTTTATGCATCCTTCCAAATTTAACAACATCCCAGCTGTAGAGGAGCATTTAATTTTATGCAATTTTCCAAAAGTGATCAATGTACTGTGCAACCACAATATCAAATCTCAACTGCTATGTGCAAATAAAGACAACCGTACCAATTGTTTTCTTTACCACCTAGTCATTCTTCGATTACGCTTTCAAGGCATTATGTATCTGCACCCCTTTGTCTCCTTCTCTGGCAACGCTCCCCAGGCCCCGAGCATTTACTGTACAAACTTCGATTTTCCTGAACATATTGCACCGTCTCACCTCTGTCGAAATTAAAGTCCATCTGTCACTCTTCGACCAATTGGCCCATCTGATTAATATCCCAACATGTCTACAAACTCCCGAGCCATACCACCAAATTCACATATAAATGTTATTAGACACTGGACCCAGAAATGATCACTGTGGCACAGTAGTGCTTACAGTCTTCCTCTACAACAAGCATCTCTCCACCCACTACCTTCACTTTAATATTGTGTTCAATTAGCTCGTTCTCCTTGATTACTTTCAGTGTGGAAATAGACCCTTCCGCCCAACAGTCTACACTGACCCTCCGAATAGCAACCCAACCCTTTGCAACTAACAATACGGGATATTTAGTATGGACAATTCAACTAACCAGCACATCTTTTGTGACTGTAGGAGGAAACCGGAGCAACCCGAGGAAACACACGCAGATAACGTGGAACCTCCACGCAGACATTTGCTTGAGTCTGGAATTGAACCCAGGCCTCTGGCGCTGTGAAACAGCACTGTTAACCATTGCGCCACCATGCCACACGGTAATCCTTTCGGAACTAGCCTTACTAACAGGTTTACTATGCAGCACCTTGTCAAACGCTTTCATGAATTCGATATTAAAACGTCTAACTCTGTGACTTGCTCAATCTTCTTTGGCTTCACTTAAAAAAAAAAAACTTCAATTGGGCGAGGGAAACACGATTTCCCATGCATAATGCCATGTGAACGCTACCTAATCAGTCAGTGACTCTCGAAATACATGTATATTTTGTTCCTCATAATCTGCAATTACACATGACTTACATAAGGCTCAACCACCAATAGTTCTATGGCTTTTACTTCCAGCCTTCCTTAAACAATGGAAACACATGACACAAACTCCATGTTTTTGACAATTCATACGTGGTTGTCCAGAACACAAATATTTCGGCAAGGGCCCCAGCAATGTCCTCTCCAGCTACATACAAAATTGTGGATAACACCTTATCAGACCTTGGAGATTTGTATCTCTTAATGGGTATTAAGAACTTCAGCGAATCCTTTTCTTTAATATGGAGACATTTCAAGACATCATTTCTAATTTAGAGAAGTTCACTAGCTTGCATGTGCTCCACTACTGTCAATATTGACGCAAGTTACTTGTTTAGTATCTTACCCATTTCCAGTGGTTCCACACTTAAATGACCTCGTTGATTTTCAGGAGTCACTCTTTTGTCTTTAATTACTCTTTTGTCTTTAATGCGTTTATACAATCTCTTTGGGTTGGCACTAATTCGAGTTTACAACAGTATCTGATTTCCAGCTTCAGTGTACGCCAATTGCCCTGTCACGCCTGTCGGATTCAATTGATTCGAACTGCGATACCGAATTAATGCCTCATTTTTCCTGAAAAGAGACGAAATTTCTCTGGTCATCCATCAGTTTTCTGTCTGAAATATCCTTGCCTTTTATTAACAGTAACTTTCTGTGTCTGAACTCCCGTTATCTCATTCTTCAAGGCATCCAGTTTTTGAAACGGCATTTCACGGGCGAACAGCCTCCCACATTCTACTTGTGAAAGTTTCAGTTTAATACCATAAACATTGGTCTTAACCAAATTTGGAACGTTATTTTATTTGCTCTCTTCCATTCTTCAACATTGTTCTTTTAAAACTAATATAACTATAGAGCATACAACACAGAACAGTCCAGCACAATACACGCCATTCGACCATCGATGTTTCACCGGCCTTATAACTTACCCTGAGATCAGACGAACGTAAATATCTTTCACTGTACTATCTTGCATGTACCTATCCAAGAGTCGTTAATATGTGCCTCGTGTAACTAACTTTACGACCAATGCTCACGGTGCATTCCACGCAACTACCAAGTTCTTAGGAAAGAACATGTCTCTGACATATCCCCAAACATTCCTCCAATCATGTAAAAATTATACCCTCTCGTGCTCGACATTTCTGCAAAGGAAAACGTCTTTCCCTATCCAAGCTATACCTCTGAACATCTTGTATATCTCTAATTCTAGACGTGGTACTCTAAACTGCTCCATCACTGACACTTTAATGTCTTGCCTAAGCTTATGCCTCAACAGAATGTCAATATTCCTACTTCTCTGGTAGGTACATCTATAATCAGAGTAAAAGGAAAAAAAGAATAACCCCTTTACACTCTTAAATTATTCCACTCCATCCAGGTCCTTGATTCTACCATAACCTTCGTGCATATGTGGAAATCTAAAATCCCCAACCATTATGTGTTTGCTTTCCAATTTGATGCTAACTGCCGAAGGTTTATGTGAGAAACCTTGATTTTTCTGCTCCTCTGATGCAGCCTCATCGGCTGGTCTTTTGCAGCACCACATTGTATGAATCTGATGGACAGTATCTGCACTACCCTGATTTTTGACTTCGCAATCTGATTACCTATCCTACCAATCCGCGCTGTCAACCAATTTTCTCACTGCATCCGTGGTGCCTCCACCTCCCGGAAAATGCTATCCATCACATCCCGTTGCAGTTTTTATATTTCTTACTGCCTCTAAATGTCATTCCAAATAATCTATGGGATTCATGAGGAGTCGCGTCCAAACATACTTCTTGAAGAATTCGTCTCCAGGATCATAAATGTTTTCCCTGATCTACCACGTGAAACAGGAAGGGTACAGCACAATACTAAAAGCGTTTTCCCCACTAACAATTTACAGAGCCAAAATTACCTGAAAACAGACACAGCATACTTTGCTCCAAATGCAACGGTTGTACAGTTTCATAGTTCAAAAACATGCTCTGGAAATAACTTAATTCCAACTCTTAATATCAGGAGTTATTCAAGAGAGAGATCACAGCTTTATTTTAAAGGATGCACTCGCCTTAGTCACTATTACAGATTTAAACAGAAGGACGATTAATAATAAGTTTTTGAAGTTTTATGATTCATCACGGTCAAAAACAAAAGGTTGCACTCCTCTGTAGTTTCAACCAATGATTCTTTCATGAACCATTTTCTCCCACCATCATTCCCAGTTTAGCAGAACGATCATTAAGAGAAGGGAGAAATTGTTTTGAGAATGCAACGTATTCTGATGATAGTGTGGACAGGATGAAAGGAAATAGCCAAATATTGCAGAAACGCCTATTGCTGTGGGTCTGGCCGAGTGTTTAAGGCATTAATTCAAAAATCGCTTGCGGTTTGTCCTGCTCAGGTTTTAGTCATGCTGACTATGTCTAATCGTGGTATAGTTTTTAAATGGGGTTCTGCTTCAAGACAAAAAGCACGAAGGCACGTCTGTTTTCTCATAACTGTTTTGTTTAATCTATGTTCAGAATATTTCCGTTTTGCAATCGAACGTAAGAAAGTAATAACATCAAGCAGGAGTAAGCCATCTGACTTTTAAAACCTGCTCCGCCATTCAATAAGATCATGACTGATCTTTTCATAGCCTCAGCTCTACTTACCAGCTCTCTTGCTGTAAACCTTAATTCCTTTGTTGTTTCAAAATTTATCTATCTTAGCTGTGAAAACATTCAGTGAGGAAGCCTCAGGTATTGCATTTGGCATGGAATACCACAGTTTCACAACTCTGTTAGTGTCGAAATTCCTTCTCAGTTCAGTAATGGATTGACACCCTCGAACTCTGAGGCTATGTCCGCTTGTCTTAGTTTCATCTGCCAGTGAGAAAATCATTTTACTTACAACTTTATGAGTGGATTCGACAAGATATAAAATTTTGAATGGATTAGAAAAGATGTATGTTTCTATAAGATCCCATTTCATTCTTTTAAAGTCCAATGACTACAATCACTGCCTCATCTGTATTTCCACATAAGCTAAAGCCCTCAAGTCCAGAATCAACTTCACAACCTCTTCTTCAAACCCTCTAGTGCTGCTTTGTCATTTATCAATGAAGGAGACCAAAACTGGATACGGTACTGCATGTGTGGGCTCACTAGCTCACCCTATAGCTGTCACATAACCTCACTCTTTTTAAAGTCAGTCTCTTTAGCAATGAAGGACAAAAATACATTTTCTTCCTTAGTCACTTATTGCACCTGCAGACCAGCATTCTCTGATTCATGCTCAAGGGCCTCCCGTTCCTTCTGCACAGCAGCATGCTGATTTTATTTTCAAATATTCGCACGTGTTACTGCTGTTCCTACTAATATGAATGACTTCGCATTTATTAACGTAATACGCCACCTGCAAGAAGTTTTCATATTAATTCATAAAATCTATGTTCAGATCTATATTACAACAGTGAACTGATTTTCTTGCACCCCTACTTTCTTAATATCACAGCCTTGTGTGTTATTGCAGTACAGTTCGCGAAAGTGGAGAACGAAGAACAAAGAATATAATGCACAGGAACAGACCCTTTGGTTCTCCATGCCTTCACTGATCCAGATCCTCGACTTTAAGCTACTGCCTATTTTGTCAGGATCTGCATCCTTCTGATCCCTGCCCATTCATGTATCTGTCTCGTTAAATCTGAAATGATGATATCGTGGCCGCCTCTAAAACCTCCACTGTCAACACTTTCAAAACACCGAGCACCCTCTGCACGAACATCTTTCCACACATATCGAATTCAAACTTTTCCGCTCCCAGCTTTCAATCGTGTCCCCGAGTTAATGATTCCTCCACTACAGGAAAAATGAATCTTGCTATTCATCCTGTCCTTTATTCCAACAATTTTGTCGACCATAAACAGCAACCCTCCACTACCTCCGTTTTTGTAATCAAAAAAACTAAAATCTATTCAACTTCTCTTCATGGCTAGCGCCCTCTGTACAAGGAAGCATCCTTGTGACCCTCCTCTATACGCATTCCAGAGCATCTAAATCCATTTGGTAATGTACACAGTATTCCAAATTCTGGCCGAAACAAAGTCCGACACAACTGGAACTTGATCTGGTAACTCTTGTACTCAGTACCCAGCCCGATGAAGAAAAGCATGTTCTACACCACCTTGACGACCCTCTCTACTGACGTTAACCCCTTCTGCATGCAATGGACCTGATCACCCAGATCACTCTGGAGATTAATGTTCTCCAGGCCTTTTCCTTTTTCTGTAGCGTTCTCCCTTGAACCGGATCTTCCAAATTGTATCTCATGGTATTAACCCTTGCTGACCTCCATCTGATATATTTCTGCCCAAAACACCAGTCCATCTATAAAATAATGCATGCATTCTCTGATTGTGCCCTTCACTATCTGATTCTTCTGCAAATTTGCTCATCAGACCACCGAATACTTCCTCCAGATCATTTTTGAACAGTAAATCCACATGAGAGCGAATTGTTTGGAGTTCAGAAGCCTTGAATGTCCAAGACATTACGGAAATATAAAGGATTTATCTCAGAGAGGAAATCAAATCAAGGGTGATAATTATAAAATAAGTACATTGCTTGAGCTGTTGTCAGTGTAGGTTAGCGAGCAAAGAGGTAACAGAGCAACAACACTTTATCAACAGGAAATTCAGTGGATGGGCGATGTCTTCAGCTCCTATTCTTTCTTTTCCAACATTCTGGGAGAAACTATGTGTCCCACCCACATTTCCCGATTTTTTTTTAAAACAAAATCATCTCTGCAGAAACGTATTTATGATGTTATTTGGAAAAAAACTTGGGAATTCTTCCTGGTGAATAAGGAAAAGGCAGCAGTGGAATGTCACTTGATTCTGTATTATTCAGAACCACAAGTCATTGGTCTGATTTGGAATATCACAGTGACAGCTCATGAAAATAGAAGGGAACAAAACTCTGAATAAAACCTGCCCGAACACTGACCATGTACATACTGAAAATTGGCGTACAATCTCATATGGTTCAGTGATGTCTCCAGGGAATGATATCAACCATTTTAACTGCCTAGTGATTGCATTCGTATAGCAACGTGATCGTGTCTTAACTGCCCTGTTGTCAAAAAATTGGCGATTATTGCTACGCTTGGCAAGCGACGTCCATTTGCTGTAAACGAACGAAATTTTGTTCCATATTTATCCGTGAACACTAAAAACAACTATTGATCATTATTCCTTCTTCTTTGACTACACAAGAAAATTCTGTTCTGTCTATAAAACTGAACCAACTCAAATTCTTGTTAATTCAAAGTGAGATCATGACTTAGTTAATCTATTTTGGATTATCTACAGGTAGCAACAACATGTCAACAAATTGTAAGATGGTGGCAGAATGGAACAGTGCAGCCAGAGCTCGGCTGCTCCGCTAGTTCTTCTTCATTTCATCGAACATAGAACAAAGAAAATTGCAGCGCAATACAGGCCCATCGGCCCTCGATATTACACCGACCAATCATACCAAACTGAAGCCAATCTAACCTACACTATTCCATGTACGTTCGTATGCTTGTCCAATGACGACTTAAATATACTTAAAGTTGGTGAATCTACTTCCATTGCAGGCAAAGAATTCCATACCCTGACTACTCTCTGGATAAAGAAACTACCTCTGACATCTGTCCTATACCTATCACCCCTCAGTTTAAAGTATGCCCCGTCATGCTTGCTGTCACCATACTTGGATCAATACTCGCCCTGTCCACCGTATCTAACCCTCTGATTATTTTATATGCGTCTGTTTGGTCAACTCTCAACCTCTTCTCTCCAACGAAAACAGCCTTACATGGTCAGGCCTCCCCCCCTCCCCCCCCCATAACACGCAATATCCTAGTATGTCCTCGTCAATCCTAGTGTTGGTGGCACAGTGGTCAGCACTGCTGCCTCACACTACCAGAGACCCGGATTCATTTCCCGACTCAGGCGACTGACTGTGTGGAGAATGCACATTCTCCCCGCGTCTGCGTGGGTTTCCTACCACAGTCCAAACATGTGCAGGTCAGGTGAATTAGCCATGCTAAATTGCCCGTAGTGTTAGAAAAAGGGGCAAATGTAGGGGAATGGGTGGGTGGCGCGTCGGTGGGGACCTTGTTGGGCCGAAGGGCCTGCTTCCACACTGTAAGTAATCTAATCTAAAATCTCCTCTGCACCCTTTCCAAAGCTTCCACATCCTTCTTATAATATGGTGACCAGAACTGTACACAATACTCCAAGTGTGGCAACACCAGAGTTTTGGACAGCTTTTGCATAACTTCCTGGTTCCGGAACTCCATCTCTCTATTAATAAAAGATAAAGCACTGTATGCCTTCTTAACAAACCTGTCATCCTGAGTGGCAACCATCAAGCATCTGTGTACCTGGACACCAAGATCTCCCTGCTCATCTACACTGCCAAGAATCTTACCATTAGCCCAGTATTTTTCATTCCAGTTACTCTGACGAAAGTGAATCACCTCACAGTTACCCGCATTATACTCCATTTGCCACCTCAATGCCCAGCTCTGCAGCATATCTATGTCTCTCTGTAACCTACAACATCCTTCGTCACTATCCACAACTCCACTGACCTTAGTGTCGTCTGCAAATGTGCTAACTCACCATTCTACGCCCTCATCCAGGTCGTTCATAAAAATGACGAATAGCCGCGGACCCAACACCAACCCTTGCGGGACACCACTAGTAACTGGATCCAGGATGACCATTTCCCATCAAGTACCACACTCTGTCTTCTTTCCGCAAGCCAACTACTGATACAAACTGTTATACGTCCCACAATCCCATTCCTTCGCATTTTGAACAAGGGCCTTCTGTGGGGAGCATTATCTAACGCCATGCTGAAATCCATATACACCACGTCAAACGGTTTACTCTCATTTCTTCTGACTCTTCTGTTTCCTTCTTCTTAGTGTCTTTTTTCCTATATCTTCTCTCAACCCTTCGCCTCCAGTGATGCTTCCCGGTCTCGGGACAGCGATTATGTCTCGCCCTCCAGCGATAAATCCTGACACTCTGCCAATGATTTCTTGCTCCTGTTGAGAGTCACGTCCTGACTCCGGGGAGAATTCTCAGGCTCCAGTTAACAACGATGCCCTGCTATTTGGCTATGATTCCCATCCGACACTGAGAGACAATTCGCCGCCTTCCAGCATACGTTCACCACCTCCAGTGAGACGGATGCCTCGCCTCTGCCGATTTATGATTCACGCCGTCTGGCGCCATTTCTAGCAATAAAAAGTGTAATGCTTTCACACCATCTGGTGATTGCTCCCGCTTCTGCTGATGACTCCCGCGCCCCAGTGATCACTCTCAGCCTCTGGCAATTTCCCCCAAACTAGTGCAGCTGCCTCTCAATGTGCTATGGCAACATTACAGCTTTCCACGCCTCCTGGCGTAGCATGGCATACCCTTGGCATGACGTGCGCACCCATAGGCATCTTAGATTACCGTCCTCCAGCTGTGGCAGCTTCGGCCTAACATGTCGGTCTAAAGGGATCTCTCACCCCAATGATACTCAGAGTGAAGACCGTCACAGTTTGGAGCCAGGATCCAGTGTGAACAAGAAGGTAGGTTCCTGTGTGACCTGCTGTTCTGAACTTTAATTTCTTCAATGCTGCACATTTTGTTCCTCTATTCTTTAAGATGTATTACTCAATAAGCTGCACCTAGATACGACACTGGATGTGTCTATATGCAAACTTTTCACTATGTTCATTGATTATATATGACAATAAAGGAAAATCTAATTCTATAATAGTAACGCTGGCAGCGGTGGAGAAGGCAGCATATTAACTCCAGTGCCAGGTTTTGCCCTCTTTGTCCACATCTTTTTATCTTCCTTTTTTCTTCTTCGACATCTTTTGAAATCAAAATTATCTGATAAAGACAGCTCTAAATCAATAGATTCCAAGGAGCCAACGGAGTCTTGAGGCGGATTGCAGTCTGAAAGTTGGCCCGAAGGTCTGTGAAACTTACAGCAGGATTCTCGTTTGTCCAGGAAGTGGACCACTGCTGGCGGCATAGGTTTGACTGTGAAGCCTGGAGTGGGACTGTGGCAGTGGTATGCTGCAGCAGTGTAGAAGAAAACCTTGGATTGCCTTTAAGTTACGTCGATTCTCCTGTTCCTTGGATGCTGCCAGACCTGCTGCGCTTTTCCAGCAACACAATTTCACCTCTGATCTCCAGCATCTGCAGTCCTCACTTTCTCCTTTAAGTTACTTTTATCTATTTTATTCTAAGATAATGTGAATGATGCCGATGTATGGCAATGGTACAAATATTTGACTCGACTTTACGTTGAGTACAACGTCAAAATAAAGGATGTTCTATTCTATTATAAATGTTCATTAGCGACCCAGAGCGGTTTCGGGCCTGCATTGCTAATATTGCACACAATATTTCATGGAAAAGTGCTTCAGACATTGTAAGGCACAGGTTAGATTCCTGTTACTATACAACATAGCGGAAGGATGAAAAGTTATGACCATTTAACTGGGTCTCTGAAAGTGTACTAGATCAATACATGCTCTTGTTTATTTTGCAATGCTACTGTGTTCCATTTTTTGTTAAATACACGTTCGAAAGTTGCCTTTCAGTGTGCAATCGAGCATTCATTCGAACACCACGTTTAAGAGCACAAAGAAAATGTTAAAACGTTTCCTTGTTGTCCTCAATCAAGTCATTTAAGTACTGACATGAAATCTTCTGTGTGATCCAAGCAGAATGTCGGAATTTCTGGTTTGGCAGGGAATGTTCCACAAAGTGATCCACACTGATACAGTAGAATAAGGTACATGAGGTAGCTTTACAGCTTCCACCATTTAATGAAACTGTTGAGGGTAGTGAGTGCACACCCAACACCTTCTTGACATCCTCACAGAACTTGCTCTGGGCGACAGCGTAGATGAATACGTTGTTGCAGGAATTGAGTAAGTGGAGCATGTTGGCAGTCTTTGAAGAATGCAGTCTGTGTCATTGAAATCCTGGCCGATGAAAAACGCCTCACCAGGAATCCTAACATCGAGAAAATGAGCCACATAGGTTTACCCACAGGAGGAGGAAACTAAGTGAATTGGCAAATAGCAGGATGAATGACTTCTTGCGGTTGATTATTTCCTGCTCTCCGTGTGTCTCAGTGTCACGGAGGCTCTTGCGAGCTCTGCTGGCTGTTAGGATGTGTCTGGCAGTGAGAGCATTGAGCAGCAGAATTCGGAGGAACGAAACAAAGGGCGTCAAGATGTGATCCAACCAGTCGTGGGCCTTCCAAACTGGGGAATTGTAATAAGTTGGCTTGATCGCACAGAGCGATGACATTGCATCAAAAATGTACAAGAATTTGTCAGTGAAGTAGAATGGGATATTCTTGACAAAGCTCAAGTTGTAAACAATGGCTATGACCAGCAATGCAGTTTTCTCTGTCTGTATTTGGACTTACGTCTGTTACAGCAGATGGCCACAAAACGGTCGATAGTGAAGGCCACTGTCATTCACACGGAACCATCTCGTGTCACACATACCACCACAACGCTGAGCTTGTACACGGGAGTGGTTGACGGGAGACTGTACCTGAAGTAGATATCTCCAATCTGATTAAGGCTGACAGCACTGATGATGACGAGGAAATCGGTTACTGCTATCGCCAAGAGATAATAGGTGATGAAAAGAGAGAGACCACATCGTCCTCAAGATAGAATTATGATTATCACCAGGTTTGCTATGAATATTCAGATGAGTCCATTGTTATGAAGGGGAAACCAGGTCAATGGAAAATCCAGTAACTGTGTTCATCCACATGTCTAGCTATAATACACTTTAACCAGTTCAGAGATGCTATGACATATCTCTCGAGAAGTGATGACTGGAAAACAGGGTAACCTTGATTATCTGAACATAATGGGCTGGCACTATTTCGTTCAGTTAATCAATCATTCAGTTAATCGAACAAATACCTTTCCTCTGGGGCTCGGAGTTATTAAAGACTGCTTACCGTTCCGGGATCTATCAGCAGCACACAGCGTGTGAAGCCCCACCCTCTCCCCAAACCCGTGCAACAACGTCTCCGCCCCCAAAGCCCCAAACACGTGCGACACCACCAAGAGCCCAAACCACATCCATCACCGCCGGCCCCCGCCCCAGACACATTCAACACTGCCCACCATCCCTAAAACCCCCTACCTCTGTCTACCACTGCTCCTCACCCAGCCCCCAAACCCTTACACACCCGCCCCCTCTCTGCACACCAGATGGCAGTATTGAGTCAGTCACCGTTGATAAAATTGGTGAGGTCCAGAAATGGGAATGAGGTGTCTGAGATGATCTGGGTGAACTTAAGGTCGGGGTCAAATGTGTTGGTGAAGTTGATGAACTGTTCAACCTCATCGGTGGAACATGAGGTGGCGCCAATGCAGTCATCAATGGAGTGGAACATATGGTGACGAGTTCCGTGAGGTAGGAGCAGGCCGAAATGATGGATCAGCTTGGGCAGTGCGACTTATGGAAGTTTGGTCGAAGGTAGAATCCGGCAGTGCGGGGTTTCTGAACGATGAGATTGGAACCTGTGCATGGGAGATGCCCTGATGTGATGAGGTTGTGTACGGTCTGGAAGATGATGGATTGTTGACTGCAGATGAGGTCGGGGCCGAGGGAGCAGTAGGAAGGATTGTTTTTGATTTGGCACCTGTCTTCAGCTGTGTCGAGATTAGTGCGGCAAACTGTCACTGTGCCCCCTTGTTCGTCGGTTTTATGGTGAGGTTGGAGCTCGTGCTGAGTGAGTGGAGGGGAGCACATTGTGAGGATGAGAGGTTGGAGTTATTGAGGTGGGTGGACAGATTGAGGCAGTTAGTGTCCCAACGGAAGTTGGAAACAAAGAAACTGAGGGCAGCGAAAAGACCAGCACAGAGTATCGAGGTGGATGGGTATGTTGGAAGTGAAAGAAGGAGTCCTTGAAAGATGGTCGGGAGTTTTATTTTAAAACGTAAGCATCGAGACAAGGACGGCAGAAGAACTGCTTGATGTCTCAAAGCACTTTGAATTTAGGGATCTGGAACTAGATGGGGATGAAAGAATGGTCTTTGCTGAGGAATGATCGTTCGTCCTCAGTAAGGGCAGGTCTTGGGGGGGAAGGTGAAAATACAGCAGGACTGGGAGCTAGGACTAGGCGTCGGGCTGGAACTGGGAGTGGGGATAGAGACTTCAACTGGAGTGGGTGTGATAATAGAGGCACCGGTTTGGCGCTTGTTACGGAAGTGCGGCTCACCCAGGGCGTCAAGGGCAGAAGTGGTGACTTTGGCATCTGCAGATCGCTTGTTATTGGCGGTGTTCAGGTGAGTGGCATCTGTAGGGACAGAAATGCTTGTGACCCCGGCAGCTACGGAGGCAGGAGTGTCATAATTCGTTTTGTAGTTATTTTAGTGGTTCGGAAGAGACTGCAGCCGCAGCAACAATGGATACAGAGGTAATGTTCTGGGTCGGTCTCACTTTGATTTCAGCGGCAGTGGATCTTGCAGCGGTTGCGGCAGCGGGTGATCTTGTAGTGGTGGCGACAGTGAGTGTCTGACTATTGGTCGCAGAGGTGGCATGTTCATCCGTGGCTGTGGGCTGTCGTTAAGCGGGGACTGAAGTGACGTGATAGTTCGTCACCAAGTTGGTGGCTGAAGGGGCCAGATGGCTGATGGAAGTCGAGCAGTTCTGGAGGCTGTGGAAAGCTTCTGAAAATATCAAGGAATCCCAAATATCATGGCGTTTACATGAAAAATTATTGTACTTGCAGTTTTTGATGTCTGACATGTTAGAGATAAAACCGTGCGGGTAAGAATTCTTCTGTTGACGTGAAACAGCAGAGATCCTTTGCAGTTCTGAGAGAGTGCGGCCCTCACCTGAGGCAGGGTTGACGTTAGAGAGATAAGGTGATGATGTATAACTGCAAGAGTGGAGTAGGGCATCTAGAAGCGGTCTGCAAGGTAGACGTCCTGTCTCCCCAATGTGGAGGAGAACGAATCGGGAGCAGCAGATCCAGGAAATGACATGTATAATCCTTTCAAGCTCAGTATGTGTTTGACCAGTGTCCTGCTTTGAATTTCTGAAAATTTGTGTCTCCGCTTCGGGGCCAAGCTCATAAGCACTTCATTCGGCTTTCTTCACTTCTTCATAATCCTGAGATACATCTTCTGTTAGGAACGCAAATACCTCATGAGGTGGATGTACCATCTCTTTATGGAACAACCAAACCAGTATGTTCATTGGCCTCGTCCTTTGCTTAGCCACATTCTAAAATGACATGAAAATGGCTTCAATACCTTTCGAAGTAAATTATGCATTGTTTGAATATATTTATAAGGATCGCTATCTGGTCTTTGGCTGTGATGGTTTTGCTCATCGTCACGACCTTCCTCAGTAATCCTCACTTATTTTTTGAAGCCAACTTTCCCGTCGAATCTCCTATTTTGGAAGCTCAACTCTCTCACGTTGGCCCTTTCCTCTCTCACTCTCTTCCTCTTTTCCTTTGCTCTTTTTCTCCACTTTCTTCTCTTTGCTTCTATCTTTCTCATTTCTCTTTCTCCATTTGCTCTGCTGGCGCGTAACCCTCCTTTTCTTTTTTTTGTTTTACTAAAGTGATTATTTCACTTTTTTTTTGTTCTGCGAGAGCGATGTTTTTTCCATTTTTCCGTTTGCCTTTAATCGCACTCCACACTGTTTAGTTTCATTTTCATGTTCAAACCGCCATATCTGCAATTCGATTCAAGCCATTTTCAAAGATTGTGAAGGTGTTTCCAGCAAGTTTAACTGCCGAGCTATTGTTGTAATTATCTTTCATTTCTTAGAATGAAGACAACATCAACTCCAGCTGGTTTCCCAAATCAAGCAGCTTTACTTTGTTCACATCTTGCAGAACGATTCAAAATCGCTTCCTCCCCCCAGAAAACTACTGTTTGAAGAAAGAGCCATTAGTACACCAAGCACTGTTTATATCAACTTTATTCGACACCCAAACAAAACACCCATCACGATTCAATCGCCGCCTTTCAGTCCAACAACACTAAAGCCGAATTGGAATTATCCAATCGGCCAAGAAAACAGCCCGCAAAACCTTATGGCCAGAGACATATAAAAATGTACGAAGATAGCCCGGAGCCTAATTATCATTCAGAAAGTAAGGAGTTATGGGATATAGGGAAATGTGGCTGCTTGGATACAGAATTGACTATCTGAAAAAAGTCTGTGAGTGGCAGTGGATGGAAAGTATTCCACCTGCAGGTCGGTGACCAGTTGTGTCTTGGTGGGATCTGTTCTTGGGATTCTGCTCTTTGTTGTTTTCATCAGTGATTTGAATAAAGAAGTGAAAGTGTGTGTTGGTAGGTCACTGGTCGTGGTAGTGGATGGAAAGTATTCCACCTGCAGGCCGGTGACCAGTGGACTCCTGCTGGAATCTCTTCTTGTGCTGCCGATGACACAAAGGTCAGTGGGATTAGAGATATTGATGAGGGTTTTTCCAGGCTACAAAATGACATGGACACGATACAGAGTTGGGGTGAGTTGCGGCAGTTGAAATTCAATCTGTATTGATGCCAAGTCATTCATTGAGGAAGATCGAATTTGAATTTTGAATACAGCGTTAAAGGCAGGATTCTTGGCAGTGCGCAGGAACAGCCGTAACTTGGGGTCCATGTACTTAGATTTCTCAAACGTTTCATTCAAGTTGATGGCATCGGTAAGAAGACATTTCTTTTCCTTTCATTAGCAGGGTGATTGAGTATAATAGCCATGAGCTTTTGCTGCAGCTCTATAATCTGGTCAGACCACTCTTGGAATATTGTGCCCAGTTATGACGGCCTCATTATCGGAAAGAGTTAAATGATTTAGAGAGGGTGAAGAGGAAATTTACGAGGATATTGTTTGGTTTGGACGGCTCGTCTGACGAATTGACAGTGAGTGACCTCGGGCTTTTCACACTGCAGCGAAGAAAGAAGAGAGGTGACTTGATTGAATTGTACAAGCAGTGGAATGGATAGATAGAGGGGAGAGACAGAGATTTTTCTCCAGTGCTGAAATGCCTGTCACGAGAGGTCATAATTTTAAATTGATTGAAGGAAGGTATAAGGGAGATGTCAGAGGTAGGTTGTTTACGCAGATATTGATGGGTTGTTGAAATGCGTTGCCAGCAGTCGTAGGACAGTCAGAGACACGAGGAACATTTAATCGACTGCTGAACAAGCACATGAACGGTAATAAATTGAGCGGTGTGTAGTAAGCTTGACCTTAGATGAAATTAAATTTGGGGCACAGCACCTTGGGATGAAGGGCCTTTCCTGTGCTCTGCTGTTCTATGCTCTATGTTCTGTATTTTAAGTTTTTTTTCTCGAAATGTGTGAAACTGGGAAAAGTTTAGCCAATCGGTATCAGCATCGGAGAAACAGAACAATCGGCATTTAAGCACAAGACCTTTTAAAAAGTGCCATCCATCAGGAAGAAAGTGCATTTGGCCACAATATCGATTCTCCTGGTCCTCTGATGTTGTCTGACCGGTTATGCTTTCCAGCAAAACACATTTCGACTCCGATCTCCATCTGCCGTACTCACTTTCTTGCAAGTTGATTTTCGTTTCAAAAACAGATGTGAAGTGATTGTTCCATTTCTTTATTTGCTACAGTTGAGCCGACCACTCGGCCCCAAGCAAAACAGAATTTATTTAAAAACTATAGCTAAAACACGAAAAAAGAATGCAAATGTAAATTAGAATAACCTAACTAACAGAAAACCCAGCAGACTCGATGGATGAACTTTGCCAACGATTTTTTACCAATTCTCGTAGTATAAATATACATTTTGATAAAAGATGAATTAAACACAATTCCTTACAATTAGTCGAAGCTTTATGGAGAACATTTAGCCAAAAATCATCTGCAGAAACATGGAACCTTCTTTCAATGTATTGCAGCAGCTTCTCTGCCAGAACTCAACCAAACTGGACAAGAATGTGAACTGGGAGAACTGGCTACTCTTCTGCCATTATAGGTTTGCATATATTGGCACCTCTGCCTTTACGAACTCTCTTGAGAAAAAAAAAGGAAAATTGACTTTGTTAAAGGGACAGCAGCATCACACCTCAATCATCCAATGCACAATTAAAAATGTTTTGATATCGGCTCATTATTCCTTATTTTTCTGGGGAATATGGAACCGCCTGGTTCACCTAATCAAATCAAATTAAACGTCATTAAATTCTTTCCCAGGCGTAGAATAAGTTACAAACAGAACATACGCAATAGAACCTCAGCAGGACATTTCACCTTCTCTCCTGTTTATCATTTAAGTAGAATCCCGGCCGAAAATTTGCAACATTCTATGGCCAAATAAATTCAGAAAACTAGCCTTCTTTTTGTTTATTATTCACAACGTGTGGAGTCCACCAACATTTTTTTTTCAATATGTGCACCAGAAGAAGAGGGTTCTAAGCTCACATTTTTCGATCACAACTGTCATTCCTATGTATGAGCACCAACGAGATTGATTGGAAGGGTGTTTGAGTAGTTTGAGTGAAGGATTGGTGATGCAGTTCCATCGCAGAAGAAACGTGTCGACGAATTTGCGAGTGCTGGTGTTTCCATGGGTGTACTATTATTGACATTCGAAATGCTAATCCTTCAGCAAGTGATGTCAGAAGACACTAATGTGTTATGTTCGAGCAAAGAAACATGGAAACTCGAGGTTGCCATAGTCCACAGACACGTCGAGCATTCTCAGCCATTCATTATGATCATGCCTGATCTTGCATATCAACTCCATAATTCAACATTCGTTCCAAACATCTTGCTGAATTTAGTTGGGTATTTTTTCAGAAAATGCATGTATGGGTTACGTTTTTAAAGATACCAGTGAACTGCATATGACAGCCTGATGTGTTAGATAAGTTCAGAATGTCTGAAAATATCTTAACTTTACACTGAAATGGCAGACCGCATATTCTGAAATTCGAAGCACTGTTCTATTTTCTCCAATCATGGGGAACCTTCTTCCCGGATCTAGTCGGTTTATACCTGCCTTGGTTTTTATACTTTTCTTTCAGAACGTTTTCATTCTTCTCACCTCCGTCCTGGACAAACCTGTACATATACAAAATACTATCATCCTCAATGTCACCTGATTGAATCTGCACTGGAGCATAATTATTTAATTTAAAACGTGCACCCCTGCTGCATGTGCATATTATAGAAAGTCAATCAGATTATCAAACTATTTACAGTCCACAATGTACTGAGAGTTGCATGGAAAGATTTTGCACCAGAGTTCACGAGCGGGCCGGTGACATTAACTCACATGAGGCACTCAAATATACATTAAAAAAGAAAAAAAGCAGAAAGATGTAAAATGGTAAGCGATCTAGTAATATGAAAGAAGATTTCATTATCTTTATTTTTGACATATATCCAAGGTAAGGGAAAGTTTAAAGTAGACATTGGACCATTGGAAAATGACACGAGAAGAGTAGTGTTATGAACAAGAAACGGTGAAGGACCTGAATCAGTATTTTTCTTCAGCCTCCATGGTGGAAAGGTAGCATACCAGAAAATAACCAGAGTCAGGGCACAGTGATGAGTGCAATGAACATCACTAAGATGAAGGTGTTCGGGAAACTGAAAGTTCTGAATGTCGATAAATCAGCTGGACAGATGTGATCCAATCCAAGATTCTGATAGACATAACTGTCGAGATATTCGAGATACTATTGTTGACCTTGTGGCAAACAATGAATTCGGGTGGTACCAGTGTCCAGGAAAATTTCTGGCATCACATCCCTGTTCAGGAAGGGAGTAGGGCAGAAGATGGGAAATTGGTGTTTGGTTAGCCTGCGTCGTCCCCTGTAAGATTATAAAGTCAGTTGTGAAATGTGAGATTGCAGATAACTGGGAAGTGTGTTGTAAAATAGGGTTTGAGAGAGAATGGTTTTGTCAAGGGAAGATCATGCCTGACAAATCTGTTGAAAAACTTTGACGTCATAGCAACCAAATTAGACAAAGGAGAGACAGTGTTCACAAACTTTTTTGAGTCAATGGACCACACAGAAGTCTGTCAAATTAATAAAAAAAACCCAATGGTACAAGGATCTGGATTGACTGAATGGCAGAAGTCAGAGACTGGTGAAAATGGATCTCAGTTCAGAATGGCTATCAGTGAGTAGTGGAATTCCACAGTGTCAGGGTCAGAACTCCAACTTTGCAAATTGAATCTTGATGATCTGAACACACCACCAACAGTCTTGCTGCTCAGTTTGCAGATTGCACATTCATTCTTGGAATAACAGGAAATTTTGGGGAAGCAGGGAGGCTGAAGTACACTTGGACAGGCTAGGATAAAATGTAAAGAATTGATGGATGTAAAACACTTAGGAAAACATGGACTTGTGCACTTTCCAAGAAGGAATAGATGTTCAGACGATTTCGTCAACTGGGACAGGCTTTGGAATCGTGAAGTGTAAATGGACTTAAGATTTCTACTTCACGATTATCTAACTTTAACATCCAAGTTCAGGTCTGTGTTACGGAGGCAAACACGATTTGGACATTCATTTTCAAAGAGCTCGTTTACAAGAACAGGAATACACTGCTCAGATTGTATAAGGCTCTGGTCACAATATATTTGGAAACATATGAGCAGTTTTGCTCTCTATAATTGGGAAGGATATGCTGTCTTTGTTTAGTGGGTGGATTCAGAAGGCAATTGCAATATTGATCCCGGGAATGAAATGTTTGTCATTTGAGGAGTGGTTGAGTAAGTACATCAAGAAATTTAGTGGGGTGAAGGGAAAGCTCATTGAAATTTACAAAATTCTGAGAAGTCTGAAGTGGGTGGATTTGAAGAAAACATTTTCGCTCTTAGGAGGAACAGTGACCCATTGGCAGAGTTTCGGCGTGAAGGGAAGAAACTTAAGAAATGACTGAACAACATTTACCTTTTGCTTCTGGTCAGTGAACATGTGGAACATATTTCCATAGCAGGCTGCACAGGCTAATTGTCCCTCAGTTACAAACATCAATGCGACGAATTAGATTGGGGATCAACATTTAATGGACAAAGCAGGAGGACCAAGTTGTGAAACACATCAGGAAGATCTAATGGCGAAGCAGACTGAGTGGGCCAAATGAAGTAATTCGCATCATGTATCGTTTGGTCCAAACATCTACTTCTGAGCTGTCTCGTTCCAAACATTATCATGCTTTTGCCTCAGCAGTGGTTTCTGGATTTCATAATTACCACTTTGCTGCCCTCACTATACAATGCTGTGGTGATCTCATTTTGTTATATTAGAACAATCATCTTGCTTTACTAAGTTGTTTCCAACTGTTTAACTTTAAATCTAAACAATAAGGTAACGTCAGCAATCAAATAAATACACGACTTAATCTGACCTTTTAGGTGCCGATAACATGAGGAACCTGGCTGAAATAATGAGAAGAGATTGTATTCGAATTACTGCCTCTCGTCGTTATCTGCTATCAGCCACTTCGGTGAGCATACTCAGAGTGAGATTGGTGAAAGAGAGCCACTGAAATAAATATATTAGAACCCTTCCATTGTCAATGCTTCAAATGTAAAACAATGTTATTTTTTTGTTTGTTAATTGATCTAAAATTGACAGCATGATGCGGTTTAAGTGCTCCCCTGGAGACTGTCAGATAAAATAAATGAAGGGAACTTTGAATTTTTGACAACATTAAACAGCGCAGCTTCGAGAAGTGTAATACTTCCGAACGGTCATGCATGGACCAGTGAAAGGGCTCTTCTATGCCATTACCTATCCCATTGTTGCCGTTGTTGGAATGCCAGGTAAGAAATGAATTGCAAAGAAAGTACTTAGTTATTTGGAAATCTTCACTAAAGTTCTATTTTTTCCTTTGCCCATTTTTCTAAGGTTCATCCCTCTGGAAATATAAGGGATATAAACCAGATAAATATATTGCCATTTTGGTTATTGCAGCTTAGTGCATGTTTTGCGGCATTAAGGAGAGTTTTAGTGCATTATTTGAACTTATATCATTGAACAACGCATGATTATATTCAATGATTTATATAACACATTGCTGTTAATAGATTGTGCAAATATGAATTCATGAATAGCATTTCCTGAACAGTAATATGTTGTATTATTCAGAATTAAATTTAACTTTAATCTAAAATAGATTCTAGAAATGTAATGACATATGTGCTGGCAGTTTAGCCCGGTGGGAAAAGTGCATTTTCCCGCACTGATCTTAATACATTCATGCTGATATAGAAGATCAGCCATAAAGTTGTTGAAAGGTGCGGTGGAATGGCTGAATCTCTTGCCGAAAAATTTCTGCAGGTTACACATTGTGTTGGATGTAATGAAATCAACAATTGTGTGTAGGGATTTAAGTACAAGTCTGCAATCCTATCTCATTGAGCAGTTAATTACGTAAGCTGCAAAGGATCAACTTCCTTGAATAGTGTAACTAATTAATATTTGATCCTTTTTGCAGAGGTCAATAAAAATAAAATTTATTTTGTTTCATTAAGGATTTTGGCTTTTTGTTTGTATTTGGCATTCATCTTGCAAAGTTGTGATAGTTATTCATCGGTAAGCTATCTATTTACTGTCGAGTTGACGGATTTCTTTCAGCTCCTGCTCATACATCTGCACATGGAGTTGCTTTAGTTTGCAGATACTACAATATGAATGTTGTGGAATTGAACAGGATGTTTCGTAAACAGGGTTTACACAAAGAGAAACTGGAGAAGATTAAGAAGTTGGTTAACTTGAAAGGGTTCAGAAAATATTTACAAGGATGTTGTCAGGGTTCGAGGATCTGAGCTATAGGGAGAAACTGAAGAGTTTGGGACTGTTTTCGCCAGGACGTCAGAGTCTGAGGGGTGACCTTATACAAGTTTGCAAAATTATGAGAGACATGGATCGGATAAATGGACAAAATAATTTCTCTGTGTTCGCGGAGTCCTGAAGTCGATGGCATAGGTTTAGGGTAAGAGGGGAAAGTTATAACCGACACCTAAGGGGCAGCTTTTTCACACAGACGACGGTATATGTATGGAATGAGCTGTCAGAGGAAGTGGCGGAGGCTGGTACAATAGCAACACTTAAAAGGCATTTGGATGAGCATATGAATAGGAATGGTTTGGAGGGATATGGGCCGGGTGCCGGAAGTTTTTACGAAATTGTGGATAGCTAGTCAGCATGGACGGGTTGGACTGAAGGTTCAGTTTCCATGCTGTACATCTCTATGACTTGATGACTCTCAGTTTGGATATGAGGAGTGATATACAGAAGCAGGGAGAAAGGGCGCTTTGAAGAAGGGAATTCAATTTCGATAATTGAGGCATTAACGTCACATCTGGAATGTTAAATACCATAATTATACAAGAGGGTATAATTGGAGAAAAATTGACATCTCAGATAATAATGGGAAACTGAATGGTCACGAGTAGCAAAACGAAAGTGAACAATGAAATTATTTACTGAAGAGAATAAATTGCCAACTGTGGTGTTAAGTTGTAAGTTAGCAGAGGCCTAATACCCAATGTTTAAGATGTCAGTTGTGGATAATTATGATTATTCTACTCACAATGACCTATGAACGTTGGTTAGCCCGCGTCTGGACGTGCCACTGTCGTGGATCACAATGGTTTCAGTGTCAGATAGGTGGAGGCAGTATGTGTTCCTTGCGGTCCACTTGTTGTCATCTAGGTAATGCCATTCTTTATACTTGGTATTTCAACAAACTATTTAACTTTTTTGTCCATCACAGCCAACTTGGTGGCAATTGCAATTCTGTTCCGAGGGCGGTGCGGACTCTCCAGGTGCATCAACTACTATTTGATGGCCATAGCGATGACAGATTTCCTTGTTATTGTCAACGGATGCATACTCAACCGAATCAGCCGCATTTACTTTAGCGACAGTGTTCTGTCCACCACCCCCATATGCAGACTGACTACAATTCTGGTCCGCTGCAGCCGGGATGGCTCCGTCTGGCTAACTGCAGCCTTCACCATCGACCGTTTTGTGTTCATTTGCTTGCAGAGTCTGAAGATCAGATACTGCACCGAGAAAATGGCGTTGCTCATCATAGGAATGATCTGCATCCTAAGTTGTGTTAAAAATTTCCCTTTGTACATCATCTACAGACCCTTCTACATCCTGGATGGGTTCGCCTGGTTCTGTGGTATAAAGTCTATATTTTATACGTTACCAATCTGGCAGGCCTATGACTGGATGAATCACGTCTTAACTCCCTTTCTCCCATTTCTCCTCATCCTGCTACTCAATGTCCTGACCGTAAAACACATCATCACAGCCAGCAAACTCCGTACGAAACTTGTGAGGGCTGAAAATGGCAGTGATCCAGAGATGGAATACCGTAAGACATCCATCATCCTGCTCTTTGCCATTTCAATCAGTTTCCTGCTGTTGTGGGCCACCGAAGTTGGACATTTCTTGTACTTGCGTATTAAGGGTGATGCATACTTCAACAATGAGAATTTCAAAGACTTAACCTACGTCCTGCAAGAGACAACGAACTTGTTTCAAAAACTCAACTCCTGCAACAACGTAGTCATCTATGCAGTATCCCAGAACAAGTTCAGTGAGGAGTTCAAGAAGGTCCTTTGCTCTGCTCATAGAAAGCTGTGAAAAATAAACTTTCCATGTAGCATCTACAAAGTGTTCACCCTCAATTGATTTAGTGCATCATGGACCACTCTCAATCAGAATTCAGTAAGCGGCGGATTGTAGTTGCAACAACTAAGAAATGTATGGGACAAAATTCGATGACCACACATTTGCACTGAAGCAATGTTAATGCATTATTGATGATTTGTTCAGATATGAGATCATAGTATAATTCTAATTTCTGGGATAGTATGTAAATATCCTACTGTCCCTGACGCAAATCAGAAAATAAATTGTTCACTCCGTCGCTCTGGGTTTTAAACTGCCCGATTTCAATACCCCTCAGAGCAGTTTTCTGACCATAGGTTTTAAATACTTTTCTACAGTCCTGCTGTGAACATCCTGCCACGTTTTTTTCACTTCACCAATATGCTTAAATACCTATCGAAATTGCGCAGTCTGTATTGGTTAATTGAATTTCCGTTCTTCCTCCCTTCCTGATTTCATTCTTTCCATTCTTGCGTCTTCTTCCCTTTCGTCATCTCTTCCGTTTTTCTTTTCTTCAAACTAATAAACTCCTGCTCAGTATTCTAGTTGTGGTCAAATACTTACGTGTATGGATAAGTCAAAACACTGAGGTTTACCAGCACAACTCAATTCTCCTGACTGCATTTATTCACTTTGCAGTTTTTAACTGAGTTCTGGTTCAGTTAGACAAAGCTTAATCACAAGAAATGCCTGCAAACTCCACCCAGATTGTCTAAATTTCATTTATTCACGTTGAGGAAACTCAGGTTTTGAAGAAGAAGCATATTGGACTCAAAAACTTGCTGTTGTTTGTAACTCCACAGATGCTGCCAGATTTGCTGAGTTTCTCCATCATTCTATCTGTTCATTGTTTGAACCGCTTATTTCATTCAACACCTCCAATTGCAGCTCTCTGATAGCAGCCCTGCGGAATGGGTTGTACTGAAGTGCTTGTTTCCACGTTGCATAACTCTATAACTTCTTGTTCTATCAACTCTCACGCCCAATCATTATAAATAACCCATGAGATCTACAGTTAACACACTTTGCTTCAATGAAAACAATTCTGGCCTGGAGATTCTCTCCACCAAACTACATTTTCTAATATCTGGACATGGTCCAACGCAGAGATTTCCAATGATAATTTGCGAAAACATTGCGAAAACATGGAAATACGTTAAGGAAAAACAAAAGGAACATCCAGACACCAATGTTCTAATTCTTTACAAACACTTTTGGAAGGGGATTCAGAGGAGATAGAGGGGTGAACTGACCAACTTGGCAGGCACATACAAAGGACCTTCTTTCACAGCCTGAGCCAATGCATCTACTGTTTGTGGATCATGAATTGATATGATGCATTGAAACTACTTTAATTCCAGCACCTCAGACATTCAAACTTCATTTTGGCTCTGGAACAATGAGGAAAATTAGGAACAGAAAGATAACACTGGATAGTTCGAAGTGAGACATCTCTGATTGTAGGAGAGTTGTTTTCCGTTGACAGAAATAGTCTTCAGAGCGGCAATATGCATCTTGGACTCACTGACTGCCTGCTGTCTGCGTTCATGGAAATGGTGGAATTATCTATATTTCTCGTGCGATTGATTAGTATATTCTGCGACAAACCAAGAGGCAACTCTTTCAGTATCCAGTCGTCAAAACCAAGGATTTAAGATGGTGACTCGTCCATACAAGTCCCGACCGCTTTGCTCGTCAATCACCTACTCTACCTCACTTAAGTACACATGATGTGTCCTTATATACAGGATTTTATGGCGAAGTGTTCCACAGATACACTGCCCTCTTGGTCTCAGATGTAAAGAGTTGTCCATTCGCTGTGGCATTTTTCCCTTGCATTCCAGGCTGTACAACTGGTAAAACTGTCCTCGCCTAGTTCTCTCCATCCAGTCTTCTCAGCATTCCACAACCAAAATTCAAGCTATTTTGAGTACAGACCCAGAGCCCTCTACAATTCCTTACATGAAAGCAGTTTCATTCCCGGGCTCATTGTTCGAAAGTACTTTGAACACTCTCTAAGGCCAGCACATCTTTCCTTAGTTGCAGAGTTCAAAATTGCTTACAAAACTGTGAAATATATTATGACCAGAGCCTTATACAGTCTCAGCGGTACAATGGTGTTATGCGGTTTGTTGCTTGTATGCTTTGCAATTGCTACCCAGAATTTACATTCATACTGACTCTACTTCATGATCTGAGGCCAATCCTTTCTCCTTACTGCATTTGGTATCAATTACTGTTACGCATCCTGCTGTCCCATTCAACCTGAGTCTCAACAAGGAATAGTTATGCTTCATCATGTAACCCCGCCTTTCTGGTCTCTAAATCTCCTTTATCCCTTTGTCTTTCTACCATTTATTGTGAAAACTTTGTCTGTTACAAACAAACGTAAATTGTTCTTTCCCACAATACCCTGTCAAAAGCCAATTCACTGACGTGCAGTTTCAGTGCCCTGGCCTTTTCCTTTCTGCTTGACTTCAACCACATTCCCATAATGTTCCAATACTTCACTTTTTCTCTTTGGATTTGGTAAGCTTCTTTCATCTGAACCCTGTCCCTGCATCTTCTCTGTCAGTTTAAAGCTGTGTCCATAAACATATCGACATATGTAATGCCCAGTCGCTAAAGTCCTCCCTTTTTCTCTTTCCTTTAGGACTCATAACCCTTTACTTCTATGTGGCATATGTCATCCGATAACCTATTTGATCACTAACCAGCATCAGTGATCTCAAACCACCCGAATTCTGCAACATCCTTCACTCTCTCCAAACATTCTTTTATCTGTAGCCTTCTCTCGTGCCTGCATTTCCCTTTAAATCCAGATATAGGTCCATGCTTAGGGAAGCAATGTCTCAGTACCGACCCTGTAACAATCTTTGCTGTATCACTAAATTTGCCTTGTCTTCTAAATTCTAATGAGTTCAATTTCAATGTTCGCCATATCTTCACATCAGTATCCCCACATTTGGAGGATCAGTCCAGTGACCTCTTGTTTGAACTGCCTCCAATGCAAGAACATTTTCCCTCGAGATAGAAAACCAAAACTGTTCACAGTGTTCTCGGTGTGAGCTGATTCCTGCTTTCTATTGTAGTTACAAGCGTTCCCTATTTTTATGCACAATTCCCTTTGAAATCAATGCCAGCATTCGGTTTGACTTCCCTGAAGGCCTGCTGACCATTTATCTCATCTTAATGCGATTTATGCAAGGATTCCCAAGTTAGTCTCTGGTGCAGCACACTGCAGTTGATCTGAAAAATAGAGATGTCAGTAATAATATGTAAAGTGCTGGAATTTAAACGATATGCCGGAAGTGATAACTGCACGCTGAGAAAACAACAGAATAAGCACATCCTACAAGTCCATCACGGCACGAAGGCAGTAAGGTTTTTCCCATGGTTAGCACTGCTGCTTTACAGTGCCAAGAACCCTCGTTCGATTCGAGCCGAGGGCAACTGTCTGTAAGGAGTTTGTAGGTTAGATTTGATACCTTATAGTGTGGAAACAGGCCCTTCAGTCCAAAAAGTCGACACCAACCCTCTGAAGAGTAGCCCACGCAGACTAATTTCCTCTGATAAATGCACCTCTCACTATGGGCAATTTAGCATGGCCTATTCACCTGACCTCCACATCTTTGTGACTGTGTGAGGAAACCGGAGCACCCGGCGGAAACCCACGCAGACATGGGGAGAATTTGCAAACTCCACACAGACAGTCGCCCGAGGTTGTCATACAACCAGGGACACAGGTGCTGTGAGACAGCAGTGCTAACCACTGAGCCACCATGCCGTCATCTTGTCCACACATTTACATGCTTTTTCGGGAGCTCCAGTTTCCTCCCACGGTCCAAAGATGTGCAGGTGTAGATGATTTCGCCAAAACTAATTCGTCCATACTTGTCAGGGATGTGGCAACAAATGCATTACCAGGGATAAATGCAGAATAATGCGATAGGGGAATGGTTCTGGGTTGATAACTCTTTAGAGGTTCAGAGCGTTCCGGTGTGGGCCAAATGGCCTGTTTCTGCATGACAGGAATTCTGTAATTCGATGATCAGGTATAATGTAAACCATTCATACAATCGGGTTGAGTGCATCATTCGTTTATTGCTGAATTGTTTCTCAACCCATTCCCTCACCTTCTCCCTAAAATCCTATCAATACCTGTTAAAAAAAATCACACAATACCAGCTAACAGGTTTATTTGGATGCACTAGTTTTCGGAGTGCTGCTCCTTCATCAGGAGATGGTGGAGATTAAGATTGTAAGACGCATTCTGTGTTTTACAATCTTATTCTCCACAAGCACCTGACGAAGGAGCAGCACTCCGAAAACTAGTGCATCCAAATAAACCTGTTGGAAAATAACATGCTGTTCTGTGATTTGGTAGACTTTGTCCATCACAGACAAACAACAGTGTCTCCAAATCATATTTATTTCTGAGTCAAATGCGCTATTTACTTAGCCACCACAGCCCCTGGATCAGTATGTTCCGCAGGTTCATCACCATCTGGACAAATCAACCACTCACTGTTGCCTTTGGACCCTAGTCTATCCTCCGAGATGAAACATCTCCACGTCATCCACTCCACCTAGACCACTAGGTGTAAGTTTGAATGAGATTCCGACAACTCCTCCCAAACTTCATCGAGTCCAGACCCAGCGTCTTCAACTGCCCCTCACGTGACCAAAATTTCACCAATGGGAACGTTTTTGGAAACCGGTTTCCCGTAACCTCTCATCTCCTTTCTCCAGATTGTTAATGTGTAGTGTGTACAGTGTGGTCTCAACATGTCTCCCGTGGAGCTCCACTTGTCAGCACTGACTCATTTATATCCACTCTCTGTCTTTTGACAATGCTAAGCATGTTATTATCAAAGCGAGATTTCACTTCAGAAGCAATGCGAGATTTGTTTTTTTTTCTCTCTCTATCTGGCTGTAAACAGCAGAGTAGAAGAAATGTTTCTTGAAATTTTCAGAAACCTATCAACAAGGTCACATTGATGAGGTTGATTAGCAAGGTCGGCTGATTTGAGATTGGAGGGATTGCACTGGCATGAATTGATTTTTTTTAACAGACAGAAAATTAGCGGGAATAAATTGATAACTGCTTGTCGCCTAACAATTCACAAATGGATTTGAGAAAAGAGAATTTGTTTTTGACCGTGGAATATTTTATTTGTTGGTGTGAATACGAATGGCAGAATGCATAAGGGTAGGCGAGGGGGTGGTGGTAGGGGATATGGTTCCTTTGACGTTTCAGAAGACTTTGGACAAGTTTCCTGCAGAGCTAAGAAGTAGCTCGGGAGAGAATAGGTTCTACTAAGGATCAATGTGTTCACCTATGTATGTAAACAGTGGAGCTAAGTGAGATGTTGAACAAATATCTCATTTTTGTATAGACTGTGGGGAAAGACATGGAAGCTCGGCATCTTGAGGAAATAAATGTGATGCTTTCAGATTAAAGACCTCAACAGAGAAGAGAAGAGGCTGGAATATAAAAACACATTAAGATATAAAAACACATTAAGATAAATCGATCTTCCGCATCTTATCAGGTGTATCCCAGGATAATGTGAGAATCGTTGGAAGAGATGGCATTGTCCTGAACAGACATTTGTATTATCAGCAGATGTAGTGAGGTGCCAGAAGACGAGAGGGCGGCTAATACTGTTCTATCGCTTAAGACGTCCAGGGCAAAGCCAGGAAATTATAGCCCAGTAAGACCAGTAATGGGTATGTTGTTGGAGGAGATTCTGGAAGAAGTGCTACGTGCATTTGGAAACGCAAGGGATGATTCGAGATAGTCATCATGGCTCTGTGAGTGGAAAACTGAGTCTCACAAAACTGATTGTAAAATAATTACACAAGAACAGTTTATAGTGCAGCGGGGTTATTTGAAAGGACAAATAATCCCGTTGGACTATAAACAGATGTTACGTGATTTTTTAACTTTGTCCACCCCAGTCCAACAGCGGCACCTCCATTCAAACACGATTAACTCTTTGAGGAGGTGGCCAAGAGATAGACGAAGGCATAACGGTCATCTTTATCTATATTGGCTTCAACAAGACCTTTGACAGGTTTCTATGTGGTAGACTGGTTAATAACTTCAGATCAATGTGTGAGGATATTAGATCCAGGAGGAGCGAGTGAACTGAATATAAAATTGATGTGATGGTAGGAGACAGGATGTGGTGGGAGACATTTTAGTTTTATAACCTGAGGCATGTGACTAGCCATATAGTGTATCCACTGTTTGTAGCTTGGATAAGTGAGTTGTATACGAATATTGGTTTCATGATAAGTGGGTTTGTAGGGGTCACTCAAAATGGTGGTAAAGTGGGTTGTGCTGAGGGTTGTCTCTGATATAATGGGATTAATATTCGGGGATAATGGGCTGAGGAAGAGCAGGTAGGGTCTAATTATATAAATGTGAAATATTGCATTTTCGTGAGACTAACCGGGCGGGACTTATGCAGTTAATGTTCAAGCCCTGGGTAGTGCTGCCAAATAGTGCCATGGGAATGCAGGTATACAGGTATTTCAAAGTTTCGTCACAGGTAGACAGGTAGAGCGGTTGTTTTTTATGCTTGCCTTCATTGGTCAGAGCAGTAAAAATAGGAGTTGGGATGTCATGTTATGGTTGGACAATACATTGGTGAGGACACTATTAAAGCATTGGACGTTAGTCAGAAGAACTCATCTGGTTCATTTATGTCGTTGAGGGAAGGACGTCTGACATTCAAACCTTGTCTGTCTGATATTTGACTCCAGATCCACAGCAATACGGTTGACTGTGAGATGTGCTCTGGGTGATTAGCAGTGGGGCAAAGAATGATGATCCAATCATGAACACCCACATTACATGAATGAACAAATAAAGGTAATTTTTCCATCCCTACGACTGCAAACATCTCTAGCCACAGCAGTTGGTACTGGCTTTGTAACAAAATTCAGGTCCTGGTCACTCTCAGTAACACTGTCACCATCTCCAGCACAATCACCTCTTCCGTTCCAATTGTGTCATTAAACTCTGACAATGATTCCTCTTCCCGCTGCAATGGAGCAGCAGGAGCAACCTTCGCAATCCCCTTCATACTTATCCTGAAAATATTCTCTCGCTTCAGAATTATTATTACGTTTGGCCGCATAATCTATTATGAACCATTTCGTCCTTAGTGAGGGACAGGTGGGAATTTCTTGCTGATGTTCTGACTGGTTCAACCGAATGTCTTGTTGAATGTCTTACACTATTTCTATAAGTATTTTCCAGTGTTTACTTACAGACACAAATTCCAGTCTCTTTACCATGTTCTGGTCTCAATCTTTTCTAATTGGCTATTTTTATTTCTCGTCAGGGTCTGTTCATTATGTGATTCACTTCAAAGTTTTGTAATTCAATTAGCTTTCACTTCATCACAATTTCTCAATGGATCTCTCAGTGTGGCATCACTCATTCGCTCATGTTCATCGCACAGCAGTCGATCTGATACAGTTCCTTTCGTAGCCAGTTGCACATTGTGTTATTCAAAGAAACACTGTTAAAAAATTCTCTGAACTCCACTTCCAATACCATTATTGCTAGTGTAATTGTCCCAGAATATACGATGATTGAACTTTCCCAAAATTATCAGAATGTTGTTGTTAAAAATTCCATAATATTCCTGTTTTATGCAGTGATGAGCAGGAAAATGGCTAGCCCGTGACAACTGGTGGAAATCCTGGCCTTATTACCTTTGAAGTCCTACTTTTTAACCTTGGCTCCAAACGCTCGAGGTCTGCTTGGACGACGTCATCCTTTTTCTTTCCTTTTATCTTTGGTGCCTATATGTACCTCGACAACTGTCTGTTCACCATCCCCCTTCAGAATATCCTGCAGTGGACCTCAGTCAATCCTGGCAAGTGCACCTCGGAGGCAACATACCACTGTGGAATCTCGCTTTCGACCACGGATACGCCTATTTAGACCCCTTACCATTGATTTCTCTTGGACTGTTGTCCTTCCACTCCTTCTCCGCCCTTCTGTAGAGGGAAGCGTACCACAGTGCCATGGAAATGACCACTGCTGTGTTCCCTGGTAAGCCATCTCCCCAAAATTATCTGCAATAGTTTACCTTTTTGGAGGGAGACGATGGAAGGGGACATCTGCACTGCCATTCTGCTCTTTCTATGCCTTCTGCTCACCCCTTCACTTGCCTCTCTCCTTCAGCAATCGCAATCTGTGGTGCGATGAATTCGGTAGACTTGCCGTACACGACATCCTCAGCATCACTAATACACAAAGTGAGTCCATCCGCAATTCAAGAGTAGTTAGTCTTATCATCTAACGAGAGCTACAACTGGATATACATCCTGCACGCGAAGGATTCAGGAATGTCAGCTGTGTCACTGAGCTCCGACATTGAGCAAGAGGAGCAAAGACCGGGTTTATGAGCTCCTGTCCTTTTTAATCATAAGCTTAACTCAATATTAACTTAGCTAAACGAAAAATGAAAGACAGGAAATGTTTTTAACCAATCACACGATAAAAAAAGGAAAGAAACACATTATCGTGTCAACACACAACTGAGTTCTGAGGTAATGGGATCCTGGGAATCAGAAGTCATGAGGAGATCGGGGTGAGTAGGTTATGTCGCAAATTTATGTGTCAATATCTTGGCCAAGGGGGACTGAAGAGTGCTGAGATAAGTGGAGATAAGCAGGAGCAGGCGGAGACATTCGATCGACCTGGTCCAGTCAGGTTTGTGGATTTTGTGAAAGATAGATTTGGGTGGAATTGAGACAGTGTGCATACGAGGACACAGCTTGCTAAAGTCGGGAGAGGGGCTCAGTTGATTGTAAGTGGGAGTTATGATAGAAAATATGGACACAGAGGTGGAGGCGACAGAAAAAGTGTTCAATGTCACTGCAGCTATGGCATTTGATGAAATGAGTAAGTAGTAAAATGAAGGTGCATACTTTGCTGAGGACGAACAATTCGTCCTCTGCGAGGGTAAGGTCTGGGGATTTGAGATATCCGAGAGTGCTTGAAACTGGGGCTGAGTGTTGAACTGGATTTCCTAGTGGCGTTAGTGACTGTGGAATGGGGATTTGCATGGGAGCGGTCTTGTGATCGCTGGTGAAGTCAGGGCAGTTGCATAACCATTGGCAGGCGTGGACTTAGCGTATTATAAGGCACAGGCAGACGTTATGTCGGCAGCAGTACACGGTGTGGAAAAGATGCATGGTGATGGACACAGAGGGGGAAATAACCTTGTCAGTGGCACCTGTATGGATGGAAATTGACGTTGTCAGCGGCGTTCCAGAATGTGGTGAATTCAGAGGCATGTGTGCAGTTGGCAGCCGCAGAAGTGATGTCATGATGATCTGCAGCGTTCATGTTCGTGGACATGCTGTTGTTCTTCTGTTACCCTCCCATGACCTCTGCGTCTCCAACTGCCATCGCAACATTAATCACCTCCATCTCTTCACCCCGCTCAGCTACTCCAATCTGCTGTTTTCGCAACGCGCTGCCGTCTGATCTCTCTGCTTGGACCCAAACTCACAATCAAACCAGCTGACGAGGGAGGCGCAGTGGTTGCATGCCAAAGCAACGTGTACACAAAAGGGGACAGAGGTAAACTCGCAAACACTTCATCCTACGATCTCTTTGACGACGACCACACTTCTCAACACCAAATCATCATCTCCCAGACCATCCACTAGGATGTGTAGAGCAGTCATTCTTCCACAGTGACATCAGCACAATACCCTACCGTCCACTCCCCTCCACTGATGACTGCGCCGGCGCTGTTTTGTGCTCCCACAAGAAGCTTCGACAATTCACTTGCTATGGTAACACATTCCACAGTGAAGTCAAAATCACTGGAACCATCTCCAAAACCACCCAGCCATTTTTAAAACTCTCATCCCCATCTCCATCAAACGATTCAACAATGACCTCTACTTCCAACGCACTGACTCCGAGAACTACATCAACTTCACCTCCTCCCCAACACCCACCCCAGTTTAAGAAAAAGATGCACGATTCCGCACTCCTTGTTTCTTCACCTCCACCATATCGTCTTCCAGGATGAGCGATTCGGCTGTGGAACATCAGAGAATTCGTCCGACTTCAAGAACAAAAACTTTCCCTGTACTGTATCAACAACGTCCTCAATGATGAAGTCCACAATCGCATCACCTCCATTTACTGCAACACTGCCCTCG
The DNA here is from genome assembly GCF_047496795.1 of Chiloscyllium punctatum. Taxonomy (NCBI): domain Eukaryota; kingdom Metazoa; phylum Chordata; class Chondrichthyes; order Orectolobiformes; family Hemiscylliidae; genus Chiloscyllium; species Chiloscyllium punctatum. The sequence goes on along the minus strand of NC_092773.1, from coordinate 45,644,141 downwards.
ATTCTGTCCGCCATCACACGATTACAGGATCCAAGAAACGTACATTCCAACGCACCAATCGCCAAATCCAGGGTATCATCCTCTGCCCTTTTCAACTTGCACAGTCAGACACCATCATCAAAATATATCGCTCCATCGCTCTTTGCATTCCATAGCAGCCAATAATCGGCAACTTCCTCTTTGTTTCACCCTTGATGTATTCAGACGTTTGTGTTTCCCACACATCCCCATTCACCTCTTTCCAAGGTCCCAACGAATCTTTCCAACTCAGGTGAAGATTTACTTGTATGTCCTCAAAACTCATTTGTTGCATCCATTGCTCACAATTTCGTTTCCTCCACAATGGAGAGACCAAGTGCAAACTGGCGGGATGGCACAGGGAACATCTGTGGTCTGCATAGACCAATCAATGGCATATTCCTTTGGACATCCTTTTCAACTCTTCTCCCACTCCCCCGATGACAACTCCATTTTATACCTCCTCCAGAACAAGGGCACCTACACGCTGGAGGAGGTAGAGCTCATCATCTTCCTGTAGAGCCAATCACACAAACTCATCATTGAATTCTCTGTCTTCAACTGTCCCCCCCCCGCCATTCCGTCCAACATTTAGCTCTCCGACTCAGCTCCACACTCTTGCCCTGATCTACAAAACTACATGTCAATCTTCCTTCCCACGTATTCGCTCCACGCACCCCACCAACCAAGTAAAATCACCTCCTATCTTTGTCCAACAAGCACTATCCCTACTACATTTCCTTTCGCTCCATCCCACCCCCATTTGTTTCTCAGCCCCTTGCCCCTCCCTCATCCAGAAGAAGGGCTATGCCCGAAAGGTCGATTCTCACACTCCTCAAGTGTTCCCTGACCTGCTGTGCGTTCACAAGCACCAGTATGTCCCGACTTTGAGTGTCCAGCATCTGCAATTCCCAGAGTCTCCCACAACAGCAGCGTCAAATCACTAGAAGGTGCCATTGAGGAGATGATTATGCAAATTGCAGACGCTTAAGACTGAATGCTCAGTTTCTACCAGGACTGCAAGTTCAGCTATGGCACTTGGACAGGATAAAGGCACTCAAAATTGGTTATCGATAAAACAGGGACATGGATTGCAAACTGTCATTATATGAGCATGCTTATGTTCGAGATGAAAAATTGTCACTGTGGCCACGTCATATTCTGTTATTCACTCTCTGTCTGTGAATATAATAACAAACCAAACTAACAAAGAGTTGAAGCACAGATCAGAAAAGGTGATCAAATTAACCAGTGCAAGTCAGACTCAACGACATGCATGAACAGAGCTCAAGATAATTTTCTGCCTGTTTTTGCAAATGGAAACACGACATAGTAAACTATTCATGAATTACCAAAAAAACCTTCAACCTAGTTGAATAAGGATTCTCCTCTGTAAACAGGCAAGATATTAATGATAGGACAAAAACGTGATCCAAAATAGGAAACGTGTATAAATGCTCTGTTGCTTTGAAATTGCTGGGAAGCTATCTGCGACAGCAGCACAGTTCCTCTGTGAGATCAGGAATCTGCCACCAGAGTCGAAATACCAGGGAGCGACTCTTTGTTAAACGATGTCACGAACAGAATGAAACAGAGACTAAAACTCTCTTTCAAAGAAGTAAAATTTTGTTTGATCAAATCTTTCGATCTTCTAATGCAGTTGTGCCAGGGAATGGGGACCAGGAGCAACAGGAAACTTGCCCAATTTTCCCGACCTGCAGACGAAAAAATATCCGATTTCCATCTGTCCTGTGCAGCCCTGGAATTAAATAATCATAACATAGAACGGTGGAGAAATTCCATGGTTCTGGCAGAGTCTGTGACAAAGTGACGGGGTAACCGGTGTGATTCCTGTTCGAGTGCACCTTTCAACTGATAAACAGTTAGTTTGTCTTTAAATACACAATATAGACTGACACAGAGGAGGTGGACCAAGAAATCTGGTGTACAGAAACAGTGAAGCGCAAAATAACTCTGAGAGTAATGTATATAAAATGAATATTCAGGTATGAACGTGGAAGAATGTGTCATATCTAATGAGAAATGATTTTAATGGTGACTGGGAGGGCATTAAAGAGAGTAGTGGAAGTAGCAAACTCAGTGTTCAGGTGCACGGTTCTTTGAAAATGGAGTTACAGCTAATGTAGGCAGTGGATAATTTTTTTTGGGTCACTGGCCTTCAAGAATCAGGGCATTGTGGACAGAGTTTGATAAGTTATGTGCCGTTCTATCGGACTTTGGTGAGGCTGCATTTGTAGAATTACATTCAGTTTTGTTCGGTGGCAGAGTGTTTTGGGCGAGACAGGGGCAAAATGGTTAGGACTGCCGCATCACAGCGTCAGATTCCCGGGTTCAATTTCTGCCTCAGAGAACTGTGCGTGTGGAATTCGCACATTCGCCCGATGTCTGCGTACATTTCCTCCGAGTGCTCCGGTTTCCTCCCACAGTCCAAAAATATGCAGGTTAGGTGAATTGGCCACGCTAAATTGACCGTAGTGTTAGGTGAAGGGGTAACGGAAGAGGAATAGGTCTGGGTTGGTTGCTCTTTGGAAGTCGCTGTGCACATGCTGGGCCGAAGGGCCTGTTCCTACGTTGTAAGTTATCTAACCATGTATCTATCTATCTACTATATGAAGTATGTTCTTAAACTGGAAAAAGTACAGAGGAAATTTACAATGATTTTGCCAGCACTCAACAGGCTGAGTAACAGCGATGGTATGGAAAAAGTAGGACCGTTTTCTTCAGTGAATAGGAGACTAAGGAGGATCTTATAGAAACAATAATTTCATGGGCGAATATACTCAGTCTTTCTACCAATATTGCGAAATAAAGGATTAATCAATTTAAAGTTAGAGGGGAAAGAATAAAAGGGAACCAACCACGCACATCTTCACATAATATGTGTTATGCATGTTGAATGATCTGCCAGTGGAAGTGGATGAGCCCCGTCCATTTGCAGCATGTAAAGCACATTTGGACATATACACGGATACAAAACGTTAAGAAGGTTATCATCCCAGTGATGGGAAATGGAGTTAAAATGGATGGCCATTTTCGATGGCTTGGAACAGATTGGACTAAAGGACGTTTCTCCGTGCTGGAGTACTCTGCGATTTTGAAAGTCAATCAGATAAACAGCCATTCTTTGAATGTTTGCAAATTCCAGACCCAGCCTTCACAATGTCTTTTCCTATGACTGACGCAATAACTTCAATAGCAGTCTAGCAAAATTTATTGAAATTATGTTAAGTGAAAATATCCCTTGTTGATTGGCAAGTCAAAAAAATTAATCAAATAATCTACCTCTACTGTCCTCCAAAATATTAGCAAGATGCTGTTACTCTTGTTACTCAAACTGTCTTGTTGTTTTCTTTGTTAATTATTTGAATAATTGAGTTAACCGGGTATTTCACCATGCTCTGGAGTTGATCTCTGAAGTTTGATTGTGTAACAACGTAAATAAATGTGTTGGTGCAGCAACTTAAGTTCATCAGGATGTACCCGGTTTGTTGAAGTATATAGTCAGAATCACTGTAATCTCTGTGATCTGTCCCAGTTATGTTATAATAAAAAAATTCAATCAGATACGTCAACCACAGAAGAAGGAAGTTGCCCGATATGGTGAAGAGTAAAATTGCAGACTTCCTCCTGTTCTCCATCTCTGGGTCAGTGGAATTGCTTTCCTTGTTCTGACCCTTTAGCTGCTTACGTACTCGACTGGCGATAAATATGTATCTGACTGTAAGAACATTGAGAATAAGAATTAAAGCGAATGGAAGTATTGGAGTTAAGACTGTAACAAACCAGTCGAAGATGATCCAACCTATGTCTGAATAATAGCTCTGCTTCTCAACACAGAATGTTGGTACATTGTTGATGATAACTCCAGGTTCAACTGCAAAATAATGGGGAATATTTTTTAAACAAACAAGAATGGACGTTGTTGATAACACAATGGTCGCTGTACGCTCAGTGCAGTATTTTCTTTTCAGGTTCTGGCAACAAATGACCACAAATCGATCAACGGTGAAAGTGACGGTGAACCAGACAGAACCTTCTAGTGCAACACGGCTCAGAACAAGATTGACACTACAGGAAAAGTCGAAGACCAGGAAAACGCCCGGAGAGTAATAAGAGCTGATTCGCCACACTATGACATATGTGACAATCACCAAAAAGTCCGCTGTTGCCATGGCAATCAGGTAACGAGTGGTGCTGCTGGAAAGACCACATTTTCCCCGTGCTAGGATCGTAATCGCCATTACATTAACTGGAAGAAATGATTAAAAAATAATTGTAATTGATTCGGATTCCTGAGAGTTCGACAAGGAAATGTTGTGAAAGAGGCATGAGCTGACATCAATCCAGAAACCAACAGTTCATATGCTCATGCACAATTTCAAATTCATGATTGGCATTAGTATTTCATTTACTACCACGAAATGAGCGAACAGTTTGATGTGTCTTTGGTATATGCTTAAATCATTTTCTCGTCTTATGTTTTAAAACAGAAGACAAATCGATTGCATATATTTTCAAATATGCAAAATATTCAAAGATTGTTCACGAATGCCCTGGAGGGATGGAAATCTGCCAACCATATCTGTTCTTCAGCGCATATGACTCAAGGCCCCAAAGCAAAAGTGTTTACCTTTTCTGTCCTCTGGGCAATGACGGATGGTCAACAAATGCTGCTTTGTTCAGTGATGTCCACATGCCATGATTTTTTTACAAATAAGTAATATAGGCAAGTGAAGAAAGCGTTGAAATATGCAAATTCAGTCAGCGTGGTAGGTCTTGAAATGATGCAAAATTGAAACATGAAGGTATCTCCTGGTCACCATTGTGATCCATGGTAAACATCTGCATCAATATTTTCAAATTCATGAAGAGTTAACTTCGATATTGTGATGGCCGGTGAATTGCATGGATAAATATGCACCAAGGTGTTAAAATTTATCTGATTTTTTTTTGTCACGATATAGGAATAAAATCGGAATGTCTCAATCAGATGAGGCCTCATTCTTTTTAACTCATTGTGATTGGAATGATCAGCTGCTGAACCTTTTGTTCATTTGACAATCGTTTCTTGATTTAATTTTCACATTGTTGTAATCCCTACTTCATCGTAAGAACACAATTAAATACAGTGAAATGTTTTGGTTCGTAGCCATGACACAACAACGTTTTGAGTAACGAAAGATTTAGCCAATAAAGAAAGATACCAGATGAAGAATGATTATTAATTCTGACCCAGCACATTACCTGAACGACATCTCTGCCCCCATCCAACCACCAATGCTTTGCTGCAGTTTGCACCACAAGCAAGCAACATCGAGTTTGCGCCCCTCAGGTGCTATTACTGCTGCTGGGCGATACTACTTTAACACAGTCTGCTCAGCGACTATGTTGGATCGCCCAGCATCAGAGTTGTGTTTCTATTCGTGGGGCTTACCTCATCGATATTCATATTATGTCCCACTGCCAACACCAGCGCCAGAACCATGCAATATGCTGATACTCAGGTGGATATTGTGCGAATGTGCCTACCTCGCCAACGTCTCCTCTGTAATTTATTCGCCTCTGACTGCTGGTATTGTGCCTGTTCAGGAAATGTAAGTCAGTGTTCACTCTTTTCCGTGCTTATTGTGCTCTAGTGCCCCGTTTTCGGCTTACACAACGTCCATGCTCTGGGTCTGCCCGAAGTCGATGGTACACTCGCTCGAGGTCTGTGCCCTGTGCCTGACTTGAGTCTATTCAAATTCAACGAGCATGTTTCTCGCTGTCCATGATCACCAGAAGACAATTCAGTTAAAAAGAGATTAAAAGCATGCAGCATTCTTAATAAGCTACTGTGAAATACTTCCAGTGAAATGAGTTCTTCCACTTAATAATCAGGCGGAAACTGCTCACCAGTTTTGAAGATGAAGTCTCAGCAAAAACTCACACTGTTGGAGTCATATGTTCCTGCGTTCATCCTTCTACACTCTTCACAAAAGGGCCAACGATTTAGTCACCTTCTTGATGAACTATGCCATGGAACTCTACGTTAATAAAGCAATTGTAGTAGGTTACATTAATTCTCATATCATGTCACAATTTGTGCAGTTGGCAAATGAGTTCAGGAGCTGCAAGCTCATATCAGAATTGTCCGTAATTCATGCCTTTAAGTCATTATGCCACAAGGAATATGCAAAGATTCATTGACTTTGTTTAGAACTGTTGTTTTCCATTTGTTGCTCTCACAAACATTGTGCTCTTCATAATGCGTTTCAGGATATTGTCTCAACGATAGGTAATTCCCAGATGATTCCATTCCAAGTCAGCATGGTGTTTGATTTTGAAGTATGCTTGCAGTTGGCAGTCTCGCCAGGCATTTGCTACTGTCCTACTCTAGTTTGGGCATATCAGACGTCTCGAAGGGGCTGGAGAATCATACAAGGTTCGTTTCTGAATCTGTATCTTCGAGATGTTGGAAATTATTTGCACTGTGAATCTTTAGTGAATAGCGTGCAATAGTGCTGTTGTTTTAAAAAGTGGGCTTGCACCTGAATTCGTTAAGAGAGACTGAACAAGAGTTATCCATCTGCCAAGTGTAGCAGAAGTAGCTTGGGAACTTTTCCTTTCAAATTCAGAACAATAGAAGCACAATTTCGAGCAGTAGATGGGTGTGGACAGATCTCACCACAGAACATATTACTTTTATTCAGCTTTTAGATTCGGGGAAATGTGCTGGCGTTTTCGAGAAGCCGAGGCTTTCTTTCGGCTATCTCGGTTATAAATTACTTCTGTTGCAAAACTTAACAATGGGTGGTTGCATGTGAGAAAAATTTGTTTATGGAAGGTCGCTCTTTTCGAACAGTTACTAAGTAACAGTTACCGTATCCACTGCCGTGTTCAGCTTTACAATATAGTTACCTAATTCTCAGTTCTAATTTCTTTGTTGTATTGTAAATATAGTCCTTGAAAAAGTACGTTTTGGGAAACGCCAGCTCGTTTAATCAGAGAGCAACGGTAGGTATGTTTATCCGAACGAACGAGGACAGTTTCGTCTTTCATGACACAGAATAAGATAAACCAACTTGAAGTCATCCTCGTTGGAATGAAAAACGTGCATTCCGCATTTTAAAGGCTAACCAGCAAATTCATTTCTGGATTGGCCAATTGTGTTGTCGTCAACAATCGGGTAATTTTTAGTCACAAATGGATGGAAAATTTAAAGCACTTCTCCCAATTTTGCAACTACTTCGAGAGAAAGGCTTGATGATAAAAATGGCTAACATTGATTTTTCTAAAACCAAAATCGCATTGCTGGACCATGGCGTGATACATATGAGGGCAGATAGCCTCACATCTGTGAAATAAAGTTTTTTGGAGAGTGTCACACCGTCGATGAAGAATACTAAAAGATACTGGGTTTCAGTGTTATTTAATTGAAAGTTCGTACTTAACTTTAGCAATGTGGTTGCTCCACTAACTGAATTATTGAAGAAGGTCAGAAAATTCGAGTTGACGGCAAACTGTCAGAATGCATTTTAAATATTCAAAGGTATTTTAACCACTGACCTGTGTTAGCCATACTTCATCACACACAGCCATTCGAGTAAGCTGTCAATGTGATATATGTGCATGTCAGTGCTGTCCTTTCCAAGAAAACGCTGAGATGATGGAAAGTCAATTTGAGCATTTTTCCAGAAAATTGAATGATCATCAACGGAAATGTTCCACAATAAAGAAGGAATCCTTAACCCTGGTGGTGGCATTAAAATATTTCATAATTAATCTTGGCGATACAGTGTCTGAAAGGAATGTCTATACTAATCATAACATGTTAACGTTGTTGTGAAAATGTAAGAACAAAACATCCATACTGACTGGACGGATATTATTTGTTGTAGCAAACGATGTTTAAAAATTATAGACATGGCAGGACGGCAGAACATAATTGCAGACGCATTGAAGCGCCTTTGAGGAAGGAAAACATAAGCGTTCAATGTTAGGATTATGCAGGATGAAATAGACGATCATAGTGAATGTTTGCATACTTAGTGTGAGTGTTATGATTATGTATTGCATTGTACTAATAGCGTATATTACTGGGTATCAAATATGAAACAATTTATTGGATATTGATGGTTATTTGCAATGGGTACATCTGTCCATCCCGTTGTTTTAAGATATGTATTCTGTCCTGGTTTGTTGTAAGGCAGAGATTGAACGAAAGATATGAGTTGACTGTGGTAATCTTCATAGCTTGCGAGATCTTATTATGAATTTGGAAAAATAGAAGCAGCCTGAATGGGTGTGGGCAGTTCTCACAGGCCTGGAATTTAAGGCATTTTATTTTGGATTCCACTTAGGCTGCTGGAGCTTTGAAGAAATATAAACAATTATTTCAGTCTCTGGGTTACAGCTCAAATCTTTCATTTCTCCAGGTACTGTGCGCGTTATACTGAGATTGTCTGGTTTCTGAATTTGCATTTTGCAACGTCGTGTATTTTTGGATGTTACTATAGTTGAATAGTAAGTTAGTAATAATTACTGTGTCCATTTTTTTGTTAAGTTTTGCAACAGAAGTAATTTATTCTAAGTTTTTCTTTCTTACATTGCAATAAAACTAAATTTACTAAAACTAAACAAACTGGTGTTTGAGGAAAGCCACATAGATTGACTATTTGAATTACATCTGCAAGATGACACTTAATGGTTTCCTTTAAATACGTTAAGGCTGCCGTCGTAAAATATTTTGAGTGGGACTGGTCTGGTCCATTGAAGCAAGCTATCCTTGAAAGCGTTAGTAACATGCCAGTCACTCTTGATAATTTGCTTACATTTTCGATGAATTGTCTGAAGCTTCTTGAAGCTGTAACTATTCAGAAACTTGCATGGTATTTAGACAGATGCCTGACTTGAGGTCTGCCGACAGCAAACGTTTCTTGGAAGTGAGGATTTTGTTATCTGCCCTAAATTTCTCCGATCTTCTTTCTACTATAGCTATAAAATTAGCTTTCTTCATTTTCTGGTGAATAATGCTCTCCATGACGTTAGTTATTGAGGATTCAGTTGTGGTCACTCAGTTGAATATTCTATTACCTTTCGCGCCCACCATCACCAGTAGACACGCCTGCAATGCTCATTCACTGAGATCAGGATCTGGAAATCCATTTGTTGATTGTTCCTCATTTAATTCCGCAGTTAGAGCAAATCATTTCCTTATTATTTACACCATAGCCATCGGAACTATGCTGATTTCCAACTCTATCAATACTCCTGCAATGTCGATTCATCAAAAGCATTGAAGTGCATGTATTCAGGAGCTTGATTTTCCAAAACATAAGGAGCAATGGGATGCATAATGTACTCAGGCTGCGGCCATTGATGAACATCGAGGAACGGGCTGTCAATAAATGCTGGACAATAATGGCAGCAATATCCACTTGAATTGAGCAATCAAAAAAAGAATTCAAGCATGCAAAGAGACTGTACAATACAGTATTTTATGGAATCTGATCGCAGAGCGTGTCCAGCTCAAGAATATTTCGAGCTTTCGCTGAGATATGAAGTCACAGAATAATAAAGAAAATAAAGAGCCTCTTTTGTCCACCTCGTGAACACTCACGACAAACCCAAAGTGATTAACTTCCACTTACCAATATTTTCCAAAACATCCCTCTAAGCCCTTTCTATCCATCTATCCATTCAAATGTCCTGATTACACGTGCCCCAATTACCTCCTCTGGCAAGTCGTTTCATACATGCAATACACTGTTAGCGAAACCTTTGCCCCTCAATTCTCTTTCACATTTTTGCCACCTCAGCTAAAACCTATGCCATTAAGTTTTAGACTCCCAAACGCTGGAAAAACACAGTAGGTAGTCATTCCATCCATGGTCCTTATGATTTTATTAACCGCTGTAAGGCTGTCCCTCATTATTGAATCCAGCCCCAGCTTAGTCATGCTCTCCCTAATATTCCAAATGCGATAACACAAAACCTTAGATTGTCTAATTCCTATGGACTTAAAAAATAATTAAAATGCTTTACATCCGACGTTCAAGTAACGCCTAATTCAAAAGTTAAAACATTTAATGGCAGAATTAATAGAGACACCAGAAAAAAAACCAAAAGCATACGTGCCATCGTTGACCATATTCACTCACCAGGAACTCCAATAAAAGCAAGTAACGTATAACAATTATTTCATGATACCGTCCACAAACTCATGCATTTTCTCAATCCAGCTCTGTATCTTTATTATGTTGAAGACAAGGTCATTATATTTAAATTAGTGAGGACATTGCAAAGATGTTCAATTTATACCTTAAGAGAGATTGTCATGGGAACACAGAACTTTCGAATTAATGTGTCTTATTGAAAATATAAGGAGGAGTTTGCTGATTAGACTCAGTCCCTGATGGAGTAGAAGCAACGCAGCAGTGGGACTGGACTAGCCGTGTTAATTAAATGAAAAACAAAGTAGAAATTTCGTTTTGTCGGCAAAGTTCTTTTTTATTGTGCAAAAATTCACATTTCAATTCTTAGATCTGATGTTTTGTTTTCTTTTATACTTCTATAATATCTATGCATTGCTTACTGTGTAAAGGCTATTGTGGATCCCAAATTTCCCTTCAGAAGTTGTTTTGCTTCCTTCCAAAACTCATGAAGTTCAAGTGGTGTAGATGCAAGTATAGTGTTGTTAGCAAGGATGAGTGTTATTTTTGTCTCGTCCTGTTGACTTTCGAAGTTCCAAATATTCAATTGTCTGTCCGATGACCAAATTACTATATCCTTGTATGTTTATTCACTTTTTACCTGTCGGGAGTCTTTAATGAATTTATTTTTAATAAGTATATGTATACATATTGACGTATTACAGACATTTAGAGATTAACTTTATTGCTCTAGGTCTAGAATCGTATCGTTCACACCCCAATAGAATCAGCATATTTCTTGCCGTCAGGGATATTCTCAAATCAGTCATGATTTCTTCTGTCATTAATATTACAGATAACTTCTTCATATCCAAGATTCAGGAACTGCATTCAAATAGCAGTTTTACCATGAATATGTACATATTAAATCTGACTTCAAAACTAATTTGGATGGTTGCAATTGTTTTGCAAGTTCAGTACCAAGCTAACTTGAAACACTCTTTCCAGGGTTATGCAGTTGTGCAAATTCTAACAATTGACATTCTGAGGCAGTAATGATCACAACTATACAAGTCAATTGCATGACATCTAAATCAAGACCACCCTTCACTCTATAATGACTTAAGTCTTGATTCTTAAATCATGCAAGTCGTTCAACAAAAAACGATGAAAAATCTACGCATCAAAGTAATATCGCCCTGCAATGTTTGAAAATCTTCAATAACATAGATAATATTCTATCGAGACACGGCTGGCAACTAACATATCTATTGTGCCAACTAACAGAATATTTCTAATGCTTACAACGAATCCAAATATTGCATATAATGCAGGCAAACAATCTGATGCAGGAACAGTTGCCCACATTGATTTCCAGCCATTACAGTCCAATCGATCTCTGCAATCTAATTAATGCTGTAGGATGCCTTACGTTACGAACAATAATGCCTCTTGTTTCGAATGGGCAAGCCAGGCAATTATGTAACAAAGAATGTGATTTCTTGCCCAATTGTTTTCCACTAGCCTATTATCACACATTATGGGATGAGTCTGGAAAAGTAGTGTGACATATAAAAAGCTACTATCCTCGCAACGATGATCTATTGTTGGCAGAAAAGATGATGACATAAGCTAAAACAAAACTAAATCCTATTCCACTTACTGTGACGAGGGATGGGATAGTTCAGGAAACCTGCATTGGATCACCAAATGCACGTGACCCTCAGTAGTTTGGTGAACAGTAGTGACAGAGAAAGATTCAAATAAATCTTAAATCAGTTCAGACGATCGGGACATATCAGAACTGACAAAGCTGGTAGAAAAGATGATGGTGGTGTTTGATCAAGGTTTTAATTCTTAGCAATAACTTCGCTTTTATGGTGTTCCTCTGTCTAATCATACACTAATGATATATCACATTGTCATAAGCTTGTATAAATCTCATTTGTACATCTCCACTGAGGATGCTCAAGGCTTGTGTGATATGACTGACACCTCGGATCCTAAATCAAACCATGGCTGAGTGCTTAAAGAGCTCCACAATATCCAGATTTGGTGTGTTTATTTCAAGTCATTTTCGCCCATGAAACTTTGAGGCAATGACTAATTCTAACTTGAATAACAGTAGGTATTATCTCTCGATATTCTTTTGGAGCTGCCGTTGCTAATCATCTCGGTATGAGCATTCTGATAGTTAATTGAGACCATTATATGAGCCCAGTCTCCCTCAGTGACTGATTTCAGAACTCTTTCAAATGACGTTTCCAGTTGAATCACAGTGCTTCTTTTCTGCAGTCACATTTGTTCCCGGCCCGCCAAATCCGACAATGTCTTTCCCAAAAGCACATTACTGAACTAAACGTCATTCTCATAAGTTTTCAACCATTATAAGTGTTCCGTTAAATTAGTTGATTTATAATTAATCTTAATTTTAATTCACGATTTTATTGTATTTATTTTATCATTTTCCAAGCAAATTTGACATTTGTTTTCATTTGTGATTAAGTATTGGATGACAACAATATTGTGTCTTGGAACAGGAAAAAAAAGCAGGAGATATGGCTCAGGCGCAGGCAGCTGGGGTCAAGGAAATCGCGTTCGGTATTTCGGGGAAATCGGGATTTACTGAAGAAAGCAACTAGGAATGCAAAAAAGGGGCACGAAATAGCCTTGGCTGAGAAGATTAGCGTGAACCCAACAAAAGATATTTTCCTGTATTAGAGGAAAACGAATAACTACAGAGTGTATGGAAACCATCAAGAATGGAAGTGAACATGTATGCGTAGAGCCAGAGGAACTGGCTCGTCCCCCCCCCCCCCCACCCCCCCACCCCCCGCCACAAGTATACCGTTTTGGAAACTTGTAGGGGGGGCGAGTTCCCAGGGGTAAGCAACGAGGTTCAGGCCTCTGGCACGGAGCCTGTCCTCGTTGCTCAGAAGGGAAGGGCGGAGAAAGGTAGAGCGATAGTTATTGGGGACTCAATAGTGAGGGGCACAGATAGGCGGTTTTGCGGGGGCGACAGAGACTCACGTTTGTTATGTTGCCTCCCAGGTGCATGGGTACGTGATGTCTCTGATCGTGTTTTCCGGGTCCTTAAGGGGAGGGGGAGCAGCCCCAGGTCGTGGTCCACGTTGGCACCAACGACATAGGTAGGAAGAGGGGTGAGGATGTTAGGCAAGCTTTCAGGGAGCTAGGTTGGAAGCTCAGAGCTAGAACGAACAGAGTTGTTGTCTCGGGTCTGTTACCCGTGCCACGTGATAGAGAGTCGAGGAATAGGGAGAGAGAAAAGTTAAATGCGTGGCTACAGGGATGGTGCAGGAGGGAGTGATTCCGGTTTCTGGATAACTGGGGTTCTTTCTGGGGAAGGTGGGACCTCTATAAACAGGATGGTCTACACCTGAACCTGAGGGGCACCAGCATCCTTGGGGGGAGATTTGCTAGTCCTCTTTGGGAGGATTTAAACTAGCTCTGCAGGGGCATGGGGACCTGGACTGTAGCTTTAGGGTACAGGACCTTGAGTGTAGGGAGATTAGGAACAAGGCATCGATCTCCAGGGAGGGTGCCAGTAAACAGGAAGGTGGCTTGAAGTGTGTATACTTCAATGCCAGAAGTATAAGAAATAAGGGAGGTGAACTTGCAGCGTGGGTTGGTCCCTGGGACTTCGATGTTATGGCCATTACAGAGACGTGGGTAGAACAGGGACAGGAATGGCTATTGCAGATTCCAGGGTTTAAATGTTTTAGTCGGGTCAGAGGTGGGGGTAAAAGAGGGGGAACTGTGGCATTGCTTGTCAAGGATAGTATACAGCGGTAGAAAGGACAATGGAGGAGGACTTGCCATCTGAGGTAGTTTGGGCGGAGGTTAGAAATAGGAAAGGTGAGGTCACCCTGTTAGGAGTTTCTACAGGCCTCCTAATACTCCGAGAGACGGACAGGAAAGTATTGCAAGGATGATTCAGGAGAAGAGTGAAAGTAATAAGATGGTTGTTATGGGGTCTTTAACTTCCCAGATATTGATTGGGAAAGCTACAGCTCAAGTTCGTGAGATGGATCAGTGTTTGTCCAATGTGTGCAGGAGGGTTTCCTGACACAATATGTAGACAGGCCAACAAGAGGTGAGGCCATACTGGATTTGGTTCTCGGTAATGAACCAGGCCAGGTGGTAGACTTGGAGGTAGGTGAGCACTTCGGGGACAGTGACCACAGCTCGGTTACTTTGACTCTAGAGATGGAGAGGGATAAGTGTGCACTGCAGGGCAGGAGTTACAGCTGGGGGCTGGGAAATTATGATGCGGTGAGTCATGACTTAGGATGTGTGGATTGGAAAAATAGGCTTCAAGGGAAGGACACAAATGATATGTGGAGCTTGTTTAAGGAGCAGCTATTGGGTGTCCTTGATAAGTATGTACCAGTGAGGCAGGGAGGAAGGGGTCTTGTGAGGGAGCCGTGGTTTAATAAGGAATTGGAATCCCTTGTAAAAGGGAAGAGGGCGGCCTATGTAAAGATGAGGCGTGAAGGTTCAGTTGGGGCGATTGAGAGTTATAAAGTAGCCAGCAAGGATCTGAAGAGAGAGCTAAGAGCAGCGAGAAGGGGACACGAAAAGTCCTTGGTTGGTAGGATTAGGCAAAACCCTAAGGCTTTCTAAAGGTATGTCAGGAATAAAAGGATGACTAGGGTAGGTATCAGTCCAGTCAAGGATAGTAGTGGGAAATTGTGCTTGGAGGCAGAGGAGATTGCAGAGACACTAAATCAATACTTTTCGTCAGTATTCATTCAGGAACAGGACGTTGTTGCTGATGTGAATATTGAGTCACAAGTGATTAGAATGGATGGCTTTGAGGTATGTAGGGAAGATGTCCGGGGAATACTGGAAAGGGTGAAAATAGATAAGTCCCCTGGGCCTGATGGCATTTATCCTAGGATCCTCTGGGAAGCTCGGGAGGAGATAGCGGAGCCATTGGCCTTGATTTTTATGTCGTCGTTGTCTACAGGAATAGTGCCAGAGGACTGGAGGATAGCAAATGTGGTCCCCTTGTTCAAGGAGGGGATAGGGACAGCCCTAGTAAGTATAGGCCAGTGAGTCTCACTTCTGTTGTGGGCAAAGTCTTAGAGAGAATTGTAAGGGATAGGATTTATGAACATCTGAATAGGAATGATGTGATCAAGGATAGTCAGCATGGTTTTGTGAAGGGCAGTTCGTGCCTCACAAAACTTATTGTGTTCTTTGAGAATGTGACTAAGGAGGTGGACGAGGGTAAAGCAGTAGATCTGTTATATATGGATTTTAGCAAGGCGTTCGATAAGGTACCCCATGGGAGGCTACTGCAAAAATTACGGAGGTATGGCATTGAGGGTGCATTAGAGGTTTGGATTAGGAATTGGCTGGCTGGAAGGAGACAGAGGGTAGTAGTTGATGGTAAAGGTTCATCTTGGAGTGCAGGTACTAGCAGTGTTCCACTAGGATCTGTTTTGGGACCATTGCTGTTTGTCATTTTTATAAATGACCTGGAGGAGGGGCTTGAAGGCTGGGTGAGCAAGTTTGCGGATGATACGAAAGTCGGGGGAGTGGTGGACAGGGAAGAAGGATGTGGCAGGTTACAACGGGATAAGATAAGTTGCAGAGCTCGGTCGAATGGTGGCAACTGGAGTTCAATGTAGCTCAGTGTGAAGTCATTCACTTTGGTAGGAGTAACAAGAAGATGGATTACTGGGCTAATGGTAGGCGACTTGGTAGTGTGGATGAGCAGAGGGATCTTAGTGTCCATGTACACAGATCTCTGAAAGTTGCCACCCAGGTAAATAGTGCTCTGAAGAAGGCATCTGGCGTACTGGGCTTCATTGGTAGAGGAACTGAGTTCCAGAGTCCTGAGGTCATGTTGCAGTTGTATAAGTCTCTGGTGCGGCCTTATCTGGAGTATTGTGTACAGGTTTGGTCGCCATTCTATAGGAAGGATGTGGAGGCACTGGAACGGGTGCATAGGAGGTTTACATGGATGTTGCCTGGCATGGTAGGAAGATCGTATGTGGAGAGGCTGAGGCACTTGGGGCTGTTCTCATTGGAGAAAAGAAGGTTGAGGGTCGGTTTGATAGAGGTGTACAAGATGATTAGGGGTTTAGATAGGGTTGACAGTGAGAACCTTTATCCGCGTATGGAGTCAGCTCGTACTAGGGGACACAGCTTTAGATTAAGGGGAGGTTGGTATAGGACAGATGTTAGGGGTAGATTCTTTACTCAGCAGGTTGTGAGTTCGTAGAATGCCCTGCCAGTATCAGTGGTGGACTCTCCCTCTTCATGGCCATTCAAGCGGGCATTGGATAAGCATATGGAGGTTATTGGGCTAGTGTAGGTTAGGTAGGCTTCGGTCGGTGCAACATCGAGGGCCGATGGGCCTGTACTGCACTTTATTTTTCTATGTTCTATGTTCTATATTCTATGTCCTCAATGAGGATTTCCCCTCTGCTTTTGCCGTGAAGAAATACATGTAGACTCGTGAACCTGGGGAAGTTCATTGCCATTTCTTAGGTACAAACCTTAGCACAAGAGTGGAGGTGTTTCATGTATTTAATGTGTTTCAATATGAAGATAGATAAACTTCCTGGTCCTGATCAGATATATCAAAATATTGCAAGAGCACAAAAATAATTTTTGGGGGGCCTCGCTGATGATTTGCATCATTTGTACCAACGAGTGACGTTCGAGAAGTCTGGTAAGGTAGCGAATGTTGTGTCTTTATTAAAGGAACGTTGCAAAGGCAGGTCTGTATAACGTAGGCCAATAAACCTAACATCTATGGTAGGTAACTTACTTGACAAGGTTCTGAGCGATAATACATAAATGCATTTCGAAAGACAAGATTGGTTGGGAATAGTCTGCCTGACCTTATGTAGAAGAGATTATGCTTGACAAAATTAATAGGGAGTTTACCAGAAGGTTTGGCAAGATTATGGTGATAGATGCAATATATAATGATTTCAGTAATGACTTTGGATAGGGGTCCACATTGTAGGATTCTCTAGCAGGTTCGATTACATGAAATGTCGGTGGAGACAGCAAATTGGACACACAATTGTGTTGATGGTTGGAATCAGAGGGCAACATGGGAAGGATGCTTGACAGACTGAAGGTCTTTGACCAGTGGAGTCTCTCAGGAGGCCGCGAATAGCTCATTGCCGTTTGTTTTCTATATCAATGTTTTGGAGGAAAATGTCCTGGGCATGAAGAGAAAGTTTGGAATTGATACTCTCGTAGTAGGGGTTGTGTGCCGAGAAGAATATTGTCAGAAATTGCATCAGGACCTTAATAATCTGGGGAAGCAGGCCGAGAAATGTGAAATCGATTTTAGTAGGCACAAGTGTTAGGTCTTACATTTTATAAAGTCAAACCAAGGTAGAAGAATGACAACAATTGTAGGGCCTTACGAAGTATAAAGCAATAAAGGAACCATGGTATTCAGGCGCACGCTTCATAGTTCACATTTTCTTTGAACTGGAACCAGTTCTGATATTCATTCAGACCATGACAGATCAGTCCATAGCCTCAGCTACTACTACTTGGATTATCTCCAAAATCCTTAATTCCTCCACTACGCAAAAACCCATCGAATTGAGTGTTCAGGCGATTAAATGAAATTGCCTTCACTTTTTCCTTTGTCACAAATCTTTAGAAGTGGGGTCGCAGGTAGAGAAGCGAGTGAAGAAGGGATTTGACCCACTGGTCTTCAACACGCAGGGCATTGAGCATAGAAATATGGAAATGATGTTGCATTTGTAAAGACATGGATGAGACAGTACTACTTGAACTTTGTTCAGTTCTGGTCACTTTGTTGTATCAAGGGTATCAATCAAGTGGAAACAGTGCAGAAGAAATTTACGAGGATTTCGCCAGGATTCAAAGATCTGAGATGTAAGGAGAGAATGGAAAATCAGGACTTACATCTTTAGAGTGCAAAACAATATGAGGACTGGAATAGGGGATATCGTATACATGTGTATAAGGTCATGAGAGGCGTGGATCGGGTGAATACACTCAGTTCGTTTCCTCGGGTTGGGTAATCAACGGCTAGAAGACATCATTTTAAGGTTCAAGAGAATAATCAATATAAGAAAGCAAGTTGGATAACACAAATGTTTGATTCCAAGTGGAATGCGCTGCCAGGGGAAATTGGTGAGGCGGGTACATCAACAAAATTTAAAAGGCACTTGAACAATTACGAGGATTAGAAATATTTAGAAGGATGTGGGCCAAGCGCTGAGAAATGGGGTCGGAGTTTGTGGACATTTTGTGCGGCATGGACTAGTTTGGGTCGAAATGTGTTCTGTAGAAATCCATTTATCAATGAGTCTCCGACACTACGAGAAGGTATGCAAGGTCACAGCTTAACCGAAAGTGAAAACACTAGTAGATAAGATGGTAAAACAAGCAGACTGCGTACTCGCGATCATCGGTCAGACGGGTGATTGAAGTATTTAACAAGTCATATTGCAAGTTTGTTAGATTTAACTTCACCATATTTGAAGAATTGTGAGCAGTTCTTACATTCAGAATGTTGGAAGAATGTGAAGGTTTTGGAGAGGCTGTAAATGGAGTCGACGTAATATAGACTTGATTGGAGTGCACTGGTTACACAGAGAGCATGGGCAAACTTGGATTGCTTTTGTTAGAGCATCGGAATCTGAAGAAGCATAGAAGCATATGGAAATGCGCAAGCTACTGGTAGCATAGTTAGACAGATCGTTTCTAGCAGTTTGCAAATAACTAAACCTATGCTTTTACTGTGAGACGGGAATATTTTAAGGGAGATCTGACGAGAAAAAAAATCATTTCTCAAAGGCCGTGGTAGATGCTTGTGATGCAATGCCAGAAGATGGGTTAGAATCACATAAGTCAGCAAATCTGATAGGTTCTTTCGGCAGACTCACAGCTGTTCGAGACTAGAGGAACATGTACGACATGCAGGCTTCCAGAGGATTTGTTAACAATTACGTTGTGGATGACTCATACATAATGGGTCGAAGGACCCATTCATCTGTTGCACTCTTCCATGATTAACGATGGATTAAGGATGTACATTTATTATGGTGTTTCACGTTGCTTCCAAATGTATTTGCTTGGGTTCAGGATCATGAAACTGTTAATACAATGAAATTGTGTTTTTGTCAAAGGAGACATTATTGGCTGTGCTTGAAACGGATTTTCGTAGAATAAGAAATGTTGTATGCAATATTTTTTTTCAAATTAAACGTACGTGTGGTTCACTTTCACAAGGGGCACTGCCTGACACTTCAGTTCGGATCACTATTAATGACACAGTGCCACAAGTAAAGGATGGTTTTGCCAGATATTTGGTAGCAAGAATATAATGAGATGAGTGCACTGTGAAGCAGGTGATCACTGGAAGTGTCTTTATTAAGTTCACGGATCACTTATTACAGAAAAAGATTCTTGAAAGACACATCTATTGTGGAGGCGTTGTATTATCCAGAGATTTTCCTTCTACTTTGCCCCTGCTGGGCATGTCGTCATTCGTGTCTTCAGCCCGATGGGAGCCCTTGTTTTATCCTTCCCTTTTTCGACAAGTTTCCACTTGACAATGCATTCAGCAAACATTGTACGGTCGCAAATATTTGCTTTTTCTGAAGTGTCAACACAGGTCATAGAGTAATAAAGATGTACAGCACTGAAACAAACGCTCCTGTCGAACTCGTACATGTCGACCAGATATTCCATATCAGTTTAGTCCCATGTGTCAATACCTGAGCTTTATCCGGCTAAGCTCTTGCTATTCATATACCTATCCAGATGCTTTTTATATGTTGCAATTGCACGAGCCTCCACCGCTGCCATTGGCAACTCATTCCATCCATGTGCCACACTCTCGGTAAAAGAAAGTTGCCCTTGAGATCCCTTATAATATCCTTTCCCTCTCACTCTAAGCTTATGCCCTCGAGTTGTGTACTCCATTACCCAAGGGATAAGACTTTTTCTATGTCTCCTATCCGTTCTCCTCATGACTTGATAAATCTTTATCAGGTCACACCTCAGCCTCTGTCACTCGAGGGAAAATAACCCTTCGACCCTTCAACCTCTCCCTGTAACTCAAATCCTCCCCCAGGCAACATTCTTGCAAATCTTTTCTGAACTCTCAAGTTTCACATCATCTTTCCGGTAGGAAGGAGACTAGTTGAGTGTCATCTCCATGTCTTTCTTTATCTACTTCATTGCTGAGACGTAATGTGCAGTTTCAACACGTTTATTGCTTTGCCAGCGATTCGATATCATTGATGACAAGCATTCTATTCAACATTTTGTGATATAAACTGTGAAATTTATACCAAGCAATACATGCTATTTTTGAAATATGAACAATTCAGCATTTTTGTTGAAATCAGTGTTTCTGCCATTTCCATTAAGCTACTTTCAGATTTTCCGTGTTTCTGAGATAATGAAGACAATGTCTGTCTTTCTCAGTGTGATGATTGCACATAACCATGCAGCCATCAGAAGGAAAATAACCCTTGGTATCACTGAGTCTGCATCAGCAAAAGTACGGTTATTATTTCTATTTACGCTTGCTGGCATACTGTGCATAGACTTGATTGTTTTGACATTTAAGATGCTTACTCAAATAAATTGTCGCAAAAAAGATTGGGGTTACCTGCTTCCACTACCGAAACATGAAATACATTCCCATCCAGTCCACCATCTCGATGTAAAATAAAACAATTCCCCTCCTCTTCTTGCGTGGTTCTTTTAAATATTTGCACACAATCGAAAGAATTTCACTTTTGCTTACTTTAGATCATGAACGATATTCATCCTGTATGTCTCAAGCATTACGGTTTGTTCATAGTTCCACGTATTTGTTTTGTCTTGAGCTTAGTGAAGAAGTTTGCGTCGAAGTTCACTTTAGATTATTGAGCAGTCTTCTGATGTCAGTGAATGAGAACAGTTTCACAGGCACATGTCCTTGAGAAATGAAAAGTATTGAAAACTTAACGTACCACATGGCTGTTTTAATTTATCACTTTATGAATCTAAGCCATCTTTCTATCTTGTTGAGGTTATCAATGCTTCAATCATTGAGCGGGCGGCGCGGTTTCACAGTGGTTAGCACTGGTGCCTCATAGTGCCAGAGACACGGGTTCAATTCCCGCCTCAGGCGACTCTCTGTGTAGAGTCTGCACATTCTCCCCACGTCTGCGTGGGTTTGCTCCGGTTTCTTCCCACAGTCCAAAAATGTACAGGTCAGGTGAATTGGCCATGCCAAATTGCCCGTAGTGTTAGGTTAGGGGTATGGGTGGGTGGCGGGGCGGTGTGGACTTGTTGGGCCAAAGGGCCTCTTTCCACCCTTTATCTAATCTAATGCGTCTGCTCTTTGTCCACACCAATATTACAATAACCTGCTCAGAGTTTATCACAGACACTTGTTGCATTACATATTATTCCAGAAAGTCCCGTTTAGATTTCCTCCCAATGCACTTTATATTTCATTAAATAGGGAGAATTACATGGTTGCTCAGTTTACCTGAAGCTAATGGATAAACAAATTATGTAGTAACAAAGTCTCCTCTAACAATACAATAACAATTTATTGGCGTTTCAAATTAGTTATTATGCGTAGTGTTATGAAGGTGGAGGTATACACTGTATATTTAAGAGAAAGGGGAAGCTGGCATTGATGTGGAGAGTCACAGAACGTGTTCAAAATATTAAAACTGTAACATTTATTGGTGAAACAAATAGCTGGAACTGTGTTACTATGTCAGACGGCAAATTCGAATTCAGCCAATTAGTTTAACTTTTGCCCAAAGATACCAAAATCCAATCGCATTTCAAAGTTACTCGTTAGAATGACATAAAATCAATGCGATGGTCTGACGTATTGGGTGTATAAAATAAAGGAATGAGAAGAGTAAGCCAGAGTGGCAAAGAGCACAAACAATTATATAGCTTGCAGAGTTGCTCTCTGAAAGTTACCATTTCACACGAAATTTGTAGAAACGAAAAGAATACGTACAGAGCAAGATTGCAAGTAGATTAACTCCAAACCGATCATAGTACGTGTATTTACGCCCTCATGAAACTTTGTGAAAGGAGGAGTATCATCACGTCCTTTATAAAAATTAACCATCAACGTCCAAAGATGGACTCCTTTTAAAACCCCTTATCCTTAAGTTGTTAGTATACTAAAACCCACACACACGTTACTTTTAAATAATCGTGCAAGCATGAACGAGTGTATTTTGTTTTAGTCTGCATCGCTACTGGCACCAAAAGCAACTTTTCCTCATTCAACTCTCGACAATACTTCGGAAATCACGGTTCTCCCGTCGTGTTGCAGACACCACTTTCACATTAAATAACTGAATCATCAAGCTCCATCGAAACAGTCTGGCATTTTTGTCCTTGCGTTTTTTTGCAAAAACTTCAATTAATTATGGCCAATGTCTGTGACAGATACGTTACTGAAAACATAAAGATTGAAGTGATGTAATACCAACAGCATGATCAAACTGTCGAATATTTCTGCTGATTAATGTGCATTTTTTCTGGAAAAATACCCAATAGGTCTTTCTATCTTCTCTTCATCTTCGTGTAAGAGTACAGAACCGATACTCATATCACTTGCATTGATAGTCACGTGCAAATGCTTTGCGTAATTAGGTGTGGCCGATACTGGGGAAGGAGGTAACACACCTTTACGCTACCAAATGACTTTGACAGTGTAATGTCCAATGAAATATGTCCCTTTTTTTATCAATTCACAGAGTGGAGCAGGCATATTGCCAAGATTTATTGCGGACTTTTGATGAACTGCAGTCAGTCGCAGGAATTGGTTTAAATCTCTTTTTGTGCATGTTATGGGAAACTCCCCAGGTACCTTTGTTTTTGCATTCACTGGGACAACTTGTCCGTGTACAATAACAAGAAGTTGACTTGCCTTTGGCAAATTCACATTTCAGCACGTTTATCCCCAATCCTACCTTCTGAAGTTGATCGAACAAGTCCCATAAATGTTTAATATGTTCCTTCCATGTGTTAACTAAAAATGACCAGGTCGAAATATACATGACACAACATTGTGTAATCCGGAAATGACCTTCTTGACTAATCTCTGCAATGTCGTCAGTGCGTGTTTTTTCAAACCAAATGGCATGATTTTAAACAAACACGGTCCATTTGATGTTACAAAAGACAAAATTATTTTCGAACTTTCAGACAGAAGTACCTGCCAGTATCCTCTGAGAAAGTCCAATTTTTTAATATAGCTTGCTTCTCCGACCTCATCGACACAGTCTTACAAACTGCAAATGGGACGTGCAGCAGTATTTGTGACGGCATTAAACTTGAGAAATCATACTTGGGTGCCATTTGCCTTTGGCGCCATGACAATGGCTAAGCTCTAATCAGTGTACGAATTTAGATGATGTAACCTTTGAGCATGCATTCAATCTCCTTTTGAAGCTGTGCCAATGTTCGTGTGTTATGCTTAAATGGATGTTGATTACGTCGAACAGCATCTTCACGATAACATAATTAGTTCACTACGTCCCAGTTTATTTCCAAATGTCTCCCAACCTGAAAATAGTAACTATTTCAGGTCATTTCGATTTTCCACTGCCAGATAAAACAATAATGTATTCAAAATTTGGACAACTTCCTCATTGTGCAGGTTAATTTGATGTAAGTCCCATTCAGACTCCTCTGTCCTCGGTTCTTCACTCTGTGGTGTAATAAATAATGCAGTCTCCTTTTGCCTTCGTTCCCTGTCAAAATACCTTTTGAGCATATTTACATGACACATTCTCAGATTTCTTTCTGTCTGGAGACCATATTGAAATAGTACACCGTAATCAATTTCCTTTCGACTTGATAAGGCCAGTAAGCCTTGATTTTAAAGGGTCACTTATCACGGGACATAACACTAACACCTTATCTCTCTATCAAGATTGCGAGTTTTCGATTTCTTGTCTTTTTCCTGTTTCATTGTGTGCTGTGATAAATGTTAATGCTGTCAGGCCAACTATGCCGCTCTATGTCGTCGTTGCCAAAAATGCAATTCATAGTCTAAATATGTGCTTTCTCAATACTGATGACCAATTTTACATTAATCAATTTTGGTGGTCCTCTTACTCGCTGTGTGAAATTTCTTTCTCACATCACATTTAACTATGTTTATATTTATTTGATATCTCCACTGTTATTGTCGACATTATTTTTCAGAATGGAAACAGTCTATCACTCTCTTCTGTCCGGAACTTGCATGACTTTGAAAACTTTTTTCAAAAATGTTTTTTTCAGCTTTCTCCAATAGAACGTCATGGCTAAAATGTCTTATTGCTGGAGCCTGTCATGGCTAGGTGGTTTCTCCTAACCTGCTGGAGTATCGTTTTTCTTTTTTTTTTTCCCACGCATTCTCAATTAAATATGGAAGCAGTCTCGTAGTCCATCCTGAATTCTAATTATCTTCATCTGATTAATAAACTCAAATATGTGTTGTGCAGAATTAAGGCAGTGTTTCCAATCCTTGTTCCAATCTGCATTCCAACACCATCAGTCTCACTTGTAATTCACATTCAGCCACGACTGCGAACCCATGGCCTGCTTCCTGAACAAAACCTGCCGCTGACTCCATCTCAGAGCAAAGACAAAACCGTCTGATTTTAATTTCCGGAAGATGCCGGGTAATTTCTCGCCTCACGCTGTAAATATGCCTCGGCCCAGTCCATTCGGCTGCAGCCCGTGGTTTGTATCGCCCTCGCCTGTAGTCTCCAGCACAACCACTTCACACCACTCTCTGCTGGGCCGATGATTGACAGCAGCGACTGAACAGCAAATTTAGGGGGCAGGGTGGCTTGTCTTCCAATCACGGAGTGAGGGAGGAGCGGGGCTGAGCCGATTGGCAGTGCACGCCACTGAGTGAGAGAGTTCGATCTGTGCTCACTTCAACAAGATGGACTGGAAAGGAGCAACCCATCTCAAAGACAGTTTCTCTCCACAAGGAAGATGGGGGATCCCATCACAATTCGTGCAATAGATAAAGCTAAAGCATTGCCAAGATTCTTCAGGCAGAAATGCAAACTGATATAAATCTGTACGATTCGATATCAGTCCCCTCTGAAGGTCTCCAGCATCGACGTATCGGAAGAGCAGGCAGTCATTTGGCCCTTGAGCTTGGCCTGCTGTTCAGTATTCAGATGAATGTTCATAATATTCAGTGCCCTGCTATCGTTTTCACAACACCGAACCTGGTCAAACATTCGGATTGACGCACATTCTTTAAAACTGGTCTTGGGAACGTCAAGTCCACAAAAACAGGGCAAATCAACCCCACCGATTATTCTACGAATGTTTATGAACTTTCCATGATGAGCAAAGTAATGCAAGGCAGTAACTACAGTGCAACCAGGTCGTACTCAATAGTCAATAAGCAGATCAATGATACCGTGCATTCAATCTGAATAATTCCGTTTTATTTTTGTCGTAAGTACACAGATTTCGTTTTACCAGGATGCTGTCTGATTTAAAGTGAAGGACGTCAAGGGAATGTCTGAGTGGCTTGAGACTGTCTTCGTTCGATAGAGGGCGATTAAGAGGTGACTTAATAGATGCAGACAAGATGATCAGAGGGGGAGATGAAGAGGACAGTGGGAGCCCATTACTTCGGGTGGTGATGGCTAACTCGAGGGGACATAGCATTGAACTGAGGGGAGACAGATATTGGGCAGATTTCAGAGGTAGCTTCTTTTCTCAGACCGTAGTAAGGGTATGAACAATCTTCGTGCAAAAGTACCAAACTTCAATTTTAGGGCAAGGGTCTGGTGCTGGAAAAGTAAAGCAGGTCAGGTATCATCCAAGGAGCCGTAGAATCGACGTTTCGGGAAAAAGGTCTTCTGCAGGACAGTCCTGATGAATTCTTCCTGATCCGCTATGCTTTTCAAGCACACCACACTGGACTCCAATCTCTAGTATCTGCAGTACTCGCTTTTGCCCTCTTCAAACTTCAGGGCATTTAAATGGTCATTTGATAAATAGATGGATGGCATTGGAACAGTGTTGTTGAGATGGGCTTAAGGTTGCTTTCAGAATTCGGTGCCACTTCGATGGCCAAAGGGCCTCCACTGTGCTGTATTGTTCAATATTCTATGTTCTGTTTTCTATGTTCTATGTTATATGTTCCATGCTCTAACTTTAGCAGAAACAGGCCCCCAACGTGTATCATTCGATCATGAATTAAAAAAAAGAATTTCATCTCTTGACGGAGATTCACAGGAGATTGGATTTGAAACCAAATCGTATGGCCGAGATTGAGGGACATTATGAAGTATGTGCATATTCACAGTGAACTACAGTCGCTGTCATTACTCATGAACTTGCTGTTGCTTCAGCATTTTGGATATTGCAGCGATCCCCTCCCGCACTGAGTGCAAGTGTACGGCCTGTCCCCAGTGTGAGGTCACTGTGCATTTGAGATGAACATTCGAACTCACTCCCACAGTGATAAAAGCCGAACGGTCTGTCACAAGTGTGAACATGTTGACGGGACATCAGAGCTCCAGAGCATTTTCAGCACTCTTCACAGTCCGGACAATTTTCAGGTCCGTCCTTTGTGTGAATTCGCTGTTGCTTGAGCAGGGTGGATTTCCGATGAAATGTTTTCCCACATTCTGAATGGGTCAATGGTCCCTCCCAATCGGGATCTGCGGACCTTCAATGAGATCAGATGATTGTTTGAACAAATTTACTCAATGCGAGAGACTGAATAATATGTCATCACTGTGTGCATGTCGATAGGATATCAGTGACTCAGAGATTTTAAAGCATTTCCCATCTTCTGGACAATTAAGTGGTTTGTCATCTGTGTGAACTTGCTACTGATTTAGCAGGGTGGTTGATGGTGTGAATGCTTTCCTACAGTCGGAACAGAAGAATGACCTCTCACCACCGTGACTATATTTATGTTGTGAAAGGGCAGATGTTCTGTTAAAGCCTTGTCCACACGGACAACACGTTTACGGTTTCTCCCCGCTGTGAATGATGCTTTCCCCTTCCATTTTCAAAATCCAATGATATTCAGGCTATAAAAAATTGTATCTGCGTCAGATACAGAATTGATGTTTGATTTTAAGACTCCTCACTGCAAATCTTCCTCCCCTGTTAAATTCGTTGAAAACATTTTTAAAAAGGGACAGGTGAGAGCCCAGTAAAAGAAGAAAACAAGATAAGTGGAGGTGAAGAATGGGCAATTCAACCCATAGAGTCTACTGTCTCCATTCAATGAGATCAGTGCTGATGTGATAATCGTCAGCTTGACTTTGCTGCCTTATTCCCTTAGCCATGATTCCCTTACTAATTAAAAATCTGTTTCTCTCAGCCTTAGATACACTGATCAGCCAATCTCAAAAGCACACTGAGGAAAATAATTCCACAGATTCAGCACTATGAGGGATGGAATTCCTCCACATCTCTATCTTAAATATGTGACTCCTTTCTCTGAAATAATGTCCTCTGGTCCAAGACTCGTAGACAAGTAGAAACAATAGCTCTGAATCTATCCCGCCATACCGCTCATATTTTTTTTACCTATCAGTAACGTCTTGTCTCATTTTTCTAAATATCGATAATATCAGAAGCAGTCTGGAAAATCAAATCCCTCGACAAAAATCAATTCATGTCCGCCATCATTCCTGTGAATGTTTTCTGGTCTGCCTTTCCTGAAGTAAGGCGATGTGCATCTTGTGTTGTTTTAGCAAAACTTCCATAGTTTCCCGGCATTTTCTTCGCGAAAAGATAGACATATTATTTAACTTGCTTATTACCATCAGAACGTGGATGCAATCTTTTCAGCTTTCAACAGAAGGCTCCACGATTCTCTCTGTGCTGCAGATTTCTGCATGTATACCCCACTTAATTAATATTCACCTCTTCGATTCGTCCTGCGAAAATACATAAAGCTCAATTTTTCCCACTTCATATTCTGTCCGCTATGCTTTTTTTACCACTTGCTTAGTTGTCTATACCCCTCTGTAATTTGTTGTCCCATCCTCACTAGCTCCCTCCCTGTCCGTTTGGTGTTGTGTAGACTTCATTACAGTGCATTCGTTTCGATTGTACAGGTGACTTGGAAGAAGTGCAAAGAGAATTGGTGGATAGTATTTATTTTAAATAGTTGTAGCTTCAATATTGATGAACGTAGATTTCTACATGTAACTATTCGCGATCATAAAGATGCTCTTTTAGTCTCAACTCAGTGTCTTCACTTCATGACCAAAGTCTTGATCAATATCCTTAGCTGACTTTTCTCCTCAGCAGTGTTAGCTCAAGGGTTCTTCCTTTTTGAATTAATCTCACATGCAATACCATGCAGAAACAATGTTTGCATCCACCATATTTTGTCTATTGGTTTTACCAACATCTGTCTTGCTGCTAACTCCATAAGGTGTCAGCTATGGTTTCCTCTTCACAAAATCATGCTGATTCTGGTTGATTTGATAATGTATTTCTAATAGCTCTGTTGCTTCCAGTTTTACAACAGAGTTGAATTTTCCGAATCACAGGGCAGTTTGTAAAACGCACCTGAAAGTATCTGCTAGTCTCTCAAGCTGCACACAGAACAGGTGAATAGGAAGCTACGATATTTATTTGTGAAATGCCCTAACTGATCAACAATTGTCCTTGTGACTGGCTACCGGTGTGGTCAAAAGGACTCTGGGCTCCATGGGATGGCGGGGAGGTGGGGAGCTGATGACGAAAGCTGGCTGAAAGGAGGAGATCGAGACTGAGAGGGGTTTTATTGAGCTGCATCTCAACAAGAAATTTTTTGAACCCCCGAACCCAACCACTTTCACGATTACTAAATTCCCTCATAGCAGGTTTATGTCAGTATCAACAATAAGAAAATAAGACAGAAGCAGAAATCAGGCCATTCACCTTACCGACACTCGTCCAGCATTCAATGATAGCTGATCAGTTTCTCAGCTTTCTCCCTGTAACCCTTAATCTCCTTGACAGTCCAGAACCTATCCATCTCGGTCTTTAATACTCTGTGGCAATGCATTCCATACATTCGCCATTCTCTGGCTTTAGAAGTTTGTCCTTATCTTCGTTATGTAAGGTCTTCCCTTTACTCTCAGATTGTGCCCTCATGTCCTCGTCTGTTTTCGCAATGGAAACATCTTCTCAACATCTGCTCGGTCCAGGCGATTTAGCATTATGTCTGTTTCAGTTGGATCCCTCCTTATTCCTCTAAACTGAAACGAGTGGACAATAAGTATCGTCAAACTTTCCCCAAATGTTCCGCTTTAAATACCGAGGGCCATTCTCATGAACGTCCACTTAATTCGTTCCAGACCCAGGACGTCCTTCCGGAGATATGGGACCCAAACTGCAGATAACATTCCAAAGGTGTTCTGAATACAGTCGTACGGTGCCTCAGAAATAAATCCCTCCTTTCATATGCAAGTTCTCGCAAAATAAATGCCATCATTGTATTTGCAGTTATTAACTACTGACTCAATGATCAAATTTACTTTGAGAGTCGTGAAATAGAACTCGCTACTTTGCAAGATAAAACTGATAATTTCCCCAGCATGATCATATCGCAAAAATATCAAAACGGTTTTGTCGATCTGAAACTTTAACGATGATTCTCTCACAGCTATTGCCAGGCCAGCTGAGAATTTCTATGAATTCCTATTTTAGTTTCAGATTTCCATCATTCACAGTTCTTTGTTTAATGTTAACCTTAGTCGTATTTGCAACAATATCATTTACGTGCCAGCTACAGAGCATATTTCCTGATTCAAAAAAACCCATCAGAAATGCATGTCACTGCGATCAATGAACAGAACCGAACTCCTATTTCATGACCGGGCATCAAGCCCGGGTGGCAGCGGTGATACTGTTGCATCTTGACCACGAGACTACCATGGAGGCCAACAAGTGCCTTGATATCTTTGTTCCTTGACACTGTGTTTGCCATTTACTTTGTGATCATTTTTGCTACAGACCAGTTCCTCAATTTCTTAGAGTTTTTACAGTGTGGAGAAATGCTATGTGGAACATCGCTCGGTGTGGCTCACAGACACTTATCTATTCCATTGCAAGTTTCCAGTATTTATTTGAGAGCCTCGTGTGCTCGGGTGTTTCCAGGGCAAATGTGAAAGATATTCCTCTTGCAATCGTAAATGACATAATAATGGGCCTGAGTTAACTTGGTCACATTGCGTTATAATCCCCTTTCAGTAACATATCCTCATTTTAACTCACGAAGACACTTGCCCGAGATGGGTAGATGCCTCACGATTATATCCACTCCATGTCCTTCACGTCAAGTCTTTGGACCCCCACACAAGATTCGTTGGCAAAAGGCAACTTTATGTGTAACGCAAGCCATTTCCCCAGACAATGACAACGGTTGTGGTGAGGTGAGATATGAAATGGGCAGTGAGCTGGGATACTCCCTCCAACCTTCTCGTATGCACAAGAAAGTTCAAACTCTTACTGACCCAAGGAGCCTGGCAAGACAGCACTCAGCGAACAGGTGTCAGGAAATTTCCGTCAGGAAATTTGTCAAATTCAAATATGGGAAAGCAGAACACTCCACTCCAGGTAGGAGTCAAACTGACAATCTTCGGACCCAACGTTCGACGCGTGACCCGTAACGCCATCAGAATACCTCAAACACGTGCGTTATAGCTTGTTGGATTGTTAAGGGGTGATAGGCAGAAACAGGAATTGCAAGATGAACAACCAGCAAATGTAATGGCTGCCATGAATAACTACCCCAGATCCAACGAACGGTCCCTGTTAACTCTGTTTTCTCCATAGGTTCTGTCAGACCGCTGAGTTTCTTTGAATTTGTTCAGATTTATGTAAATCGGAATGATGGGTGAGACAATTCAGTTTATTTTTGCTAACGGCATAGCGTATTTGCTGCATCTGAAAATTAATCATATGTGATGTGTAACGACACGGCAGTGAACCCTTCTGTTAATTAAACTGAACGACCAGATTGAATTGAATTGACCCATGAATGAAACGGAAAAGAATGATCACGTAAACCTATTTGCAGTTATGATTTGGTCGTTTCTCTTGTCAGAAGGACTAAAGTCAAAGGTTTGACTTTAGTCAAACCTTAATTGTGTTCTCATCAAGATTCGATAAATCGCCTCTTTCCTTGAAAAACTGAAGCTGTACACGTACATGTACCCAACTGGGAAATATATGTTTGTAATTTTATGTGGTTTGTTCTACTTGTTTGTGGTTCTACTTGTTTGTGGTTTGTGGTAAAGTTTCCTGTACTTTTGCCATCCAGTGTGGGTTTATGAACTGCTTATATTATAACGAGAATTCGTTTTTGCACGCAGAACTAAGAAAAATGTATTATGCTGTCAGAGCACAATGATCCCCTTTCTGAACTATTCATTCTGTGAGGATTATCTGCACAATCTCACTCTCTGGGTAGATTCCCACCTATCGTTTACTCCTGCACCCCGCCCCCACACTTACTCTAACATATATATCTTTCCGAACTGCAAACAACTCTGAAGATGGGTATTGCACCCGAAGGACAAAGAACAAAGAAACGTACAGCACCGGGACAGGCTCTTCGAAACTGCAAGCCTCCGGGGATCCAGACCCTCTATCGAAACCTGCCGCCTATTTTCTACGGCTCTATTCCCTTTGCTGCCTGACCATTCATTTGTATGTCCAGTAACATCTCACCAGCCGCCATTATTCTTGTCCTACCACCTCCGCTGGCAACGCATTCCAGGCACCCACCACCCTCTCTGTGAAGAACTTTCCCCTGACACATCCCCTAAACTCTTCCCATCTCACTGTGAACTCGCAACCCCTAGAACTCCCCGAATGTTAAATCTGGTTCTTTCTCCATAGAAGGTACCTGAGATGCAGAACGTTTCCTGTAACGCACTTCAAGATTACTTATTAAAAAGTGCGATGAAGCACAGATGGATTGGTTGGGCCGGGAGATAATGAAATAAACAAGTGTACAATCTCTCTTGCTTTTTTCGATGAGCATTATTAAACAATGGGTCAAACTTACTGTCGAGGAACGGAAGGGTAAATAATAAAAAAAACAGAGCGTTTTGCTGCGCAGAAGGGCACGATGTGATCATCTGCACCCACTCCAGAAAGAGCTCACCAAGTAGTACCACTGACTGTCCAGCGCTGCCTTGATCGTCCCATATCATCATCCCTTTCAAACGTATATTCAACTCTCTTTTGAAACATTCTATGTAACCTGGCTCCAATACTCTCCCAAGCAATGCATTACAACTCAGAAAATCTCTCTGTGTAATGACGTTTCTCGTCACCTCATTCGTCTAACTAACAATATTGAAGTTATGACCACACGTCACTGACATATTAATTAGTTGAAATAAAATATGCTTTTACACGATTAAAATCATACATACTT
Source organism: Chiloscyllium punctatum (assembly GCF_047496795.1). NCBI lineage: Eukaryota > Metazoa > Chordata > Chondrichthyes > Orectolobiformes > Hemiscylliidae > Chiloscyllium > Chiloscyllium punctatum. The sequence goes on along the minus strand of NC_092773.1, from coordinate 45,611,531 downwards.
TTAATTACGTCAATGGGATCACCTCCTTATCTTCTCAGCTTCGAGAAAAACAAGACCAGTGTTTCCAATTGTTCCTTGCATCTAAACACATTATTTTCTGGTACGACTGTACGGAATCTCATTTGTACTCTTTCCAGGGCTTAATCTCGGCGCCATAATTGAAAACGATGCTCTAAGCATGGACTCACACATGATTTTTAGCGACGTGGCATCATCAAATACTCATTGTTTTCCACTAGATCCCTGTTTAAAACCTCAAACATCCCACAAGTCTTCTAAAATAATATTTCAAATTATCTGTCCACCTTCAGAGAATTATGTAGAATGAACCCTTATTCTGTCTTCTCCTGTACTAATCTCAAAAGTATACTTTTGAGCCCAGTTTGTCTTTATATGTTTCTGACACCAAACTGTAATACCTCAAAGATTTTTGCATTAAATTTCATCTGACAGGTAACTGATCATTTGAACAAATTTTCAAAGTCCGTCTCAGCATCGCCCTCACAATTCACAACTCTCACTGGCTTCGTAACTTCTTTAACTGTAGAAGTTTTGACATCAATAAGAAACTCCAAATCGGAGAAAAACAAGATCCCAATACAGTTTGCAAGGGAACACCATTTTCAATTCATCTTCAATTTCAGAAATGACCAGCTGTAACTATCATCTGTTACATTTCCTTTCGCCAACATCGATTCCATGCTGCCAGAGACAAACCAATCCTAAGCACTCCTCCTTTGGTAATTAACCTGCTATGAGGAACCGTATGAAAACATGTATGAAAGTCCAAATGTACAGCATCCATCACGTTATCGTGATCTGCTCCTTGTGTCACCTCGTCAATGAAATGAACTAAACGTTTCAGACATGAACTGCCTTTCGCAATTGGGTAAAACCAGTACCCTTCCACCGACACTCTCATTCATTTGGCCAAACAGGGCCTCACCCTTAACAATTTCTCCTTTGACCAAGACTTCCGTTTCCCCGGCCCCCAACGCCTCATCTTCACCATGAATATCCAATCCCTCTGCACTTCCATCCGCCATGAACAGAGCCTCCAAGCACTCCGTTTTTTTTCCTCTCCAGACGTGCCCAACAGTACCGTCCCACCGACACTCTCATTCGTTTGGCCGAACTGGTCCGCACTCTTAACAATTTCTCCTTTGAATTCTCCCACTTACTCCAGTCCAAAGGGGTAGCCATGGGCACACGTAGGGACCCCAACTATGCCTGTCTCTTTGTTGGCTACGTAGAGCAGTTGATCTCCCGTAATTACACCGGCACCACTCCCACCTCTTCCTCCGCGACATTGATGACTGCATTGGCACCACCTCGTGCTCCCACGAGGAGGTTGAGCAATTCATCAACTTCACCAACACATTCCACCATGACCTTAAATTTACCTGGACCATCTCTGACACCTCCCTCCCCTTCCTGGATCTCTCCATCTCCATTAATGACGACCGACTCGATACTGACATTTTTTTACAAACCCACCGACTCCCACAGCTCCCTGGATTACACCTCTTCCCACCCTACCACTTGCAAAAATGCCATCCCGTATTCAAAATTCCTCCACCTCCGCCGAATCTGCTCCCAGGAGGACCAGTTCCACCACAGAACACACCAGATAGCCTCCTTCTTTAGAGACCACAATTTCCCTTCCCACGTGGTTAACGATGCCCTCCAACGCATCTCGTCTACATCCCGCACCTCCACCCTCTGACCACACCCCTCCAACCTGAACAAGGACAGAACGCCCATGGTGCTCATTTTCCACCCTACCAACCTTCACATAATCCAAATCATCCGCCGACATTTCAGCCACCTCCAAACAGACCCCACCACCAGGGATATTTTTCCCTCCCCACCCCTTTCCACCTTCCGCAAAGATCGTTCCCTCCGTGACTACCTGCTCAGGTCCACGCACCCCTACAATGCAACCTCCCATTTTGGCACATTCCCCTGCCACCGCAGGAACTGTTAAACCTGCGCTCACACCTCCCCCCTCACCTCTATCCAAGGTCCTAAAGGAGCCTTCCACATCCATCAAAGTTTTACTTGCACATCCACTAATATCATTTATTGTATCCGTTGCTCCCGATGTGGTCTCCTCTACATTGGGGAGACTGGGCGCCTCCTAGCAGAGCGCTTTAGGGAACATTTCTAGGACACCCGCACCAATCAACCAAACCGCCCCGTGGCCCAACATTTCAACTCCCCCTCCCACTCTGCCGAGGACATGGAGGTCCTGGGCCTCCTTGACCGCCGCTCCCTCACCACCAGACGCCTGGAGGAAGAACGCCTCATCTTCCACCTCGGAACACTTCAATCCCAGGGCATCAATGGACTTCAACAGTTTCCTCATTTCCCCTTCCCCCACCTCACCCGAGTTCTAAACTTCCAGCTCAGCACTGTCCCCATGCCTTGTCCGAACTTGTCCTACCTGCCTATCTCCTTTTCCACCTATCCACTCCACCCTCTCCTCCCTGACCTATCACCTTCATCCCCTCCCCCACTCACCCGTTGTCCTCTCTGATACTTTCTCCCCACCCCCACCCTCCTCTAGCTTTCCCCACCCCCACCCTCCTCTAGCTTATCCCTCCAAGCTTCAGGCTCACTGCCTTTATTCCTGATGAAGGGCTTTTGCCCGAAACGTCGATTTTGAAGCTCCTTGGATGCTGCCTGAACTGCTGTGCTCTTCGAGCACCACTAAGCCAGAATGCCTTTCGCAATTCTATTCTGTTATGTACTTATGACCTGACTATCTTATGTTGTTATTCTGCGCTCTTTTTATTTTCTTCTGTTCGCATGTTCTAATTCTCTTTTGTTCCTATTGTCTCATTCCTTTATGTTATTTCTCACTCATATTCTTATTGTAACCTTATCGAATGTATTTATTCTCTTAGGTTCTCATTATCTTATTCTCTTTTTCTCTCATGATATGATCATATTAATGTCTTACATTCTTATTATCGTATTATCTTCTGTACTTACCATTGGCTGGTCCTACTCTCGTGTAATCTTATATTCTTACTCCCGAATATTCTTTATGTTTTATTCCATTATGTTCTCATTGGATCATGTTGTATTCTCATTTACTCTTATTCCGTTATTCACTAACTGATGTCTTTTTTTTTAGATTATCATTGCCTTATGTTCTTGTGATACCTATTTCTCATGTTCTTATTCTCTCGTTCTTCGAGACTTGCACTCTTATGCTCTTTATTTTCAATCTTTTATTTTCTTATCATATTGTCTTAGTCTATGATTGGCTGATGTCCTTATTCTCTTATGTTTTTATTTACTCATGTTTTTATTCTTTTGTTCTCTAATTTTCTTATTCATGTTCTCATTCTTTAATGCTCTTATCATCCTGATCCAATATGTTCTTATTCTCTTGTGTTCTTCGTCACTTACGTTCCTATGTTCTTACTCATTATGTTGTTATTAACTTGTGCTGTTTGTCTCTGTGAATCTTATGTTTCACTCTGCTGTGTTCTTTTTTCATATCCATAAATACATCTACCTTCTTATTCCCTTGTTCTCATATGTTTGTATGTTTTTATGTTGTTATTATCTCAGGTTCGTATTGTCTTACCACCCTATTCTCTTACCTTCTTGTTCACCTAATCACTTGTGCTTAAATTCGCTTACCTTCTTTTGACCTTGCCTTCCAATTCTATTATGGTCTCATTCACAACGTTCTGAAACTCCTAAGTTTCTATTAACATCAATTTGCATTTTCTTATCTTCTCATTCGCATATTCATATTTCTGTTCTGATTCACTTGTGTTCTGATGTTCTCATTCGCATTTGTTTCCTGTCCTCACGCTCTTGTGTTCTTATTCAATGATGTTTTATGATTGTATTTTCTTTGTACTTATTCTGTCCCCCGGTCGTTATCGTTTGTTTTATTCTCTGTTCTCTTCTTGTTTATATATGTTCTCCTGTTCTTCCTTTCTTATATTCTCAAATTAATCTTCATCCATTATGGCCTTGTTCTCTTATGCTGTTGCTCAATGTGTTCTAACTATTTTGTTCTTGAATTCTTTTATTCATGTTTATTTTTACTCTCTGAAGCTCTTATTTTCTTGTTCTACGTTCTTATTCTCTTTTATTGCTATTCTATTATATTAATTTGTTCAGGCGATCTGTCAGTCATATTCACTTAAGTTGTTTTTTACTTGTTCTTTTCTTTTCTAATCTTATGTTCTCATGTTAATATTCATCAAACGTCTTATGTCTTAATTATCTTATTCTCATCTGTTCTTACGGTCTTATTGTGTTAGTCTCTTATGCCCTTATTATATCATCTTTGCTTTCACTTATGTCCTCAATCGCATATTCACTAAGGATGCAATTCTTTTATGTTTTTGTTCTCTTACTGCCATATTCTCTTATGTTCTGAATCACTTCTGTGCCTATGCTCTTATGTTTCCATGATGTTCCATTCTGAATCTGTTCTGTTCATATTCTTTGATTGTTATTACAATCTTAACCCTTTTGTTATCATGTTCTCAATCCCTTATGTTCTTACTCAGTTATAATATTTATCTTATTCACTTATGTACACATTCCCTAATATTCCCGTTCTCTTATTCTGTTACTGTCTTCGAGCCTTGTTCTCTTTATCTCACACATTCGTAGACTATTATGTTTTTATTTTCTTATCTTAGATTCTTATTTGTGTCTTGTTCTATTAGATGCTGATTCTCTTATCTTCTTATGAAGTTAATTCCTCGTTGTCTAATTCTCTTATTCTACTATGTTCCTATTTTCGTCTATTCTTGTTCTCTTATATTCTCTGTGTTTTATTCATTTCTTCCACTGTTCACGTACTCTTATTATCTTCTGTTGTGATCCTCTTACGTTCTTAGGTTTTTAGTCTAAAAGTTTTATTATGTTTTTCAAGTTCTTATTATGTTATGTTCTTACTATTTTCTGTTTCTATACGCCGCTTCACATATATTCTTTATCACCTTTGTTCATTTATCTGAAGTTTTTTGGTTCTGTTTCCTTATTGTTGTGGTTCTGTTCACTGAGCTGGGAACTTGTGTTGCAGACGTTTCGTCCCCTGTCTAGGTGGCATCCTCAGTGCTTGGGAGCCTCCTGTGAAGCGCTTCTGTGATGTTTCCTCCGGCACTTATACTGATGACATCACAGAAGCGCTTCACAGGAGGCTCCCAAGCACTGAGGATGTCACCTAGACAGGGGACGAAACGTCTGCAACACAAATTCCCAGTTCGGCGAACAGAACCACAAAAACGAGCACCCGAGCTACAAATCTTCTCCAAAACCCTTTTTCCTTGTATTCTTCTTTTCATGATCATAAATCGTCTTATGGTCTTCTCAAGTTATTTTCTTGTTATCTTGTTCTCTCGTCCTTATATTTAAAGCTTTGTTCTATTATGTTGTTTTTGTCCTATTATTTTTCTCTTTATTCTTTATGAGGATGTGGGCATCGCTGGTGAGGCAGCATTTATTGCCCATCCCTAATAGCCCAGCGAGTAGCTGAATGTCAGCCACTTTGTTACGGAGCTGGAGTCACATGTAGGTCAGACCAGTAAAGTATTGACAAGTTCCTTCACGAAAGAGCATTAGTGAGACAGATGGCGTTTTTAATTCGAGCAGAGGCAATGGATATAGAGCAGTCATTAGATTTTTAATTCCAAATATTTGTTGAAATCAACTTTCACATTTTGTCATGGTTCGCTGGATTTACAGTCCAATGATTACACAATTAAGCCATCACATCCCCATCACATTTTATGAGAATGCTCTCTTATGTTATTCTCTTCCTCCTCACTTACGTAGTTTTTCGCTTATGTTGATTTCTCTTTAATTCTTATGATTTTAATTTCTGCATTTATTTTGTTATTTATAAATGCTCTGTCTCATTTATCTGAAGGTCTAATCCTATTACTCTCCTATGCTATTGTCCTCCTACATTTTAAACTTGAATGTGTTTCTTATTTTAAATCCATGTTCCCTTATGTTATTATTGGCATATTCGCTTACGTTCTACTTCCTTTATGTCCTTATTTTCTCATTCACCTATGAGCTTTTTCTCGGGAGTGCTCATTGTATTAAGAGTTTATTCTTTTCTATTTTCATTCTCGTATTTTTCTTAACCTCTTTTGCATTTCTCTTCTCACTTTCTTACACTCTTATATTCTTATTATCTTATTACCAGATGCACTTATTATCTGATGTTCTCAATCTCTTATTTGGTCATTGTGCATTCTGTTCTTACGCTTTTCTCAACATTTAATATTCTCTTTTTCATAATCTCGAAAGTTCTTGTTCTCTTATTCGCTGGCTTCTATATGTGCTTATTCTATTATTTTCGCATTGGGTCAAGTTAAAATTACACAACACCAGTTTGTAGGTGAACAGATTTCCCTGGAAGCAGTATCTTTCATTTGCGCTGCTTCGTCATCAGGTGGTTGTGGACCAGATTCATAAGACACAGAATTTAAAGCAACAAGACCGAATGGTCATGGAATTAAATATTAAACAAAATTAGCTTTAGGCTTTTATCATTAGGAATGATCATTTATTTTCAGTTCCTTCAAATGTAAATCCCAGATTTTTTTAAAAAGTTAGATGATAAACATAGTTTTGAAAATAGGAACCATTGCAGAACAGATAATGCATTGAAGTTGTAAGGTTAAAGTCTCTGTCTCAATGTTCGTTCAGACTGATTGCATTTCTAAAATGGGATTTTCAGAATCTTAAATGAATAATGCAGTTTTCTCGTAAAATAAAATGTTGTGCAGCAAGTACAAAATCATACAAAAGACTTTATATATGTGTGAGTGCAGGGTAGACAAAGTGAGTGTGTGCATATGGGTGTGTATGTCGGGACGTGAGTGTCCATGAGAGCGTGTGTGTATATGTGTGCAATGGGGTATATGTTATTGAAAGGGTACGTGCATGGGTTTGAGTGTGGGGATATATGTGTGCGTGCATGAAGGAAAGCTTTTTGTGTGAGAGAGATTTTGTGTGAGTGTCCACGTCTGTGGCTATGTATGTGTGTGTGCACGCACGCGCCTATGTGTTTATGTGCACGCGTGCACATGTGCGTGCACTCGTATGCATGTTTGTGAGAGAAATCTTAGTGTAGTGAGGTCACCTGTAGTGTGACATGAACCCAAGTTTACGCTTGACGCCATCCCCATGGGTACCAAAATTGGCTGGCAGCCTCTGCCCGGCCACTTGGCATTTTTGCCGAGCTCACAGTCAGCCTTGGACGATGGACAACTGAAGATTCAAGGCCGAATGTCCTGGACCACTGAAGCGCTCCCCGACTGCGAGAGAACACTCCTGGTTGGTGATTGTTTCTGGTTTCGACTCAGCCTTTGTTGTTTCCTCTGCTCTTTATCGCCAAAGACGCTTATATCAGTGCATCATGGTTTATGTTCCATTCTCATGGACTCCTGTTCTATTATTGTCTTTTTCATATTTCATTCTGTTAGGTTGTTATTGTCTAATATTGTTATGCTATTCAGTTCTCATGTTCTTATTGTCTCGTTCTCTTACTGCTATACCTTTCCTCTGTTTTGTTTTTATTCTCTCATGTTCTCATGCTTTTAATCTTATGCTCTTATTGTATTATTTGCTTACGGCCTAACTGTCATGATCTTATTCATTCATGTTTCTATGTTCTGATTATGTCATTCACGGTCTTCTTCTCCAATGTTCTTATTCTCTTATGTTTCTATGTTTCTGCTTGGTTATGTTCTTATTCACTTATATGATTCTTCACTTCAGTCCTAAAATGTTTATTTCTTATGCATTTAAGTTCATGATCATAAATGAGATTAAGTACTTATTCCCTTATTCTCGTATGTTTTTAACTCGTCATTCACTTTGGTTCTTATTTACTCACCATGCTATTCTCTGATGTTCTAATTCACATATTGATGTATGTTTGAATTCACCTATGTTCTTATCATCTAACCTTCACATTCCCTTATATCTGTATTCGGATATTCACTTATGTCCTGTTGTCTTCGTGTCTTCGAATTCGCTTTTGTTCTGACAGTCACACGCACCTGTGTTCTTATTCAACTATTTTCTTATTTTCTGTTTAACTTATGTTCACATTGTAATATATCCTTTTTCACTCCTATTCTTATTCTCTTGTGTTTTTATGTTGTTTGTCTCTTATATTCCCCTCATTCTTCCCGATGATTTTATGGGCGTATTTTACCAATCACTTATGTTCTTATTCCTTTGCTCATGAAATATTTTAGAGATGTTCTTTTTCTCTTATGATCGTCTGTTCTTGTCTTTGCGTATTTTTGTTCTCTTATGTTTTATTCTATTCTGTTCATATGTTCCTACTGTCTTCTGTCGGCTCTAACGCCTGTATTTTTTTCTATTCTTGTCTTGAGTTGTTTTTTCCTCCTGTCTTCTCATTTTAGTGTTCGCAAATGCTATGTCGGTGTTATTTTCTTTTTCCCATATGATCTTATGCTCTGACCTTGTTAATCACTAATGTTTATTCTGTCTTATCTTCATGTTCTTTTTTTTGTTCTTAATCACTGAGACGCTTATTTTCTAAGTCGCTATTGTACGTATTCCATTATAATCTCATTATGTTATGTTCTTATTCTGTTGTGTTTTTAGTCTCTTATTTTCTTCCTCTCTGATGTTCTGTTTTCTGTTCTACCCTTATGTCCTTATTGTATTATTTTATCTGTCAGTGTTATTCATATTGTTTTGGTCTTGAATTTGAGTATTCATTTTCTTAATCGCTTATGCTCTGATGTTCTTGTTCCCCTATGCTCTTATCCTCTAGTGTTCTTTTTTGCTAAAATGTTCATATATTCCGGATATTTTATATTGGTTTTTAGATATGTTGTTTTTCTCTTTTTTTGAGTTTTCATTCTCTTACGTTCTTACCTGAATATTTACACATTTTCTTATGGTCTTATTCTCTTGTGTAATAGTTCACCTATGATATTCCGTTATGTTTTATTTGCATGTTTACTTATGTTTTGATTTGCTTCTGTACTTATTCTCTTTCTTTATTAACTTGCGTTTTTATTTTGTTGTTTTCTTATTCTCCAATGTTAATGTACTTATTCTCCATTGTTGTCGTTTTTTCATTCCCTTATTTTCTTCTTAATTTACTGTCTTATTATTTTATTCTCATGTATTGTCATTCTCCTATGTCCACATTCTCTTCTTCTGCTATTCATTTGGAGTGGTATCGTCTTCATCTCTAAATTCCTTGTTCTCTTACGTTTTTATGCTGTTATTTATTATTGCCATATGTTGCATTCTCACGTATTCCTATTCTCGTCACTTCGTTTTCTCCTTCGTTAAAATTCTCTTATTCTCTTTTTCTAATATTCTTTTTCGTAACGAATCTCATCTTTTCATTCTTTTATGTATATATGTCTCTAAACATATTCTTAATTTGTCTGTTTCAAATACTTACATTCTAATGATTATCGATGTTATTCTCTCTTATGTTCTTACTGCTTGAAGTTCCTATGTTCTGCTCAGTTATGTTCTTAGTCAATTACTTTGAATTCTATTTTAATCTTCCGATTTTTGTCTCTTATGTTCTTCTTTTCCTAATCATAAATAATCTTATTTACTTATTCACTTACATTCTTATTCTGCTTTTCTCTAATTGTGATATTCTTTTTTATTCTCTCATGATCTTGTGTGTTTTCTCATGTTCTTTTTCTTTTATTTCCCTATGTTGCTGCTCTCTTATGTTCTTATTCACATCAATTGATTTATTTTCTGTTAGTATTATTTTATCTTCTGTAATCATTTTCTTGTTCATAAAAGCACTTATGCTTTTGTTTTCTGAAGGTCTTATTCTCGTAACATCGTACATTCTTATACTCTTACATTTTAAACACAACTGTACTATGTATGTCCTCGTATATTTATGTTCCTATTCACTTATTTTCCTATTTTCCATTTATGTAATTCTCTGATTCATGTGCTTATTCTCTAATGCTCTTCTGTTTCTATTCTCCTGTTTAATTATTCCACTGTGTTCCAATCCGGTATTTTTCCTATTTTTATACTCACTTATGTTCTTACTCACTTATATTGTTTTTTCGATTTAAATCTCATGCTTTTTGTATTCTATATTCATATTTAGCATATTCGTAAATGTTCTTATTTTCTTATTCTCTTATACTCGTATGTTGTCATTCTTTTATCTTATTATTCGCATAGGTTCTTCTTACTTTATCACCTTTTGTTCTTATTCGCATATATAACTGCTCAAATTTTCTAACATTATCATGGTCTCACCTTCCCATTCTCTTATGTTCATATTCATATATTGACTTGTAATCTGGTGTCTTTGTTCCCTTACGTTTTGGTTCATTGTTGTTCTCACAGTCTCACGCTCTTATTTGCTTACTCACTTGTGTTTTGTTTTCGTATTTGCATCTGTACATATTCCCTTATGTTATTCGTATCTTATGTTTTCGTTTCGTTCTGGTCTTATTTTCTTTTGTCCTCCATCTCTTACATTCTCACATTCTCTTCTTCCGTTATATCCCTCTTCACATATTTATTACTCACTTATGTTCTTTTCCTTGTGATCTCGAACTCTGTCACTCTTTTTTTATATATACTTCTATTCATGTTCTCCCATGTTCTTACGCCCATGTGTTCTTGTTCTGTTAAATTCATATATTCCTCCTCTCTTATTTTTGTATTCGCTTATGTTGTTTTTCTCCTTTATTTTGTGTTTATATCCTCTTCTGTTCTGAGTTTAATATGCATAAAATGTCTCGCGTACTTATTCTACTCCTTCCGTGTGTCATATGCTCTTATCACGTTGTCTTTGACGCTATTATTATCTTCCATTCCTGTTCTGTAATGTTCTTATTTTCCTGTCCACTTATGTCTGATTCGCATAATACGTAATGTTGTCATTATCTTACTATGTTAATCTGTCCTGTTCTAATTCACTTTTCTTCTCATATTATTTATCATAGTTCTATAAAGTTCTCATTTCCTAATGTCTAACTCGTTCATATGTTATTATCTCATTGTCTTTTGGGCTCATTCTCCTTTGTTGTCATTCTCTTATTCTGTTATTCCTTCAGAGATATATTCTCTTAATCTCTGATTTTCTTATTAGAACTCAGAACATTGAACATTACAGCACAGTATAGACCCTTCGAAACTCGATGTTGCGCTGCTCATGTCGTGCAATTCTGAAGTCCATCTATCGTACACTTTATGTTTTCATCCCCATGTCTAACGAAAGACCATTTAAATGCCCTTAAATTTGAGGAGTCTAAAAATGCTGCAGAGAGTGTGTTCCACGCACCTACTACCCTCTGAGTAATGAAGCTACCTCTCACATCTGTCCTAAATCTACCACTCATCAATTTAAATCTATGTTCTCTCGTGTTAGTCATCAGCATCAGAGCAAAAAAGGTCTCACTGTCTACAAAACGTAATCCTCAGATTATCTTGTATGTCTATATTAAGTCACCTACAACGTTCTTCTCTCGAACGAAACTGCCTCAAGTCCCTCAGCCTTTCCTCATGAGACCTTCCCACTGCACCAGGCAAAATCCTTGCAAATCTCCTCTGAACCCTGTCCAAAGCTTATCCATCTTTCCAATAATTCAATACTCAGAAGTGTAAGTAATACTCCACTTGAGGCCGCACCAGAGCTTTGAATATTTGCAGTACAACGTCAAGGCTCCAAATCTTAATGCCTCCAGTAACAAAACCTGAAACACCGCATGCCTTCTTATCCAAACTAACAACCTGAGTGGTAACTTTCAGGTACACTGAAACCCATCTCTCTCCATTCACCTGCACTACGAAGAATCTTAGCATTATCCAATACTCTTTATTCCTGTTGCTTCTTCTACTTTTCCCACTTTTCCGCATTAAATTCCATTTGCCACGTCTCAGCACAGCTCTGCAGCGTATCTGTGCCCCTCTGTAACCTGTAACATTCATCAGCACTATCCCCATCTCCACCGACTTTGGTGTCATCCATAAACTCAATGACCTTACCTTCTGCGCCCTCCTCTTTGCAAAAAATGAAAAACAGCAGTGACCCCCAAAACAGATCCTTGCTCTACATTACGAGTAATTGGATTCCGCCATGAACATTTCTCTTCAACCAGCACCAGTTGCCACCAGTCATCTTCCAGCCAGCCAAATTCTTATCCAAACCGCTAAATCACCCTCAATCTCATGCCTCCGTATTTTGTGCAATCGCCGAACATCTGGAACCTTATCAAACGCCTTAATGAAATCAATATACACCACATCAATCGTTTCAATCTCATCCACGTGTTTGTTCACCATCTCAAGAACCCAATAAGCTTAGTGACGCATGGCTACGCTTTAGAAAACTGCATTGATGATATTGAATCAACTTATTCCTCTGCAGATGATAATAAATTCTGACTCTTTTATCCTTTTCCAATACTTTACCTTTCAGCCAAGAAATGCACACTTGTCAATATTTACCAGGGTTTCGTCTACTCCACTTATTGAACAGTGGAATAACATTTGTAACCCTCCAGTCGTCTCGCACGATTCCTTTGACAATGATCAAAATTAAGGCTCTTTATTCTCCTCGCTGGCTCCCAGACAATCCTCGAATAATTCCCATCTGGAACACGGGTTTCATCGATTTTCGCACTTAGCACAACTGCTAACATTTTCTACTTACAAACGTCAATCCCATTTAGTCTAGTTGCATTTATCTCGGCGTGTTCCTCAACATTATTTTATATTCCTTAGATTTTGATTTCTCTTCTTTTATGCTCTTATTCTGTTGTGCTCTAACTCTCTTCAGTTCTTTTTCTCATATCTTCTGATGATCTTACTCTCTTATCGGATTACGCCTGTACACTTATTTTCTTCAGATTTTTCCTCTTCTATGTCTTTTGTTTGGAATCGTAATCTCCATTTGTCTTTTCCAAGCTCTTATTCTCTTATGCTGTTACGTTCTTGATCTCATTTTTCTCACTCCCTTCTGTTCCTGTGTTACGCCTCACGTATATTCTTATTTACCAATGTTGATTTCTCTTTAGTTCCAGTGATTTTATTACGGTATGTTATCTTAAATGTAATAGTGGCTTGACTCAGCTTTAATTAGGGCCTTATTTGCATCACTATATTATTTTGCGTTTCCAGTCAGATTATGGTAAGAGAATGTGGGTTAAAGTTAAAATTGTTTGTTGACTAATGATGAATTTTAGAGTTAAGAAACAAATTGTTTTTTAACATTGGAAATTAGGAGTTTTCTGTCACTCCTACTTTACCAGATTATGAAGTGAGATGAGATGTTTTGGGTGATTCCTTTATTTTGCAGAAGTGCTCACCGCCGTGTCGAAACAGTTTGGGGATCGAGTCCATGATTTCGTCGAATTTAGACAAATCCAGTCTGGATTTGGAGAGATTTGAGTTGATTTTTGGTTGGAAAGGTCCAATAAAATTTAAACACATGCCAATTAGAGGCCCACATCTTTTAAAAAAAAAGTGAAGGTGAGAGTTTAATTTCGGTTACTTGTGTTCGGTGAAATGGAAAATGAGATAAATGGCTCTTAATATTGCAAACATCGCTCTGGGATTTGAAGACTATTCCCAAATTTGTTGGGAAAGTTCAGAAAGACAGAAATACGACACAGGTTTCAAATTAGCAAAGAGGTTAGAATGTGGTTTAACCAATGACAAATGTAAAACTGAAAATGCTAGGAAGTTAATTAAGCAGCTATGTCTGTCAGAGAAACAAACAAGTGCAGCAGAGTTAGAAAAACACTTAAATTACATTTTCGGAAAATGGAGTTACAAGATAAAGAAAAGGAAAGAGAGACACACAGAGAGAGAGACAAGAGTTAGAAAGAAGTGAAAAGAGACAGAAAGAGTGAGAGAAGGAAAAAATAGAGTAAATCGAACTAAAGAGAATTTGCTGAGTTGAACAAGGAAACATCGAATACAGGGAAAAAGGAAGAGCGGGAATATAAAGAGAAAACGAGAGGGAATTTAATCTTCAGAATTTGCACCATATCCAGGAAAGTCAAGTTAACCAGGTGGATATGAAGAGAGAAGTTTGTGAGGCATACAAATATTTTAAAACGCTTCCACATTTTGATGAGAATGATTTCGAAGCTTTCTTTATTTCATTTGAACATTTGACTCGGGATTTGGAGTGTTGAAATTGTTGAAAATGTTCGTTCAAACTAGGTTGGTAGGCAGAGCAAGTGAGGTATTTATAGTGCTGTTAGTTGAGGTATCACGTGATTATGAAGATGTCAAGCAGTCTGGTTGTGATGACGTATGAATTCTGACCAGAGACGTATCGACAGCGTTTTGTGAAACGGAAAGAAGCAACAAGGTCAGACCTATGTTGAATTCGATAGAACTAAAAATCGTAATTTTGATAGATGGGTGCCGTAGTTACAATAGCCAAGGCCGACGTGGCTATCAGAGAAATTAATCTTCTGGAGCAGTTTGAAGAACTCACTTTCAGAGATGACAAGAATTTGTGTGGATGAACAATAACCAACAAGTGAGAATAGCAGCAGAGATGGCAGATAAATACGCACTGGTGCATAAGGCAACGTTCAGCTTTTGACAAGAGATCCATCCTGTGAGGGAGAGAAATTTGTAGAAGTACTGATCTCACACTACAAAATAAAGCTAAGAGCACGTTATCACTAGTCAACAACAGGTTAACAAAGAAGCCCAAGAGGAGGAAAAGGAAGTGATATCCGGCAGGTGTTTCCACTGTGGTAAAGGAGGACACATGAAGTCATTGTACTGGTCATTAAATTAAGCCACTGTGGGAAAAGATGTGATTGAAGAGGCTAAGCCATTGGCATTCGTGAATTTAGTAAGAGAAGCCCCCAAGTAAAATCGAGGAGCTACTGGATGGTGCACAGCTTATATACGGGCTGGGTATGGAGTGAGTCCCTGATCTGGAAAATAATTCATCTATCTCGGTAAAGTTTACTCAGAAAGAACACAGATGTAAGGGAAATGTGTTACTATTTTCAGAGATACAGGATCAAGAGGTGAATGTTTTCGCACACGTTCTGACGTGTTCCCCGAGAGAACAGTAATTTGTGGGATAGTTGGACAGGAATTTAGCGTACATTGTAAGATCAGTTTGGAAAGCAAACTCAAGAAAACTTGGAGTATTGATCGAGTGTGAGTTCCAGGAATACAGTTTATTCTTGGGATCTATTCATCAGTATCCAAGTTGGGAGTGCCACCAGTGTTGTGGAGACACCAACGGAGACCAGGGAATTGAAGATTTATAAGGTAAGTAACCTGGCATGTTTTCAGACTGTGTAGTAAAACGATCCCGCTATCAGAGGTCACTGCACGAAGCAGAATGTGAAGAGAAAGACGAAGAAATTGAGGTTCAATTAGCGGGCACACTGTTTGATGTAATGGTTCAGGAAAACTGGAACTGACAGGGGGTCAGGCAGAAGTGACTAGATGGAAGGCTAATGGACTTACAACTGAAAGACGAGACAATAACAGATAGAAATGTTGACGTATACTCAGAAAATGAGTCAGAGTTTATTCCTGATGGTTATTATTTTAAAATGGACACCATGCAGAAGAGTCGTGGGGAGAACTGGGCTGAAATACACAAGCTTGTGTTGAAAATAGCATTAAAGGACGGATTATGGGTAATACATGAACTACCAGTACGAGGTCAAATGTGTGAATACGATTCAGTCTGAGGTACGAAAGCATATTTAATGGCCTTAAATGCAATTGGGATGTAAATAACGTTTGCCATCCATGTCATATGTTCCAATAGCTACGTAAGCCACAGCAGCAATAAAAGCAGCAACTTTATTGCCAATTAACACATCGGAAGAAGCTTTCATGCAGGTGATGACTAACTCTGCACATCTCGCCCCAAATTAGAAGCGAGAAGCAGTGCTTGTTAACCATAATGGAAATGGCAAACAAATTTGCGGAGACAAGTCCATTACGGAGGAAGAAGAACAAAAATAGTAGTCGTGGAATCAATAGCTTTCTTCACATGGCTTGGGCCACCCAGGAATACTCAATCAAACTAAGGACAAATTTTACTACTTGGCTATCTCATGAAGTGGTGGATGGTTTAGGAGTACAGCACTTTAAAATAAGTGCCTTCCATCCTGAATCCCAGGGAGCTTTAGAAAGGAGGCATGAGACGCTGAATACCGTGTTAAGAGGGTACTGCCAGGTCCGCCCGAATGGTTGAGACAAAAGTATCCTAGTTGCATTGTTTGCCATTGGGCATGCCCCAAAACAAATCTCATAAGTTTATGCCCTTTGACGTAATATTCTGACATGAAGAGAGAGGCCCTTTGAAAATGTTTATGGAGAAATTCATAGCGCCAAAGTAGGAGACCGCGCACTTGGATTATGTATCGTAGGTGATGCAGCGATAAAATCGGATAGGTGAGTTAGTTAAACAGCACCTGAAGTGGCACAGTGTAGAAAGGTACGGGGCAGATCAAATCTCTGAAATTCGGACGTTTTCCCATGGGGATGACGTATAACCAATTGTAACATTCACTCAAAAGCCTGCCTTAGTGATCCCTATCAAATTGAGAAGAAATGTTGAGTCAGGAAAATCTGTCTCGTAATGACGCTGGATTCAGTGTTGGGATCCCAGCTTCACTTTATATATAAATGATCTGGATTAAAAGGCTGGTGGCCCACTGGCAAAGTTCGTCTATGATACAAAGTTAGGTGAATAGGCAGGTAGTTCTGAGGGGTTGGGAGGCGACAGAAAGGCTTGGACAATTCAGGAGTATGGTCCAAGATATAGCTGATGAAATTTAATGTGAGAGAATGCGAGGTTCACACTTTGGAAAAAAGAACACAGGCAAAGACTACTTTATGAACGGTGAGAAATTCATAAATCCAAGGCACAATGGGATCTGGGAGTGCTAGTACAGGATTCATTGCGAAGTGTCTTGCAAGTTGAGAACGTGGTTAAGAAAACAAATGCATTCTTGTCATTTCTCTCGAGAGGATTGGAATGTAAAGGCAGTGAGTTGTTACGAAGACGTTATAAAGCTCTGGTGAAGCCCCATTTAGAATACTGTGTCCTATTGTGGACCAAACCTCAGGAAGGACATACTGGCACGGGAGCTCCTCCAGCGTAGATTCACACAGATGTTCGCTGGAATGGTATGTCTAACAAACGATGAATCGTTGAGGATACTGGGATTGTATTCGTTCGAGTTCAGACGTTTGAGGGGCGATCTAATAGAAACTTACAAGATGGCTTGGAAAAGGTGGACGCTAGGAAATTGTTTCTGCCTAATGAGGATACTAGGACTCGTGGGCACAGTGTTAGACTTAGAGGGGATCAATTAAAAAGTAAATGAGGAGACATTTCATCTGCCAGATGATGACGGGCCTGTGGAATTCACTACCACAGAGCACAGTGGAGGCAGGGGCATTAAATGTCTTCAATGCAGAGATTGATAAATTCTCAATCTCACAAGGAATTAAGGGATACAAGTCGGTGGCGTTGAAATGCCAATCAGCCATGATTGAATGGTGGAGAGAATTGGATTGTCCAAATGGCCTTACTTCCACTCCTATTTCTTATGGTCTAATGGTCTACTGTGGATAGGAGAAAACTGTGACGGGCGTTTAATATGAATATGTTGCAACCTTGTTACAACAGAGATAGGGCACCGAAAAAAAACAGTTAACTACTGCACCACAGAATGAGAAAACAAATTAGGATGATGGGAATTTTGATGGAACACAAACTAAACAATGAGGAAGTCCCTGAGTACTGTGATGCGTCAGTGAGTTAACTGTCTCAGGAGAAAAAAAACGCATTTGAAAGATAGCAGCAGTATAATGACATTTGCAGGAATAACATGGAGAGGACTAATGCCATTGTGCATGGGGTAGAAGTAGGGAATGCTGTACAGATAAAGCAACACCCCTATAGGATTAATCTTTTCAAAACCACGCAAGTGTGGAAAGAGATGGATGGGAGCTCAATGAAAATATCCCTGAACCAAGTCAGACTTTATCGAGAAATTTAGAAATTTAGTTACATTATGAAGTGGGAACTACTGCGTAGTGATGGGCAGATACCTTTATCAGAGAAATACAAAGAGGTTTCAGCGTTTGTGACTCCAAATAGGTTACATCAATTCAAAGTGATGCACTTTGGAATGAAAAATGCACCAATCACATTCCAAAGGCACATGACCTTATGGCTTATGGCTGCGTTAATAAACTGTGCTGTCCATCCAGATGATGTAGTGATCGTTAGTGAGTCATGGGGAGATCACATGGTGCAGTTGACAGAGCTCTTTGAACGATTAAGAGAAGCAAAACTAGTCATAAACTGAAAGAAATCATAACTCACGAAAGCAGAGGAGAGGTTCTTGTCACATGATATCGGTCATGCAATTTGGACACCAACGAGATAGGCATTGGAGCTGTACTGCTGTTCGAAGATCATGATGGAATTGAACGCCAGTTGGTTACTGCACACTAACCTCCATACCTTCCAGAGAAAATACTCTACGATTGAAAAAAAGGATTATTGAGTTTCGTACTGGCCTTCCAACAGTTTAATGTTTATGTGACAAATGATGTGTCAGATCAAAACTAATAAAAGACAAGAATATGAGTATTATCTGTTGGAGTCTTGTTGCAGATTCTTAATGTAGACATTGTACATGTTATGGCTCATAAAAATTTGGTTACAGATGTGTTATTGCTGATTTAACAGAAAAACTACACATAAGATTGAACGGATAACAATGTGATATATAGAAATACATATATGCGTGTGTGTGTGTGTGTGTGTGTGTGTGTGTGTGTGTGCGCGCGTGCGTGCGTGCGTGTGTCTGTATATGCGCGGTCGCGCACGCGCGCAGGAATTAATATGAAATTACATTAAGGCCCTACGCATTTCCTTGTAATGGTGGTTAAAACCTGAAAAAACATCTTTTCACTGTAATGGCTCATATCTTTTTGGTAAGTGGGGAGATGTTATAAAGTTGCGGGTGTCAAATGTATCTTAAAAAGAGAGTGAAGACTGTTTGGCAATGAGAGCTTTCAGGTACCAATCATGTGAACGACGAGCAGTATCAGAGTGTAATGGAAATTTGAAAATATACCACATTTCATTGTGAAACAAATACCCAAATTTCGGTTAGTATGTTTGCAAGGATACCAATTGATTTAAAAAAAATCAGTTTAAATTATGCCCCAGCAAATTAAAAATTGATTATTTTGAATTTATTGTTTTGTAAATATCATACCCCTGAAACGATCCAATGCTTGGGCATTAAAGAATCGGACATTTTAACAGCTAGACAGAGTGAGACTAAATGTCATCGATAGAGTAAACTGGCCGCAAATTACTCCCGGTCGAAGTTCCTTTTTTGTACGAAACATCCTTCCACGAAAATATCGAAGATGACCAAAGGAGACCTGTAGCTAGAGGGAGATGGAAACTGACACTGAAAGACTTTGTGTGGTTTTGAAAATAAGTTGGTGAAATTTTAATTCATGGTTATTGGAAAAGTATATTTTTGTACAGTTAAAGGCCGATAACAATTCGTTAAGAGAAACTGGGCTTAAAGTGTAAATCGTTTTGCTAAATGTTCACTTTTAGAGTTAAAGAATACATTGAGTATTTTAAATATACTGGAATTTCGTTGTTCTTTGTCACTCATACTGCGACAAAATCTGAGGCCAGGCCAATTTCCTGGGTGTTTGATTTGTTCAGCAGGAGGGTTTTCCACCTTGTCGAAGCAGTGTCAAGCAAAACATACCTGACACACCGAATTACCGCAGAATATCCTGAAAAGGTACCAGAACAATTTCAGTGATTCCTATGGTCAGGGACGACTGAACTGCCTTCCCATGCTTCATGTGCAACAACGACATCATAGTTCTTTTTTCTGTCACTGCCTCTGAGAGTTTGTGGTGGAATTTGCACGAGAGGATTAAAGTTGTTAGCATTCCAATAAGATGTTAGCGTTAGTTATTGTTTATCTGCAGCTGATATACTATCTTCTGTTAATTACACATTCTTGTTTAATATAGAAATGAAATCGCTGCATTCTTTATGTGTTTCAATATTGAAAACATATATATATATATCTATATATATACACATATATATAAGTATGTGTGTGTATATATATATATATATATATATATATATATATATATATAATGAGTACACACACACACACATACAGCCAGATCTGATAACCATTGCAGTAATCGCTGAGGCTAATTGGATTTGTGTTAGCCATGTGAATTGGATAATATGTGAGCTCGGGAACAGACAACTGCAGTTTTGCTGATGACAAAAAGACAATAACTATCCGAAGGTTCAGAATGTTTGACGACGAGCGGAAGTGCATTGGCGAAGTCGGGTCTGGGCACAACATAGAGTAATCGAGTTATAGACGTGTACAGCATGGAAACAGACACTTCGGTCCAACCCGTCCATGGCGACCGGATATCCCAACCCAACTCAGTCCGACCGACCAGCACCCAGCCCATATCCCTCCAAATCCTTCCTATTCATATACCCATCCAAATGCCTCTTAAATGTTGCAATTGTACCAGCCTCTACCACATCCTCTGACAGCTCATTCCATAGACGTACCACCAACTGCGTGAAAAAGTTGCACCTTAGGTCTCTTTTATATCTTTGCCCTCTCACTCTAAACCTTTGCCCTCTAGTTCTGGACTCCGCGGCATCAGGGAAAAGACTTTGTCAATTTATCCTATCCATGCCACTCATAATGTTGTACACCTTTATAAGGTCACCCCTCAGCCTCCGACGTTCCAGGGAAAACAGCCCCAGCCTGTTCAGCCTCTCCCTATTGCTCAAATCCTCGAACCCTGGCAACATCCTTGTAAATCTATTCTGAACCCTTTCAAGTTTCACAACATCTTTCGGATAGGAAGGAGACCAGAATTTCACGCAATATTCCAACAGTAAACTAACCAATGTCTTGTACAGCCACAACATAACCTCCCGACTCCTGTACTCAATGCTCTGACCGATAAAGGAAAGCATACCAAACGCTGTATTCACTATCCTACCTACCTATGACTCCAGTTTAACGGAGCAATGACGCGGCACTCCAAAATCTCTTTGATCAGAAAGACTCAGTAGGACTTTACTAATAAGTGCATAAGTCCTGCTAAGATTTGCTTTCGCAAAATAGAGGACCACGCATTTATCTGAATTAAACTCCAGCTGCCACTTCTCAGCCCATTGCTACATCTGGTCAAGATCCTGCTAAAATCTGAGGTAACACTCTTCGCTGTCCACTTCACCTCCAATTTTGGTGTCATCAGCAAACTTACTAACTGTACCTCTTATGTTCGCATCCAAATCATTTATATTCACGACAAATGGTTGAGGACCCAGCACTGATCCTTGTGGCATTCCAGTGGTCACAGGCATCCAGTCTGAAAAGCAACCCTCCACCACCACCCACTGTCTTCTACCTTCGAGCCAGTTCTGAGTCCAAATGGTTGGATCTCCTCACCTTGCTAACTAGTCTCCCATGGGGAATATTGTCGACGTCCCTTACTAAAGGACACATAGATCCCGTAAAACACTCTGCCCTCATTAAATCCTCCTTGTTAATTCATCAAAAAATAATTAATTCAATTTAACGAGAAGTAATTTCCCACACAGCACGCCATTGCTCACTATCCATAATCAGGCTTGCCTTTCGAAATACATTAAATCTTGTCTCTTAGGATTCCCTCCACAACTTACCCACCGCCGACGTCAGACTCACAGGTCTGTAGTTGCCTGGCTTTCCCTTACATCCTTTCTTAAGTCGTGGTATCATGTTAGCCAGCCTAGTCTTGTGGCACCTTACCTGTGATTATCGATGACACAATTTTCAGCAAGTGACCCAGAAATTACTTGCCTCACTTTTCACAGTGTTCTGTGGTGTGTCCTGATCACGTCACGGGGATTTATTAACATTTATCCGGTCCAATACATCCGGCACTTCCTCCTCTGCAACAATGTTTTTGTTTTCAAGATAACAACATCCATTTCCCCACAGACAACATCTTTCATGCCACAGGTGAAACGTTATCGATGGGGCAAGGGCAATTATAATGCGATTAGGCAAGGTTAAGATACAGAGAATGTAGTAGCAAAATGGGAGGGATGCAGACAATGGAAATGTGAAGCTGGTTTAAGGAACAGATATTGAGTTTCCTCGATAGGTATGTCTCGATCTGGCAGGGAAGAAGTGAAAAGGTAAGGGAACCATGGTTTATTACAGAAATTGCATCTCTTGTTAAGAAGAATATTGAGGCTTATGTGGTGAGAGACAAGGTGGTTTAAATGATGTGATAGAGTGTTACTGATTAGCTGGGAAGGATTTAAAGATAATGTTCAGAAGAGCAAAGAAAGGCACGAGCAGTCTTCAGCAAATAGAATAAAGGAGAAACCTAAAGCCTTCTGTAGGTATGTGAGGATTAAAATGATGACTAGGGTAGGAATAGGGCCAGTCAAAGACAGAAGTGGGATGATGAGTGGGGTCCCTGTGCATATGGGAGAAGTACTAAACGAACATTTTTCATCAGTTTCCACTCAGATAAAGGAGAATAATGTCGGGGAGAAGAATGAGATAAGAGATATTAGAATAGAAATGATCGATGTTAGTTATGAAGAGGTGTTATCAATTCAGTTTGGTTGAAAGTAGACCAGTCCCCTGTGCTGGTTGGGATTTGTCTGAGGATTCTCTGGGAACCTAGGGAGGAGATATAAGAGCATTTGGCTTTGATATTTGAGTCGTCACTGTCTACAGGTTTACTATCGGAGGACTAGAGGATCGCACATGTGTGCCCTTGTTCCAGAAGCACAGCAGAGATGACCCAGGTAATTATATATCAGTGAACCATATTTCTGGTATAGGAAAGGTTTTGGAAAGGATTAGAAAAGTTAAGATGTATAATCATCTGGAATGCAATACTTTGATTTCAGATAGTCAACATGGTTTCGTCAAGGGCAGGTACTGTCTCACAAACCTCATTGAGTTTTTTTTTGATAATGTGACCAATCATGTAGATGAGGGTAGAACAGTTGACGTGTTATGCATTGATTTTAGTGAATCCGCTGTTATGGTTCCATGTGATAAACTGTTTGAGAAAATGCAGAGGCATGGGATCTAGGGTCATTGAGCCATTTGCATTAGAAACTGGCTTCATGAAAGAAGACAGCGAGTGGTTATTGATGGGAAATATGCAACCTGGAGTCCAGTTACTGGTGGTGTGTCACAAGGATCTGTTCTGGTACTACTGCTGTTTGTTATTTTTATAAATAACTGAGACGCATCATAGGTGTATGTATGAGTCAATTTACAGATGGCACTGAAGTCGGTGAAGTAGTGAACAGTTTGGAAATATGTTACAGGTTGCAGGGCGACTTGGATAGACTGCAGAATTGGGTTGAGAGCTAAAAAATGGAGTTCAATGTAGCTAAATGTGAGGTGATGCATTTTGGGAAGAATAACGGGAAGGCAGAGTATTTGGTCAATGGAAAGATTGTTGGTAGTGTGGATGTGAAGAGGGATCTTGCAGTCCATGTGCACAGATCCTTGAAAGTTGCCACCCAGGTTGAGAATGCTGTTAAGAAGGCATACGGTGTGTTAGGTTTCATTTGTAGAGGGAATGAGTTCCGGAGCTGCAATATCATGCTGCAAATATACAAAACGCTAGTGCGGATGCATGTCGGGAAGAATGTGAAAGCATTGGAAAAAGGTGCAGAGGAGATTTAGATTAGATTTCCTACAGTGTGGAAACAGACCCTTCGGCCCAACAAGTCCACACCGCCCCGCCAAAGCGCAACCCACCCATACCCCTACATTTACCACTTACCTAACACTACGGGCAATTTCACAAGGCCAATTCACCTGACCTGCACATCTTTGGAATGTGGGAGGAAACCGGAGCACCCGGAGGAAACCCACGCAGACACGGGGAGAATGTGCAAACTCCACACAGAGATTCAAATTCAGACGTGTTATCCATTACACCACAGGCCGACCCACCGTCGACTTCCTCTCTGCTTTTCCATAAGTAATGGAGACATTTATATCGGGGGGATACAAGATTACAAAGGTGAAGAACCAGCAAAGATAATTAGCGTGACTGCTTTAATTCAATACGTCACACTTTGTGAAGCAGTGCCTTTCACTGGCAAATTGAATACATTCGTCTTCAGGTGCCTCCTTCAGTGTTGCCTGCATGTCTGCTGGACGTTTCCATTGCTGTATTCACAGTCACTACGCGATTACATGATCCACTCCAGTGAAATGCACGTTCATAAGCGGAGTCA
The DNA here is from genome assembly GCF_047496795.1 of Chiloscyllium punctatum. Lineage (NCBI taxonomy): Eukaryota > Metazoa > Chordata > Chondrichthyes > Orectolobiformes > Hemiscylliidae > Chiloscyllium > Chiloscyllium punctatum. The sequence continues at coordinate 45,587,170 of NC_092773.1, read as the reverse complement.
TGGCCTCTTCCTTTCAACACCCTGAACAAGTTCAGCGAGAAATCTCTGGTCATTTCTAGCCCGGCATCTGGAATCAGACGAGTGTTACGACACCATTATTGGTGCTACCCGCTCACCGAAGACCAGAGCGACAAAATGAGGCCCTGTGACCACGAGCCTGTTCTGTGCCGTCCTGCAGTACATCTTCAGAACAATGTCAGATTATCACAGCTCCGCTTTCTTCACATTGAAATCCATTGCGATAATATGAACTTTTTCGAAACTTGGAGTGACCAACGTTGCAACTGAAGTTTGTTATGGAGTCAACGACAGATACAACAGTGTCTACAAGTCAGGTTGTAAGTTTTACAGTCAGCATCACAGGAGTTCCCTGACAAGGATTCCGAGTTTGCATCGCACAGACCTGGATATAATTCCCACTCAAGTAATGAAGATTTATTCCTCTTTTTGTGAATTATTAGAATGAAAACAAATTCTTGCTTGCATGCAGAGCACACACCCAGATCCTGCCAGAATCGGTCAGTAATTGTTTCCATTCGTATATAACGACAAAGGCAGCAGATACACGGGAAACAACCACCGCAAATGCCCCTCCAATCATATCACCTTTCTGAGTTGGATGTATCTCGCTGATCCTTCAGTGTCGCTTAGTGTAAATCCTGGAAATTCCCCAACAGCGGTATCATGGCTGCATGTCTGTGGTGAGAAGTTGAAAACTTCAGGAAAGTAATTTATCCCCTCCATCACTGTGGTAATTCTGGATAGGCAGTGAATCCTTTCCCATTGAGTGACAACTAAACTCCAGGAATCCGTTTCGAAAATTTAAAGGTTCCTATCAGACATCTGCAATCGTTTGAAATAAGTTGAGACGTGGACGAAGACAGTAAAATAAAGCGATAGACAATGATGCCTGGGAGGCATAAGGCAGGAAGTGAGTGTGGAACTGATAGTGCAAACCTCAATGTCGGTGCCATTGGGTCAGCTTTTACTGCCCAATGTTTATACTTACTTACACATTGCACCTCGTCAATTCACCACAATGACCTTGTTCCTCTTGATGTGAGGTCCCCTCTGTGTGTGTTAACGTGGTTCATGGGCCCCGATAGAATGAACACATCCTCTTCCTCCTGTCACTTTAACCAGGTGAAACTACCAGTTTTAAATGAATGCAAGAAGAGATTATGTTTTTCTGTGTCTTTTCAGTGAAGAATTTTCAGCTTTAAACTGTTTGTATTTGAAAATACGAGGATTTATTGCAATTATCTCTTAGCAATATTGATCTGAAAACACATGTCCAAGCACTGTGAGGAAGTGGTTAAGCATCTTCACATATAGGTGAGTAAGCACGTTTCTACTATGGCGCCGTGGCTTAGTTGGTTAAAGCGCTTGTTTCGTAAACAAGAAAGCCTGGGTTCAACTCCCAGCGGTGCCTACTTGTTGCGTGCACGTTTGGGCTTTGTGTTTCAAGTCTTCACAAAAGTAACTCAGTGTTGTTTTGCACTTTCACGCTGTTATGATTTGGTGATCCAGGTTAGGTTCCAACAGTGAATGCCACTTTTTTTCTATTCCGAACTATTACTTATATCTGTGGTTTCTTTCCACTATTCCAGAAGCACTCCTGCTCCTCCTCATCTTATATTCCCCCTCCTTCATTCCCAGTTGGGTCGGAACAACGAGATGAGGCAGGAGACGCTGCAGATTTGCCGGGGAATATTGTGGTAATGGCAGAGATAGCACCAGCTGTTCACTCTCATTCTCTGATGTCACCGTTCATACATTTAAACCAACAGTATATACATCGTTGTGCTTCTTTATTTGTAGTCTAATTGTTTTATTTTTCCTGGTGGATTAGGAATTCTATTTTGAATTCGAAACAGTCATAATTGTTTGAGGAAGAAGTGTCGCCTTGCCTGGTTTGAAGTGGCAGACACATTATCCGGAGAATGTGAGCCCAGTTCAATGCACTCCAGTCAGTGGACAAAAAGCCTCTCAGCAGCTCCACACTCAAACTGTCACGAAATGTCAGACTTTTCATAGAGCTGAAATAGGTAATGAGCTGGATGGACAGACAGAGTGTCGGAGAATGTGAAACAGGAAGAGGGTGGGACAAAGAGAGACAGATGGAGACATGTGCTGAGTTAGACACTGAAAGGACCAATTCTCCATTCGACATTGCTGCAAACCGAGAGAAGGGAAACGAAAGAAGGCAATCATTTAAGCACAGCCTTTCACCAGCTGAGAGCAAAGGAAACAGCATTACAGTCAATAAAGTCCTTTTGAATTTATAAAGGTGACGGTTGTCTGTCATTGAGATATTTTGATAAAAATCCTGATTCAACAGATAAGACTGATAATTTCCATGCATTATAATATAGTAATGCATAAGTAACGGATTTCTGTCGATCTAAAACTTTAACTCAGTTTTCTCCACAGACGCTGTCAGGCCTGCTGAGTTTGTCCAACAATTCATGGCTTTGTTCAGATTTACATTATCAAAAAAAATGAAAATAAACATTCTGTTGATCGCTTCATTTTTAAAACCCATCAGAAAATAAAACTGGTTACACTCTCAGACACAAATATACATTACACCGACTGTACACATGCAAACATGCAAACCCACTTTCAAATTTCGGCCGTGGCAGACCCAAGACCGAACGTCTCCGTATCGTCTTCGAGTCTCGACAACGCACTGGGAAATCACGTTTTCGCGACCTGCCAAATGCACAACTGTCAAATTGACTAGCTGTAACACCAAGCTCCATCTAAACAGCCTGCCCTTGGCAGAGTGGGAGCGGGAGAATAATATTGATTCACAGATCCGTTTTCAACTGCAAATTCACTCTGTCATCACGACCACGTTATTACATCTCAGGAACAGTACCTGACTGTATCGCACCTCAACAGAAAGTGACAACTTTAGATGCTGAAGATCAAAGTCAATAAGTGTAGCACTTGGAAATCACAGCCTGTCAGGCAACATCGAAGGAGCAGGGAAATCGACGATTCAAGAATTCCTGATCAACATCTTGTACGCGAAACATAGAATTTCCTGCTCCCCGGATGCTGCTTGACCAGCACCACACTTTTTGACTCTATTCCCAACTCAGCTGATCTGCTTCGGAAAATTGGTGATGAACTTGCCAGCATTCAGTTTGAATCTTCTGTCACATGTTTGACAGCTTGCAACTTTCCATTCCTCATAAAATCAGATCATTCAAGTTACTAGCTAAACATGAACTGTGGATGCAGGAAATCTAAAACACAAGCATAATTGCTGGAGAAACTCTGCATTCACTGATATCAACTGAGTATTTGAACATCAATCTGTGAACAGGAAAAGAAAAAGCTGCAATTTGATAACTGCAACACTTCGTTTCTCCAAAAAAAGATATCATGAAATGCAGTATTTTGATCAGGCTCTCACCATCTCAAGTACTGTTAGGAGTGCGGAAATAAATATTGGCCCAGTCATTGCTGAACAATTGAATAAAAAGACATATTGCGTTCCTAATCAGTTATTACCACGGCAGACCATGTTCATGTGATCCATAAAGAAGGACAGCCAGGTCTCTCTGTATTCCAGAGTCCTGCAATATCTAATTTAAATAAAAGGATCAATATTGAATGTTCCTGCGAACATCTCATTGTCCACGTAATACTGCATTGGTCAATATTTTACTCACAAAATTCCTCATCTCAACATCACTCAATTTTTATATCCTTAACGTTCTCTTCACCGTTTACCTTTCAAATTATTTTCACCAAGTACGTGCCTATTATTTTTTTAAATCGAAGACTAAGCTGAGATGATGTCTGTTGGAAATCCAAATATCTCTCTATCACACATTGTCCCTTGTTTAGTGTGTCCGTGTAAAATGCGTGAAACTTGTGCCCTCAGGTTTTGAATTCCACCATCCTGGATAAAAACAAGGCCGATGCCAGTCACCGATCCAACCCCAGTCATGATTTTATAAACGCCTACAAGTTTACACACCAGCCTGAAACACTGCCGGGAAAAGACCCTGCTCAAACACTCTCTCTTTACAACTCAAGCCCTCTCGACACTGTAACATCCTTGGAAATCTTTTCTGCACTCTTTCAGGTTTTACAATATCTTTCCTGTTGAAGGTGATCCGAATTGTCAGCAATATTCTACATGTGGCTCCACGAATGTTCTGTACAGCCAGAACATGACATGTGAAATTCAATAATCAATGTTCTGACGAATGAAGGCAAGCGTGCCAAATGCTTTCTTCACGAACGTTTCGACATGTGACACCTATTTTCCTGCTCTCATAATCTTATTTGACCTATAAAGTCGAGCTTGTTTCCTTAACTACTATATTCTGCTGCCTTCACAAATCTGTGGACCCACGTGCAAAGTCACTCTGTTCCTTTGGGTTTCCCAGTGCCCTCCCATTCGTTGAGTACTCTTATGACGTGTTACTTACGAAATGCATCGCCTGATTTTTTTTTGTTATTTTCAACTCCCCCTATCTGCCCATTTGACAAATCCACCTCTGAAATCCTGGTACCTAAGATCTTCTTCCTCACTGTTCACCACTTTGCCAATCTTCATATCCTCCTCAAATTTTCTTATCATTTTTCCAACATTATTTTTATATTGTTTATGTGCAATCACAAACATTAAGGGACACAGCATCGATCATTGTGGTACACCACTGAATACCATTTCCACGTCTCAGAAACAACACCTTCCTTTGTCTCGAACCATCCAAATAGGTTTGGATCCAACTTACCACGTGACCCTGTATCCCTTTTATATTAACCCTGTCACCAGTCTCCGTTGTGGGAACTTGTCTAAGGCTTTCTAAAATCCTCAAAACTAAATCAATTTCGCTATCCTCGTTTAGACATCTGATCACTTCTTTAAAAAAATAATCTGATCTGTCAGGCATGAATTCCTCGAATAAAACCATGCTGACTTTCGCTGGTCAAACTTTCTCTGAAGAAGTTGCAATTAATTCTTTCCATAAGAGGCTTCTCCATAAGTTTCCCTCCATATGAAGTTCGACTCACTGCTCTGTAATTTGCTGCATTATCTCCGCCAGCCTTATTGAAAACTGGAACCACGTTAGTCGTCCTGAAATTCTGTAACCACTCCCAGGTGTCCAAAAAGTCATGTAAAACATTATTCAGAACACGTGTAACATTTTTCTCTAGTCTCACAAAACAACGTGAGACACAACCCCATTCGGATCTCAGCATTTGCCCAATATTAGCCTGTCAAAACCTCCAATACCGTCTCAGTCGCGATGTGAAACCGCTCAAAAAACTCTCAGTCTCTCATCCCTGCATTCTGTACCCATAAATGACCACACAAGGACTGTTCCCCGGCTGCATATGTAAGGTGATTCACTCAGTTATCCCATTTACTGACACAACTGTACTATCACACTGGAGGGAGATCATTCACGTATTGTATGTGGAAAAAACTGCTTCAGCCATTGCGCCTATAAATCCTTTTGCTTTGATAACCAAAGGCACATTGTCACAATGAGAAAGGGTTTTAGTGCTATCTATCTGAAAAAAATGTCACTAAGTTCCACCTCGTGCAGAAACTCCAGTCTGTTCAGATTTGGCATGAGATTTTTTCTCTCTCTCTCTTTCTGTTGTTGATCGCATTCAAAATAAAACTGCATGACAAATCCCACATAAATGATTGCTGCATTAATAGATTTAAGAAGTTGATGCCTATGGCTCACATTGCAATAGGACGCATCGACAAGAGAGGTTTTCAAAAGGAACAGAGTACTGTCTTCGCTGCAGAGGATCATTGATGACGGACGATCTCAGGCCACCAAAAGGGCACACGCACGACCTTTGTTCCTCCATCATTCACAGTGTCAGATGGCCTGAGACAGAGATCTGCGCCAAGGAACAGGTTCAAAAGCAGAATTTGCTAGAACAGCTAAGCAGGTTTGGCAGCATCTGAGAAGAGAAATAAGAGTTAGCATTGCCGGTCCAGTGACCCATCTTCTGAACTGATGGTACCTACGAAATCTTGACCTATCTGCAGAAGATAGGGTGGTGGGATTGGTATCAGAATTAAACGGTAGTTTGGTGCAGAATTCAAAGAGAGAGAAGAATAATTGGATAAACTAATGAATAATGATCAAGCTGAGAGGGTGAGTAGCTTTTTTATGGAGACTGTTAGTGACTAAACATAGATAGTGTGTAATGGCTGCATATGTGATGACAAGGAGTGATGTGCGAGGTGGAGGGCAAGGAGATGGATGAGTTCAGGACCTAAAAGTATTGAAATTGATGGATCTGGAGGGCTGCAGCATCCCCAAATGGAAAATGTGATGTTGTTCTTCACTCATATACTGAGCCTCTCCGGAACACTGCTGTAAGCCTGAGACAGAGATGTTGGCCAAGGAACGGGCTGGTCCGCTAATGTGGCTGGGATGTGTTTGTTTAGTGTCTTTCATTTAGATGGAACTTGGATTTTCTGAAAAGCAGTCACTCAGTCCGCACTTCATTTCCCAACACAGTGGAGACAACATAGCGAGCAGTGAATGCAGTGGACTGGGTTGTGTGAAGTGCAGGCAAAGTGTTTCTTCACCTGGAAGATGTGTTTGGGCCCTTGGTTACTGAGGAGGGAGGACGTAAGTGGATAGTTGAGGTGAAACAAGATGTAAAAAGGAAGGATTATTCAGGAGATGTTATGAAAGGTGTTGGAAATCATGAGGCTAAGAAAGCGATCATAAAGACCGTTTATCAAATGATTGTAGCAATTGGAACAAGGTTGACGAGTTAATGACAAAAATCATTTAGAATTAATATGTTTTAGTAACCATTACGGAGACATGGTTACAGGGTGGTCATGACTGGATGTTAAATATCCGGGATTTCAGACTTTTCGGAAGGACAGACAGGAGAGTCTGATATTCCAGGACAACGTCAACGTGGTACTGTGAGATGGTATAGGTTCGATAGAGAATGAGTTTGAATCTATTTTGTTGGAAATTAGAAATTCTAAGAAGAAACTTCCACTGATAGGCGTAGTGTGTAGACCACCAAATAAATGATTACATTGGGGAGGTGAATACACAAAGAAATAAGTAATGCTGGTCAAAATGGGCCGAATATTAACTTTGGGGATTTTAATCGACATGTAGATTGGTCGAACTAGCTCAGTCTGTGTTGCCTTGAGGAGGACGTTGTTGGATTTAATCGTGATGGTTTCCTGAACAGTATGTCAAAGAAACATCGAGATAGCAGAGCTATTGTCGATCTGGTCCTCTGTAGTGAGACAGGAATAATCAAATACCTCATCGTTAAGGATCCGCTTGCAAGGAGTGATCACAGTATGGTTGAATTGAGAATGCAGATGGAGAGTATGAAGGTAAAAACCAATGCCAGATCCCTGTGCGTTTACAAGGGGCTCTACAATAGAACGGGGAGAACCTAGCAAAGTCGACTCAAAACAAAAAAAATGGCGGGTCAGATGATGAGCAGAGCTTTCAATTACGTTTTTCAAAGTGATGAGCATAATTATATTCCAATGTAAAGGAAGGACAGCAAGAAAAGGTGTAATCTGGCATGGTTGTCTCAAGAAATAAGGAAGGCTATCAAATTCATGGAGAAGGCATACAAAGTGGGTAAAATCAGCATGAAACTGGAAGATTTGGCAAGCTTTCCCTGTCAACAGAATGCCACAACAGTGCTGTAAATAACCGTAAGAAAGAACATGAGAAAAAAAAACTCACACAGATTATAAAGACGTCCATCAGAAGTTTTGACAAAAAAAGACAGCGAAAAAGAGTGGTTAATGTGAACGTTGGTCCTTTAGGAATTTAGGTATGGGATGTGATGAAATGGCTGAGGCATTGAACAGTTATTGTGTATCGTTCTTCACAGTGGAAGACACTAATCCATGCCAGTAATTGACAAAGAGATGGATGTCGGTGAGGACCTGGAAACAATCTTTATTTCGTAAAAGCTAGTGTTGGGCAAACTAATGCAGCTAAGGATAGACAGTCTCCTGTCGCAGATGGAATGCATCCCAAGATGCGAAAAGAGTTTGTCGGGGAAATAACAGGTGTACTGGCGGTAATCTTCCAAATTCGATGGACTCTGGGGCAATTCGAGCAGATTGGAAAACAGTTAATCTGGCGCCACTTTTCAAAAAAAGTCGAAGGAAGACAAAAGAGCGGGTTATAGACCTACTAGCTTAACTTCTGTAGTCGAGAAGGTGCTTGAGTCTACAATCAAGGAAGGAATAAGAGGTCACTGCGATCGAGATTGAACAGACACAGCACGGATTCTTGTAGGGCAGGTCATGCTTTACAAATATATTGGTATTCTGTGAAGACATGACTGGTATGATGGATAACGGGGACTCAGTGAATGTGGTGTACCTAGATTTCCAAAAGACCTTCGACAATGTGCACACAAGATGCTGATGCGTAAGGTAAGGATGCATGATGTTCGTGGTCGAGTATAAGCATGGATAAAGGAATGGTTAACTAACAGGAAGCAAAAAGTGACGATAAATGCGTCCTATTCTGGCTGGCAACCAGTGAGTAGTAGTGAGCCTCAGAGATGGGTTTTGGAACTGTAATTATTTACAATTTATATAGATAATTTGTAGTTGGGGACAACTTTACAGATGACACGAATATGAATGGCAGTGGACAATGCGCAGAGGATTGTGAAACTTTGTAGAGGAAAATACTAACATTGAATAAGTGGGCAAAGGTTTAGCAGATGAAACGTGAAGTCATCCATTTTGTTAGTAGTTACAGGAGAAAGGGTTATTACTTGTCGACGAAAATGTTGAAGCATGCTGCTGTACAGGGGGACCTGGGTGTCCTTGTGCATGAATCACAAATGTCGGGTCTGCAGTTACAACAAGTAATTAGATAGGCAAATGGAATGTTGTCTTTCATTACTAAAGGGGGTGAGGTTAAAAGAAGAGAGGTTATCTTGCCGCTCTACAGTGTGCTGGTGAGGACATTCTTAGAGTACTGTGAGCAGGTTTGGTCTCATTACTTGAGAAAGGATGGTCTGGCACTGGAAGGGGTGCAGAAGGGGTAAACTGGGATAATGCCAAACTTGAGGGGATAGGGTTATGAGGAGAGACTGAGTGGATTGGGATTATATTCATTTGAATTCAGAAGAATTAGGAGAGACCTTATAGAAATATGTACAATTTTGAAAGGAATATGTAAGATAGAAGTAGAAAGGATGTTTCCACTGGAGGGGGAAATTTGGAAAAGAGGGCACAGCCTCAAGATTAGAGGCTGGAGCAGATTCAGCACAGAATTGATAAGGAACTTATAAACCAAAGGTTTGTTACTCTTTGGAATCCTCGATTCCTGATGAAGGATTTTTGCATGAAAGGTCAATTTTCCTGCTCATCAGATGCTGTCTCACCTGCTACGCTATTTGCAGCATCGTACTCTTACCTCTAATCTCCAACATGTGTAGTCCTCACTTTCAAAATTAGAATTCTTTGCCCAGTGCAGTAGTTCACATCGATTCAGTAAACGTTGTTTATGGCCATGATCTTATTTTTTAACAATAAACGAAGTAAGGGATACAGTGAGAGGACGGGTAAATGGATCTGAGCGCACGAAAGGATCAGCCATGAACGTATTGAATGTTGGATCAGGCTCGAAGGGCTGGAGGGCTTACACCTGCTCCTATTTCTGATATTTCATGACTGCATGTTTCACATCTTCAGCAATTGCAGCGGATAATTCCACAGTGCCATGTGGGAGGTGTTGGGAGTGAAGGCAGAATGCACCAGTGTGTCCCAGATTGAAGGTTTCATGCGGAAGGCAGAGGTGAGAGGAATATGTGCGTGGTGATGGCATTTTGCTGGAGCTGGTGGAATTGCAAAAAGCAATGATCACTTGAAGCACCACAGCACATAAAGCTACAGAACAAGTTCTGGAAAATGGGATGAGTGTGGATAGGCGCTTGATGCCTGACATTGGCAAGAAGGGCCAAAAGGCTCTGAAAGGGGCAAAAAGCTCTTTGCTATGAAAGTCCCAGTATCTATGAGAAATTAATTGAACCAGCCTTTTGTGGCCACAGGATCAGTCAGAATCCGGGATTTCATCAGCAAGTAATACAATTCTTTATTCCTTGAAGCCTATCTACATTACACACGACCTACGGTAAGTAACTAAATATCTCCATTAACAGATTTTCTTTCTCCGAACCATATCGTTATCCACTCCATTTTTCAACTGTTCTTCTCCTTCTTTTGGTTCTTTCCCCACCTGTCGTTTATTCCTTTACAAGCCACAAATAAGAAACTTAACTGAATACTCCCTATTTGCCTGAATAAGTGCAGTATTGAAAAGCATGTTGCAGGAGAAGCATAGCAGATAAGGCAGCATCCAAGTCGGAAGATACATTTCAGTCAGAACCTCCTTGCGGACTCCTCAGTGCTGTTCTAACAATAATACATAGCCCAACACCACCCAGAACAAAATAGCCGAATTGATCAGCACCGCATGAATGACACAACATCGACACAGGTCCACTTCCTCCACCACCAAAAACTCAGACATGCAGGTTGTACTATCCATAAGATTAAGTGCAGAAATTCACCACGCCTCCTTAAACAGAACCTTTCACATTCACAATCACGTCCATCTCAAAGGTAAAGGATGACAGGTGGGGAGGACAACCCGAAAAACCAGTTACCATACTGACCTGGAAATATTTTGCCATTCCTCCCCTGTCACTTCGTCAACATTCTGGATTTCCTTCCCTTACAATGTGGATGTACTGATAGCCCATGGACAACAAGGGTTCCAGAAGGCTGCTCATCATCACCTTGTCCTGTCGAATTAGGAATGAGCAATACATGCTGACCCTGTCTTGAATATACACATCCGAAAGAAGAATGACAATTAAATGCTTTCGCGTTTTTTTTTAAAAAAACGCTAGCTCTTACGAAGCTATTTCTGTTTTAATTTCAGAATTATTAAAGATGAGGTTACCTTTGGAAACTGAAACAACGACACATCACATCGGTATCTGATGGAGTTGTTAAGTTTAAAGTAGCCTGAACACGTCGGCCTTTGAAAATGAAGGAGAAATCAACATTGCGAGTCCAGTGAAACCATTCACGTGTGCTGTCTATGGGCGGGGCTTCAGCCAATCATCTGGACTGCCAAGATACTAATGGAGGGACGCTGGAGAGAACTTTTGGAAATGTGCTGACTGTGGAATGTATTCAATTATTCGCCTACCACGACAATTCACCCGGCCACATTGGGGAAAAGCATTTCATCTGTTCTGAGTGTGGGAAGCGATTTGTGCAGTTATCTAACCTGCTGCTGCACTAATGCATTCACACTGAGGAGAGACTGTTTAACTGTTCAGAGTGTGGGAGATGCTTTCAAAAACAGTTCTCCAAAACTGAGGCATCACCAATGTGTTTATACTGAATACTCACTTGGATTTCAGCAACCTGCTTAAACACAAGCGAGTTCCCACTGGTTAAAGGCCATTCACCTGCTCTGAATGCGGGGACGGATTCACTCCATTCACACACTTGCTGAGACATCAGCGAATTAACATTGGCAAGCGGGCAATTTATGTTCCATTTTTGGGAAAGAATGTACTTAAATCTTACATTCTGCTAATACAACAATGGGTACAAGCGAAAAGAAACCGTTTAAATGTCCAGAGTATCGTAAGTGTTCCCAGGAACTGAACTCCCATCAACGTGTTCACATTGATGAGAAACCATTCACGTGCTCTCACCGTGAGACTGACCTCCCACTGTGTATCGACACAATTTAACTGCTGCATCTCCTCAAGCAGTGATTACACTTCTCACGGACTTCCTTTGCAGTGAAACACAGTCAGTAATTCTGAATTCATCAAATACATTTTTAATAAACATCAAGCTTGAACAACGAAGAAAATGCCCAAGAACAGAGTGCAAATGCATATCGACCAGTCTCCTCTCATTGGGGAGAAATTGGGGAAAACTGTGTATTTGATGTGATTGATACTTGAGCAATTAAAACCCAGTTCAATTAAAGAGGCTATTCACATCCAATGAAGTAAACGCCTGCTGATAGAATGAACACAATTAATTTCTGGATGCAATAACAGCAGGATAAATCACATTTGACCTCACTGGAATGCGTGTACCACCGTTGATATGCAGACCATCTGAGCTCTTCTCTTGATTAGAGACAGAAATGACTTGTGGTGATTTAACCAGTGGGCTCCGAGACCTCAGGCAACGGAAGAGGTTGAAAAGGACAGTTGCTTATGGTATTCTCAACCCGTTCATGGGAATGGAACCCATACTGCCAGCATCACACTACCTTATACGCAAGCAAGCCAGCCAACTGAGCTAAACCAATCTAGTGTGTCATATATGCGGATGAATTATTGAATCCATTGCTACACATAGTGTTGGTGAACGGCCTCTGCCCACAAAGCGTTTACTGTCGTTTCATCAAAGCATTGTTACGCTTGAAGCTGTTCTCACAGTCAGAGCATTTACTTTTTCTCGCAACGGTATGAACAAGCCCATATCTGCTGAGTTTGGAGAACCATTTGAATCCCTTTCCACACAAGGGGCAAGTGTTTGCCACTAATGTGAATAATCTGTGCTCACTGTGTACAGATGACCATGTGAATCGCTTCCAACACTCAGTGGAGGAATATGGTATCCATTCAGTGTTTATCAAGCTTGTGCGTCTGAATCTTTACTGATTTAATACACATCTTCTCAAGCACAGAGCAGAAGGATGTACATGCTCCAGTTTCAATTCGACTGGTTGACATTAGAGTGGATTGTGGAGGTTATCCCTGCCCAAACGGAGCGGAAAACCTTCTCTTCGAGTGACGAAGACAGATGTGTGACATTAGGCTGTATCCCCAAGTGAAAACTTGCCCACTCATGGACCAGCTGAACGAGTTCTCGCCCATGGGACGAATTGATGTTGAATTAAGACCTCTGAATTTCAGATCTGAGAAAATCTTAAAAGAGTTTTCCCCACAACCAGAGGAATGGTCTCTTGTCAGTTTAAACCCACAGATGTCACACGAGGCTGAATAACAGAGTAAATCCAGTTCCACACAGGGAGCACGTCAACAGTCTATCTAAACAATGTCTGTGGCGCTGAGCTCTGAGCAGCTGTAATCCTTCCCACAATCCAGAAATTTCCATGTTGCTGATCTCCATATATATCTCAAGTTCCGATGATCTGTTGAATCCTTGCCCTTAAACACAGCAAAGGTATGGCTTCTCTTCAGATCTTTTAAATAAATAATGTTAAATTGGATAATGTGAAATAATTTCTGCAGTCATTGTACTGGAACACTCACAATGTAGAATGTCTGTGTGTGAGTGTGTGTGGGTGTCTGTGTGAGTGTGTGGTTGCATATGTGTGTGTTTGCATGTGTGTGTGTATGTTTGTTGGCGTTTTACATTCACACTGCCATTTGAAATCTTTTCCCACAGACATGCCAGATAAATATATAACCTTCATGTCCTGCTGAATTTAGGGACTCCTTTGGATCTTGGGTCAGTATATCATGCTTGATTTTACTCACTCAACTTAAATACTTTCAATCTCGGTATTTGCCGAGAGATGCGAGGGAGGAGCAAAGGGCTTCAGGGAAGGTGAGTTTAACAGTTAAAAATCCCTAGCTCAGGCGGCGGAGCCTCCATTTGACCCGAGGTGGGAGGCAGGAGCGAAGGATTGCTAGGACGGTGAGTCTGACCTTTTAAAAACCTTAGTTCAGGCGTGGGGGCCTCCATTTGCTGAGAGGTGCGAGGGAGGAGCGAAAGACTTCTGTGAAGGTGAGTCTAAAGGTTTGAAGATCTTAGTTCAGGAGTCGGGGCCTCCATTTGCCAAGAGGTGCGAGGGACTTGCGAAGGACTTCTGAGAAGGTAAGTCTAACGGTTTAAAGACCTTGGATCAGGCTTCGGGGGCTCCATTTGCCGAGTGGTATGAGGGATGAGCGAAGAACGTCTAGGAAGTTGAGTCTACAGGTTTAAAAACCTTAGCTCAGGCGTCGGGAACTCCATTTGCCGAGAGTTGCAAGGGAGGAGTGAAGGACATCTGTACAGGTGAGTCTAAAGGCGTTCGTTCACGCGTCGGGGCCTCCATTCGCCAAGAGGTGCACGGCAGGACCGAAGGGCTTCTGGGAAGGTGAGTCTTATGGTGTAAAAACCTTAGATCAGGCGGTGGGACATCCATATGCTGAGAATTCCAGGGGAGGAGTGAAGGATTTCTGGGAAGGTCAGTCTAATGGTTCAAAAATCTGAGATTAGGCGTCGGGGCCTCCATTTGCCGAGAGCTGTGAGGGAGATTGAAGGACCTCTGCGAAGTTAAGTGTAATGATTTAAAAACCTTAGTTTAGGCATCGGGCCCTCTATTTGATGCGAGGTGCGAGGAAGGTGCGAAGGACTTCTGGGAAGGTGAGTCTAACGGTATGAAAACCTTTGATCAGGCGTCGGGAGCTCCTTTTGCCGAGAGTTGCAAGGGAGGAGCAAAGGACTTCTGGGAAGGTGAATCCAATTTTTTAAAACCCTAAGGCCAGGCGCAAAGGCCTCCATTTGCTGAGAGGTGCGAGGGAGAAGCGAAGGACTTTTGGAAAGGTGAGTCTAACATTTTAACAACCTGGTTTCAGGCATCGGGGCCTCCATTTCCGAGAGGTGTGAGGGAGGAGCGAAGGACTACTGGACTTTTTAAGTGTGTGACATCTAAACCCGAGGTCTTTCACCATCAGACCGCCCTCCTACCTACCTCCTCTAAACTTACTAAGATTCTGTAAACCAGGTAAGTTTTCAGGTTTCTGTTTTTTTCCCCTCTTCTCTTCCTTTGTTTAGTTCTGTGCTGATTTTCAGACTAGTGGGATATGGAAGTCAGGGCAGTTGCATGTTCCCCCTGCAGAATGTTGCAGGTGAGAGACACTTCACATGTTCCTGTCGACTACATCCGCGTGTCGTGCAGCCAACTCCAGCTCCTTGAAAACCGAATTAGGGAACTGGAGCTGGCGCTGGATGATCTACGGATCATCCGAGAGTCTGAAGGGGAAATTGAGAAGATATACAGGGAGGTGATCTCTCCCCAGACACAGGATGAGGACAGTTGGGTTACTGATTGGGGGAGTATAGGGAACCGACAGTCAGAGCAGGGATCCCCTGTGGTCAATCCCCTCATCAATAAGTATATCATTATGGATACTGCTGGTGGGGACAGCCTACCAGGAGAAAGCCATAGTTGTCAGGTCTCTGGCACTGTGGCTCAGAAGGGAAGCGGGGGAATAGAAAAGCACAAGTGGTAGGGGAATCAATAGTTTGGCGGATTGACCGGAGATATTGTGATCAGGAAAGGGACTCCTGGAAGGTATGTTGCCCGCCTGGTGCCACGGTCCGGGTTGTCGCCAATCGGGTTTGCAAGATTCTCCAGTTGGAGGGTGAGCATCCAGAAATCATAGAACATATTGGCACCGATGCTATAGACAGGAAAGTGATTGAGTATCTCAAAAGTGACTACAGAGAGTTCGGTTGGAAGCTGAAGAGCAGGACGAGTAGAGTCGTGTTCTCAGGTTTGCTACCCCTGCCACGAGATAGTGAGATGAGGAAGAGTCAGAGAATGGAACTTAACAAGTGGCTGCGAGGGTCGTGCAGGAGGGACGTCTTCAGATACCTCGACAATTGGGATACCTTCGGGGGAAGGTGGGACCTGTACATGAAGGACGAGTTCCACCTGAACTGTAGGGGTACAAATGTCATGGGTGGGAGATTTGCTCTTGCAATTCGGGTGGGTTTACACTAGTTTTGCAGAGGGGAGGGAGTCGGATCCACATGTCCGAGAGGGGGTCAGTTGCATACAGGACCATGTCAGGACATATTGAATCTATCTGGAACGTTTCTATTCAATAGTACACCCCAGAATGTTGTTCATGGAGGATTCAAGAATACATTTGGTGTTGAATGTCAAAAGGGGAAAATCAAATTGTATCTTGATGAAGATGGTCATTGCCAGGCAGATATGTGATCTGACCCTGTTACTTGCCACTTGTGCAGATTTTGTATGATATCTAGGTGTTGTTACAAATTAATATACGTTTTTTGGGAAGTTTTTTTAGCGCATGTTGAGATTCCGGGTGAAAAGTTGTTCTCAATTAGAACACATCGACCAGCTCAGCTAGCAAACGTACAACCTGAACATATGCACATGCAAAACTTCAGTATCTGAGCAGCTGAAAATGATGTTGAATGTTGTCCAACCGTCAACAAACATTTCCACCTCTGAAGGGAAAGTCATTGACAAAGCAGGTGAAGATGGTTGGGTCAAGACCCCGACCCAAAGGAACGCCAAAGGGAAAGTGTTGACTGCATATGGTTGACTTCAGAGTAGAGAGGTTGTTGCTGGAAACGCGAAGGATGTCAGGCAGCATCCGAGTAGCAGTAGAATCGACGTTTCCGTCATGAGCCCTTATTGCTGATGAAGTTCTGATGCCAGACACGTTGACTCTCCTGCTCCTCGACTGCTGCATGACCTGCTCTGCTTTTCCAGCCTCACACTCTCGACCCTTTGTAACTCCACTCTGAAAAAGAAGGTTTGGATTCTCAAGCACCACCGGCTTCACAAGTGTGTCATGACACATCTGAAAATTTTGATTAAAAATGTCACATGCAGAAAAATCCAGATATCAAGCAAACTGTGGTATTTTTGACAAATAGACTTGTATGTTATGCTGCTAAAAAGGCGATCAGCCAGGATAGCGCGGCACCAAGGAAGTGGATTCGGAAGAAAAGGCACACAAGACAGGAACTGTTAACTATGTTTCTCTGTCCATGTATACTGCCAGACTCGCTGAGTTCTTCCATCCCTTTCTGTTTTAGTCTCAGATTTTCAATATTTGCCAGAATCACCCTCAGTTACAAACCCGTACGAGGACGTCACTGTTCCGCCCACCCATGTGTCCAGAACTTGAGCCAGAATGGCAGCTGTTTACCTTGGAACTGCAAAACATTTACCCACTATTTATTTTTCAAGGCGCTCGATGTTCGCTGGAAGCGTTTTTAAACGCTCTTGGCCTGAATCACTCTCTCCAGGCTCTAAAGCCTTAACATCTCGAAAAGTGCATCTCTTCCATTTACCACGAAGGTGAAGCCAGCATGCGAATGCCCCTCCCTCTCCTATAATGAGTACAGTCTCACGGCGTGGATTGCTGGGTAGTTCCGCAGCCATTAAATCCAATTGTTACAGAATGTTGATTATATTCATTCCTAATTTTCTTTTTCCTGCATTTAAAGCTTCTGTTTCCAAATGATCTTTGGAAAACAAAATTGGCTGGTGAAAAGACATCTTAAATTGCATGCTTCTATTACATCTCTTAAACCCTCTCGCCAACATAACCTTATCATTAAAATACTTGACTCGTCAAACCATTTTGTAAATTCCCATCCTAACTGATAATGCTGGATTTTGGAAAGTTCGTTATCACATGGATGTTTGGAACTCAAACGAAGAGATGTATATGTTTCTTCTGAATGTCTCTCAACACATTTATTTTATCATCTGATTTTACCGAAAAGTGGAAGGCAGGAAAACTGAAGTGTTCCTTTGATTCCATTACTGTGTTATATTTTCAGCTACAGTAGATGTGAATCCATGATCATCCATAGCTCTGCTCGCGATCTTTGCCATTGACCCAACTGTCGGATCTTTAATAATGAATATTTCAACTCAGTGTGTTAGTTTGTTGTTATTTCTTCCAGTCATGTCTAAATGAGGGGTTCGTCACTGCAGGTCCCTCAGCTATGTGCTGTTAATTTATTCCACTCGTATACGTGGCCTCTTTCACAAGCATCACTCGGACTCTCCTCAGCTCCTGCTTGCTCCGGCTTGGGTTTTGGGGATGAGGTGATGGCGACACACAGAAGGATAGGAATTCAAAGGTAGCACGGGAGATACTTGTCCTCTTGACAGAGTGAGGGAACTCGGCAGGAATACTATCCCATTATGGACATTCACCAGAGAAACAGAGAAACAATTTATAATGTTATGGGAGACGAGTGGGCCTTCGGGATGAAGGCGGTGGTAGCAGATATTTGCTTGGAACCTCTTGGCTCCACGCCACGGGGAAATGGAAAAACGTGTGGGAAACACAGTCGTGAACCAATAATAAGGAGAGGAGAAGGAGTTTCATAGGTTTCCTACCACAGTGCAAAAGTATGTGCGGTTTACTCGTTGTTTCATGAAAGGATCTCTCAGTTTGGTTACAAGATATTCTGACAGAATGAGGGGTGAACGGAGGGCGAATATTCAAACTCGTCGGGCACATTGGCAGCAACACCATGTGTGCAAAATAGGGGTGAGG
Organism: Chiloscyllium punctatum; assembly: GCF_047496795.1. Taxonomy (NCBI): domain Eukaryota; kingdom Metazoa; phylum Chordata; class Chondrichthyes; order Orectolobiformes; family Hemiscylliidae; genus Chiloscyllium; species Chiloscyllium punctatum. The sequence goes on along the minus strand of NC_092773.1, from coordinate 45,568,810 downwards.
ACGTAGGGGCAGACAGCAGCGTGTTGGGAAGCAAGCTCAACAGTATGATCTCAAATGGAGTCATCTTAGGATGATGTGCAGTGCCACCTGCCAATTAGTGAAGAAACAGAAAGGTATATTGGGCAAAGATATGGCTAAAGAGATGGCGCTAGAGGGAGAAGGAGTGGAGTGGACGAGGTTCTGATCATGGACACCATTTCTTTCAGTGGAGGAATCAATCCACACTGGAGGCATCACAACTGGGCAGGGACTGAGATCATTGAGGTAGTGGGGCGGTGTGTTGGTTATTCACCTAGGCATATACAAGGATAGTTTCGCTAGAATGGCAGTGTACACAGTGTGAGCAAACCTGGTAAGAATGGGCGGCAGGAAAGCAAAAAGACAGGATTACATTGGAAACTGGACATTTCGCTTTATAAAACGCTGGAAGCAGCTCTGAAGAGTTCCAATTTATAATCCTCTGGTTTAATGAGGACTGTGATTAACAATGCCAACTTATAATGTGAGTTTAGCAGTTCACTGCTGTTCAGTAAGAGTCTGTCTGATGATCTGGAGAAATCGAGGCTATTACCTTTGGTCTAAGTCTAGCTGGAGCTGAAACGGCGAGAATCGTTGCGTGAAATTCTGTTTCTGAATGAGGCTGTTTGCTGGGCGAATGTCTGTGTGGAATATGCTCATTCTTCCTGTTTCTGCGTGGGTATTCCCAGGTGGACTAAATTCCTGCCACAGTCGAAGAATGTGTATGCTATATTTCCCTTGGTGGGTAGCTTAGACTTGTTAGCCATGGGACTGCTGGGTTACAGATGAATGTGGGTAGCTTGAACAATTGAACTTTATTAGGCAGAATAGCCTGTTTCCACACTTTGGAATTCTATTCTTTTCAAACTTTCCAAGGAGAGGGAAAGTTCATTTACCCCGTGAGATTCCAAATCCATGTTACTTCGCCTTTTGTACTATCGCTCTTCGCTCACAATCACTCTCCCGCTCTATCTCTGTCACTCTCATAACATTACTGTAAATTATCTTTCACATGATCACTTCATCAGGAATAGGAACGTGCCACGATCTAATTGGCCTCTCTGGGCGTATACACCACCACTGAAATACCACACTCTCTGGCCCATCCATTGCGAACCAATGTGTGCAATGGCCTCTCTCTATCTCCATCCGTGTACAACCAGGGGACTGCGGTATAGATTTTCCTGGTCTCCCATGTACGTCACTGAAAATGAGAATTAGAAATCCAAAAGAGAAAAACAGCTCCTGGCTAATAATATCTGCCTGATGCCCCAGAATGGCCTAATCTGTTTTACTTGAGGACAGAAACATTAACATCCGGCCCTATTCATAGCACCTTCCCCTCAGACACTCTCCCGTTCTCCTGCTCCCCTGATATATTCCCTTTATCTTTCCATTTCTCTCTTCCCAAACCCGTCTCAGTCTTTTCCATGTGCTCCCTATCAAGTTTGCAGCCTGTCACATGACATCGTGTCAATCTCTCTCACCCTCTCCGTTATTTTCCCGTCAAACTCGTCCCTGTGAATGAAGGAAGCATTGTCTTTGTAATACTATTTCTCTCGCTCGCTCCCTCTCTATATCCCCGTCTCTTTCTCTCGAACCCTGTCAGTTTCTCACGGTCTCTCTCTCCCTGCATCCGTGTCTCTCTTTCCTCAGTCTGTCTCTGTCCCTGTCAGTTTCTATCCTTCTATCTATTCACCACCCCATCTTCACTCCCTAGTCCCTCTCTGTCCGTGTCTCTCTATTGACTGCCAGTCCGCCCATCTCTTCCCCCACAACTACCATGGCTCCAACATTGTTCAGCCTTCGCTCTGAAATATTTCTCACTGTAGGGAGAACAACAAATAGGAAAATAGCCACACCCAGAGCCTGAGTGTCCTGTTCTATCTGTAACCAAACTTCACTCTCTCATCAATTCCCCAGGAAAGAGACAGAAACTTTGGAATTCATGAAGGTTGCTCATTACCAGCGTTCGAAGAGAAACTAGGGACAGACAATAAGTACTGGCCCAGCCAGCAACATTCACATCCCAGGAGGAAATTTAATGAACAAGAAATCAAAACATTATCACTTCTGTGAAAACGCTTGATGATTGCTCATTATTTTTATAGTTTTCTTTATTAGGAGCTGGGGGTGATTGGTGGCAGTTTGCGTTAAAAATTAAGGAGCAGCTCATACAAGCTTTGTTTGTTTGAGAGACCAGGACAGGAGGCTAGTTGCAGGCTGGACATTGATTATAAATTTCTAAAACACATTGTGAAACTCCGGAAGAGGATGACGTTAAAACTTCAAGCAAAGTTGGCTATTAAGGAAATCAGCCCGTCATAATTGCACCCAAGATCCTTGGACAGTTTCTTCCAAATCCATGAAAAATTCCCTCGAGAAGGACATTGGCAGGAGGCTCATGAGAACATCAATTCCTACTTCGACCTGCTCACGATTCTGATTTAGAAATATTGTACGTTTCGATCACGGTCTCTGGGCTAAATCCTGGAATTTCGTTCCCCGAAGACGTTCTGGGTCGATCACAGCACACAGACTGCAGCGATCGAAGAACGTAGTTCACTACCACTTGTCAAGGGTAGCTTCAAATACACAATAAATGCTGGACCAACTAGCCATGCCCTAGTGTGATGAGTTACGAAAAATGACACTCTAAGTTGGTTGTGGCAAGTGTAAAAGTGGTGCTTAGATCAAGGAAATGACAGTTGTAATAACAGAAGCATTGAATTAGAGAATGCTAAAGTAACGGTAATGGGCTATTCAACACAGCGTGTCCTTCCTGTTCCAGATATTTCTAACCAACTGTTCCCATTCTCCAGCCCTATTTCTGAAGCTAAATAAAAATCTAGATATCAGTTGCAACCTCCTTTGCATTCCAATTCCACCACCTGGCAACACATTTCAAATCCTAAACAGTTTCTGCATGAAGACGATGCACCTCATTTTGTTCCTAGCTCGCGCTATCTTGCTGACAATCCAGAAGTTTTGACTATGATTACTGACTAACGAACCAGTGTAAATAGAATATTCAAATTAGCCTATCATATTTGTTGATAGTTTAAAACAAGTAGTACACTTCTTAATCTCTCCTGCTCACAGAAGAGGAAGTCCAACTTCTCGAATCTTTCCTTGTATCTGAAATACATCATTCCGATTTTCATTCTCGTCAAACCATTTCCATATCTCTTGGGATTTGAAATTCTTCCATACGTAAAGTTTTCATAGTTGTGCACGGTACACCAAATATACTTTTACCAATTATTTGTAATTATGTCGCATCATTTCCTCGGATTTACATGATTTATAAACCCTTGGATCCATTTAACCTTCTTATCAACATGTGTACCTTGCCTGGCCACCTTTAATTTACTACCGACTCTGTCCCTCGCTCCTTAAACTGGGATAATATCTTTTCCAATCCTTTCTGAACGTTCTGATTGTAGTGATTTCTGAATTATCGCTAACAATGCCTGAACAATCTCCGCCGCCATCTCCATCGAACTATGAGGGGTAACCATCCGGTCTTGGAGGTTTATTTATCTTTTGTCCTTTCAAATTCTCCTCTCATTTCTGCCCTCTGACTCTCTTGAAGTTCTGGCGAGCTTCTGTTGTCTGCCACCCTGAAAAATGATGCAAAGTAACTATTTAATTCCTCTGCACTTTCTTTGTTTCCCATAATTACTTCTTCAGGCTCATTTTTCAACATTCCAATTTTTGCACTTGCCTCTCTCTAATGTCACAACACGGTGGTGAACACTTCTGTTAAATAACACAACACCTAGAAAAGCTCACCTCGCCTCGTAATCTGTTCAAGTATGAGGGACAGGGAACTCCCCAAATTCCACGACCTAACGTTAAATAAGCATATTTTTCATTAATTCCAAAAGTGAAAATGAAACAACATCTAATTGCACCTCTAAGCCTCCTTTCTCTTCAAGGTATTTATTTTAATCTGCCTCCCACTCTATAACAATATTCTGATCACTTAAAAACAGCAGTCGTCCTTGGTCTGTCTTCCTTCAGATGAATATCTCCCTGGGTCGTCTTTGGTCTTGTGCTGCAAGATGGCTGTTGGTCACTGTCTGACTAACTGTCAAATTACTAACTTCTTTCGACAATAATTTCAAGTTCTATTGGGTTTTCGTATTCTGGGGCATAACTTGAAGTTATTGTTTGAAGTCAAAATGGTGTAAAACATACAAATGTTACATAATTTCAACAATTCACTCAGAGTCTGGCAATCAGTCACAAGACAATTGCTTGCAAGTGCTCAAAGCAAAGCAGCATTCATTCTCTCTTAAAGTTACAGTACGCGATTACAACTTCATGACACCTCACACCGAAGGAAAAAATGAACCTTCAGAAAGGAAAGATAGATTCATTTTCTTTTGTTTATTCTCATGCACAAGTCTGTAGCATAGGTCTCCAATGAAATCGACTCGTGCTCTCGCCTTTAAATAATTCCAAGACGTAAAATGATTGTGATTCGTGTACAGAACGTTGTTGGACACATGATTCATGACGTAAACATTATAATGTAGTAAGGTGAGTACCAAACTTAGTAATTACCTATCTATCACAGAGCATTTTCTCTGCTGCGTTTTGAGTTTCATTGAAAAATTGTCAACTGGCAGTTCAAATCCTTCATCATCTTCCTGCAGCAGTACAGATCCAACTCCTATGTCGCTTGCTTCGATTGCAAGTTTGAAGAGATTTAAAATAGTTTGACGTAGCTAAAGTTGGTGCCGTGATTAATGCTGTTTTTAAATTCTCAAATGCCTAATGGCATTGTTCTGACCACCGAACTTTTGTGTTGTTCTGAGTAAATCTGTTTGTTGTTGGGAACATCCCTCTGGTAGAATCTGCTCAGCTGCCAAAAAGTGAAGCACCTCCTTCTTTGAGTTCATTCATGGAAATTCCTCAATGGCCTTTCTCTTTGTGTTCTTTGTGGTCAACATTCCTTGACGGATGTTGTGTCCCAAGAGAGTCATTTCTGCTTTCACTAAGTCTGTTTTCTTCAACTTTATGACCAGTGTTGCTTCTCTTAATCGTGCAAGGAATTCTGCCAAGGAGACCAACAGATCTTTCCAGGGCTCACGAAATATCACTGCATCATGCAATCAGAGGGCACAGTTTGTGAACCCAGCCTTAACTGTGTTCATGAGTCTTTGGAATGTTGGTGGTGAATTCTTCATTCCAAATGGCATCTGTTAGAATTGATATAGCATATTTCTGGTTACAACTACAAAATTTACTCTTGCTTTCTCTGATAATGATACTTGCCAATAACCACGCAGTAAGACCAACTTTCTGATGTAAGTGGATTAACCAACTTTATCTACAGTCTTCCAATATTGATATTGGGTATGAGTCCGACTTTTCTGATGCGCTGACCTGTTGATAGTCCACAAATTCGTTGACTCCCATCATTTATAGAAACTAACAGGATCTGCGAACTCCACTCACTTTGACTCGGTTTGATCATATCTTTGTTGCGCTTCACATTCGCTTGCTTCTGGATCTGTAGGGGTTTGTGTTATCAAACCAGCATTCCCTACATCCACCTCAAGGGCAACAGTATTAATCCTCACGACCTTAGTCCTGAATATGTTTTCATACTGCTGCAACAAAAGGTTTCATTGGATTCTTTGCTCCTGAGACACATATTTCACAAACCTAACCCAAGCCTCAAAATTTCCTCATTGTTTAACGTATATTAAGGCTCATCCAACGCCCCAAAATCTAGTTTGATTCCTGAACATTCTGGCATCAAAATCTGGTGCATTTCTGCCAATTTCTCCTCTACACTAATCTGCCTTGGTCTCCATTTTCGTCGTAGGACTCTATCTTTAAACTATCAACCCTCTGGAATGTTCACTGCTTTCTTTTCTGAGTACCCATCAGCATATATATGTTTTTGTTCTCGTTTATCTGTTGTCCGTCCATTGACATTCAGGATTAAAGACAACTGGCTGACCGTCTGCCTGTTCAGGATTTTCCTGCACTGCTACGTTGAACAGTTCAACCCCGAACTGAATTTTAACTCCTTAATCTTTATCTTTAGTTTTTGTGTCGTTATGTGACTTTTAATGGTTCGACATTGTTACTATACAGTCTTCGAAAATTCCACAGCAATTTTCGTTTAACTCCTCATTTCCCTGGTCCTCCCTGGGTACTCCACTAGAGAGGGTCTCACTCCCTCCTTGGATCCTGCTGGATTTCACCTAAGAACAAACTGTATTCCTTTAATTGACACTCCGTCCATCATTCCCATTGTTACTTCTCCGCATTTGAGTTGGCGCTCAATCTTTATCTGACACAGGGGAAAGCTAAATTACTGTCCATCTATTCCACAAATTCCATCTCTCTCGGGAAACAAGCAAGAAAGAGCGCAAATAGAATCAGCTATTATTATTAGAGCCAGGTTAGCCCCTGTATTTCTGAAAATTAAACCTTCTTTCCCTTCTGCTCCTTTCTGTCTGAGTAACGAAGGAGGTAAGTTCTTCATCAAGATCAGGAAGTAACGCCAGACCGAACACTCGGCTGTGCACTCTTCTGCGGCTCCTCGGCTTTGTTTTCTCCTTTCACTAATTCCACTGGTTTCGTTTCCTCTATCACATCTTTCCGAACAGTGCCTATCTTTAACAAAAAGCACTTGAGTTTTATATTCCACTTTCCCTCAATGGAAACAACTGAGGCCTTATACCCCTCTTTCACTCCATTATCCTTATTTTTAAGGTAAGTAACCACCATTTCCCTGTCTTCCTTGGTTTTTAGTGTGGCATGCCCACTTCTCCTAATTTCTATCCTTCCAAGGATGACATGTTTGCCTAAAGCTCAGCATTGCCGTTTGCAATCATGTATGTTCATCTGCGATCGAGCTGCTCTTCTCACTTCTGAAAGTTCCACGTGAATTCTTATCATCTCCAAAAGTGAGATATTAAACGCTTTCAGCAGAATCAACTCTCTTCGAACGTGTAATGCATGATATATTTATATGACTGCACCCATCTATCAAAATTGCTGTTTCTTTTTGTCGAACTCAACATATGTATGACCTTCTTTATGTTTCTGTACCTCAATCACTTCGCTTCTGGTACAATTCATAAGCTCTGGTACAATCGAAAATAGACAGTTTGACCTCAACATTATCTCTTAACCCCTCATCTGACAGCGATGCAAATATCTCACTCACTCTGCCGACTAGTTTCGTCTGAAATATATTTACCCGGTCATCTGACCACTCTATCGAAATTAGATTCCCTAAATTGTGGAACAGGCCCTTCAGCGCAATCAGTCCACATCGACCTTCCGAAGAGTAACACACCCAGATCCATTTCCTCCTGAATAATGAATCTAACATTATGGGCAATTTTGCGTGGCTGAATTCACCTAAACTGTACATCTTTGGACTGTGGGAGGAAACCGGAGCACACGGAGGAAACCCATGCAGACACATGGAGAGAGTGAAAACTCGACACAGACGGTCACCTGGGGCTGGAATCGAACCTGGGGCATTGGTGATGTGCGGCAGTAGTGCTAACCACTGAGCAACTGTGCCGCCCCAAGCTAATTTTTCAAATGATATTGAAAAGGTATCGACATCTTTCTCTTCAATAAGTAATAGCGTCAGCTTAATCTCCTTCCTGTGAACTTCAATTTCGTTACTAAGTCGCAACTATTGAAATTCAAGTTCTCTCTCTTCCTCTTTCTTTCCTCTGTCTCTCTCTATGTTCTCATCGACGAATCTTCTCTCTCTTACTTTTTCTTGCCTTCAAACTGTTACGACGCGGTGGTGAAATCTTCTCCTAATTGAATCAAATATCCAAGGATACTCAACTGGCCTCGTCATCTGTTTAAGTACGAGTGAGAGACCACTCCACAAATTCCACCATTTAAAGGAAATATATCATTGCATTCTTGAACTCTAAAAATTAACATTAGACAACTACTGTTTGAACTCCAAGCCTACTTTCTCATATTTTTTGTTATCTCCCTCCCACTCTGGAACAATATGAAAAACCAATAAAAACCCCTGTAAAAATTCCATCAACTAAATCTTCAAAACCACCCAACAATGTCATCGGTCTGTTTTTTTTTCAGCTTCAAATCTCCCTGGTCATCTTTGGTGTTTGCTGCATAGATGTTTCCTTTGAAAAAGATACATTTGATAGAGAGTGTGAGCTTGGCACATACTCAGACAATTGCAGATGGTCGCTCTATGGTTGACCCAAAATGCCGACTTCTGTAGACAGCAAACATTGGATTGTCTGGTTGCTTCGATGTTGTAAGAAGCAATAAATTCAAATTTCTTGTACCCTGGAGCGTAATCTAAATTCGAGAATATAATGCTGGAAAAACTCAGTTGGTCAGGCAGAATCTGAGGACCAGAATAATCAAAGATTCGGCTGTAAGACCTTCATCAGGCTTGTATGTTGGAGATGAGAGAAAAATGATTGGGGGGTTGAGTTTCGGACTAGGTATCTGGGAAAACAATAGTTAGAAGAAAGTGTGGGAGAAGGTGAAAGGGAGAAGGTGAAAGGTCAGAGGGGGAGAGTGATGGACAGGTCCGCAGAGCGGTGCCGAGTTGGAGACGTGGGACTGGGATAATGTGTCGGGTGGGGAAATGAGGAAAATGTTGAAATCCACATTTATCTCGTTTGGTGGCAGGGTAACAGGGAGAAAATGAGGCGTTCTTCCTCCAGGCGTCGGGTCGTAACGTTTAGGAAACAACACAAATACTAACAGTACGACAGCTTAATATCATTTTTGAGGAAAATATTAGAATCCTCACAAAAGAATGTCATCACTATACACTTGGGGAGTCAGGCGAGATTCAGAGAGAAATCAACTTTGATAACCCTGCTGCAAGTTGGGTTAGTAAAAGCATCTGCAAGTAAGTGCCAGTGAGAGTGGTGTATTTGAATTTTTAGAAAACTTTTGATCTGTCAGAAATTTACCTGTACCTCTACCAATGCAATTTACTGCTTCCGTCGCACCGTATGTGCTCTCCTCTATATTGGAAGCCTGTGAAGTGGAGTATTAACTTTCTCCTTCACCCCTAACATTGATAGATTATTTTGCAATGGGCGATAAGGCCAATAGCAGGCGATGTCAACATTCCAGCCAGAAGAAGTGCTATTGTGACATATAAAGGCCGTCGTGAAAGGAGTTAACAGGACATGGTTGTTCAGAGACTGAATGATGTCAGTCTCCATGGATCCTAACTGTGTCAACAGAGGGTTTCTTTTGTGGTGTGGATGAGCAATTTCTTTCAATGTGTTGTATCATCGTTTCAGTGGTATCATCATCATCAACATAATTAGGATTAGCAGAGAGGGAAAGATCAGAATCTGAGAACAACAATTGGGATGTTCTAACGATCCATCAGAATCTGACAATAATAGAATAGAACATGGCAAGAATGGATCAGAATGTGAGAACGACAAATTGGAATATTACAACAATGGATCAGAATCTGAGACCGATACAACAGAACATTACAACAATGGATCATAATCTGAGAACGATAGAGTGGAATATTACAACAATGGATCACAATCTGAGAACAATAGACTGGAATGTTCCAAGTATGGATCAGGATCTCAATGCTCAAACAATCGACAGAAGTTTATCCTATGGTATTTTGTTAGTTTCTCATTTTTGGAAAAGGATAGCGTTGAGGATAGAAGGTGTCCTCATGATTATTCAGGCAGGTTACTATCCCATCCTCGCTATTGTTGGCGTTCCTGGTAAGTTTGTCTCTGTCTATTTATTAATTCTCTAAACCATTGTGAACACAATCGCATTTCCTGTTATCTATAGTTGGGAAAAACGTAAACCATTGTATTCACTTACGTTCACAAACATCATTTTTATTCCTTTGATTTCATATCTTTCACTAGCAAATATATAACGAGGAACAAAACATGTTACAACAGCGGTAGCCCCATTTTATCATACGTTGATTTATATTTCAATTTTCCTTGTCTTATTAAACCTGTCCACTACCACCTCCATAATACCCTCAGTCTTCACTTCTGTTGCAGTGTGTTTTTTTTTCTGAATACACCATCGTCTTGACCTTTCTGGTTGCAGTTCTCTTCCAATCACTCCTCCAGTTACAAATAATTTGATAATAAACTATACTTCTCCTTATCTGGGCTTGTGCTGGGGCAAAATGTGAAGCCGCCATGACTCTAAAATTAAATGTTACAGATTTCTGTCACCTCTTTCAGTATAACCTGCAAAATTACACTTGGGTATAGGACTGTGCTGTCGGTGCCCATGAAATAGCGGTTCCATGGAACATTTTTTTAAGCTCAAACGTTTGATTCTTAGAGTGGTGACGTATCCATCATCTCCCAAATGCAGTGCTCTGATGTATTCACACGGTGACGGAGGATGTCTCTGTCCCCGCTGAAGGGAATCTTTGCAGAAGAATGAACGGGACAGAGTAACTTATAAAAGTGAGAACCTTTGTAAGATTAGAATTAATAAAGAGAAATGACTCAAAAAAACTAATTCAATGGACGGTTATACGATGTTGCACCAGACGAGCTCCATTCTATAGTATTCAGGAAGTTGGCAACAGAGCTTGTGAAAAGTTATAGCGTCATCCAGGATGGAAGCATACACTTTGGTGCATGGCAACCATCACCCAATCTAAACTAGTTCCTACTGATGGTCTTTCTCTAATTCCCTCGAAACATTCCCTCTTCCAATATTTATCCAAATGTATTCCGAACGTTGTAACTACGAGAAATAATTGCTGATTATCCTTTATAGTCGTTACTAATCTGGAAAATCGAGAAAGTAGTACGCCGGGAAACAAGTCAAACTGAACAATAAGGCAACTTGATTTCATTTTTGCGGAAATATAAGAATCATTACAAAGAAATGTTATCACTAGGCACTTGGGGAATTAGAGTCAGGCTAGAATTAGGGAAGAGAAATCATCTTTGATAACCGTGCCACAAGTTATGGTCATTAACGAATCTGCAAGTAAGTGCTAATTGGCGTGGTGCATTTGAGTTTTCAGAAGACTTTTGACATGTTGTTCACTCGTGGGAGAAGGAAGTCATAATCCAAGGGTGAGGGGCGAAAATACTCCATGGATTCAGAATTAGTTCGCGGAAACAATATTGGAAGTAACACCCTTTTCTCGACTGAATGCCGTTACTCATGGAGTATCATTTGTGTCAGTATTTGGTCCATAGAAACTTGTAATACATATAAATGAATTGGAGCTGGGAACCAAAGGGTATACATCTCATTTTGAATTTATTGAATGGTGCGAGTTTCAGAAGTATTGTTTAAAATGAACGGTGTGTCCTTGATCATGAACGTGTGTGTGTGTTTGTCTGTGTCTGTCTGTGTGTCTGCGTTGCACTGTGCTGCTGTCTCTGTGAATATTGCTTTTAGTAATACGCCTCCTGACACTCCGAAGCCTATTCACTATCGACCAGACAATGTCAGGAGCGTGACGGAATATGACCCATAACTGGATGGTTCTGTGAAGAAGGTGATCCTTTGACAAAGTGATGTCACATTTACATCTTTTTCAGAGTTGTCATAAATGCAGAGGTTTCACAGTATCTATTCAGGATAGGATTTCGAGGCCAATTTGATTATAGATAACAGAGACTACCTCAGGCAAAACATTCAGGCAGATTTGAAATGGACCAACGCTCATCAATCGCATTGTCGGTGGTTTATAGAAAGGACGTGTTGCAAGTAGTGCACAGACGACAAGTAGGTGCTCATTTTGTCGTGAGAAAAAGTTACGCTAATATGTAAATGCATTTTTACTGACCTCGACTGCACAGGGACATAGCTGACTTTATTTTCAGACATGTGAACATGTCAGGACATTGGAAAACCACAGGCAACAATAAAACCCGTACATATAATACGAATTTTTGCATTTGAGGGTCTTTTCCAAGACTCCGAATTCTTTGCAACTAACCCCTAACTTCAACAAAAAAAGGGAATCAGCTATTGTTGACAATAGTAGATGGGCCCACGAGAATTACACAGGGTATTCCTTTTTTCAATATCACCACTAAAACGATTGTGGACGAGTTACTGAATTATTTTCCGGTATACGCAGTAGATGTAATCAGAACAAGGATCAAGCTTCACAACATGATTATTCAAGGACGTTATGGATACCCGCATGAATCGCAGGGAACGATAAAAATGTGGTATCAGACCCTAAATAACGTGTCGAGGGCTCACAATCAAAAATATCCAAATGATTTTGGTCAGTGAATTCCGTTTCTACTTTTTGCGACCTGAGGTGCAGCAAATGAAGCGAACAAGTTCAGTCCATTTGAATTCGTTTCGGGGCCTGGAGTGAGAGAACTGCTTAAATTGATTGAGGAGACATTACTAAGTCATAATTCAGAAACAACATACTTGGACTATATGTCATATTTTTGGTGGCGATCAAATAGTGGCGAGGAGTTGACTTTACAGTATTTAAACGTATCACAACGCACAATGAAACAGGAGCAGACAAGAAATCAAAAACGTGCAAATTGGTTTTTGACGATGAAGTATTACTATTACTTACAGTGATAGGTGATCCTTTAAAAAGCAAGGTAGAGTGGATCTTATCAATTCGAAATGAAATTCAGTTTGGTGAATCATTTCGTAAGAACTCCAGACATCAATAAATCTCATGGGGTTCGTCCTACTAATATGGCCAAAAGGCATTTTGATAGGGAAAGAAGGCAAAAGGAGAATGGATTCTCTTCTCAACTTTTGGTGACAGTAAAGAGTGAAAAAACAAGTTCAGAGGATTCTGAATTGGCTATGCATAAGTCCCCTGGGCCAGCGGGGATAAAGTAGCCTTGGAGTTGGTAAGCAGTGGTTTTCTTCAGGAGTCGTTTCTCGGATCTCTGCTGATTGCGATTTTTATAAATGACTTGGATAAGTAATTGGAAGGTTGCGTTGGCCAGGATGCTGAAGAAACAATAGTTGTTCGAATTTTGGATAGTCTGAAAACTGTCAGGACATTGATAGGTTGCAGAACTGGTTTGATAAGTGACATTTGGAGTTCAACCTGGATAAGTGTGAAATGATTAATTTTGGATGGACGAATTTAAATGTGGAATTTACGGTTAAGAAGGAGGATACTTGACAGTGTGGAGGACCAGTGAGACCTTGGTATCAATGTTAATAGAGTCATAGAGACATACAGCATGGAAATAGACCCTTCAGTCCAACCTGTCCATGCCGACTAGATATCGCAACCCCATCTCGTCCCACCTGCCAGTGCCCTGCCCTTATCCTCCAAACCCTTCCTATTAATATACCCATCCAAATGCCCCTTAAATGTTGCAATTGTACCAGCTTCAACCACTTCCTCTGGCAGCTCATTCCATACACGTACCACCCTCTGCATGAAAAAGTTGCCCCTTAGGTCTCTTTTATATCTTTCCCCTCTCACCCTAAATCTATGCCCTCTAGTACTGGACTCCCCGACCCCAGGAAAAATACTTTGTCTATTTATCCTATCCATGCCCCTCATAATTTTGTAAACCTCTATAAGGTCACCCCTCAGCCTCTGACGCTCCAGGGAAAACAGCCTCCTCAAAGTTGCCAGCCAAGTTGATCGAGTTGTAAATAAGGTGTAAGGTGTGTTGACTTTCATTAGCGAGAGGGACCGAGTTTAAGTGTCATGAGGTTATTCCCCAGCTCTGTAAAGCCCTGGTTAGACCACACTCACAATATTGGATTCAGTTCCAGTCGCTGCATTATAGGAAGGAGGTGGAAAATTTAAAGTTGGTGCAGAGGAGATTTGCCAGGAAGCTGTCCGGACTGTATTGCATGTCTTATGAAGCTCTTCAGGGAACTGGGTCTTTTGTCAGTAGAATGAAGGAGGATGAGCTTTGGCCTGACGGAAATGTGTACGATTATTAATCAAAGATAAATCTGAGAGTCGGAAATGTCTATTACTGGGGGACATAATTTAAGGTGATTGCAGGGACGTTTACAGGAGATGTCAGAGGTAGGTTCTTTGCACAGTGAGTGGTGGGTGCATTGAATCCACTGCGAGTTGTATTGTTAGAGTCAGATACATTAGGGACATTTGTCGACTCTTGGATTGGCACATGGAAGAAAGTACAATGAAGCATATGTAAGTTAGTTTGATCTGCTCGTCAGAGAAAATGTCATCATAGCATCGATGACCGAAAGCCCCGTATTGTGATGTACTGTTCTATGTTCTGTGTTATATAACTCAAATTAAATTGGGCAATGAGGAAGATGTCAAAAATTACGATAAAATATTGAGTTACTTTCCAGAGAAAGGTCGACATGCCCTGCAAGAGTACATAGTCTCGCATGGGGAGATATGCTGAAATAAGCAGGGATGTACTAATCTGATTATGCATGGTGTGGATGTTGGAGATACTATTCCGATTCAGTATATCCCACTAAATATGGTACAGTTTCAAAAGGAGATCTAACTCTTCCTCCAATTGAGGAATAATTCAATTAAGTTAAAGTAATTGGAACACATCCGTACTAATAGTGCTGAAATCAGATGGTATCTGACTGTAATAAGTGAACGATCGCAAAATCAATGCAGTTATGAAGACTGTTGAATGTTAAACTCTGTGTTTGGAAGACAGGGTTGAAAAAGGTAGGACAAACATATTTCTAAATTGGACTTGCTCAAAGGACATTGACAAATACCGTTGTCCAAAAGACTGAATACATTTTCAGCTTTTGTACTGTTGAATAGACTGTTTCAATTCAAAGTCATGCTATTTGGTGCCAAATAACGTGCCAGGCGTATTTCAGAGACTAATCAATACGGTCATTTCCGGATGATCACATTATGCCGTACATATAGATGATGTGGTAACTTTTCATCAGACATGGAACATTCATTTGTAACATTTATCAAAATTGTTCGATCGACTTCGGAAGTAGACTTGGTTTCCACATTGGTAAAAATGAACTTTCCAAAACCCAAAGCATCTTCCTAGCCATGTTATTGTTCACGGACAAATGGACCTACAGGATGAAAAATAAAGATAAGTGGGGAGTTTTCCATCGCTTCGACAAAACAGAGCAATGCAACAGATTGGATTTCTTATAAATTTATACCAACTTGTAGAAGTGAGGCTGCTCCACTCACTGAATTGCTAAAGAAAGGCAATGGGTTTCAGCTAAATGCAGACTGTCAGAAAAAAGTTGACAGCCTAAAAGATGTGTGAACCTCTGCCCCAGTATGAGCCAGGCAAATTAATGTTAAGCCATTCAAGGTAGCTTTTGATGCAAGTGATGTGGGTTTCAGTGCTGTGTCCACGCCAGAAGTCAACGTGAAGAAAGAAAAGACCTATCAGATATCTCTCAAAGAAAGTGAACATTCATCAGCAGAGATATTCGACAGTTGAGAAGGACAATTTGAGCTTGGTGATGGCATTATAACTTTTTAAGTATTTATGCGACCAGTAATGTATCTGAGACAATCATTTACACGTATCATAACTCATTCAATTTTCTGGAGAAATGTAAAGACAAAAAATCCACACTGGTTAGTTGGAGCTTGCCGTTACAGTCATTCAATTTGAAAATTATACATGTGGAGGACGAAAAGACGTGAGTGATGACCTGTTTCCGAGACTTGAATGAGTAACGGACACAATCGATTACAGAAGCAAAGCAGATTGGAATCGAATTTAGTGTGCATGTTAGCATGTTTAAAGCCAATGGCATCTATATGAGTGTTGCAGTGCAATGAGAATTTACAATTAAAGTGTTTAAAAATGAAGCCATCTTTAGATATTGTTGTTTCGTTTTTATTAGGGAGGAGCTGTGATGATGCTACTCCGTTACAAGGTTATGTTGTCCTTGTATTTTGTTTCAGAGAGGACGTATTGACAGAGGTACGGGATGTCAAGTCAGGATAGCTTTTAGGGCCAGTTTAATTATAGCTTGTAGATGCTGCCTCAGAAAAAAAGGCTTTCCAGTGTAAATAAATTCCCATGTGCTCGGAAAGGGAGCAGCCAGTCCTCTCAGCTCAACGTTTCTTCGATCTAGTTTGCTTTTCGCAAGCAGTCAGTTTTGTGTGGCTGCAGGTTAAAGGAACAGTTACATGAAATAAGGTGTTCCATGCTGAATCCCTCTGCCATCTCTCACCTACAATACTCTGCTTTTGATTTTAGCTTTTTTTTTAAGTTAACGGCTGTTTACTCGGAACACTGCTGCCATCTCAGAAAAACATGACTTGTTAAGTTGAGGTTGTCACTTGGGTTTTCGGATAGGTTAAGTCATTTTGCATTGCGTTCTCGGTTGTTTGTGTTTCATTTCGTACTCTGAAAAGAATTTAGTTTTGCACAAAACTGTGGGATTTGACCAGATGTACCACTTCTGAAATATTCACTGTACATATCGTGAAAATAATTCAAATAACAATGTTATGGGTTAACTTCGTGAAATGTTGTGATGTTTCCTGACATGATCCATAACAGGTTCAAATTCAACAACATTCCTTCCTGAAGAAGGGCTTATGACCGAAACGTCGTTTCACCTGCTCCTTTGATGCTGCCTGACCTGCTGCGCTTTTCCAGCAACACATTTTTCAGCTCTGATCTCTAGCATCTGCAGTCCTCACTTTCTCCTTGTCAAATTCAACAAAACAGTCTTTCAGCTCAACACCACCCAGGAAGAAGTAACCGGATCGACGGGTATTATATCCACAAGTATGCACCCCCTCAACAACCAACATTTATTAGCAGCAGTGTCTAACATCTTCAAGACTCATTGCAGAAATTCACCAAAAATCCGCATCCGTCGAAAGTGACGACCACAATATTTCATTTTTCCACAACAACTCATCATCCTGACACTAAAATATATCAGCATTATTTCACTGTTGCTGGAATTCACTCAATCAGATCAATAATGGTCAAAGTACTGGGGAGGTGATTACTGGGACTCTTGCTGAAATATTTGTATCATCGATAGTATCTTGTGAGGTGCCAGAAGATTGGAGTTGGCGAGCGTGGTTGAAGTATTCAAGAATGGTTGCAAGGACAAGCCAAGAAACGATAGACCCGACGTCGCTGGTGGGTAAGTTGTTGGAGGGAATACAGAGGTACAAGACTTACAAGTACTTGGAAAGGAAAAGACGACGAAAGAATGGTCCATATGCCTTTATGCGTGGGAATTCATTTCTCAGGAACTTGATTTCTTTAAGAAGGAACAAAGAGGATTGATAAGGGCAGAGTGGCGGACGTGATCGTTTTGGACTTCAGTAAATCATTCGACAGGGTTAGCAATTGGGTACTGGCTATCAAGGTTAGATCTCATGAAATACAAGGAGACCTCGCCATTTAGATAAATAACTGCTCGAAGGTAGAAGTCAGTCGGTGGTGGTGGTGGAGTGTTGCTTTTCAGACTGGAGGCCTGTGACGAGTGGTGTGCCACAAGGATCAATTAAGGATCAAGGATCGTCTCAAGGATCCTCTACATTTCGTCATTTATATGAATGATTTGGATGAGAACATCGGAGTCACAGTTAGTAACTTTGCTGATGACACTAAAATTAGAGGTGTAGCGGACAGCGAAGAAGGTTTCCTCAGATTACAAGGGCATCTGGATCAGATCGGCCAATGGGCTGATGAGTGCCTGATGTAGCTTTCGATTTAGAGAAATGCCAGTTGCTGCATTTTGGAAATGTAAATCAAAGCAGGACATATACACTGAATGTTATGTTCTTAGAAAGTGTTGATCAACAAAGAGACCTTGGAGTGCAGGTTCATTGTCCCTTGAAATTAGAGTCCCTTGTAAATAGGATGGTGAAGAAGGCGTTTGTTGTGCTTTCTGAATTGGTGAGAGTATTCAGTATATGTATTGGGTAGTCATGTTCCGGCTGTACATGACGTTTTGGAATATTGTGTGCCATTCCGGTCCCTTTCCTATGTGAAGAACGCTTTGATATCGGAAGGTTTCAAAAGAGATTCATAAGGCAATTGCCAGGGTTGGAGGATTTGAGCAATGGAGGGAGGTTGAAAAGGCTGGGACTGCTTTTCCTGAAACATGTAGGGACGAGGGGTGACTTCCTGTCGGTGTTTAAATCATGAGTGGCATAGTTAGAGTAAATAGACAAAGTCTTTTATCTGGGGTGGGGGAGTGCAGAACTAGAGGGCATAGGTTTCGGGTGTGAGTGGAAAGAAATAAAAGAAATCCAAGGAGCAAAGTTTTCATGCAGAGAATGTTGCGTACTTGGAATGATTTGCCACATGAAGTGGCGAAAGCTGTTTAAATTCCAAATTTTAAATGATATCTGGATGGGAATATGAATATAAAGGTTGAAAGGAAAATGAGCCAAGACTGGCAAAAGGGACTCTCGTACATTGGTGGGCATGGGCGCGTTGGAGCGAAGTTTCTGTTTGCGTGTATATCTCTGTGACTTTATGATACTATACTGCACGTCGACTGTGAGGTAATCGAAGAATCCCTTCAGCATGGAAACACTGTATTCAAAAGAACGGGTACCCAATGAACATAGTCCGCTGAGTTTTCAGCAACACACCCAACTAGGAGAGAAAACACGTCCACAGTCCCTCACCACTCGCCATTACAACGAAGACATCTTGAAATGACTGCCAAACTACTTAAACTTCTTGGCATCATGATAAACCACAAACACATCAACAAACGAATACAGTTGCTAATGAACTTGAAAGGCTGTATACAGACAACAAGGACAACGAAAGTAATTTACAAAATTCTTTCCAAGAACATTAACAAACACTACCTTGGTCAAACAGACAGAAAACTAGCCACCAGGGATACATCAAAATCAACTAGCCACACAAAGACATGACCCACTCTCACTGGTATCTTTTCATACAGATGGGGAAGGAAATTACTTCGACTGTGACAAGACAGCCATCCTGGGACAAGCTAAACAGAAATACGCACGGGAATTCCGTGAAACATGACATTCCAAACGGAACCTATCAACAAACACATTGACTTGGATTCCATTTACTACCCCATGAGAGAATTAGCAGGAAATGACAGCACCCAGAAGAAATTCCGTCACCACAGGAAATGACGTCACAAACTTAAGGAAACATGACCACATAAATAAAAATCGAGCCATGCAACCAGTGGCTCACTGATGGTTTTTCTTAGTATGTTTACGAAAAGTCTGAAAACTAACACTTCAGCTCAACAAGCGAACCTATATCCAGAGTGGAAATAGGCTATTCGACACACCAAGTCCACATCGAATGTCTGGAGAGTATACCAAACTGAGACATCCCCCTACCCTGATGACATTACCCTCTATTTCCCATGGCTAATGCACATAACATATTTAGCCCGGAACACTATGAAAACTGTTAGCACGACCAATCCAGCAAACTGAGTAGGTTTAGCGTGGGATTAACCCAGAGTACCTGGAGCAAACTCACGCAAAAACGGGAAGAAGATGCAACTCCACACAGATGATTGCCCAAGGCTGGAGTTGAATCCAGGTCGTTGGCACTGAATCAACGTGCAGCATCTGGAAGTTCAAGAAATGACCCCATCAACACCTGCTCATATGCTCCCCGGAACAGGCCACATCCCATGGATACAATAAAAGAAACGAAATCCCTCCTGTTTTGCACCCTCTTCCGTATCCATCTGGGATGTCCTTGAGAAGGCCAGAAGGGTGTGGCATTGCCTAAGGTAAGTCACCACACGAACTACCAATCAATAACATGCATAACTGTAGAGGGGTATAGACAAACAAACGCATTAACACGCAGGCACAGCAACATGCACTTTCTCTGTTACACACGTACGCACACACGCAGAAAAATTCAGACATCACCAAGGGCACACAGATACAGATACAAAAGCATCAACAAAAATGCAGAGATGAGGAGGTTGTCAGTATTTCCCTTGCTCTGTGGAGGTTTCTTCACTATTTCACCTGTTCCAGAAGGTGTGTTTTTGTATTTGTGTTGCTCGTTTTACAGGGTGTCATTATTTTAATGGCTCCAATAGCAGTGTGTCAATAGTTCAGCCTCTCTAGATGCAGTTGTCCAATCTTACACTTGCTTTCCTTAGTGGCTGCGCGAGTTTTTCACTTCTTGTGTGAGGATCTTGACTGTCAGAAAATGCCAATGCTTACAGGTACCACCAAACCTGGAAGAATTGAAAGAATTGTGGAGGACAGTATGGAACACCAACAAGACAGTGACAAGTTGGTGACATGTTCGGGTACATGGCACGTGAGGAGCCATGCAGAGCAGTGTGAGGTGATGCACTTTGGGATGAAGCACATTGGAAGACAATATAAAATAGTCTACAGAGTTTTAATGGGGAATGAGGGAGCAGAGGACCATGAGTGTATATCAGCACAGATTATTGAAGATATTAGGACAAGTGGAGAGAACAGTCAATATGACAGGTTAGTTTCATTTTCTGAGTTGTTTACAGAAAGGGGTGTAGTGCTCCCTCCCTGGGAGATGGTGGTGACGATGTGTTTTCTGCCCACCTGCATTCCCAATGAGAAGGCAGAGATTTCAATTGTATCAGCTCAACACAAAATGAAAATGGCATCGGGGTCACGGCTTTGAAGTTGCTCCGGGGGACTGGAAATGACAGTGGGATTAAAGTGAGAATTGCCATTCCCTGAACATTGCTCCTTGCCTGATTGGTGGGATGTACTCTTGCGGGTTGAGAGTGTATGAGGAAATGGATTTTGGACACTCAACGATCCAGCTTGTATTTTTCGCTGTCCTCTTCGAGGCTGTTTTATTTTCCTGTAATACGAGAAATGGAGGGATGATTGAGGGTTGTTAATATGTGACACTGCTCTTTGTCCTGGTGTTGGTGGTGGGGTCATGGTGAGTTTAATGGTATCAGTCCACAATGTTGTATGCATGCCGTGTTAGTTGTGTGTGTGTGTGTGTGTGTGTGTGTGTGTGTGTGTGTGTGTGGTGGGTGGATATGACGTAGGGGTGAGGGATCGGGGAGGTACTGCATGCACTCGTGAGGGAGGAGGATCCTGAGCCTTGTTTTGGGGTACGTTCTACAACAGATGGACTGTGAGCGTGAGGGAGCAGAGAATATACTGTAACACTTATCCTGACAGAGCGGTGAAGGTTATTGGTACTTGTCCTGTATTCTTGGTCATATTTTCAGACCACAGACTTTGCAACAAGATGGGTTGTAAGCTCAGACTATACTCGGTTGCTCAGTACTGTGGTCCCCTTTGGGAAAAGAATGGTCTCCTCTGTACTAGCCAATCTACCAGGACCTCCGTGCCCCTGTCGACAAATCGCGATAAATTGTCCCGACCTGCCATGCTCAGGGTAATTTGTGTAGGGCATCTCCACACTGAGAACGCTCAAACGTGACCCCACTGGTCTTTTAACGAAAGCACCACTGCCAGGGATCAGGGAATATCCAGAGTGTTGGTGAATACCTCCAGATATGATGGGTGTGAGAAACGGACTGGCATTGAATTAGAGGATCACCTTGACGATGGGTAGGCAGATAATGAGGTGTGTTCGATAAGATACCACCAGGAAACTAAGCCAGCCTCGTACATAAGATCCCTCTGTTACAATGAACATGCCACTGAGAGCAATTATTGTTCGATTCAGGCCAGTGAGACGAAGAATCTGCTGCCCCCACACACAGTTACAACGCTGTAGAAAAATTCGTCACCAAAAAGTCTCCTTCATCTGGACTCAAAATAATTTCCCATTCAACCATCATTACTGGGAATATTATCTCATGTTGCAGAATGCTACTGAAATGTCTATATTGTAGCATTCAGAAACCTGTGAACACATGCTTCGAAGTCTCTGTCTCTTCGTCTCCCCTTCTCTGTCATTTTCTTCAAACCATTTACGTTTGTTAGTAAGTCAACTGATACCCCCTACTATATATCCGCGTCTGTGAGAATCTCGGGTGGTAATGTGCGCTGGACTGAGAATCTGGCAATAAAAATATTTCTTTGTTCTCATTCTTGTGATTGGACCCACCAAGTTCTATTTCCTCCAGCTACACACATTCTCCAATCTACCTCCATAGTTCGGCGTTGCTGTCAAAGATGTAGTTGTCCAGTTTTAACGTGAATAGATGTCCTGTAAAATGTCATGGCCTTCGCCTTTACTCACCCAGAGTATCGGGATCCACCACTAAAAAACCACTCAGGTCACTCCTCAGCATCAAATCTCCAGGAATTATAGCCCCAGCCTACTCAACCTTCCCTGTACCTCAACTCCACTAAGCCACCCCCATCAAAAACACCAGCAACATACTTGTGAACCTTTTCTGTTCCCTTTCAAGTTAAGCAATATCTTTCCGATAACAGAGTGACCAGGATTAAAGGCACTATTACAAACGTAGCCGAACCAATGTCCAGTATAGGTGCAACATGTCATCCAAAAACTTAAACTGAAACCACTGCACAACAAACGCTACTGTAGAAACTTCCTATTTTACTACCCTGCCTTGCTGTGACATACCAAATGCAACAAACTTGGCCTACCAAATGCAACACATCGCATTTATCTGAAATAAATTCAATCTTCCAATGCTCAGCCCAGCCTCTTTAGTACTTACCTTTCTAAAGGCATATAGATCCGACCAATTTCCGAGAACATGTGCCGTTCAGGTTGAAGTTTTAAATGTTAGTTTGCTCGCTGAGCAGGAAGGTTTGGTTTCAAACTTTCGTCACCATGTTAGGTAACATCATTTGTTTTCTCACACGTTTTGTCACCATACTGCTGATGTTACCAAGTATGCTGATGAATCGCACGAAAACAAAACTTCCAGCTCAGCAAGAATATTTACATCCACAAATAAATCCTTCCCTCAGAATTCTCCTCGAAAAATTGAGTCAACACTAACGTCAAGCTCAGTGGTCTATAATTCCTTACTTTCAGACGGAGTGGCATCACATTAGCAACTTTCCAATCTTTTGGCACCTGACTTGTGGCAGTAATGATACAAATGAATCAGCAAGGTGCATGGCATTCATTTTCCAAGCTTTCTACAAAATTCTTGGGGACAACTGATCATGTCCCAGAGATGCATTCACTTTCATGCACTTATGAACGTTAAGAGGTTTACTGTATTTTTAAGAGAGTTGGAAATCTAGCAAGGACCGACAAAACAAAGAGAGTCTTGAACAAGTTAAAAACGTGACTCTTAGACTCTTAGAAACACTTGCAGCATCTTGTTTACCATGAAACATGACAAAATACAAATTCTGACCGTGAGTTTGAATTATGTCCCAACACAACAAAATCCAATCAGTTTGAAATTAGTGTTTTGATAATATCAAAGCCAATGAAATGATCCGATGTTGTGTGTTCTAAATCGGAAATTTTGAACATTTAGAGGGAGAACTGCCAAAGACCAAGACAGTTATCGTGCTCGCTGTAAAACTCTCTGAAAGTTACCTGTGGATAAGATGTTTGCAGACCAGAACTTCGAAACTCACCTGGAGAGGATCGAAAGAGGAAAATCTGCAAAGGAGAATCGGCAAAGCTGACTGGTTTTGAAACGTGATTTGTTTTGTAAGTATTAATCGGGATGATTTATGGGACTGTTTTTGGAGAGTGGGTGGTAAAAGGTAGGAAAAGCGCATGTAAATATTTGTTCGATTTAATGTTCTCTCTTGGACTGAAATAATAAAGTTGAAAATTTGCACTTTAAATAGTCTTCTCTTGGATTGTACTTTGCCTGTTGAATTTTGACAAATTATAGCATGAGGTACATCTTTTCTGTGTCCGTGCTTTCAATTGGTACAGGGGTTAAGCGCGTGTCGTAACAGTTTGGGTGCTTTCGTCTGCAATTTGAATCGTTTCGGACAAATCCAGTCTAAGATTTGGACTGATGTGAACAGATTTGGGTTACGAAAAAGCCCAGAGATTTAAACACTTGCAGGTCAGTATCCTCAACCTTCAAAATACGGAGGTGAGGCAATTTGTTTACTTTCGGTGACTTGTGGTTGGACAAATTAAAAGTGAAAGAAATGGCTGTTAAAATTGCGAAAGAAGTAAGAGTGACTCGCAACTTTGCTAATGAAGTTTAGAAGGAAAGAAAAAATGATGTAATCTTAGAATTAGCAAAGAACTTAGATTTATGATTAACCAAAGGCAAAAGTAAAGCCAATCACAGAGGATTCTCAGAACAACAGACAAGTGCAGTACAGTTTGCAAAACTTAAAGTAAAATTGGCAAAAATGGTTTTCGCAGCTGAAGAAAGGGAGAGAGAGAAAGAGAGAGAGAACGATAGCGGGAAAAGAGAGAAAGGATTCTTAGCTGTGCAATGAGAGAGAGCAGGAAGGGAGAGGGAAAAATAGAGAGAAGAAAAAAAGTGAGAGGGAAAGAGACGAAACAAGAAAAAGAAGGCTCTTAGATGAGAAAAAAAGAGACATTTGAACTTGATAATTTGCGACTTAGCAAATTTAATGTTGCAGGATGGAGTTTAAAAGAGAAGGTCGTGAAATATGCAAATATGTCAAAACTCTGGAACACTTTGATTATAAAAATGTTGAAGCCTTCCTTATTTCATTTGAAAAAATGTCTAAGCAAATGGAGTGTTGAGTAATTATGGGTAATACCAGTTCAGGCTAAACTTGTTGGCAGAACACGTCAGGTATTTACCATGCTGTTAGATGAGGGGTCGAGAGTTTATGAAGAAGTCAAACAGGCTCTTTTAATTGCTTATGCATTGGTATCAGAAACATACAGGCAGCGTTCAGAAACGAAAAAATGGAACAAGATTGGATTTATGTTGAGTTTGAAAGAATTACACATAGTTGTTTGGCGGATGGGTGCGAAACTTATAGGTAGATACGATCTTTGAAGTTCTAAGAGAGATAATTCTGCTGGAGGAGTTTGAAAACTCACTTCCAGCAATTATAAGAATTCACATCGGGGTACAGAAATTCCACGAAAAGTGAAGGGCTGCAGAAATAACAGATGAATACATGTTGGTGCATACGACAATCTTTCTACCAAAAAGTCGTTCTGGCATAGATACACATCGGGAGAAGGGGAAATCCAACACACTGAAAAGAAAGAGTAGAGAAAACTTTTAGGAATTTTCCAAAGGTTCAAGATGCCGAAGAAGGTGGAAAAGAGGTGAGAAGCCTTGCCTTTGTCACTCTAATGGACTGGGACAAAGAAAATTACAGTGCCAGGGTTTTGAAAAGGGCACTGGTAAAATATGTTTTCATTGCCAGAAAGTGAGGCACGTGATGTCACAGTGCTGGTCGTCAAGGTAACGTACTGTGGGGAACGATGAGGTAAAAGATTGAGACAGTGGCATTAGTGAACGTAGTAAAGAAAACCCCAAAAAGAGCTGCAGAATCGTACACAGCCGAGACAGGGACTGAGTATGGAATCATTACCTAATGTCTATAATTAAATTTCTACTGCGGTAAAGTTCAGAGAGCACAGTGTGATAAATGAAAGAGGTATGATTTTGAAAGAAACATGGTTTGACCTGTCACTGTTAGTAAGGGATGACGAATTTGAACTTTTACTGATCTATTACCCGAGAGTGCGATAATTTGTGGAACAGAAATTTACAGTTAGCCAATGTAATATCAGTTTGGAATGTCAACTCAAGACTCGTGAAACAACAGTAGGAGTGATGGAGAGAGTGCCAGTTCCAGGAATCTAGTTTATACTTTCGAATGATATGGCAGTGTCCACGGTGGGAGTGACACCCATTTTTGTGGAGAAGCCAAAGGAAGAACTAGAAACTGACGATTTAGAACATAAATATCCTGGCATTTTTCCAGCATGTCTCGCAACCAGATTCCACTATCATTAATCACAGCACGAGGCAGGAACTAAAGGGAAAGATGAAGGAGTTGCGGTTCAATTAGTGGACAAACCGATTGATGTTATAACACAGGAATAACTTAAAAGAGGCAGCGGGCTAGACAGAAGTGTTCAGTCCTTAAAGGCTAACGGGTTGTAACAGACGGTTGAAGATATATATGTGAATGCATACTCTGAAGAGGAGGCAGTAGAAACTCTTAAGCGTTACTGTCTGAAAGATGGAATCCTAAGATGGAAATGAATATCGCGGCATGTTGGTGCAGAGGAGAAATGAGCGCAAGTGAACCAGAATGTGTTGCCGACAGCTTATGGAAGGAAGTGTTATGACTAGCACATGAACTACCTGTAGGAGGACACATAGGGGCAGGAAAGACTCGGGATAAGGTACAAATCATTTTTGTTGGACTCAAATGCACCAGGATGTTGTTAACTTTTACAGTACTTGTCATACATGCTAAATGCTAGTTAAACTACAGGCGGAAATTAGACCAGCACCTTTGTTGCAAATTCTCATATTTGATGAATCTTTCACGCAGGTTAGAAATGTGTGTATCGGTTCCTTCCTATGAACTCGAAAAGGTATAATAACTGTTGTTATTATACCTGGAGAAATGGGTGTTGCTTACTGCCCTAAGGAGTGAAGAATCAAACCCAGTGATTTGGATTTTGATGTGTCTCGAAATATATTAAAAAGTGAAGGAAGCCTTTTGCAGTGAGATAGTTGAGTTACATATCTGTGTCAAGAGCATATAACACAGCTGGAAGGTCTGTTCCTAAAGGAGGAGGACATGCATCAGGCTCAGATAGGAAAGACTACTGCTATTGCACATGAGCTAGATTTAGGGAATACTGTTGGGACAAAATAATATCTCTATCATCTTAATCTTTTTAATCCAGACAGGTCCAGAAGAAGGTGGAGGTTCCACCAGGTATCATGTAACAGAGACGAAGTGATTGTAGTTCTCCAATCATCTTAGTTCCTAATCTGGACAGAACTCAAGATTTTGCGTGGCTCATCAGAAGGTGCATGCTATTAAAATAATGGACTCGTATTCAATACTGAGATTGGAGTGCTCTATCGAGTCAAGCCAGATACATCACCAAGGTAGACTTACTGCGTGATTAGTGCCAGGTATATTGAATAGAGATGGCGAAAGAAATTTCTGCATTATAACCCCAAATGGGCTCCATCAATTCAATGTGATGTCCTTTGGAATGAAGAATACATCAACCAAATTCCGAAGACTGATGAACAGATTTGTGTTTGGGTTAACAAACTGTGCATTCTATTTCGCTGATGTAGTGATCTTTAGTAAGCCCTGGAAAGTTAACATGGTACAGTTGCCGAGCTCTTCGAATGAAGACGAAAAGCAAACTTTTAAGGAATTTAAATAAAACTAATTCGTGAAAGCAGCAGTGATGTTCTTCGGACATAGCATCGGTTTTGGAAGATTGACCCCAAGGAATGCAAAGACGAATGCCATCGAGGTATTTCCAGGAACAACCTTGAAGCACAGGAGCTCCGATTCTTAAGACTAAATGGAATCTATCAGAAGTTCGTTCCAATCTCCAGCCGTGTAGTGGCAACATTATATTTGCTGAAATAGAAGAAAAAGTTCTGTGGACAGAACAATGTAAGTGGCATTCGACCATTTGTAAGTAATATTAACCACCACACCAGTTTATCTCCAACAATGATTTCAAAACATTTTATGCTTGCTCTCGATGCAAATGAATAGGAGTACAGGAGGATGATGATGGGACTGAACTGCGAGTTGGTTAAATTTCGAAGAAACGAAACATCCACTGGAGGAAATAATCCACTATTGAATAAGAACGAATGACTTTGGTACTGTCTTCACAACATTTCAATGTGTGTTTCATGAACAATTACCACTATTTCATTGGAAGCGCATGTCACAGATATTTAAATTGCACGTCCACTTGTTACAGGTCAGAAGAATGTAATCGCAAATGCGTTATTGTGAGTTTAACAGATAATTTGTAGGTAACAATGGTATCTATTTAAGGTTATACTTATGTGGGAAGAACTTAATACGAACTTAGATTGAAGTCAGATGCATTTCATGATATTGTGGGTAAGGCATAGTGACAAAGAATTAAGTCATGCTTTTCATTATGACTGTTCTTCTTTTTACCTAAAAGTGGAGGCGTTACTAAAGTGTAGCGGTCTACTCTACCATTGAAAAAGTAGCAAAGTGAGACGAGGCACAGAGAGCTCTGAGCAAGGTAACAACGTAAAACTTGGCAGAAACAAATAGTAACAGCTGGGCTGTCATGAAAAAAATTTCAATTCGGCCAATCTGTTTAAATTATGCTCGAAACTATTAAAATCTAATCAAATTTGAATTTAGCACTTTGACAATATTTAAACCAAAATCAAAATCCGATATTTTGGGCTAAAAACCGGAAATTTTGAACATATAGAGGGACAACTGCCAAAGACCAACACAGCTGTCAGGTGAAGGGATCTCTGAAAGTTATCTATGTATAAGGAGTTTAAATACCACAACATCGAAAACCACCTGGAGAGAGTCTAAAAACGAAATCGGCAAATGAGAATCAGAAAAGCTGACTGGCTTTGAAACGTAATTTTGTTTTGCAAGTTTTAATATTGTACGTTTTATCTCTTAAAATTAGTTTGAAGAGAAAGGATTTGTTAACAATTGTTGGTTTTAACATTCTCTTTTGGACGTAAAGAATAACGTTGTTAAAATTTACTTTAAATAGTGACCTCTGTGGTCTTTCATTTGCTCGCGAATTTTAACAGATTAATGCTCGAGGTGAACCTTTTATGTGGTGCAGGTTTAAATTAGCAGAGGGGTTAACCCGGTGTCATGATGTTTTGGGCGCTTTCGACAGCGATTTGAAAAGGTTTCCACAGATCCAGTCTGAGTTTTGGACAGATTTTTTAAAAAATGATGTCGAAAAAAGCTCAGTAGAAGTAGACATTTTCCGGTTTGCATCCTCGAACTTTCGATAAACTGTAGGTGAGATGATTTGTTTCACTTTGGTGCATTGTGGTTGGTTAAACGAAAAGTGACAGGAATGGCACTTAAAATTGCTAAAGTGGTTCTGGGCTTTGAAGATGATTCTCAAATTTGCCAAGTCAATTTAGCAGGAAGGAAAAAGGACATAAAATTAGAATTAACAAAGAAGAAAAATAAAGCTGACGTTTTAAGGGAATTACTCAAACGATCAAGTGTGTCAGAGAAGTAGTGCAGTAGAAGTAGAAAACTTATGTAACAATTGAGGAAAATGGAGTTCGAAGATTAAAAAAAGAGAGGCAAAGTGAAAGAGAGAGTGAAACAGGAAAGAGAGAGAAGGGTCTGAGCTGAGCAAAGAGAGAGAAAAGAAAAGAAAGGAGAAAGAGAGGGGGAAGGGACAGTGAACGAGAAAGTGAAGAGAGAGGGAAAAGAATGAGATAGAATTTTCTTAGCAGTTCAAAAAGAGAGGCATTTCGTAAATGAGAATTTGGGAATTAGTCAACAAAGTGAAGTTAACAGGCTGGCGATGAAAGTGAAGGTAGTGATGTATACAAATGTGACAAAATTCTACCACATTTTTATGAGAAAGATGTTGAAGCTTCTTTATTTCATTTGAAAATAATTGACAAAGCAATGGAGTCGTCCGAGGATTTGTGGGTAATAGGAGTTCAGCCTAAACCCATAGGCAGATGGAGTTATGTGTAGCCAGGTCTATCAGATGAGGGGTCAAGAGATTATGAAGAGGTCAAAGAGGCAATTTTAATTACTTCTAACATGGTACCAGAAGCATATAGACAGTGGTTCAGAAATATAAAGAAAGAAACATAACAGAATTATGTGAAGTTCAAATGAATAAAACATAGTCATTTTGGTACATGGGTGCGAGCCTTAATGGGAGATAAGACCTATGCGGCTCGAAGATTGATGATTCTGCTGGAGGAGATAAAAAAAAAAACTTGCAAAGATCACAAGAAGTCTCGTGAACGAACAGACATTTCAGGAAGTCAGAAAAGTAGCACAACTGGCACATAATACATGTTGATGCAAAAGACATTCTTATGGTCAGAATGTCGTCCTGTTAGGGATACACGTCAGGAGAAGGGGAGATCCGACACTACGAAACAAAGAGTCAAGAACTCTGTTAGGAGTTTGCCAAAGTTTCAATAGCTCCAAGAGGGTGGAAAGTAGGTCGAATGAATTCCAGTGTTTTCACTCTCATGGAGTGGGACATAAAACGTTACAGCGGCAGTGGTTTCAACAGGGAACTAGGAAAATGGTGTTTTCAAAGCCACAAAGTGAGACACGTAAAAAAGGCATTTTGAAAAAAAAAAGCATCAGAAAAGAAGGTAAGTTAATTGCATCTGCATAGTGAACATGGCAATGGAAACCCCAAGAAAAGCCGAGGAGCTGCAGGAGTGTGCACAACCTTGGCAAGGGTTGAGTATGTAGTTAGAACTTGGTGTCTACAAAGAATTTGCCACTGTGCGCAAAGGTTGCTTCGAAACAATAGCGGGAGGAAAGCAGTAAGGTATAATTATGAGAGAAACACGATCTCACCAGTCGCTGCTAGTAAGAGATGAGTGAATTTGCACTCTTTACGGTCTGTTACCCAAGAGTGTGGCAATCTGTGCGACTGAAATTTAGCGTTCCCCTGTGTGAGAACAGGTTGGAGTATCAACCCAAGGCTGGAGAATTACCAATGATAGTGATTGACAGAGTGTCAGTTCCAGAAATCCAGTTCGTACTTGGGAATGATATTTTTTTCAGTTTCGAAGTATGGACTGACACCCCTTGTTGTGGAGAAGCCCAAGAGACAACAAGAAACTAACGAGTTGAAACAAAAACATATTGTTATTTTACCAGAATATGTAGTAATCAGATCCCACTATGATAAGTCAGTGACCAAAACAGAAACTAAAGAGAAGGATGAATGAGTTAAAGTTCAGTAAGTGGCCACCCTGATGGACGTCATGCTGTAGGGAAAAAAAAATACTTATCAGGCAGCAGGTCAGACAGCAGTGTTTAACCCTGAAAGGCTAAGGGACATGTAACAAAAAGACAAGTTGATAAAACATATATACCTAGATGTGCATTCTGAAAAGGAGGCTGTGGTCTATTCCTGAGTTTTATTAACTGAAAGACAGAATCCTAAGACGGAAATGGAGAACATGGCAGGTTAGTGTAGTGGCGAAATGGAGCAAAGTGCACCAGGCTGTTTTGCTGGTAGCATATAGACACGAAATGTTGAGGGTTGCGCATGAGCTAACTGTGTTGGAGACGGTTGTATACATGGATCACAATCCTCTTGCATTCTTGGAACGCTTTAAGGACATGTACATACGACTATTGCGTTGTCGTCTTCTATTCCAGACTTTTAATGTACGTATCATACATGTTGTGAGTCGTAAGAATGCAATCGTTGATGTATTATCATGGATTTAACTGTATATAAGAATGATAATTATTCAATGTTACATTTATGTGGGAAGAAGCTGATTTGAACTTTGATTAAAGTCATATGTTTGTCATGAAATTGTGGTTAAGGGACATAGAAATGAAAACGAATCCATCCTTTGTTTATGATGTTTCATTTCTTTTCTGAAGAGGGAATTTATCACAAGGGTGTAGCGGTGCTCTGTATCTATAAAAGAGTTCAAAAGCTTGCAAGGATTGACAAAGCTCAGAGTCCTGACTAAGGTAACAATGTAACACTTGGTCAAAACGAATAGCAATAGATAGGTTGCCATTAAATAAAAAAAATTGAAATTCTGCCAATCAGATTACATTGTGCCCAAGATACAAAATATAATCAACTTTGAATTTAATATTTGATAATATTAAGATTTAATTTAATATTTGATAATATCAAAATCAATTAAACGATCTGATGTTTTGGGTTAAAGAACTGGATATTTTAACATTGTGGGGAAGACCTGCCAAAGACCATCCAACGGAGAGTTCTAGCTGAAGAGGTCTTCGAAAGGTACTTTTCTATATGTAGTTTGCTGAGCAGAGCATCGAAACCCACCTGGAGAATAACGATGGCGAAAAATTTACACAGGGCAATCGAACATAGCTAACTGGTCGTGAAAATTGATTATATTTTATTTTGTAACTCTTTATCGCTTTATTTAAAAGTCGGTTGGCAATCTGGTGTGGGAGCCAAAAGATAGTTTGAAGAGAAAAGAGTCGTAAATAGCTGTTGGTTTGAATATTCTCTCTTGGACATAAATAAAACAGTTGTTTATTTTTACTTTAAACAGTAATCTCTGAAATAGTTCTTTGTCTCTGGAATTTGAAGAGATGACGGCAAGAGGGGAACCATTTCCGTGTTGCTGGTTTACATTTGCAGTGCATTTTACCCCGTGCCATAACAATGCATTTAATATGCCCAGTATTTATCCTTATAATATCGACATTTTTCAAAACATCACAATATATTTCCCCAAGTTGTTCCGCTCTTGTAGCCGTCTCCACAGTGAATACTGCCGCGAAATACTTGTTTCATATCTAATCGATCTCTTGAGGTTCTACACAAAAACATCCTTGTGCATCTTTATGCGGCCCTATTATCTCTCTCTTAATCTTTTGCCATTAATGTGTTTGTAGAAATTCTTAAATGTCTTGTTAACACTATTTCCAAAGACATCTTATGTGCCCTTTTAAACGCCTAGATTTCACAATTGAATATACTCCTCCTACCCTTATAATCCTCGTGGGATTCACTCGATCTCACGACTGTTTACCAGATATATTTCTCCTCCTGTTCCTTTACTAGAATATAAATATCCATCGTCAAACAGCACTCCCTGAAACCACAAGTCTTGCTAGTCTCACTAATAGGGAAATGTTGCCTCTGGACTCTCATAATCCAGTCTTTGAAGTCTTTTCACTTTCCTAACATCCCTTCACCTGTAAATAACGTCCCCCAGTCAGCCCTTCAAAGGTTCTGCCTAACGCTTTCAAGGTTAGAACTTTAATGTTTCCATCAGCTGTATCCTTTTCCAGAACTACTTTAAAACTAATAGATACTGCAGGATAGACTCAAAAGTTTGAATGAGCTCCTTCTGACCCTAAGTAGCAGAATCGAGAGGCATAATGGCCTCCTCCTGTCCCTCTGTAACAAGTGTGAGAGGCTGAATAGCTTCCTTCCCTTGCGATGTAACAGGTCTGAGACATTAAATGACACTGCAAGGCGTGGATTATGAGCAGCCAATAAACTATGATGTCGTTCCCTCCCTTCACAGCTATAGAAGCACAAACAGCACAATGTACTGTTGCTCCCCTCTCAGTGACACCTCGTTCAGCTGCAGTATCACTTTTCTGTGTTTTAAATGATTCTCTTAATAAAATGTTCCAAAATTCTGGTTTTCCACCTGTTTAAGTAATAATAGGCTCCTGTCGGCTGAATGACCTTTTCCTATCCCTCTGTTACAGTCACATGGGACCAGAAATAATTCCTTCTGTTCCTGAGCAGCAGTACTAATGCTCTATCTCAAAGTTGTGAAATGATTTTATATCAGGGGACTTTAACCCAGGATTACCCTCACACAAAGTCAATTGGCAATAATTATCGTGCTTTGGGTTAAGGTATCTCTCAATATCCCCACCAGACATTTTACGCAGCTGATCTGTTATTTTTAAATCACCCTGTTTCCTTTTTTTAAACAGCGGGGGACATAATGTGGTTTTATAGCAATACTCTCACACACAATTTTAAAAAGTTTTTAGAAGATTGAAAGATTAATGTCCATTCCATCGTAATTCTCATTCATTCCATCCAACCTGTGTAAATGCCCACTTTCATTGGGATATGCAGAGTGATGTAAGGAAGCAGTTATTTGAACCTGTTTGTTCCGTCACTCTGATTAATGGCAAACCCAATGGATGCAAATTACGCCAGTTGGCGGTTTGTAGCTTTTAATAAGAAATGTGGCCTGTTCACTGTGCTAATCCATGGCATGAGAGGGAGGATCCCCGACATCACTGACAAGGATGAGCAGCTGCAGAGAAATTGGAGGGAAGATCAGAATCTGAGGACATTAGCCTTGAATGTTCTGGCAATGCATCAGCATCTAAGAACATTGGACTGGAATGTTACAGCAAAGTGCCAGAATCTGAGACAATAAATTGGAATGTTATAACAATAAACGGGCGTTTATCGAATTTGTTTTGGACTCTTTCTGCATATTATTTAAGGTTACCAATATCTTCGTGGATAAATGTCGCTCGTTGCGACTTTTATTATCCTATTCAGGCCATTGTTGGTGTCCCTGTTACGTCTCACTCTCCAGACGTTATTTCCATAAACAATTTATGACATTTCTGTTCTTTCATATAGTCCACACTTTTGCCACCATTGTTGTTCTAGTTGAGACTATATATCCAAATATTCACTCTACATACGACTGCTAACTGGATTAGTGAACTTGTTCAATAGCTGTCTCCCTTGTTGCTTCTGGCAGTGCCATGCACTGATCTCTGAGTTGATCTTCTCAGTTTCATCTTTGAACCATTGTCCCACTGCATTGTTATATAAATATTGCGAAAATAGACGCCACTTTCTTCAGTTCTAATTACATACTCCGTTTCCTTTCTCTGATACTATCCCATCCCAAGAGGTTACCTGAGGTTGAAACAGACGATTAAAAACTGTGGTGTTCCCTTTGCCCGTGATTGATTCCCGACACCATACCAAGAGCATCATTAGCTTTAACTGCTTACCACTCCAAAATATATCTGCAATTTGAACCTTCAGCGATGAAGTACAGACTTAACGATGGGAATAATCTGCTACTGCCACTCCTGTCTTCAAATCTGCAGAAACAAATCCGATTCAAATTCACATCAAAATCACAGCCATCCTTCATTTGTTTGCACTCTGATCTGTATTGCTATTGGGTTTGACAATGCCATTATTTTAATATGCTTAAAACCTATATCTCATCTGTACATTAAACTTCTCTTAGTCTCTCTCCATCAATAACCGAAAAACCTGTTCACATTAAACTGATTTCCTCCGTGTGTATTTTCCATCAAGAAATGATTTTCGCACTCAACCACACTCACACACATATACAGACACACAAACACACACACAGACACACAGACACACACACACACACACACACACACACACACACAACTCACGCACGCACATGCACATCTTCCTTTATACTCGTCTAATGGAAACGTAGTTGCATAAATTTGTTGGAGCCACATTTACTGTCACATACAGCAAAGGCGCCACATCTTCCCGTGCTAGACAGTAATCTAATGCGAGTACAGTCCCCATAAATGTGCCTATTTGCAAAAGGGATATGTTTGTGAGATGTTTGCAATGCTTCCCATACTGGTCAGATAATCCAGGTTACTGGGAAACACATGAACATTGTCTGCACAGCTATCCATTCTGGGCGGTGATCTTGCCCCAGTTTATGTCCTTTGAGGTATTCTGGGAAACTGATTCAGAATTTATTGTAACAAAACAATTTAATTTGTCTGACAATGCCTTTATTCAATGTTGTAATTCTTATAATTTTACTGTCGATTTTCTCATTCCTCCAGTTCGTCCAAATGCCCGGTCGTCTTCTCTAAATTTTCACAGCATGTTCTCAGTAAATTAATGTAAAGATCTCTGTCACTCTGTATCTTTCCAAAGCCTTGTTTTTTTTTTACTCCTGAGTGTAGGGACTGTTGGGAAGCTTGGAAAGAATGAAATGGTCTGTGGGGGGCTGCTGTTCACTTGGCGGTGAGTCCCATCTGGTGGTTCATGTTAGACAGGTTTTTTCAGGAGCTTTGACGCACGTCATTGAAACTCGGTCTTTGCCTGTCCACACAATACCTGCATTTGCCCCTACAAGTTGACGATGTGGTAATTAACACGACGAAACCCGCTGGGAAGGAGTATAAAGGATCAGGAGTCCAACTTGTGAGACAACGCTATCACTTTGAAAAAGAACATCCTGGGATGTTCTTTTAATATGCAGTCTAAAAAGCCGAACTGATGACTGAAAACGGCTCCAGTAAATAATTTTGGAAGCATTTCATTTTTGTAATAGTGGAACAAATGGTCAGCTCTCAAGGACAGGGCTTTGTACTTGTTTTAGCCTTAACAGTCACCGAGTGCTTGGGGTCTCAGAACGATTGGATGCTTCTGCATGTCGTCCATATCGACTATTTTCCCTCAAGTTTCTGCTGATGCGCTTTCCTTCTGGACTGGAGAACTGCATGCAAGAATGTACAGCTGAATGTGCCTATTTGCAAAAGGGATGTGTTTGTGGGATGTTGGTAAATTTGAACAGTCAATTATCTCGATGTTACTGTGTCGATTATTCGATTACGTTATCGAATAATTAGGTTATTCAAAAGTGCTCTGTTTTTGTTTGCATTTTAATTACAGTGGTTAAATAGATTCTGCTTTGCCTGAAGTTGAGTGGTTTTAACAGCTGCATGACATCTGGAAAACCCATTTCACATTTACCTTTAAAATAAGAAATGGTGGGCGTCCAGGTCACATTATTAAAACATTTTGAGGCATTCCTGTCTGATCCACAGAAAACCTGGGGCTTTTTCCTATCCTAATTCGTTAATTCCAAATTGGCTTTCGGATTACTGGCCTGACAGTGTGAAAGTAAGCCATTTGGCCCCACAAGTCCAAACCGACCCTCTGAAGTGTAACCCACAGAGACTAATTCCACTACCCAATTACTCAAAACTTACCACTGACTAATGCATCTGCCCAACATATCTCTCAATATTGTGTGCATTTCAGTACAGCCAATTCACCCGTCATGCTTATCTTTGGGCTGTTAGTGCAATCCAGAGCACCTGGAGGAAACCCATGCAAACACGGGGAGTATGAACTTGGTAAGATTGTTGTGCTCAAAAGTGGCTGCGGTAGTTGCTATTGCCTTTTGTTCCGGGTGTTATGTTCGGTTGGTTTAAATAGTGTTCAGTGTTGTAATGCCTCTTTCAGTCAGGAAACGTTTTCTGATAATAGAGTAAATGGCTTTCCGGGTTTTAGAAAAGGCGAGCAAAGCAGTGCTGCTGCAACTGGCAGACAAGCTGGAGTTGGGTATGTCTTTGTCTGTGAGAAAAGGAGAGGTTATTGCAGCAATAGACAGGCATGTCAATTCTGGTGGAAATGCCACCGAAATATTTTTGAAATTGCTAGAATTTAATTGCACATGCACCAGATTGAAAGTGAAAAGGAATTGAAACAGTTTGAATAATGATTACATGTCGAGTCAAATGAAAATGAGAGGAGGAAGACAGACAGAAGACATGGCATGAAAACCAGAAAGAGAGAAAGCTTCAACTTCAAAAGTTCGTAATGAGGGACGACAGTCGACTTAGAGGGGTGGAGATGAAGGTAGAAGGCCGGCTGAATGAGGAGGATAGTGACGATGAGCAACTCTATGGGAGCCAAAGGCTTGATGGAGATCTGCTTAAATATATACTGCTACAACACAGTGTAAACTCTCCTGCTTAATTTAAAACCAGCAACGTGCAGTAATCTGTAATGTAAAAATTAATAAGTGTAGTTGTTAAAGTTTAACAGAGAATAGTTAACTGACCACTATTCACCACTTCTTTGTCGAACTTCTCTTCTGTAACACCAGTCCGATTAAACTCCCAAATGAAATTTCGAAAACAACACTTCTTATCACGAAACCACGGAGCTGTAGGTGATTGTTTTCGATTCTTTCTGTGTCTTTTGTTCACCATGTTAGGAACTTGTACGTCACAGGTTAGTGACAGAAAAAAAAGTGTTTTTAAGAGAGTTTTCTTTCAAGCAGTCTGGAGCATATTAGGCTTGGCGCTTCTTCTATTAACTGTTCAATGTTCCTCTGGTCTTGTACCCAGACCATCGGATTGCATCAGTGGCTTTTAAGACTGTCAATATACTCGATCCAAACGTGATTGGGCATTGGCATTTTTTCGGGGCACAGTTTAAACTGATTGGCTAAATTCGAATTTACTTTTATCTCCAGGCAACGAAATATTCGCATTGTTTAACCCATTGTTACATACACTGTTGCCTTCTGATAACATTCTGTGATGTGACTGGTAGTTCTGCTGTTTTTACCTCTCGTAAACGTACACCATATCTTTATAACCATACAGGCATGGTCTAAATATGACGAGAAGGACGTCGTAATTCTTTTTAATTTCATTTAAGAAAATGGTGAGACAAATGCAGTGGCCAGTGATTGTGCTGATTTTGGTATTCCAACAGAGTTGGGAGGTACAACGGATGAGGTATTGGCTTCGCAATCAGAGGAGGTACCTGGGCCATTTGAGGAGGTGAACACTGCCATCTGAAGTACTTCTGACATTGTGACAGAATCTGCATACAACATTTCCGGAATCGAAGGAGCGACCCGAGTGAAACGGACATTAGGGTTGAACGGAACAAACAAACTGAGCTTGATTGGTGGATGAGGGTGTTAGAAATAGAGCAAATCTATGACGCTCTGAAAGCGATTCTTATTTTGAAGTGAAAATCCACTTCCTGTGGTCATGTAAACTCAGCAGGAAGAGCAGACGGTTAAAATGCAAAGATGAGTTGCTGAAATGGCTGATGAGTTCGAGTTGATCCATAAATCGAACGTTGGCTTCTGTGGGGAATAAAGAAGAATGTGCAAGATCTTTTTAAGCATGTACCTGCGAGTTTAAGGTTTACTGGCATAGGCAGGGAGTAGCAGGGAAAGAAGTTACAGTATTGAAAGATATGAAGCATATAAATCTTTGATGCTGAGACATGAGGAGATATGTTATTCAGAAGACCTTTTGGGGAGATGACAAGAGCTCCGTAACATAAAATGAGGTCGGTGTGTTCGGGAAAGTCGTTAACACAAATTTTGCACAATTGAGACGAACTTCTTGACCTTTGCATTGGCGTTGTACAGTTTCAGTTTTAAAATTGG
Organism: Chiloscyllium punctatum; assembly: GCF_047496795.1. Taxonomy (NCBI): domain Eukaryota; kingdom Metazoa; phylum Chordata; class Chondrichthyes; order Orectolobiformes; family Hemiscylliidae; genus Chiloscyllium; species Chiloscyllium punctatum. Next base: position 45,530,011 of record NC_092773.1, on the reverse strand, counting down.
CAGTAACTTGCGTGAGACACAACTCTACACTGACCATAACCTCTTAACGTTTTTGGAGAAATTTACGGTGAACAATTTCAATAGGTTTAGATGTAGCTTATTTTTGCCACCATTCAATGTAAAACTTAAACAGGTGACAGAACAAGAAAGCTTAATTGCTGACACATTGTCGAGACGTGGACGTAGAAATATGGAGTCGTTCTGTGGCTGGAATAATCTAATTGGAATAGAATGTAGTTTTGAATGTTCGCATGCTGAGAGTCAATGTAATATGTGTATATGCATGGTAGTCTACGAACATAGTTAGAACAAGAGGTTTAAAATGAAGTCATATTTTTGTATTAATGGTTCATTATATTCAAGGGAGGGTTTGATACTGTCACTTGATACTGTTGTTGTTTGATACTGTGAAAAGTATTTTTTTAAAATCATGTTTTGTTTTTGAAGAGAGGTCTTGAAGGCACAGGGGCCGAACTGTCACCGGAAAGCGGAATAAGTAAATAACTTCGGAGGTTTATATGTTTTACGAAAACAGTGGTAACAATGGAACAGCAGTGGTCAGCTCTCACAGACCAGATCTTCTACTTTAGATTATAGCTGCAACGTTCAAAAGCTGCTTGCGGTCCCAGAAGGTTTGGAAGCTTCAACACATGATTGCTAACTCCCACTCTCTCTGAAGTCTCTCTTTCTGTTATTTCCTCCTCGATCGGAGATCTGCACAAATATTTCTTTATTTGGAAATACATTTTGCCAAGTGTGGTGTTTATGGGGTGGTACTTTATTGGATCTGTTAATTAGTAGAAGTATTGCATCTATCGTTTGGACAAGTGTTCCAATGCATAAGCTATCCCAAATTATTCATCCCTCTTCACGAGAGTGTTGAAACAGCATAGTTTATTTAAGAACGAGTGGTTTGACGGGTCGCAACAAATGATGAAATCCAACTAAAATATGTGAAAGTTAGCATCGAGCCTATTTTCTTAAAATATTTTCAGGGTGTCGGCTCATCTTAATATCCTTAGGGCCTATAGCCCAGGAGCTTCTGATGACTCCTGTTATTGAAAGGTTCGTGGAGGTGCTGGGGATGGTTGGCTTCGGATTGTTCTATGGGCTTCGTCAGATATTCAGGGAGACCTTGGGATTTAATAACCCAAATCTCGACAGAGCACGGAAACTGGAGTTTCAACACCTGGGTCTGCAACGTGAACAAGTGGAGCAGAGGCAGTGGAGAGAGCAATCTCTGAAACCATGGAATGAGTGTGGGTGAGGAAAAGGCTCTGCTTCTCCTACAAGCGTATTCCAAGAACAGCTTCACAAGCGACACTTAATCCTGGAGCAGTGAGTGAGGGGACCGAGAATGAAGAAGGCGCTGATCACAGAGTGGTTTCACCTCCTTCAATACGATCTGCAGCTTCGCACCAAACTGCAACTGTGCTGCCAGTAGCTGTTCCGGTCACTGTTTCATTCAGTTTCTATGGTCCGGATATATCGAGGCAGGAGTGGCTGTATAGCAATCATCTCCCAGTATGTTGACATCACTGTCACCATTCTGTGACGGAGGATGTTCATGGAGAATGAGGTACATATAATGTCCTTTCTCTCAGCAGGGAGCTGCCGGATATATCATTGATTTCCCAGTATAGCGGGGTTCCCGATGGTAAACACGGTTCTGCGGGGTCCTCATGTCAATGTGAAGAAGTCGAGGGACGGAAGGAACTCGGCTTCAATTAGTTTTGCAGTATGACTGTGCAGAGTACATCATGTTTGTAAATACCCACTGTCCTGGCAGAAGCTACAGCTTCTTCATTCAGAAACAGTCATTTTCCATCGTCTTCAGGTGTCAATGTAAAAGAAAGGATGGCCTCTCGGGTAAAGGCCATCCCCTTAATATAGGATTCAAATCACCCTCCCCTTCCTATCTCTCCATTGCAAATCAACCACATCAAAATACGCTGTGTGTACTGAGAGCAATGTGACCCTTGGGAACATGGGGGAGCAGATCAGCAGGGAGATGGTGCAACTCTTCCCTTCTGAATACGTCAGAGTGAACTCTCCAATACACACTGTCTCACGAAGTCCAGTAAGTGATCTCCATTTCAGTGCAATTGTGCTTTCCAGTCTTCCTGAAAAAGCGGACCCAGTGAACATCACGCTCTGTTCAATCCGCTGAACTATTATCGATTGACTTTACTTGTTTATGACTATTTCCAAATTCTCCACCTCTTGACAAGTTAATTTCCTGCTCATCTTAATGTCATCGCCTTAAATGTCTCCAGTACGTTTTGGTTCCACTTCAGCGTATCGCTCAGTTTGAAAAGAGCTGAGGACTCAGCACTGGTGACTATTTGGCTCCACTGGTTACGTTCTGTCAAACTGCATAAGACTGATTTATCCTGGGTGCCTGCTTCCTATTAAATAAACAGTCCTCCCCCATTTCTGGGTAACACATTTAAAGGGCTGAATAAGAACGAGGAGCATCAGTCGCCAATTCAGCCCCTCGAGCGTAAGCCACCATGTAATACAATCATGGCTGTTGTCATCTCAGCCTGGCTTCCACTTTCCTGCTCGGTCTCCATCACCCGTCATTTACGCAATTCCTCAGCATTCCCCACTCTGTGACTGTCAGTAACACAGCTTCACAATCCTTTGAGAGAAGTATGTTTTCATCACCCCTGTTTTAAGTCTTTTCTGCCTTATTTGAAAACGCCACATGAGGAAATGTCCACTCCACATCTTCATTGACAGTCACCTTTAGCATATTACATATCTCAATGAGATCTCTCATTCTTCGAGGCTCTATAGGATATTGGCCTTAACTGCATAATCTGTCTTCATAAGATAAGCTTCACTTGTCCGGAATTTGTCTCGTGAACTTTTTCTGAACAGTCCCCAATGAACTGCATTCCTCCGGCAGTCAGAGCTACAAAACTCTACATGGTCACAGTCTAGTCACAGTCTCACTGATGCCTTTCAGTTTTGCAACAATTCTTCACTAGTTTTATTCACTTTTCTTTTTACCAATCAATGTTGTTGTGCCACGTGACTTTCTCATTACCTGCTGCATGTTCATGCCAGTTTTCTGTGTTATGCACGAGGATACCAGGTCCATCTGCACGTAAACACCAATACGTTTCTTTCCATTTACTTATCAAGTTGCCTTTCTATTCTTCTGATCCAAATAGATGACCCCACATTTATTAACACTGAATTTTATCTGTCAAATTTTGACACATTACTTTAAATTATTCATGTCCATTTGTGAGATTTTGACATCTCCATTGCATCTGGCTACTTTTCCACCTGTTTCAGTCCATGTAAAAAGTGGATTAATGTTTTCTATCCCGTCATTGAATTAATAGAATAGATGGCAAGTAGTCAGGGCATTTGGTCCAAACTTTCCCACTCCAAACGTTGCCAGACATAGCGCAACCCATTTGTACCATCTGCCTACATTTTGCTGCTTCATCAATCCTCTATCTAAGCTAATGAATTCCTCCGTAAATCCGATATGCTCTTATTTTGCAACTTAATCTTTTATGCAGCACTGGATGCAATGCTTTCAAGAAGTCTGGGTACTTTATATCACCAGGATCCTCATTATCTAATTTGCTTGCCACATCTTCACATAATTCAAATTTATACAATCTTCGTAATCTATGCTAACTGTGATGGACTGTGGTTTCAGTTTGCAAGTCGCCCGTTATTAATGAAATAACAACAGATTCTAACAACTTGCCTTTCATGCCAACAGGTTGCTCACTACTTTTTATTCACTAAGATCCATGCCTGTCTATAAACTCCATGTTCCCTTTTCTGTGTTCCAGTGTAACAGAAAGGCTTCAAATGATCTGCTCCGATTGCTGTGTAAGAGGCATGAGTTCTGAATGGACTCATTCTGATCCTGATTTACATAGGCAATGTGCTAAATATTCTCTGTGTTCCTATATTACAACCTCGGTGGCCAGCATGTTGTGAGAACTGGACACAAGTTCTGCTTTTCCTCCTCCTGATGATGTGTCAGAGACTTGAGGGCTTGTGAAATCTTCCTGTTGCTATATAACAGTTTGAGGGGATGAAGGGACTCCTCAAATTCCTCCATACCTGGCTGGGGACACTGAACACTCACCTTCCGCATCCCTGAAATGGGATCTACGGAGTGATTGATATTGTACTGTTGCAAAATAACAGATAAGTAGCTACATTACCTCCTATCTTTCAACAAAGATGTCTCAAATATTTTTGTCTACTTCTCCAATTCCTGTACCACAGGCTCAATGGTCTTCATGAACTTCTCTTCTTCTAATGTACAATTCTCTTCCAGTTCCTGTGTGCATAATTGAGGAGACTGAATGGATTTATCCTAGTCCTGTTGCGGTGTAGCAGTGTCGAAGGCCAGAAAATCCTTCGGCTGTTCCTGCTTAACAGGCTGAAGGAGCGGAATGGATTCCTCCATTTGCAGCGAAATTTGATTCTGTTGTTAAATACTTCCAGTGTTCCATGTTAAAAAAAGATCATTTTTAATTCGTGTAATCTCCAATGGGTATTGGATCGAACTGATCATCCTTTCTTCATAAGTTAACGCGTTCATTGAAGGGATCTGTTGAGGGTACCATTTCTGATTTGCTTCCATTTTAACAATGTCCTTTCTTCAGTCAGGAGTCGAAATGTGTATGCACTACTCTAAAAGTGAGCTCATGAAGATGCTGCAGAGCAGAAAGTAAGAACTAACTAAAAACCTGGCTGTAAAGGAAGTTTGGGAAATACTGATCTTAATATATTGACTTTTCTATGACATCCGAACAAAAAGCATGTTTTATTTGAAATTACGGCATGGCCCTGAGTTACGTGAGGCACGAAGGTATAAGGGGCAACTTGGCTTCAGTGAAGTGAAACAAAAACATGAAAACCATTTATAAAAGACAGGTAACAGCTGTTATTTAAATAAATACTATAACATGGATAATGTACATACACACACACACATATAGATATACATACACACACATAGAGAGAGATATTTATACATATGTAATGCAAAGAGCAAAAGAGGAGGGGATCCATGGTACATAATGAAGTCAAATATTGCACTAGATCAAAGGAAGCGGCTCAGAAAAATGCTAGATATTATGACAAGTCACGGATTCAGAGAAAGTTAAGACCCAGTAAAGTTGGACCGATGAACTGAGAAGGAAAACAAAAAAGAACAAGAATGCAAACTAACAGGAAACATAACGATTACAAAACCCTTCTATCCATACTTGAAACGAAAGTGATGTCAAATTCACATGTGGAATGGTGCATATCAGGATAATTTCTTGCAGAGAACTGGGAAATTACGGAGAAATATAACAGTTAATTGTATGTCTGTCTTCAAAGAGACTAGGTTATTTGATGCGAAAATTCAGTCTGTGTTCTCCAGTGATTCAAAGCATGAGATTTGCTTGAGGTGACACTTACTAAGTTCACACAGAAGGCATGGAGAAGTGCTCGCAGGCAAGATTAGGGAGAATCCCTAGATATTCTGCACATACATCAAGCGAAACAGAATAGCCAGCGAATAATGAGGGCCCTTTCGAAACCAAGGGGGCCATCTGCGTATGAAGCTGGTGAACATTGATAGATTGTTACCTGAGAGCTACAAACTTGGGAGAAGGAGGATTCAGGTACAGATTTGGAGATGATTGACTTGAAGACGATCATCTCTTGAGCAGATTGATGTCAAATGTGAATAGCAATTGGATGCTTTGGCTGGTTAAAAATGATTGGACAAATCTCCAGCTCTGGATGAGTTGTGTTGTAGGGTGCTGTTTGAGACAAGGGAGGAAAGGCCTTGACCCAAATTGCTCGGTAGAATCTGTCCAGAGAGCAGTTGTCAAAGGACTTGAGAACAGATATTGTGTTTCAAATTTACAGAAAGGGTGTTGGAGATCAGCCAGGCAACTATAGACACGTCAGTATCAGATCAGTGTTCGGGCAACAAATCAGGAGTGAGAAGCTTCATCTCCATTGAGAGAGACAAGATTAGATCAGGGATGGTCAGCATGACTTTTTCAGATGGAATTCATTGCTAACGAATTTGTTGTTTTTTTCAGGGTCTCTATTATAAGGTTTTCAGCAAGGTCATTGCCAAAGCCCCACATGGGAAATTGATAAAGACAGTAAAATCTCATGACATCAAGGGTATCTTGGCAAGTTACATACAACATTGTCTTAATCGCAGGAGATGGAGCGTAGGAGTAGAATGCAGTTTGTGTGACTGGAGGCTAGTATCACCTGGTGTACCACAGGGATCGTGCCATGCCACTTATTATTTGTAGTATGGATGCATGATGTTGATATTAATGTGGAGGGGGCTAGAGTTTGAGCGGATAAGTAAGCTTGTGTTTGGCAAAAAAGATTGGCCAGGTGGTTGGCAGTGAGGAGGAAGCTGTTGTATTAGAGAAAGATACATATATAATGGTATGATGGACAGATTAATGGCAGATGCATTGTAACCCTGATAAATATGAGGTGATGGAAAAAAAACAGACAGGGGATTATTCAATGAGTGGTAGAACACTACGAAGGTCAGAGGGTGCTGTTACCCGGATATCTGAATGCCACCTTACCGAGTTAAGAGTTCAAAGGGAACCGTAGACATGGTCTTTATTCGTCGAGACAAAGATTACAAGAGTTATGCCGGAGTTTAATTGGCCAAGATGAAACATTCTTAGCATTTCTGGGCGCCATATTAAATGAAGAATGTAACTGCAATGGAGGGGGTAAATGGAGATTTACCAGGTTGTTCTCTGGAATGGAGCATATCAGCGATGAAGAGAGGCTGGGTAAAGTCGAATTCTTTAGTTTGGAGCAGAGAAGGATGAAGGTGGTTTAATTTAGAAGAATACGATTACGAGGGACATGGACAGGGTGGTTAGACAGCGAATGTTTATTTTAGTCAAAGGGCAAAGAACAAAGTATTACCTATTTAAAGCGAAGGTTTTGAGGTTTGGGGAATATTCAAGGATTGCTTTTCAGTCAAGGATTCAAGGATTGCGGTCTGGAATGTCCTTCCTGAAAGTTTAGTTGTCAAACAAACCTCATAACTGTTAAAAGGTACTTGGACAAGCATTTGATGTTTCATAACACTCACGGCTATGGTCCTGATGCAGGAATGTGCGACTCATGTAGAACGTGCTGTATTTCTGAAAATGCAGAATTTTTGCTTCAGTGATATTATGTTTTTAGGAGGTCAATCATTCACCAGGTTAAGTTAGGACTTGCTGGATTTCTGAAAAGATCATGTTAATATTTTTTCTGAGTGAACTGTCATAACTTCTAAACATATGTCAATGAGAAAGATAAGAGGAAATAACTGCAGCTTTCTTACAGTCTTAAACGACACAATGGAGAATTTTGAGCAGTGACATGGCAGAACTATGGATGAAGCACTTCAGTTCTGTCTTCACAGCAAATAAATCATAAAAACAAGATGTTCCCAGCAAGACTAGGAAACCCACGCCTGGTGAGAAAAATGGAAGAGAAGAAAACTAGAAAATGCATGGTTTTGGAAAAATTATTGCGACTGAAAGCAAAGGCAGAGACAAGGTCAACATAATTTTATGAAATAGTTATTATGGTTGAGCAACTGTCCGGTAGATGCATTATGGAGAAGCAATGTATCCAATTTATTTGGTTTTTCGCCAAGATTTTTGATAAAGTCCAAACCCCAATGTGCAAAATCAGATCTTATGGAATTGTGGCTGAGAAAGGGGCATGGTTTCGAATGGGAAAGTTGGCAGAAGAGATGAGTGGAAGTCTTTGATGTTGATTTTTACTTTATTTCGAGACGTATTTTACAGGATACATATAACACAATACACTAACGAGTTGTCGCTTTTCGCCACAAAATGGCTCCATTTTGAAAAATTGATTAAAATGCAACAAACAGAAGAAACAGCTTGAAGAGAGTCCATGACTCCTGAGCCAACATCTTACTATCGAAAACGCCTGCGCTTCATCCTTCCACAACAGCTTCATTGCCGTCTACAGCAGACCCCATCAACAACGAGAGCCATGCCCTGACACCAGTCGAAGTCCACACGTTGGGCTCTCGCCACTGCCTATGCTGTCCAAGCTACCAGGTCTGTTAGTAAAAAAAAGAAGAGTGGTGACAGGAGAATCAGAAGAAATAAAGTTTTCAGAGCGGACAAGCTCCAGCACAGGAGCCTTTGAACTGGAAGCACTGGAATAAAAGAATCCTTGTTAAGGGATAAATTTTCGTGGGGTGTTAGAGGAATTGGGACTCGGGCTCAATCTATTCCAAATGCACGGCAAATGTTTGGTTGAGGGAAGAAAACGCAACATTTCCAAGTCTGCTGAAGAGTTAGATGATGTTGAATTGTGAGTGGGTAAGAAGGATGTGAAGGAGCTCCAGGCGATTGAGACAAGTGGAATAATTGGGCAAATGCGTGGCAGATAAAGCGCAATGTGAATAGATGTGACGATATGCACGTCGGTGCCTATCATTTGAACACGGATGGCTTGCAAAATGCTGATCTTTAAAGGGATTTACGTTTCTTTGTTTCTTTGCTTAGGCACAGACCACAGAGATCCATGCAGTAAAGTGAGGTCTGAAGACAGAAGTCAATATTGAGAATGGCATTGTCATCCTGACCAGTGTAGGTAGATCCACGAAGTGCCGAGCTGCAACACTGAAAAGGGACTGGATCTCCTTGTACACCTGTCACTGAAAGCAATATTGCAGAAACAGAACGCAGTGAGGAAGCTAAAGGATGTGTTGATATTCATATAAGGGGGGCATGAGTGCAAAACTAAGGATGTGTTACTGCACCTCATCTCGAACAGAGTGCAGCATTGTGTGTAGTTTTGATCTCCTTACCTAATAAAGGCGAAAATGACATCGAGAAGTGCACCAAAGGATGACCAGACTGATCACTGGGATCACAGGCTTGTTTTGTGAGCAGAGTGTGGGTCGAATGGGCCAGGATAATGAGTGGGGTTCTCAGTGAAATATACAAAACTCTGACAGGGCGAGACAGATTGGACGCAGGTATGATCTAAAACAGGGTACCACACTATTGGATACAGGCAGGCTGTTCTGCATTGAGATGAGCATAAATGTCTGCACTCAGAGATTCGTTAACCTGGGGAAATCTCTGCAATGTAAGCTGTGGAAGTGAAGCCCGGAATAAATTTAAAGATTTATAGATACGAAAGGTTTAAGAAGACAGCAAGAGAATTCTGTGGGGATAGAGGATCAACCACATAACAAATAATTCTCCAATAACGCGTTAGCTGCGTTTCTGTGAAAACTGTGTGTAGCAAACTGTGCACACAAACACTCGGGTCGATGGGGGAAAAAAAACAAGCTACATAGTGAGCAGTCAAAAATATGAGTAAAATCCAAAAATTAAAGGAAGTAGAACACACACAATAGACAGTCTAAGAAAATCTTTAAAATTATATTGTAATGTAACACTACAGTAAATATAACCCTTTAACACGACAATCACTGCTGCAGTACTGTAGTTTTCATGAAACTGCACTAGAAAGTGCGTTGTACGACTGACCACGTGAAGCCAAAGCAGAATTCCAGTTATTCCAAAGGTTCTCCATCTGCTTTGAAATCATGTACCTTCTAAATGTAGACTACATTTTGCAGTTTCAGGCTCAGTTTCAAGGCTGGAAGAGCTGATAGCATTCTTGTTTCAGCTGAACACACTGTGTGTACATATTGGAGATGGATGATCCTGAGCTTGGGTTTTGCGGTGGAGCTGGTGCCCGGCATGGATTTGTGTAACAGTGAATGGGAGCTCGCTTTATAAAAGAAAGGATCGCAATTCACGCATTGCTTTACAATAATATTTTATTTAGTCAACGTCCCTTTTATGAGAACAGCCTGCATATTGAATGGGGGAGCAAAATGGATAAATCGAATGGAGTATTGCAATTCATATTTTATATTTCCCGACGATTAATCAAGTTGTACATAGTGTACACAATGTTGGAGAGGAGCGTTGAGGAGATGTCGGCGATGAGCTGGATTAGTGCGGCTCAACGCGTTGAATGGCTTACTCCTTTCCCAACGTTTGGTGCAGTGTGTGGGAGAGGTCTGTAAATCTTGTCACAAGCTCTCAGATGTTCTGAAGGATGTCTCTGCAGAAGAGCGCTGTTTCCAATTTCCTTTTCTGATACCGATGGTGGTGCCGAGTATTCTGCCCTGTTTATCCTTTTTAACATCGAGGCAGTTTGATACAAATGAGTCACGTGTTTGGACGTTTCAGACACCATTGAAGGATCCAGACTCCAGACCACATCAGGCTCAAACTACAGCCCATGGTAGACGCAAACTCCCGACTGTGCTGGGCCCAGACTCCAGAATGCACTGTGCATGTCTCCATGCCACACTGGCCCAGTCACCAGACTGCACCTGCCCAGATTCAGTACCGCACGGCGACCAGTCTCCAACCACACTCGGCCCAGTATCTTGACTGTGCAAAGCCAAGTCTCCAGACTTCACTGGGGACAATCTCCAGACCACACTGGGCCCCAACTCTAGACAGCACCAGGCCTAGCCCCAAGACCTCATCCAGCTGAAGCTCCGATCCGTACCAGGCCCAGTCTCAAGACTGTGCTGGTCGTAGGATTCAGACCCTGTCAGGTATACACGACATCTCCACATGGCATCAGGCCTCATCTCCAGATCATACTGGGCCCAGTCTCCAGACCATTCCGGGCCCAGTCTCCAGGCAGCAACGGGCCTAGACTCCAGTTGGCATTGGCCCCAGTCACCAGATGGCGCCGAGCTCAGTCTGCAGACTGTGGCAGGTCTCGGTTCCAGGCAAGAGCAGGCCCATTCTCCAAATCGTGCCGGGCCGTCTCTGCAGACTGCGATGGGTCTTGACTCCAGACCACACTGTGCCAAGTCTCCTGGCTGCACGGGACCCAGTCTCCACATGGCACGGGGAAAAATCTAAAGACCGCAATCTAAAGACAGACTATTTCGTCCATCCATATAATTCAATGCACTGGTGTGGTCTGTTCTACTCTCCATGTTGGACAGATATCTAGTGGGCTGGGTGATCCCGACAGAAAGTGCCATCCTGGACAGAGTGTTGGGTTGTACTGAGTAGAGTCTGCACAGTGCTCCAAGCTGAGCATCTAAGTGTCTTGGCTGGATCTGTGAAGTGAATTGTGTATCTGACGTAACTCCTGATACAACTTTCACTCCTCCACCCTGCCCATTCCGCTGTCAAACCCTGCATTTCAGCAACTTGTTATCCATTCAGTAATTATCCAATTAAAACGTGAATATCTATTCGTTTTGTTATGTACCAGGCTGATTTCTACAAAATGCATGGAGAAGGCAACCTCAACCCGAACGTTTTCTTATTTTAAAACGGTAATTGCGCGATGCTCTTCGATGACTTACAGTGTGGAAACAGGCCCTTCGGCCCAACAAGTCCACACCGACCCGCCGAAGCGCAGCCCACCCATTCCCCTACATTTACCCTTAACCTAACACTACGGGCAATTTAGCATGGCCAATTCACCTGACCCTGCACATCTTTTGGACTGTGGGAGGAAACCGGAGCACCCGGAGGAAACCCACGCAGACACGGGGAGAACGTGCAATCTCCACACAGTCAGTCGCCTGAAGCGGGAACTGAACCAGGGTCTCTGACGCGGTAAGGCAGCAGTGCTAACTCCTGTGCCACTGTGCTGCTCTGTTTCAAGTAAAATTCGCTTCGCCAAAGTATTCGAAATTAATCAATAATAGGCTATCATTATGGATCAAATAAGGCAAGGGTAGGAAAACCTGGAATAACCTAATTCTATTAGAAAACTTAACAGTATAAAATGCAACTTAACTTCTGAACACTTACTGCTCTAATGTGGCAACATGCCACAAAAATACGTTTGTCACAAATCAAATTCAGAAAATCGATTGTCTCACATGCAGTTCTCCAATCCAGGAGGAAGGAACGTCAAAATTTTGAGAGAAATCCCAGAGAGAGAATAAAGCAGCTGGGAGAGATTTATTGCCTTCCAACCTTGCTGAGATCGCAGCAATAAGTGGCCAAAGGTTATACGATAAATACTGATTCTGTGAGAGATTGACAAAAGCTCCACCGAAACAGACCACCACTCCACAGTACCCGGACTGGGCAACAATGCCCACAACGAATAGACCACGCCCACAACGCCTACGCCACAGTAGCAGGCTCTCAAGAAAGGCCTAAGTCAAAACCAGCCTGTAAGTGGTAGTAAGATAAATTTTGAAGTTGCGTATCAATTAAAAAAATGATGAAGCAGATTTAGTGAACTGATGCAGACGGACTTGCGAGCCCAGCACTTCCTACTCTGCCAGAACAAAGTCGAATAATTCGGCTCGTGAAGATGAAGTATTATCTCTCTCTGTCACCTCTACGTTTGTAATTGGAGTTGTGTCATTAGCCCAATACTCAGGTATGTCAACATCCCACCTAGACGAAGTAGTATTGTGAGTTATATAGGTTGGCGTGAAAGGAGTTAATAAGAACTGTTCGTTCAGTTATTGTGATTGATGACAGTCTACATGAATCCGATCTGTCGCACTTGAGGTTTTCCTCTTTTATTAACAAGGAACCTCGTTCAACCTGTTAACCCATCGTATCAGTGGCAGCGTCATTCTCAACACGATTGAGTTCAGCAGCGACAGAGAGAGGGACTGGAAGATAGTCTGAGAACATGAAACTGGAATGTTCCAACAATGGATCAGAAAATGAGAGTATTAAACTGGAACCCGAGATCATTAGACTGGAATGAACCAAAAATGGATGAGAATCTGAGAACAATAGAACTGACATGTCACAACAATGGACAGCATTTCTCCTTGGGTGTTTGTTATCTTTCTGTGGAATGGACATAAATAGCAGTGCGGATAGAAGCTGCACTGATGATTAGTTAGACGGTTGTTATCCCATCCTGGTTATTGTTAGTGTTACTGCAAAATACTTCTCTGTCATTTCTATAATCGATGGAAAACGTTATTGTTATTTTGAATTTCTATATTTCGTAAATACATAAACAGTTGTCTTCAGCTTCAGTCACAAACTCCACTTCCTTTCAATGCATTTCAAATTCCTTACTCATAAAAATATGTCAGGAATCCCTTCTGCCCTGAGCTGTTTTATATATCTGGAATTCTCTTTGTCATCCTACGTGCCCACACCCAACTCTATAATATCTCCAGTCTCCTGATTTGTCTCATTCCCTTGCTGCATTAGTCACCATCTACCCCTTCATGAACTTCAGATTTTATGGCTCCTGTTCTCTTCTGGCCACACTTCCAATTACACAGTGTTTTTTAACTGAAACTTAGTCTTGCCTCAACAGTTAGTTCAAAATCAGGATTCTGTACCAAAGTATTTATGTTACTGGATGTGTAATTCAGAGGCATAAATTATGACTCTAAATGTATTGTTTCAAATTCTATCCCAGTCGATGAGTCCCAGTTCGATTGACAAAAAGTTGGAATGAAACGAATTTGTAATAATGACGACAATAAACCAGTAAGGTTTCTTTTATCACTCCCTGATAGCCTTTGATAAATAACTATGTGATTGCCGACTTTTGCACTTAGTCTGACTTCAGACCTGCAACAATAGGTTTAGCTCGTCATTGTCTTGACGTGTGGTCTCACAGTCGAGTGCAATTATGGCGGAGAAAAAAATGCCCACTGCTTCGCAGAGAATCCGAGAATAAGTCCCATCTGGCACATGGGTCTTACACATTTCCAGATCTTCCAAAATCGCTGAAACATCCTCTTTGTCAACCTGAATCCCATCTCGTCTTGTAGTCTGCATCTTCCTATACTCACTGATATTGCCCTATTCCAATATGAACACTGACGAAAGGTATTCCCTGAGCGCTTCCCTGATGTCCTTAGATTCCACATTCAACTCTCCACTTCTAAATTGATTGGCCTTAAGCTTCATCATTCTTTTCTTCCCGAGATACCAATAAAAGGCCTTGGGATTATCCTTCATCCTATCTGCTAAAACCTTTCATGCTCCTCCCGGCTCTTCTTAGCCATCTGTTTAGTTATTTTCTGGCTAACGCATAACTCGCATACGCCTTAACTGAGCCTGCATACCTCATCCTCACATAAGCCTTATTCTTCCTCTTGACAAGAGGTTCAGCATTTTTAGTGAACCATTTCACACTCTCCCGACAACGACCTCCCTGCCTGACAGGTGTATACTTATCAAGGGCGCACAGTACTCTTCCTTAAATGATTTCTACATTTCAAATCTGCCCATCCCCTGCATTACCACCACGCTACCGATGTACGCTAAATCTTGCCTAATCACACCATAATTTATTTCCCCCAATTATACCTCGTTCCCTGTGCTTTATACCCATCCCTGCACGTTACTGAAGCAAACATAACCGAATTATGGTCACTTTCGCCAACTACTCATCTACCGCCAAATCTAACAGTGGGCCAGTATCAAATCCAATATCGCATCTCTCTTTGTTGGCCAGTCTACGTACTGTACGCGTTGAACAAAAATTGACTTTCGCAAACTACTTGAATAATGGTATTCCCAGTCAATATTAGAGATGATAAAGTCCCGTAATATCTGTCCTGTTATTCTCGCTCCTATTGAGAATCATCTTTGCTGTGCTTTCCGCTACATCCCTGGAACAATTCGGGGGTGTGTATAAAACTCGCAACAGGCTGACCTGTCCTTTCCTGCTTCTAACCACAGCTCAAATTACCTCAGTGGATCAGTCCTCAAACGTTCTCCAGCTGTTGTAACAGTACCCATGGTTATGAATGCCATACATCCTCCTCTTTTACCATCAGCTATGTTCTTGCTGAAACATATAAATTCCGGAAGCTGCAACAACCATTCCTGTCGCAAGTCTAGCCATGTCTCTGAAGTTTCCACAACATCGAAATCCCAGGTCGTTACCCATGCTGCAAGTTCACAAACATTCTTCCGGATGTTACGAGATTTGAAGTACACGCATTTCAAATCAAAACCCAGATTGCCGGTGCCCTTCCATAAACTTGCAAACCTATCCATGACCTGACTATCCTGTACCTCCGAACACTAGAAATACAATTTAGGTTCTCATTCCCCTGCCACATTTGTTTAACAGCCCTCCGTCCCCCAAAGAGTATTAGCAAATTTTCCACCCAGGATATTGGTAACCCTCTGGTTCAGGTAAAGACCATTCAGTTTGCAGAGGGCACACCTTCCACAGAGAGAGCTCCTATTATCGCAGAACACAAACCTCTCCCTCCTGCATCATCCCTGTAACCACGTGTTCACCTCCACTCTCCAAGTTCCTCGCATTGCTAGCTCGTGGCATGAGCAACAATTCGAAGATAACAACTCAGTTATAACTCTAAGCGGCCATTCAAGCTCCCAGAATTTCTGCTTTCTGTCCCCATTTTTCTCCCTACCTATATTGTCTGTGGCTATGTGGAACACGACTTGGTGCTGCTTCGCCTCCGCTTCACGGATCACAAAAACACGATCAGCGACCTCATGAACACTGGCACCTGGGAGGCAACACATCAATTATTATTGTCTCTGGTTCCCATACAGCCTCCTATCTTTCCCCCAACTGTGGAGTCTCTAATGACTAAAGCTCTGCTCTTCTTCTCCCTTCCCTTCTGAGAAACTGGGACAGACGCTGCGCAAGGGTCCTCTGCTCCATTGCATATCCCAGGTAAGCAGTCTACCCAACAGTCTCCAAAACGGTATGATTGTTGCTGAGGGGAAACACAACAAGAGTTCCTGCAGTAACTACGAGTTCCCTCACCTACTCCTGACAGCAACGCACCTTATTAACGTGGCTAAGGAGTAACGTCCTGCAGTAAACTCCTCACAATACGATATCCGGCCTCCCGAATGATACCAAGTTCATTCAGCTCCGCCTCCAGTTCCCTACCACGGTTCTCGAGGAGCTGAATAGGGGCGCACTTTCCACAAATTAAGTGAACAGGGGCATTAGAGGTGAACCGTAACTTCGACATACTGCAGTAGGGACATTCAACTTCCCTAACTGCGATTCACACTACTTTGCACTCCCACGAGACCACTGTAAATAATGATACACGAAAGAAAACACCTGTCATTTTACCAACCAACCAACGCACAGTTTTGTTTGTGATTGGAGAGGCGGGTGGGTAGGAGACAATACCCAAGGAATGTTTCAGTGAATAAAAACAAAAAAATGTAAGGTCGTGAACTCTCCGACAGCCTCCTGCTCGATACTCCCGCACTTTCTGTTTCTGAAAGTAAAAGGGCGGAACCCGACATTAGAGGTGACTTTAGAAATTTTTTCTTCACCTTCCCGATCGCCTCCTGCTCGACGCTTCCACGCTTTCTGCATCCGGAACAACAATGGCAAGCCACGGAGGGAGAGGTGAGTTTTTAATTCTTCTGCACACATTCCCGAGAGACTTCTGCTTGATGCTGCCACACGTCCTGCTGTTGGAGCAACAATTTATTGGTATTTAAAGTGATTATCGGACGTCCACGTGTAATTGCGGATTTTTGATGTAAATAAATCTCCAGTATTTTTCTCTGAATTTTTGTGTTGCTGACTCGACAGCATCAGTTTCTCCCATTACGAGGCTTAAGAGAAAACCAATTTTAAAGGGATAGTTTGGGTCTTTTCACTTCCTGGTGTCCTACCCTGTGCTTCATGAGGGAGTGTGGTGTTTCAGCAGAGTTGAGATGCGTCTTTGCAACTTGTTCTGTGCCTATCCATTGAACGCCTGTCATAGTCACTGCCTGCACAGCATGTGCTTCGTAACATGAGCAATGACATCAACTGTTATTGAATCATACCTGGGTTTCTTATGGAGCTGAGTGGCGTCTGCCATAACTGTGGTTTTGGAAAGCTAGTAGAAATACTTAGGATGGTTTCCTGGGAGTTGCATGTTAAACTGCTGCGGACAATCAAGAACACCAAACGTTGTGGTGACGCGCTCTAGATGAGTCATATTAACTTTAGTTACTGCATCTGGATCTACAACATGATCAACACTTGCGGCATAGGCTGCCGAGAGCAGAATCACTTGTAAAATGTAATGAGGATTCATAATCAGATCAGCAACGATCGAGTTTATTTTTGGGGCACGAATGAAATGACTCACTCCTGCAATGTATTCATATATTACTGCTCATAACAAGCCATATCCCCTTCTCTCCCACTGTCCCCAACTTGTACGGAGTGAGCCCCCCCTCCTGATCCTGGTTAACAGGATCCTGTAGGCACACTAACCTGCAGATTTCCCTGTCCCCCAATTTCGAGCAGTTGAATGTTTGAATCGTGTTGCGTTAGCCCAGTCTCTAGCAGTTAAATGTTTGCCTTCTCTTCCTCTGTCCCAGTCTTGAGCAGTTCAGCGACTGTGTCCTGTTCCTGTGTCCTTTTTCGAGCAGTTGAATGACTGATGCCAGATTTTTCTGTGTCCCAGTCTCAAGCAGTTGCATGCCTGCCTCCTGCCCATGTCCACTAGTCTTGAGCAGTTGAATGACTGCCTCCTGTATCTGTGTACCAGATTTGCAGAAAAAAGCTCTTCCTGCATAATTGCTGAGTGCTCTCCTTCTGCTCCTGTTGAATGGAATTGTAAAACTGAATGCCCTATTCACATTACGAACTGCTTCGATTGACTCAAAAATGTTATCCTGTTTATGTAAAACGTCCTTCAAATCTGAACAATGTATGGGTTCTTTCCTACTGGAGATAAGTGAGCAAACAGTCTGACACGCTGTAATTTGTGTGGCGGGTTTGGGAAGCCGAAAGTCTAACAGGCTTCAGAGTCTTAATGATGTACAGCACAGAAATACACCATCGGTCTAACTAGTCAATGCCAACCAGATAACCGGACCGAAACTTTTCCCATTTGCCAGCATTTGGCATGTAGCCCTCCAAACCCGAGGTATTCATACACCTATCCATGTATCTTTTAAACACAGCAATTTCACCAATTTTCACTACTTCCTCTGGCAAATCATTGCATATGTACAAAAAACAGTCCATTTTAAATCTTTAATCCTCTCACCCTAAATCTATGCCCTCTCGCTCTGGGCTACATCTCACAAAGGACAAGACCGTCTCTATTTATTCTCTCCATGACACTCAAGATTTTATACGCCTCTATGAGGACAACCCTCAGCCTCCGACGCTCCAGGGAAACACTCCAGCATATTCAGACTCTCCCTTTCAAATCCGTCAACCCTGGCATCATACTTGCAAATCTTTTCTGAACCCTTCCGCGTTTCACACCATGCTATGATATGAAGGAGTCCAGAACTTCACGCAACATTCCAAATAGTGCCCTAACCAATGTTCTGTACTGTCGCGACATGACTGCAAATTTTTTTCACTCAAATCTATGATCAACAAGGAAAGCATACCAAGTGCATTCTTCACTTTTCTATCAAACTGAGACTCAACTTTAAAGGAAATATGAACCTGCATTTCAAGGTCTTTTTGCTCAGTAACACTCCCCAGTACCTTTACCTTCTGTGTATAAGTCCTGCTAAGATGTGTTTTTTTTCCAAAATGCAGCACCTCACATTTATCTAAATTAAATTCCACTGCCACTCTTCAGCGTATTGACCCATTAGATAATGATCCCCTTGTACTCTGAGGTAACCTTCTTCGCTGTCCACTACACCTCCAATTTTGCTGTCATCTGCAATCTTAGTTAATATACGTCCTATATTCACATTCAAGTTATTTATATAAATGACGAAAGGTACTGATCACAGCACCGATTCTTGTGTTACAGGTCTCAATCTGAAAGGCAACCCTTCACCCCCACACTCCGTTTCCTACCATCAGAACAGTTATGCATTCAAATGGCTAGTTCTCCCTGTTTTCCAAGAGGCCTAACTTTGCTAAACGGTATCCCTTGGAAAACCTTGTCGAACGCCTTACTGAATTCCATAAAGATCATGTCGACAATTCTGCCCGCATCAAGAGAGTGAATGTCTTACCTATAATCCTGTATGATAGGTATAAGTTGCTGAATGGCCTCCTCTTGATTCCATAAAAAAACCCTCGGATGAATAAACGCTCGCCTCCTGTCTAGCTGCACGAGAGCCGGGAGGCTCATGAGTGCCCCCGCTCCCCGTACCTCGGCAGTTACAGCATCTGGTTCTGCAAAATGAACAACAAATGGAACAGAGGCTGCAGAGAGGGAATCTCCTGTATGTACGCCATATTTTTCAGGAACATCTTCCCAAGCAAGACTTCACCCAGGGGTAGAGTGTAAGGTGACCCTCATAGAACGAGGAGCTTTTCACATTTCGTCATCACCTCCTTCAACACGATCTGCAGCTTCTCACAAGGGGGAGGATGGTGTTTCAAGTGTTTGTTCGGGTCACAGTTTCATTCAGCTCCTATGAACAGGAACTTTCCAGGAATGAGTGGGTGACATATCCATCATCACCTAGTATGTCGTTATGAATGTGACCATTCTTTGACGGAGGATAAAGGTGTGGGTGAGATGAATGCAATGTTTTCTCCCTCAAATGGAATTGCCGGATGTTTTTCGCGTATAGCGGGATTCCCGATGGTGCACATGGCTCAGCAGCGTCCCCATGTCAAACGGGTGAGTCACAGGTATTGATAGACAACTCACGCCATTAATGTTGTGGTGTGAACGTGCCCAGTGTAATATGTTAATTAAGACACACTGAACTGTCCCACTGCCACCACAGACAATTAATTCAGAAACAGGCAGCCACTCTCATCATCTTCAGGTCTCTAAGTAGAAAGATAGAATGACATCTCGGATAAAGGTGGTCCCCTTGATAGACTTTTCAATGTACCCTCCCCATCACCATTTCTCACTGCTAACCAACAATATCAAAATATCCCGTGTTTACTGAGACCAATGTTGTCACTGGGAAAATCAGAGAGCAGACCATCAGGGACACAAAGCAGCACTTCCGATGTCTGAATACGTGAGAGTGGGCCCTCCCGCACACACTGTATCACTATCTCCTGTAAGCGCTTTCCATTCCAGCAACATACTGTCTTCCAATCAAAAGGCAGGTGAGATATCATGTTACATTCCAGCTGCCAAACAATAATCAATTGATTTTACTGGTTGTGTCCATTCGCAGCGCCTCCACTTTGTCTGGGCAATATAATTTCCTGCCTAACTAAGAGTCATCAGCAAACTCAATATCTGTATTGTTTTCGACTCCTCTTGATCATTGATATAGATTGTAAATAGTTGTGGCCGCAGCACTCGTCACTGTGTCACTGCAGTTAATTTGTGTTAAACTGATAAAAAAAGTTCATTTATCTACAATTTATCCCTGCTCCTGGCTCAGTAACCAGTCCTCACCGTATTCCTGTGTGGCAACTTTGAAAAGTTAAATGTTCCCTTCCATTTTCTGTGTAACAGATTTGAGAGATTAAAAGATCTACTCCAATTGTTGAGTAACAGCGTCGAATGACTGGAAGGCCACATTCTGCTCCTGTTTAAAGCTCTTGACGGATTGAATACCCTGCTTCTGTATAGGTGCAGTTTTGAATAGTGTGTACCATTTTGGAACGATCAATGAACAACCCAGTTTTGACGTTATGATGGAGTAAGGCCATTGATGCAACAGCATCAATGTCTCGGGGAATTAAGGGCTACGGGGAGAATGCGGGTAAGTGGAGCTGAAGTGCCCAGCAGCCATGATTGAATGACGGAGTGGACTCGATGGGCCGAATGGCCTTACTTCCACTCCTATGTCTTATGGTCGTCTGGTCTAATTGACAGACCACAGCGCCTCATGGATGCGCAGTTTCCATTTGCTCGGTCGTCTGGTCATATGTCCGACGTCACAAGATGTCGTCCCACATTATGTCGGGCGGTATCTTCAAAATGAGGCTGAGACTTTCCATCCACCAGGACTGTGTGCTGATTTCTTCTACAGATACTTTTCTGGACAGATCCATCTGTGACACGTGGGTTAGTGCTCATGATTCCGTCTTCATGGTTCCCCCGTCACTTCCCACAGTCTGGCTGCTATGGACTGAGGTTTCGCCCTTCTCAGTCATTCCTGGGCCTGTGGAGACCCTCGAGGTGATGGACATTGAAGGATCAAACCCAGAGAAAGTTCTGTGTCCTTGTCACCCTCAGTAATTCCTCTAATTCTTTTTTTTAACATCGCGGGGATCTGAGTTATAACCGAGGGGTGATGTTGAGGACAGTGGATGTACACCATCAGGAGATTTTCTTGTCCATCTCTGACCTGTTCCCATGAGATTTCCCAGGTTCAGGAATCAATGTTGGGGAATTCCAGGCGAACTCATTTTCTGACTGCATCCTACAGTGCCATCGCCACTGGTGAGTCCGCCCTGCCTGTGGGATTGAACATAACCAGGGATGGTGTTTGGTCTTCACGAATCATTAACAATCAAGTTTGATTCTGTGAAAATAAAGGTATTACAGTTTTTTCCGAAGAGGGTCAATATGTGGAATACAGATTACAACGGATCAGTGAATAATGGGTTAAAAAGCTGAATGAAAGGCACGATACGTGAATGTGTTTTTTGTTCTCAAAATAGATTGTGGAAATTACTGTATACACTGAGGTAAATGGACATGATTTAATGGCATCCGAAAGACATAGCTACAGGATCAGCAATATTGGAAACTGAATACCAGGACATTTTACTGCTGGGAGTGCTAGACAGAACTGGAAAAGCGATGGGTGGGGTGCTGGGGTGGGGTGGTGGGTGTATGAGGGAAGTAGCTGAATAAGAGTTGTAATCTGCTTAGACATTAAAGATGATCTTACGTTACGTTTCTGAGCTATATCTTTGTCTTATTCATTTTGCAAACGAAGCGCCAGTTCAGTTGATTTGGGGGAAGCATTCCCAGCGTCAGCCTGAGTGCGTCTCAGAAACGTTAGTGGCAGAAGGGTCATTGTGATGTGGGTCATTATGACTCTATCAAACTCTGTGGCCGACATTGCCTGGAACATTCTGTACTGACTGTGCCAGGAATAATATATTCCACATTTCCTGGAACAATTTGTACCCGACATTTCCTTGAAAATTATTTTCCCAACATTCCCGGGAACATTTGTTACCCGAAATTACCCAGAATATTCTTCCCCTGAAGTTATTTGTGAACGGCCTGACGTCAGTGAATTGTGAAAAAGATAAGATCCCGAGGGATGAGATCCCTTTCCCGGGGCCGGGAGTCACTGTTCTGAAGTCACCTCAAGCAGTTAATAGGCTGAATACATTTTCCTGCATTTACCTGTCTTCACGACCCAGGATCGAAAACAATTTACAAGAAAAGACAGAAATTCCCAAACCACGTTTGTTTTCAAGGAACTGGGACGTAATCGTTCAGGATAGTAACGTTTTCACCCTCGATATTGGGAACTGGAAATAATGAACTGTGTCTGGTCTCGAGTCAGCGAGTGTGTTGTGAATGTTCTAAACACCGTCTGTTCTTAAGGATGTGTCTCTGTGTTGTTTCGGGGTGAGTGTTTCTTGCGTTTTATGACACATCTGAAAAGCTCACTGGGTCCTCAGTCAAGCTGCTCACTTTGTCTCCAGTCTAATGTACAATTTGTTTGTTTTTCTTGCTCACAGTTAACGTAGTGACGATCTACGTTCTGCTTTATAAAGATTGTGGATTGTCTCCATGTGTCAGACGTTACCTGGGGGCCATGGCAGTGGCAGATCTACTGGTCATTTTCCTCGACCTGATACTGAGACACATTCCTATTGTTTATTGGCAACGGTTTTCTTTTCTGAGGGACATCCCTGTGTGTAATATCCACGCCGTCCTGCTTTATGCAGCCACTGACTGTTCTGTCTGGTTCACCGTCACTTTCGCTTTTGATCGGTTTGTGGCCATTTGTTGCCAGAAGCTGAAAAGTAAATATTGCAGTAAGAAAAATTCGGCTGTGGTTCTGGGAGCAGTGACTGCGCTGAGCTGCTTAAAGAATATTTTCTGGTATTTTATGCTTACAGCTCGGTATGGGCTGTCCAACACTCCCTGGTTTTGTGATGCAACACGCACTGTTTATTTCTCCCATAACTGGGCCACAATCGAGCTCCTCCACCACATTCTAACCCCAGCTCTACCATTTCTCCTGATTCTGCTGCTCAATTTGTTCACCATCAGACACATTTTAGTAACCAACAGAGCCCGCGGTAGACTCCGGGCTCACACCAATGGGGACACTCATTCTGACATAGAAATGCGAAATCGAAAAAAATCTATCGTTTTACTGTTTGTCATCTCGGCTAATTTCATCCTGTTATGGTCAATATTAATGGTGTTTTCTGGATGGAATCGGATGGATTATATTGGATATCAGTCTGTTTATCTACATCCTTTTGTGCGAGAATTGGGCTTCATGCTGCAGCTCCTCAGTTGCAGCACAAACACCGCTATTTATGCCATCACCCAAACTAAGTTTAGACAGCAGCTGAAGAATGTGCTGAAATATCCCTGCACCAAAATCCATTAGTCAATCAATTTCACGCATTAATCAATGCATCTGGGATTTTCTTATTTCAGTTCAATCTTTCAGCGTTGAAGCTGCCTGTCGCTATGGTAACACACTGACGGTAGTGCTGGTTTGTTCAAGCTTATCCCAGAAGCGGTTTCGGAAACACATTTCATTGCTTCTCACAATTCAGGGGCCAATGAGAAAAGGCACCATCCCATTGCCTGTATTGATCACTTTAATTTGTAAACATTAAAATTTGTGCATTCAAAAGTCACGAGCAGCAGAGTGAACGGTGTGGTTGTTTGTCTTTGCATTGAGGAAGCTGAGGTGGAGAGAGACAGATTCAGCCCCAAGTCCTAATCCTTAGGGATGTGGAGGGTACCGGGGCCTGAGATCAGGAGTTGGGTTTAAATCACTCTGTCCTTGCTTTCAACTCTGTGTCCCCTAATTCGATCTGGCCACTGTACAGTTCATCTGTCTCCCTTTATCATCCCCCATCGATATCACCATCCCACTGCCACACTTTCCATCTGTCTCCATCTCTTTCTCCCATTTGTATATTCTATTTCACTCTCCATCCCTTCCCCAATTTCCTTCACTCTCTTTCCGTCATGAACTCCCTCCCTCCCAATCTTCTCTCTTTCAAGAATCCTGTCTCACCTGCCGTTGCTAGTGGAGCAGAGGAGGTGTGCGGATATTCAGGCCGATACGACACAAACAGAGATTAGCGCGGTGATTCAGACGAATGCCAGTTAACAATATCAGGCTTGTGTCAATAGCCATTGTTGGAAGACACAGTTGGTTTGAGCGCTATAGACACCACGAGGGTGAAAAGGGGGTGGGGGTAGCACTATAGGTTTTGGCTGTGGCTAAAGGTTGGGAGTGGGACAACATACTGTAACACATGGGACGGATTGCATGATGTTCAGGGAAAGTGTTCCAAGGCAATTTCGAAGGGATTAACGTTGGAGGTGTTCAGAGGACAGTGCTCATGGTAGGGATTGTGCATGAGAGTGATCATGATGGTAGGTGAGTGTGTGGGGAAGGGAGCGTGACTGTAGGGAGTGTGTGGAGGATTGAGTGTGATGTTTAAGGACGGTTCTGGGGAGTGAGCATGACGGTGTGGCCATGGGCAGGGATTGTGATTGTTACGGCCTGGGAGTGTGTGGGGGATTGCCCGAGATTGGGAGGGGGTGTACAGAGGAGTGAGTATGACGGTTGGGAAGTGTGCGAGCAGTTTGGTAGTGACTGGGGAGCGAGTGACTGAGCAAGGTCTGGAGGGAGGTAGCCAGCGAACTGGATGAGTGAGAGAGAGCGAAAGAGTGAGATCAAGTGGTTGGGAACGCGCGAGACAAAATAGGAGAGAGGGAACAAACGAGCGAGACTGGATTAGAGGCAGCAAGTGAGCCTAGGTTGGAAAGAGCGAATGAATGATTGAAACTAGGAGGGAGGGGGCGAGGGATCCTTGGTGGCAGAAAGCGAACAACTAAGCGGGTGAATGAATGAGACTTGAGGGCTGGGAATAAGCCATCCCTGGAGAAACAGTGAGTGAACGAGTGAGACCGGGAGGTTGGGTGTGAACGAGAAAGATCCGCAGGGAGCGAGCTAGAGTGGGTAATAAAGAGATAGCGAACCTGGTGGAGGAAGAGTGAGAGTGAATGAACGGTATGAGCAAGGAGGGAGGTAGCGAGACTGGATGCGAAACAGCTAGCAAAGAAGGGAGTCCAGAATTGAGGGAGCAAAGTGATAGTGTGGGACAGCGCGTACAAACAAGCGAACATCAAGCACGAATGCGAGGGAGGAAGCGAGTCTGGGTGGAAGAGAGAGAGCAAACTCGTGCGACCGGGATGGGATGGAGGGAGCAAGCCTATCTGGGAGAGAGAAAGCGAATGAGTGAGAAGGTGAGGCAGGGACAGAAAAAGCCAGGGTGGGAGAGAGTGAGAGAACGAACAATGTGGGGAGTGAGGAAGCGAGTGAGCTTGGATGGGACAGTGAGCGAGCCTGGTTGGGGAGAGAGCGAGTGAATGAACGGGAACAGGAGTGAGGAGGTAGCTAGCCTGGATGTGAGACAGGGAACAAACAAGTGAGACCGGGAAGGGCGGAGCGAGCAAGAAAGTGTTATAGAGTGCTAACAAACAAGGGAGATGTGGAGTGAGAGAGAGCTTGAGCCTGACAGGAAGAGTACAAAAGAGCGTGCGAGAAGAGGAGAGAGGAAGGGAGTGAGTCTGGGTGGAAGAGAGCGATTGAGCGACTGAGACCGAGAGGGTGGGAGAAAGCGAACATGTAGGGAGGCAGGTAAGAGAGCCTGATTGTGAGAAAGAGAGTGAAAGAGTGAAACCAGGAAGGGAATAGTTATTGAGACAAAGAGGGAAAGAGCGAGCAAACGAGTGAGATCAGCAGGATGGGATGGAGTGAGCCTGGCTGGAAGAGAGTGAGTGAAAAATGAGACCTGGAAAAACTGAGGGAAAGTGGCTGGGTTGGAGAGGCCGAATGAATGAGTGAGCCCGGGAGGAAGGAAGGCAGCGAGCATGGGTGGGAGAGCGCGAGTGAAAAACTGACACTTGGCGTGAGTTAGAAAACGATCAAGATTGGCAAGGAGGGAGTGAGCGCGGTGTCGGTGAGAGCCAGCGAGCCTAGGGCTGGTAGAAAGGGCGAACTAATTAGATCAAGAGGGAGGGCGGGAGTGAGCATGGGTGGGGGAATTGAGCAAACAAGCGAGACCACGAGGGAGGAAACGAGCAAGAGTAGCTGGGAGATCGTGAGAGAACAAGCGAGAAAAGAAGCGAGAAAGCGTGCAAACCTGTGTGGAACAGAGTGAGCAAACAAGTGAGTCTGGAATGAAGGGAGGATGCAATACTTGGTGGGAGAGACCGAAGGTGGAGGAACAACTGAGGCATGGCGGAAGAGAGTGCGTTAACAATGAGATCAGGATGGGGGGAGCGAGTGAAGCTGGGGGTGTGGAGCAGGCGAACTTCAAGACCGGGCGAAAGGAAGGCAGTGAGGCTGTTTGGGAGAGAGTGGGTAAACAACTAAGAACGGGAGGTAGGGAGAGACTAAGCGAGATGAGCAGGGAGCGAGCGAGGCTGTTTGGGTGAAAGCCAGCGAGCCTGGGGGTGGTAGACCGAGTGAACGAATGGGTTCCAGCAGGAGGGAGGGAGCAAGCCTTGGGAGGAGGAATCGAGCGAAAGATTGAAACCAAGAGGAAGGAAACGAGCAAGACTGGGTGGGAGAGAGCGAGAGAACGAGTGGGTCAAGGAGGAAAGGAACGAGCGAAACTGAGTGGAATAGAGCCAGCGAATATGTGAGACTGGAACAAAGGGAGGAAGAGAGCCTCAGTGGGAGAGCGCGAAGGAATGGACTTGAATAGGATGGAGGAAGCAAGCGAGGCTGTGTAGAAGATAGTGAGCAAAAGAAGTAGATCAGGATAGAGTGAGTGAGCGAAGGTGGGGTGTAGAGCAAGTAATCATCAAGACCAGGAAGGAGGGAGCAAGCAAGCCTGGGTGGAAGAGAGAGAGTGAAAAAGTGTGATCTTGAGGGGGGAGGGAGAGACCCTATATGGGAGGCAGCGAGTGAACAAGTCAGATGGGGAGGCAGGGAGCGAATGTACCTGGGTGGGAGAGACTGAGCATACAAGTGAGACTCGATGGGAGGGAAGGATAAAGCCTGTCTGGGAGAGAACAAGCAAACAAGTGAGGTGGGGCGGAGGGAGCGAAAGCGCCTGGCTGGAAGAGAGTGAGAGTATCAGTGAGATGGGGAGCGAGGAAGCGAGTGAGCCTGAGTGGGAGATGATGATTGACAGAGCGAGACCGGAAGGGAGGTAGTGAGCAGGCCTGGGACAAAGAGGGCGAGCGAACAATTGAGACTGGGAAGGAGGATGCAAAAGAATGAGCGAGTCCCCAGAGGAGGGTGGCAGCGAGGATGCGTGGGAGAGAGGGAGCGAGCAAGTCTGACCAGGAGGTTGGGAGTGAGCAAAGGAGCGAGACTGGGAGGGAGGAAGATGAGTGAGCGTAGATGGGAAAGAGTGAGCGGACTAGTGAGGCCAGAAGGCAGCAAGTGTGTCAGGGTGGTAGAGAATGACTAAATATTTGAGATCAGGAGGAAGAGCATGATTGAGCATACATCGTAGAGAGCGAGCAAAAGAGGGAGTTTGGGAGAGAGGGAGACCAAATAAGCCTGGGTGGAAGAGAAGGAACCAACGACTGAGACTGGGTGGGAGTGTGCAAGCGAATGAGGGGACTTGCAGGGAGAGGGCGATTCAACCTGTGTGTGAGACAACGAGCGAACAAGTGTTAATACGAGAGAGGGAGCGCCTGTGTCTTAGTGGGATTGAGTGCGCAAATGAGTCAGACCAAGAGGGAGGAAGCGAGAGAATCTGATTTGGATAGATCAAGTGAATGAGATGGTGAGCGAGGGAGGAAACGCGCCGAGGCGGGAGCAAGTGTGTGACGAGCGGGACTGGAAGGAAGGGAGTGAAAATTCCTGTGTGGAAGAATGTGAGTGAACGAGTCAGACTTGGAAGAAGCGAGTGAGTGAATGAAAGAGACCAGAAGCAAAACAGCGAGTGAGCCTGAGTGGCAGGGTACGAGAGAACAAGTGAGACCGGAAGGGAGGGAGTCAGTGACACTTGGTGAGTCAGAGCGTGCAAAAGGGTGAGACCTCGAGGGAGGGATTGAACGAGATTTACCGGGAGGGAAAGAACAAACAAGCCTGGTGAGAGAGAATGAGTGGTGAAGTGAGACCGGGTTGGAGTGAGCGACTGAACAAATCAGATCAGGAGGTAAAGAGCAAGTGAAATTGTTTGGCTGAGAGTTAGCGAATGAGTGAGATGGGGACAGAGTGAGCGAATGAGTCTGAGTGGAATAGAGTGAGTGAACGAGGGAGAACGGGAGGAAGCGAGCAAGCAAGCCTGGTTGGGAGAGAGCGAGCAAACGACTGAGTCAGGGAGGTACGCAGCGAGCAAATGCGAGTTGCCAGGAGGGAGAGAGTGAATGAGCCTGGGTGCGAGAGAACGACAGAGACAGGAACGGAGAGACCGCGGGAACGATAGAGACTGAGAGGAAGAGAGTGGGTGAGACTGTGTGGGAAAGAACAAGCAAACATATGGGAGCAGATGGGAGGGAGCGAGTGTGCCTTGGCGACAGTGAGGAAGCAAACAAGTCACACCACGAGGGAGTGATGGAGCAAAACTGTTTGGGAGAGAGCAAGTGAATGGGTGAGACGGGGAGGAAGTGAATGGGCCTGTGTGGCAGAATGCGAACAAACACGCAAGACCAAGAGGATGAGAGCGAATGAGCCTGAGTGAGAGAGAACCAGCGAGGCACTGAGACTGTGTGGGAGGGAGCAAGTGAGTCTTGGGAGGAAAAAGCGATTTAACAAATCAGACCAGGAGGGAGACAGTGTGGCGAGCCAGTTTGGGAGACAGTGGGTGAACGTGTGTAATGGAGATTGAGGGACGGAACGAGCCTCCACGAGAGAGAATGAGCAAACAAGTGAGACAGGGAGGAAGAGAGCGAAATTGGGTGGGTGAGAGCGAACCAGCGAGTCAGATCATGTGTGTGGGACCGACCTTGGGTGGAAGAGAGCGAGCGAACGAGTGAGACCAGGAGGGAGAGTGAGTGTGAGCGAAACTGCGAGGGACCAGGAGAGCCCCGGTGGGTGAGAGTGAGCTAACAAGTGACATTAGAAGGGAGACAGAAAGCGATCCTGGATTGGACAGAACGAATGAGGCCAGGAGAGAGGGAGTTAGCGAACGAGAGAGAAGGGCAGAGAGTGTGAGAGACAATCTGCGTTGCTGAGAAAGTGTGAAACCGAGAGGAAAGGTGTGAGTGAATGAGCGAGACCAGAAGTGGGGAGGGGGGTTGGTTGTTGGGGAGAGTGTGAGCAAGTCTGAGTGGGAGAGAACCATCGAACATGTGAGACGGTGAAGGACGGAGTAGGTGTGTCTTGGTAGCATTGAGAGAGTGAATGAATCAGACCAGGAAGGAGGGATAGAGCAAGCCTGTTTGGAATAGTGTGAGCGAATGTGCATGACTAAGGAGGAGGGAATGAGCGGGCCTGGCTGAAACAGATTGAGTGAACAAGGGAGTCCATGAGGGAGGGAGCGACCGTGCCATGTTTGGAGAGAGCGAGTAAATGTTTGAGACCAGGAGAGAAGTGGGGAATGAACAAGGGATACCGGGAAGGGGAAAGTGAGCAAGCTTGGGTGGGAGAGAATGATCAAACAAGTGAGACCAGGAAGGAAGTGAGAGAGAGTGGGTGAATGTGTCAGACCAGGAGGAAAGTGTTGTTGTTGGTGGAAGTTTTAGGAACCTCCAGGAGACGCAGAGATTTCTTCACGATGACAAGCCTTTATTTGCAAACCGAAGCTGTGCCCATCAGTGCAGTCAACCCCGAAAGCCCACGAACAGCAAGGATACTCTAATCTTTATGTTGTTGTCAAAGCCACACCTCATCCCCTTTACATAAGCATAACCAATCACACTAAGTCTGCATTGCATTCACTTCAACAATCAGACTCTGCCTCAATTCTCTTGTGGATTGCTGCAAACCATCACGTTCCATTGTGTTCAACTTTCTTCATTTTTTGTCACTTGACCGGCCGCAGTCATGGAAGGTTGATTGGAGCCTGCCACCGGGATTATTTTTAATTAAGGTGACATCGCAACATGTATTACATTTTATCTATCTATTCATGTTTACTCTATATTTCATCATTTGAAACCTATTGGCCTTGTACAAAGAATGGATACAATGAGGGCCGACCATCAGAACTCAATGCACGTAGCTCCTGGCTGAAACGTGGGCAGAAAAAAATAGAGCTTCAGTTCTCAGAGGGTTCTCCCTCTATCCCTGGAGTGTCCCATCCAGAAATCCGTCCCCCATTGTCTAGAACTTGATAAAAAAAAACAGAAAACCTTACAGACTAAGCTTAATTTAAAAAAAAAGAAAAATTTAAAATGTCGTGGCGCCACATGATGTCTACACTTCAATGGATATTAGGTCATAATAAAAGAGCGCTGAAACTTTTTTTTCTAAGATGGGAGATGACTGAGAACAGACAAACACCTCGAAGATTTGCTCACGATGAGAAGTAACACACAGCATGGCCGAACGGCAAGGAAAATTAACACGATAGCAGCAACGATTCCAATCTTGGGAAACCAAGTTACCCCCCGCCACATCACACTGAAGACGCTGTCTAACCAGTCAAAGAATGATGATGAGATCCTGCATTCTCCTTACCCTCTCTGCTCAGGTGTCTCAGCTTATCAATTGCCTTAGTTAACGGCCCTTCAGGACTAATGTTATTAGGTATGAAGTTACAGAGATGTTACACAAACATTACATAGACGCCACCTTTCTCAGCCAACTCAGCCAATAGCCAAGGTCTGTCTATTTTTCCACGCCATTCTGCTGGTTGCATCCAACTGCTCAACTAATACTGAGAGGGCGTCATTGGTGCAATTAGTAAGTCTCTTCTGGTGATAGTATATACAATTAATCCATTCAGCATTTTTCCTAAAACCAATCAAAGGGAATAGTACTTTCCAGCCCGCAGCAATGTGATTTCTAGGCTTGAATTCATTAGGGATGCCTCTTGGCTGCCCTGTACTTTCAACGCCCATCTCTTAGTCAGGGACATAATGTTTCCTGTTTTAAAGCAGTATCTGTTGAAGTGGTGTGTCAAACTGATCCTTTGGGGTAATAACCATTTTCTTTAGTAGCATAACTCGCGTGCTGGTGCCTCTGAATTGCAGGGGAAGTGTTGGCCTTAATCCCTATTCCATGGTGCACAACAACGAAGTATCGGCTAACGAGATAAGCTCGGCATCAAAATCAGTATCTGCAAGTTGGACACCTGCAACAGTCACTACGCCCATGTCCAGGTGCACCTTCCCACACATTGGCCAATCAGGACATTACTACGCCGCGTGAAGCATTCAAAACCAAACTGGTGACGGATGTTAAGGGCCTGTATTGGTAATGTACCGTTGACTTTGAAGGTAGAGCGAGGAATAATGTAATTACATTTTGGGATGTGTTCACTTTGATCAAATTGGGGAAATGCCTGTTACAACATATACAAATATGGGCAATAGGGCGTATTGGTTGTACAGGTGAGGTAACAGGTGAGGTAACAGGTGAGGTTGTACAAGTCGACTACAAGGCAGCGCTTTATTCTGCGATCCATAATTACATTGTGGCATTCCTATCCCATTGACCTCAGTTCATTTGATTATAATGTCACAACGCTTCCAGAACCTGCGCCTTCAGAGGGTGTTGCCACCACCTATTCACTAAATCTATCAATCACCACAAACGTACATCTTTTCCCTCTCACTATCTTTAAAATGTTCACATAGTCAATCAACAAATGTTTGAAAGGTCCTTTGGGCACTGGTCTGTGGCCTATAGGGTTTGATGTTCCCTTCCTAGCATGATACTGAGCGTATATCCCGCATTGTGACAGGATGTAATCCGCTGTCGTGATCCCCGACCCAAAAGTGTAGCACTGGGTCCTGGCTGTCCGCATTTCAGCATCTCCTCGGGAATGGGTTGTTCAGCAATGACTGCTGAGCGGGGATTTGAGGTCAGTTCCTCCCCCAGGGGTATCTTGGTCCGACTCCACCCTGCCAGGACTGGCACACAACGACGGCATTTGACATATACGATTTCACCTGCCAATTCGATCGTGTTTCAGTCTGGTTCAGGCCAATCCAATAGGAAACTACCATTTGCCTCATTTGAGACTGTAAAATCCTGGACTGCTTTATATTGTTTTTTTGAATCATGTCAGTGACACTAGAAGGAATGCAGAGCAAAAACATAAGATTTAACAAACATGAATCAGCTTTTCGATTATTTTTCACTCAAGGGCTGTATAACTCTTCTGTCAGACAGATGGCCACTTATTTTAACCTGATAACAAAAGCCATGCGTATTCAGGTCACTCTGAGAATTTTACTGCCTGTACATCTGTATCATCCTTTGAACATATTGAGCAAATTGGGCCGGTTTGTTCCTGTGGCTGGGGGATGCTTAATTCACATTACTCTGATTCCTGTGATGGCCCCTGGTTTAGGATGGTTCAGGCCACTCATCCCCAATATATCGGATTTGAAAATTTTACATTTCATTTTCAAAATAAGGAGAGGTTGTAATCAGGAGGTTTGCTGGGGAGAATCAGAATTTTTTAGGGGCTCACTGGGTATCCTGGAATAAAATCCCCATCAGTGGCATCACCATCCTCAACGCGGATAGGTGTGCCTTAAATAGGCTCGGGATTTTGAGGATTGATTTTTTAAAAAAGAACAGCATTGTTGCTTTCACCCTTATTCACATTCCTGAGCCCGAGTGGCCTTACACTGTTTCTTCTTTTCCCTTTCTTTTGAATCTGGCCATTCAGACTCAGCCTTTCGCTTCTCCCAGCTTTGGGGAGTTCGCTCAGGTGTACAAGCATCTGTGACCGGATCACATGCAGAATTCCTTCAACCGTCCAGGAAGATATATTTTTGTTTCATATCCGCTTTATCTTTCCTTACTTTAATTATGAATTACTCAATGCAGCCATGCTTCAAAATAACCACGATGCAATGACACAGATCACTGGAAATGTGAAAAGTTATAAAACCAATCAAACCTGTCAAGGGATTCCGGTTTTGTGATTCAGGGCTAACACAATTGGGCCTTTAAAAATAATAACTAATATAACAAATAAATGTAACTCAGAGGTGGAAACTGAGGCAGTAAAAAATACATTTTAGAAGTGATTAATACAAAGTGGAAAATCATTTATAAAAACCATTATAGTTACTTGGGTACAGTCTCTTAATTTAAATCCCAGATAAGGTACCTTAAGCGGTTTTGACCCGTCATTACACATTTACAATGTTAAAAAGCTGTGAAGTGAATGCAGCCGCACTAAAACGTCCTGTCCACTCGCATGGTAACAAAATACTTCTCATGCACAAATAATGGCCGAATCCAAAGACACAGATATTAAAATAAGATATTATGTTTTGTTTGTGCTTTTCATAACTCAATGGTCAACCAAAACTTCAATTCTCAGTGAGGGAGGAAAATTTATGCAGAATAAAACTACAACTGACACTCCATAATCACCAATGAGCTGCAGCAGTCTTTAGATTGAATGGAGACATATGAGTCCTAAACAAACAAAAAAAAATCTGCCAGTATCATTTTCTGAAAAAAAAAATGTTCGTTTGGGATATTTGGGATCTATCGTTATACTTTCAGCTCCGTGTTTTTAAATAAATTAAATAGCATAAAGTTCATGTAATATCTGCACTAAATAAGCAAATGATAAAGACTGAGGTGATTTTTTCTCAATGTTACTTCTGGATTATTATTTTAAAAAACAGGCACCTGCTGAGGCCAGGGTATACATGGCTACTGCGTTTACTGCCTTGAGTCAAATCTTTTATTAAGCCAATGAGATCAAAAAGTGGTGAACTTGAAATTTGGCAATGGCTTCAAATAATGAGGGATTTGAGAGCAGGTTCATACCGGTGTCAAATTGAAATGTCATCACCCTCCATACTGAACTGATTCAAATTTAAATAATGTTGGCTTTCATGTAAATATAAACTGTAACCAGTTGGAAATTAACAGTAGAGCAGTCACGGTCTGGAAGAAGAAATTGTGGGTTAATATTTCATTTATATTATTTTATTTTACACAACATTTGTTTCATAAACATTCATGGCTACTTAAAAGAAAAACTTCACAAAATGTCACCTTAAATTCCCAAAGTGCAAATTAAATTCAAAACACTCCTGGATCTCGAGCTCCAGAAAAGAAAATCACAAATATTCAATCACTAACAAACACATATGCAGTCAAACTAGAGCAGAAATGTTTAACCATTCGGCAAGCTGCAGGATATCAAGGCTGAGTCAGTCGCTCTGTCTCTCTCTGGCTCTCTCGCACACACAAGTGAACATTTTCCAAATATTTTTCCCATCTTCAAATGTTTTAATCCAGTTCCCTTCACACTCATGAAGACTGGGCAATGGATTTCTCAGCTGA
The DNA here is from genome assembly GCF_047496795.1 of Chiloscyllium punctatum. NCBI lineage: Eukaryota > Metazoa > Chordata > Chondrichthyes > Orectolobiformes > Hemiscylliidae > Chiloscyllium > Chiloscyllium punctatum. Next base: position 45,495,461 of record NC_092773.1, on the reverse strand, counting down.
AAATGTGTTGCTGGAAAAGTGCAGCAGGTCAGGCAGCAGCCAAGAAGCAGGAGAGTCGACGTTTCGGGCATGAGACCTTCTTCAGGAGTCCTTTTTCAGGCTCATGCCCGAAACATCGATTCACTTGCTCCTTGGATGCTGCCTGACCTGCTGTGCTTTTCCAGTAACACATTTTCAGCTCTGATCTCCAGCATCTGCAGTCCTCACTTTCTCCAATGGATTTCTCAGCCCGTCTAGATCCTGGATCCCCAGCGAATATATCGTGACTGTCCGACTCCCTCCCAAATTTCATATGAGCGAAAACATCATTCTTTTTACATGTGGGAGCTCTGTCTCCCTGCTATAATGCTAATCCAGGGAGTTCCCTTCTGATCCTGATCCTGATTCCATCTCCAATTCATCCCATCAGTCTCCTATTGGTTGCGTTATGGTCCTCCTCTGAACACGCTGTTCTACTTCCTTTTGCCACTTCCATGGGTCACTTTCCTTTGACACCGTTCAACACTCTGTTTATTGTTGAGAAACTCCTAATGCTGTTTTTGCCCGTGTACTGTGCGCTGTAACCGGAGTTCTTCTTCCAATTTTTCCCTTCTGTGTTTCTGTTTTTTTTCCCACTGCCTCCCAGAACATTTCACACTCGTTTCTGCCGTTCCTTGATTAACCCCTTCACTTGCTCCTTTCTCTGGTGCAGTTTATCTTTATCAGTACCGTCCTCAACCCATGCAATGGAGTTTTATTATTGGGAACGTTGTGTATATTCAGAACAGCACGAAAAAGTCTTGTTTGAAAAGACTGAGGTCTGTAGGAGTCCTTCATTCTGTTTTTTGTGTTAGGTTGTGTAATTTTAGGAATACATTTTGTCTGTTTTAATATCTCATAGTCAACCAAGCGAACTTAGTCAAGGTCATTTTCACTGTAAACTTAGCGAAATAAATTGCAAAGAATGGTCTGGCCTAGTCCATGACACCTCCTTGGACTCTTCCCGCATTTAAAACAGCGCATGGTCGATGCGAGTGTCATTATTTCAGGTTTTGGTTCGGTTGGGAAGACAGAGTTTTGGATATAAATTCCTCTTTTAGTCGACAAAAGTTGCCTGTATATGGATGCGGTGAATAGCAACAAGTTGCAAGAATTAGCAGGGAAGCTGCAATTGAAAGTGTCTGCTGTTTTAAGGAAAGGAGTAATAATTACAGCAGTAGCACAGCATTAAATTTGCTGGAAAACCAGCAGAATCTATAGAATTGGCAAGAATTCAATTGTAAATGAAGCAGGTTGAGTCAGACGTGAGCGATAATGAAAGGGGAGTAAAAATAAAACAATTTGATTTACGATTAAAAGTGGAAGGGAGGATAAAAGAGAGAGCAGCAGAACAGAGCGAACAAGAGAGACCAGCAGAACGGAGGGAAAGGAGAGAATAGAGAAAGAAAAAGAGTGAACTTTTGAACTTCAAAAACTGACACTTAAAAAGGAAAGTCAGCCTAAAAGGCTGGAGATTAAGGCGAAGGGCAGGCTTACTGATGAAATGGTCGTCAGAAGCCCATTAAGAAAGTGGTTAAGTAAAGTGGTTAAGTATGTTCAAGCGTGGTCTAAATTTGATGAGAAGGATGTGGACGCCTTTTCCTTCTCAATTGAAAAGGTGGCTAAACAAATTTGGTGGCCGGCGCAATGTGGGTTTTATTAATCCAAACGAAACTTGCATGTGGGCCTAGTGAAGAAATCATAGAACTATTAGATGAAGTATCTGGGGAATATGAGGAGGTGAAAAAAGCCGTTTTAGGTGCATATGAGTCTGTACCAGAAGCCAATAGAGAACGTTTCAGGAATCTTATGAGGGGCCCAAGTCAAACATATATTGCATTTGAAAGGATCAAACATCGTAGATTCGATAGATGGATAAGAGTTTTAAAAATCTATGCTGCCCTGAGAGAGGTAGTTCTTTTGAAGGAATTAAAAATATTTACTCTCTGAAGGAGTGCGAACTCATGTGGAAGGTCAGAGATTCAAAACAGAAAGACTAGCAGCTGAAGTGGCTGATGATTATGAGCTGGTGCATAAAACTCGCTTTGGAAAACAGAATTATCTTCAGCCAATGAAGGATAGTAATTGGGGCAAAGAGACATTCTCACGTGGAAATGGTAAGGTAGGTCTCAGTGAAGATAATAATGATAACCTACTACAGTGTAAAAAAAGTCTTGAGGGAGACAAATAAGTTTAAAAAAACTCCTGTGTTTGCATTGTTATAAAGTGGGCCATACGAAATTGCAGTATTGGTGGGCTAGGAGAAATCCTGATGTAGGAAAACAAGACAAATCTAGTAACAAGAGGCAGAAGGAAAGTTAGACAACTGCCTCCGAGTGTACAAGACGATCGGAGGTCGATTAAGAAAGAAGTGATAGATCCACTTAAAAATAGACATGCAAGCATAACCTTTATTCACATAGGCTCGGAGTCATAGGTAAGGAGGTTACAATATTAAGGAACACAAGATACTTCAGTCTGTAATGCTGAAAGATGAGGAGATATGTTCTCCTGCGTGACTATTTCCAGGAAAGGTGCTGGTAACATGAATTCGTGGAAGACAACAAAAGTGCTCAGTTACATAAAGTGAGGTTAGAGAGTCCAGAGAGTGTGAAGAATTTGTGGTCGCAGTACTGGAAAAACTCTCAGATACAGGAATACAACTTGTACTTTCAAATGATATAGCTGACGCACCGGTAGGCGTGCTGCCTACTCTAGTTTAAATGCTTGTGGTGGCACAGGAAACTAAAGATATGGAAAATGTTTATCCATGAATTTTCGATGATTGTGTGGACACTAAATCACAGACGCATAACGTGATGGAGGCGGTTTCAAAAATCACAAATAAGGAAGCTGACCTAGCTTTACTGAGAGATTTTTGAACAGACAATTGTAACAGAGGAAGAGCAAATAGGCAAAAAAGCAATTATCTTTAGCCCTGCTAATCTGATTGAATTAGAGCAGAAAGGTGAGAAGTTAAAACATTTATATTAAAAAGCTTGTGTAGCAACGGAGAGTGAATGCTTTCCTGTGTGTTATTACTTTACAAATGATGTATCGACGAGGAAATGGAGACAATCACACATTCGAGCAGATGAGAAATGGGCAGATATTTATCAAATAGTGTTGCGTTTAGTGAAAGGGAAGAAGTGCTGCAACTGCCGCATGAGCTAACACTTGGAGGTCATTTAGGGGTGTGGAAAACACAGGCTAAAATACAAAGATAATTTTATTGGCCTGGACTACGTAAGGATGTCGTTGAATTTTGTCAAAAGTGTCATATATGTCAGGTAATCAGAAATCGACAGTCAATAATAAAACCGGTACCATTAATATCGTTTTTAGCATTTTAGGAATCTTTCACAAAAGTCTTGTTTGATTGCGCAGGTCCCGTAACTCAAAGAAAAAGTGAGAGCAAGTATGTATTCACAATATTGGATGTTTAGACTCGAATTCCAGAGGCAATTCCATTACGCAATATCGCAGCAAAAGGAGGTAAGAAGAATTCCTTCGTTTTTAACCAGATCCGGACAGCCAAAAGAGATCCCGTCAGATCAAGGAGGAAACTTAACATCTAAACTCTTCAAGGATGTTGTGGTTAACTTGCTAATAAAGCAATTCAAATCTACTGCGTACCATCCAGTATCACAGGCAGCGCTAGAGAAATGGCATCAAACACTGCAGACCGTGTTTTTTTTTGAGACTCTCAATTTCCTGCTTATATTTTTATGACTATTTTTGAAAACCACACACTAACGCCAAACTGCGCTCATGCTTATATTTTCCTCAGTGACCATTTTGTGTGTGTGCGTGTGTGAGACACAGTGAAAAACAACAAGTGCACAAACCTTAATTGAATATCCACTACCGGGAAGAAAGGAAATTCCTGAGTGGTCAGTGACAAGCAGTGTGCTTCTCAGAGAGCAATGCTGCATGATCAAATAGCGAGGGGGACGGCAAGGATCAAATCAAAATAGAGTGGGAGGGGTAAATAATACACTCCACTCCCTGCGGTGGAGAGGGCTGGTCGGAGGAGGTGATTAACCTACATCTCAATCATACTTTAGCAAACGCTCCAACAACAGCCACTTCCACTGCCATTACATACCAGGTATGCAGGCATCTGTCGGCGTCATCACCTCGATGCCACTTCCAAGTCGGGCATTTTTACCAAATTCAACACAAAAAAGGAGGGATCGTCTGGGATTTGCACCTGTAACCTCTTGCAGGTTAATGTGACACACGTGCCGAAGCGAGAATCATGTCCCTACACTTGAAGACCGTGTTAATGTTCAGGATTATCGAGATGAGTTGGATAAGGGAGTTCTGTTTGTACTGTTTGCGATAAGAGATACACTGAATGAATGGACTAAATTCAGTGGATTTAAATTAATTTTTATGCATTAAGTACGAGGACTATTAAAATCAATGCAGGAGAAATTAGTAAGTCAGAATTAAGAGACCACCCATTTTGACGATGTGTCAAATTTTCGAGAACGATGAAATAGATCTGGAGAGTTGGGTAGACAGCACGGAAAAGTATAACAGCATAGAATGAAACAAGAAGCAAATATGATATCACAAATTCGCAATTTTGTAATTGGCGTGAAGGGATTGGTGCTGCGTCCAATAACCGGTGAGTCTTTAATAACAAGGTTTAATGGAACTTATCAAATTGAGAAGAAATTAAAGTGAGGTGAATTACTTGATCAGGACGAGCTCTGTCACAGTGTGCCATTTGAATATGCTCAAAAGGTATTTTGATATGGAAGGATTAAGGATTGGGCATTCCGCTAATCAAATTGGGGAATGAGGAAGTTGACAAAAATGAAGATAAATTATTCAGTTAAATTGCACAGAAAGAACAAAATGACCTGTACAAGTAATTGGTACCACATGAGGAGATATGTAGAAATAAACTGGGAAGTATTAACCTAATTGTGCATGTTGTGCGTGTCGGAGATGCTTTTCTGATGAAGCAGCATCCTTATGGACATAACCCTCTAAAGTTGGCAATTATTCAGAAGGAGATAAAGCACATGCTCCAAGATGCATAACAGAAGTGAGTTACAGTGATTTGAGCTCACAAATAGTCATAGTGGCAAAGCCAGGTGATATCTGGATGCTGTCTTTGGGGTATCGCAAAGTAAACACCGTTACAAAGTCTGATGCCTATCTAAAACCACGGTAGGAGGATTGTATCGAAAACTTGTGACAATCAACTTATTTTTCTAAGTTGCACTTGCTCAGAAGATCCTGGCAAATACATCTGTCAGAGAGACCAAAGGCAATTTTGACTATCGGAACACCAAATGGACTTTATCAGCTCACAGTCATGTAATTTGTTATGAGAAACTCTCCAGCCACATTTGAGAGACTGGCTAATAAGGCCATTGGCAGATTACCCAACAGTGTGGCGTATATTGATGACCTGGTGATTTTTCAGTCAATTATGGAAGGAGCATTTATTGCACATGTTTGATCGACTTTAAACCTAATTGTCGGTGAAATTAGCCCAATAAAGCAGAGATCACAAAACACAGAGCAAAGAAAAATTAAATAAACGTTTATTAAATAGTGATACCGTGGAAGAGAGAATGACTGAGCTGAAACAGCACAGACAGTCTGTCCATGTGGACGACACCCCTTCTCCGAACTGAGAATCAAGCCAGTTTTTTATATATAGGGATCAAGTTCAATGATGCTAATTAAAATACGGAAAATACAATGGTCTTGATAATCAAGGAATCCAGTTAGGATGGTGGTAGTCGCAATAAAATTATCAGAAGATTATCTTGAATATAGATAGAATGCAGCAGTCTGGCAGCAGCAATCAGTACTAAATGGGATCAGATCTCTGCGGTATTCGAGGGTAGATGAGAATATTCCTTTTAAAGCAATGAGGTGTTTCCATTGCTTCTCTTCTCTGATGGAGGTAATCTGGTGCCTCTCAATCTGACCTGTCTTTTGAGTGGCTTCGGTATCATTGGGTTATGAGACTGCCCTTAGGGCTTTGAGACAGCTGTGTTGATCGATTCCAAGAAGCTCATTGTTACTTTCTCTTTGGAAGTGTACTGCCTGGTCTGACAGTGACTATGGACATGTCTGGTTTGCTGTGTCAGCCTGCTTTGTTCATGCTGAGGCATTCTGGGAGTTTATTGCATGGTTGGGACATGCGTGATTTTCACTGTTCTATGTGGCCATGCTGTGGGTTGGCAGGGTAGAGGATGTTTTCACACAATTCATCATTTTGTAAGCGTGGGATGAGAAAGGAGCAACGTAACCAGCTCCAGGGGGGATTGTCGCGTGGAGCGTGGGAGCATTGTTCGATATCAGACAGATCACCCTCAGTGTCTGAGAACAACTCAGCAGACGTTGGCTTGGGACAGGGTTGATCCCCCATATGATCTGTTTTATCTGAATGATCAGGGGGCCAGAGGGCAGTAGTCTGGCGCACAGGCGTGAACAGCAGATGCGGATGGCCATGGCCAGTGCCACACTCCGGCAATGGTAGCAAGGATGGCAATCAGTTCCTGTAGCAGGGCTGTACCCCATGAGTCCATACAAGAGACTGCCCAATCCCATCAGTCCCAGTGGTATTCCTGATCATGCTAGAGAGAAGCCATCTGCTGTATCGGCTGGGCCAGGTCCGTGATGCCCTCGCGGGGCTCAGGAATGTAAGTGCAGCAGCCAGCGCTAACGAGGGCGCAAGTGCCCCGTTTTGCAGCGAGCAGGGAGTCTATGGCCATCTAGTTTTGCAGGGCCACATTGCGAATTGGAGTATCTTTCGCATTTAACTGGGTAAGCACATCAGCTGTGAAGTTCGCCACCTGTTCTATTGTGGTAGTGAGTTTGTGGGCTTCCATGTGAAACCGCTCGGTTGCATGGGATGTGCCTTTAGTTAGAGAGCTGCATCAAGGGCAGCGAGGGCTCGTTTGCTACAGGTCACGGGCTTTGGGACGGTAGAAACTGGGAGTGATAGATGAATTGTACCACGCACATGACAAACCAGCTGCCAGCCCAGGACAGCAAATATAAGCGGTAGGTTTTATGGCCACAGAAAAAAAACAGGTTCCATTGTAACTCCAGAGATGCTGTGTCTGGCATCCTGTCCAGATGGTGAGGATGGTGGTATTCTGGGAGATCCTGTTGAGGACTTGTAGGTTGAATATGCTGCATTCTGCTGCAGATCGTCGTTCTAAGAGAGTTAGAGGCAGGGAGTGGGTGCACCGACTCCAGCCAGCCTCCCGTCCAGATGGATGTGTGCTTTTTTAAGGGATGGTCCCTGTAGGCGTCCACTGTTCGTTCGTGTTAGCAATGGTTTGGGCTGGGGATTCATCAGAGACGTTATAGGCCATGTAAAACCACCCTGTAAATTTGTCCAGGTGGCACACCGCAGATCTCCAGCGGGCTGGGCTGTTGTACCCATAGATGCCCATTGCTGGAGGTATTTTGATTGTGATAACCTCAGAGGACCGATTTGGATCCAACCTCCACTCCACCATGTTGGAGATATTGAAGGGGATAAAAGGTAACGGAATGCCCCGTGAGAGTTAACGGGGACCCTCGTGCAGACACAACGGCGAGTCCGGTTAAATCGCAGAGCATACCCATGGGCCATTCGCAGGAAAGTGTTGGCCTGCAAGTCACAGTGGATTATTAAATGTCTCGCCTTTTGACCCTATTTACTGGCAAGCCAGAGTGTGACAGTCAGACAGGTAAGATGACGGAGATGATGTTGATGGCTGAGCTGCGCAGCTGAATCTGCCTTCGGCGTTGCAAGCAGTGTCTTCTCCTGTCTGGTCCCTGTCCATTGGAAGGGGAACTCTCTTTTATTCCGGTGGCATGTGTCCATTCGGCCAATCCTTCGACTTTTATAGCTGTCTGGCTCATCAGCAGGGTCATTTCCGTCTGCTGTTCTCCATGGAGAACTTGGGGGTCTGGTACTGGTGTGCGTAGGTCGCCCCATGACTGGGTGATCCCAGTCGTGCGGTTTGCCTGACTATGTAGTGTAAAGAGCTAGTGGCAAGACGACGTCTGGCCAGGTCACTCCTGGGTGATCTTGGTCAGTGTGGTTTTAAGGGTGGCCTTCATCTTATCGAACATGCTTGATGACCGGAGTTGGTAGGGGATGTGGTCGCGCCATGGCATCCCTAATATCAGTCATGAGCCTAAAAGTGAAATGCTCCCCCTATCTGGCTGTATGTTACCAGGGATCCCGAATCTGGGGACGACATCCCTCAGGAGGGATTTTACCATTGCGTCAGCATCATTCTTTCTTGTGAGAAACGCCTCCACCCGTTTAGAAAACATGTCGATGATGACAAGGATGTATTTGTAACCCTGTTTTTGGAGCATGTGATCAAAGTCAATCAGCAAGTGGCTAAAAGGTCCATCAGTAACTGACAGCCAGTCATACCTGGCAACAGGCTTTTAAGAATTGTCGTGCAGGCAAACGAGGCACTGTGACAGCAAGGCTTAGGCAGCAGCAGCACATCACAGCGCATACTGGATTGCGTGACAGCGTGTGACGTGCCCGTCTTGTCTGTGTGGCCAATGCCGTGGGCTGTTAGGACGAGTATATGCAGGTGGGCTCTTCGACAAATGATATGTTCATTGGGGTGTGAAAGCAGCTCTAGTGAAGGTGACTGTCCCAATTCGGGCCGAACAGTCCTTTTTTGAGTTACAGCAGCCTGGAAGTCAGCTCGGAGTGCTTCCTTGCGGTCAGGAAACCCTGGAGCCTTACCTATACTGGGAGCCTGTTGGACGTAAGTGGTGGGGTGCAGTGCGGCTTTCCGGGCTGCTGCATCTAAAGAGGCATTCCCGAGGGTGATCGGAACAGTGGCAGAGATATCGGCAGCGCATTTTGAAATCGCTGGGGCAGAGGGTAACAGGAATGTTTCGAGGAGGTTGGAAATTAACGCAGCGTGTTGTAGTGGCCTCCCTGCTGAAGTAATTAACCCTCTCCATTTCCAGAGTGTGCTCAAATCGTGAGCAATACGACAGGCATAATGGAGTCAATGTAAATGTTGGCTGGGTGACCTTTTGATATGATAAAACCCCAGTCAGCATGAACAGCTCTGCAGGCCGTGCAATTGTGCCATTTGGAAGCGCAGCGTATTCCAAGATAGTGAAAGAGGTGCAGACAGCATACCCTGCCAGTTTGCAGTAGTCTGAGTGCGTGAAGGAGGACCCATCGCAAAGGACATAAGGTCATCATTGTCTAAAGTAGTTTCCGAAAGGTCAGGGCGGGCGGTGACGGCCTGTTGCATGGTTTCTAAACAGTTATGGTCGTTCACAGTTGTGTTCTGAGTGAGTAGAAGTAACGGAGCCGGGTTCAAGGCAAGATCACCCTCGAGGGAAAGGTTAACTTTGGACAATAACCGAGCTCATAGCCAGTTCTCCAGGTGGCAGTGAAATGTGGAGTTGTTGCTGAGTTCAACAGTAGGGATACCAAATGGGAAACCAACAGTGATTGGGTGATCCAGCAGGATGAGGGGTGCTTTTTTTTCTACTGTTAACGTGGCTGCTGGCACAGCTCGCAAATATGTCAGCATTCCTCTTCAAACAGACGGTACGTGTCCAGAGTTAAAGGAAACAGGGCGTCGGAGATCTCCAGCTTTCCAGCCAGCGTTAAAAAGATTTGAAACCCTGTCGAACTCATTGACTTGGAGGTAGAAGGGCTAAGTGTAGTTTGGGACATGCAGGGTAGGAGCAGAAACCAGCCACTGCTTTATTTTAGCGAATGCCTGGTCCACAATTTCATTTCCACTGACTGCCGTAGCGGATCGTCAATGGCAAGGAGGTCATGGATCCAGTGTCTGCAGTAATTCGCCATGCCCAGGAAAGCCTGCAGCCACGTTCTTGTGGCTAGAGGTGGGAAACTGATTCGTGGCTGTGATTCTCTTTCTCGATACTGCACTGAGGCCATGTAAGAGTTTGTATCCCAACTACTGTACTTAATACTGGCAGAGTTGCATTTTTCCATTGAAACCCTGTGTCCATCTTTTGCAAAACAGCAGAGCAATGCTGCAGGGTCCTGCATGCATGATTCAGCGCAGGTGAATATCGTCCACATATTCGAGGATGGTGCTGTTTCACGGCAAGAGTAGAGTGAAGAGGGCACGGTGTATTGCAGAGGCATAGACGGTGGGGCTCTCTGTGAAACACTGGGGATCAAGGTCCATGTGCACTGGCAACCATCGTATGTAAAAGCGAAACGGTACTGGCTGTCAGGGGATAATTTGATGGAGAAAAAGCCTGAACAGAGATCAATTACAGAAAAATGGGTGTCGGTGGCAGGGATGCTGGTGAGTATGACGTTACTGTCCGAGACCACTGGGGAGCCATGGATAACAATTGCATTTACAGCCCTCAGATCCTGGACAAAACGCCACTTTCCGAGCCGCTTGGGTATTGGAATGTGTTGGGTGGGTGCAGTACAGGCTCCTATTGTAGGAATGAGGACAGCCTGTAGGAGGGCGTCACTCACCGACTTGATCCTTTGCAGTGCTACTGGCGTCAGTTTGTATTGCCGTATAGACAACAGGATGTCTCCCTGCTTGAGTGTGGCAGGGTGTAGTGAAGAGGGTCTCACCTGGCCTGCATGGTCGGGGTGGTGTGCCTACAGTGACGCTGGTGGATTAGTTAGCAACAGGGAGTCTTCGAAAGAGTGTAGCGCCCAGAATCTGGGTGGCAAAAGCGGGCTAGGGTGTTGCAGGACATAGCGCACACAAAACACAATCTGCCCAATTTGCACAACCTCTAACTGGGCAACGGGGGCCTAACTGAGGGGCGTGAAGTGGATGGGTGCCTGGTGTAAAAGGATCATGATGAGAACTAAATGATGCTGGCAATCAAGTTATATAAGGTTTGCTGGAACAGAATGGCGGCTGGGCAAGAGGTGAATTTAATGGCAGCATCAGAGACAGTAGAAGGTCCAATACTGAAGTTAATGATTTGGGGGATGGCCCCATTATGGGCACTCTAGAAGTTCCTACGGTGTGCACGGTTTTGTAACTCGGACAAATTCTACAGAGGGCCATTCAGGCCAGTGGGTGGTCCAGAGTCCACCAGAAATGAGATGATCCGCCCCCAAACCTTGACAGCCATCATCGGATTTTTGGACAGTTAGAGAAGCGTATTGAGACAACTGCAAATCACCCCTCGTGCGACAGCCCGACTTATTTTCTGCGGGATTGGGGAAGGGATCGTGAATGGTTAGGCAGTCTGCTAAGGTTGCCAATGTGGAGTTGTGGGCTGCTGTCGTCCTGCAGGGAGTGGAGGAGGATGGAGGGGACTGAGCGTCTCTGCCTGGGTTCTGACCAGCACTGTTCTGGCCACCGTCCCGCTTTGCCACAGTTCTGACATTGTTCTTTCTGAAATCGATTAGGTATCTGTACTGACCTTGTCGTGTCTTTTCGGCAGTCCAGTTGTGCGCTTCGCAGAATGCTCCCATTTGCTTTGGCATGGTGAATAGCCCAGCAATGTCCAGGTTACCGAGTATGGTCAAAGAGACGCCTAGGTCATCGTATGTCAAGTGAGAATATGCTGTTTATACACGTGAGCATATGGAGGGAGCATGCAGTTCACTCGGGTCTGCACAGACTGTTTTTTATTTTCTTCGACGAATGCCCATCAAGGAGTTCCAGACATTAATGAAGCAGACAATGAAATCAGGCAAGGGCTCGTCTGTTCTCTGCAGACACTGGGCTACAGCACCAAAATCGACTTGCTGTCTTGCACTGGCATTTACTGCATCCTTCACTGTGCTGTCCAGCCATTGCTCCCGGTCAGCAGTGGTGTCCCAGGGCTGGTTGCGAAAGTCAATAGCAGGGCGAATGGTCGCCCAGTGGGTCCTGTTCGCGAGCTGCAATCGGATCTGCACATTTTGGGCAAATAGTTTTCGATGGTGCAAATTTAGAATAGGCATTTGTAGACTGGGAGTTGGTCCTTCAACGGGTCTGTGGCATCTTACAGCATGGACTGGACCATTGCATGCGTCCAGGTCTAATCGAGGGGAGTAGAGCCACAGCCGGTGCCCTGGTTTCTATGGGCCGCAGCCACGCGACTTGTGATTCTGGGGCTACCATTTGTGTTGGGCAGTGGTGATGGTTCGGACTTAATGGCGGCTGCTGTTTCTTGCTGGAAGCTTCTCATGGGTTTGCGTGGTGAGAAATGCAGCAACTTCATTGACAGTGGGTCAGGCGGTTCAGCTGATAGCGTAAGTTTATGAGAAACGGCGTGGGGCCTTGTTGAATTATGTTGGGATCTCCTCCATCAGGGGGTTATTGCGACCGTCATTTTCCTTCTGGGACTGATGCTGTTTGGCAATGTCCCAAAAACTTTCAAGATACTGAGGGATGTAAAGGATGTCCCAGGAGGGCTCCCCGAGCTATCCCGTAATGGCCATGGCCCAGTAATCAATCGTATCCATTTTAAAGGCTCTTCCACATGGCTAATTCCCTTGGGACCAGCAGTAAATATTTCCTGTGCAGGGGATACATACTGGCTGTCACCTGTCTCTTTTAGCATGGTGTCTACCGGCCGACCAGGTGTAACAAGAGCATCTCCAACCTTTGTCTGGAAATTCACGCAGTTGCCATGGATTCTTTGCATCATCTTGCTCATCTTCGGCCCATTCCGGTTTCACCACGTGGTTGGGGTTACCCAGCTTCCGCAGCTGACACTTTCCAGCAAAGGATGGATATCCATGTCCCATGGCGTACTGGACGTCCTTGGTTGAGGGCGAAGTGCTGTACTTTGGTTTTCAAGGAAAAATGAACAGAGAGAGGGCTCATTGAACACACAAGCAGCAAGTGATTGACACGTTAAGTAATGGAGCTTGTCTTCGCTGACCACAATGTAAACAAACAGTTTACGGATGGTGAACACACTCAGACGAGACACATAAAATTCACAAGTCAAGCACTCGGTAACCGCAAAGCAAACTGACACACACGAAACAAACACTCAGAAACCAAAGAATAGAAAATAGTGAACAGGTCGGTCCCCTGGCAATTTCAGTAGGAAAGCAAAATTTTAATCCACAATCTCGCCTTCTATCTTGCCAGACTTCCGTTAGCTGACCGTGTTTCCTCTGGCTGGATCAACGTTTTGGCACAAGCCCTGGTTCAAGTTGGATCACGCAACTGCAAAATTACTTAAAATTTAGTTGATCAGTTTAGGACTACCTCCTCAGGCCAAGTCCGTGATTGCTGAACGCTGAACTGCTGCAGTGTTTGGATTAGAATTGTGGCTAACCTCCTGAGTCGTCCAACCTTTCACTCGGTCTGACCCGCTGTGGCAGGCGAGCCGCCAGGTGTGAATTGGGATAATTTTATCACGTCTTTTTCGCTTAACGTGTTGAGAGGAAAGGGGCTACCGTCCACGCCAATTTCTTTGGAGAAATAAGCCCAATAAACCAGAGATGACAAATCACGGTGATATTGCAGAAGAGAAATTGACCAAGGTGAAACAACACAGTCAGGCTCTCTAGATCTACGTAAAGACTGCAGATGCTGGCGATCAGAGTCCAGATGAGAGTGGTGGTGGGAAAGGACAGCCTGTCAGGCAGCGTTCGAGGAGGATGAAAATAAACGTTTCAGCCAAAATAGCTTCATCAGGAATGAAGGCAGGGAGCCTCCGTGGTGAAGAGATAAATGCGAGGGGGCGTGGCGCTGGGGAGAAGGTAACCAAATGTACAATAGGTGGATGGGGATCGAGTTGAAGGAGATAGTTCAGAGAGGAGAGTCGAGAGGTTAGGTGAGAAGAAAGATTGCTGGTAGGACAGTTCATGAGGATGGTGCTGAGCTGGAAGGGAAGAGCTGAGGTCAGGGAGGGGGTGGGGAAATGAGTAAATTGGTGAAGTCCACATTGATACCCTGGGGTTGAAGTGTACGGAAGTGGAAGATGAGGCATTCTTCCACCAGGCATCGGGTAGTGGGGGAGTGGCGGTTGAGGAGGCCCAGGACCTGTATGTCTCCGGCAGAGTGGGAGGGGGAGTTGCCACGTTGGGACAAAGGATGGTGGGGTTGATTGGAGCGGGTGTGGCGGAGATGTTCCCTAAAGAGCTCTGTGAAAAGGCTTCCCGTCTCCCCAATGCAAAAGAGTCCACGTCAGGAACAACTGATACAAGAAATGACATTGGCACATGTGCAAGTAACAATTTGATGGATGTGGAAGGCTCCTTTGGGGCCTTGGCTGGAAATGAGGGGGAGGTCGTGGCGCAAGATTTGCAATTCATTCAGTGGCAGAGGAAGGTGCCAGGAAGAGAGGGTAGGTTGTTGGGTGCGTTGACCAGACCAGGTCATCAAGGAGGGAACGGTCTTTGCGGAATGTGGAAAGGTGTGGCGTCTCTCTACGTCACCCAAACTCTCTTCCTCGAGTAAAAAAATAAGCCAGGTTTCATAATAATGTTGCACAATGAGGTTGTGGAAAATGTGGAAATTCCAATGTATTTGAAAAGTAAGCAATTCAACTACAATGGTAATAATTGCAAAACATCTAACAGAAGATATTTCTGATTGTTGAAATGTAAATTTCTGATAGCATCAAACAGTTCTTGATGGGATCAGTCGATTCTAGCTCTCTCCGAGGATTGGTGAGATTTTCTATTTTGAAATAATAATGTGATTCCATTGTTTCTCTCTTGTGAGCGAGGTATTTGGGAAACTGGCCATCTTACCTGAGTGTGGCTTTGTGTGGCTTTGTGTAGCTTTGTGTATCACTGGGGTACGAGACTGCTCTTCCAGTTTTCGCTAAGCTTTTTGACCGAATCCAAGATGCTTATTGTTAGTTTGTTATGAACGTATTCTCTGGTCTGTGAGTGACTATGATCATATCTGCTTATCCTGTCAGACTGTTTCGTCAATGCTAAGGTATTCGGGGTATTTCTTGTCTGGTTTGGACAGGCTTGATTTTCCCTTCTGTGTGGGCAAGTATGGGTAGGCAGGGTGATAGATCTTTTTCCCACATATAGGGTATAAGACGGGGCTGGGAATTGAAAACTTGAGAGAAGTCCTGCTAACTCCTGGCACGTAACAAGCTGCTTGAAAACATCTCTCTTCAAATTACATTTTCCACCAGTAACGTGTGATACAGAAATCTCTAAAAAGGGGAAAAGAAAACATAGCAAAATCCGAAGACAAGAACATACACCTGCCTGGTTTTGAGATAAGTATTGTTTAGTTAATCTTAATTGGGTGTTTTATCGGACTAGTATTTTGAAGGGAAGGTGAAAGATAGATTAGAGAACGAAATTGTAGATAGTGGTGAAATAATTATTCTCTGATATATTTTTGGAAATAAAGTTGTTAAGATTTACTTTACATAGTTCTTGGCCACTCGAAATTTTACAGATTACTGCACGGGACTAATCTTTTCTATGTTGCTGGTTTTAAATTAAGCAGGAGAGCAGACCTCTATTCAGAGAAGGCGAAAGAAAGTTCTTCATTTGTAACACCAATGGGCTATATCAGCTTAAGGTGATGCCTCTGGAACGGAGATTACGCCTGCCACATTCCAAATACTCAAGAACAGAGTTGTTGTTTGGTAACAAACGGTATAGCCTATTTGGACGAAGCAGTGATTTTTATTAATGCTTGGAAGATTACATGATGCACTTGGCAGAGCTCATTGAACGAGTTTGAGAAGAAAAACTGATGATTAACTAAAATAAAAAGGAATTTGCAAAATCAGAACTGATGTTATTTTGACATTACATCGGTGAATGAAGGTTATACCTCACGAACGCAAAGACGAAGTTAATCGAGGAATTTCCACCACCAACCTCGAACAAAGAGATGCTTTAATTCTTGGAACTCAGCGGATTCTATCGGAAGTCTGTTACAAACTTCAGCAATGTAGTGGCACCGTTAAAAAAATTGCTGAAGAATAACATAAAATTTCGGTGGATTGAACTATGCCAGGAGGCATTCGACAATTTAAATCGATATTAACCATCAAGCCAGATTTAGCAACGTTAACGTTTGAACATATTTTAAAGTCACTATTGATGCTAGTGACATTGGAGTCGGAGATGTACTCTAGGAAAATGATGATGGGATTGAACTTCCAGCTGGTTATCTTTTGAAGAAGATCAACAGCCACCAGTGGAAATCCTCCTCAATCAAAAAGTTTGGTACTCACCTGACTGCATTTCAATGAATATACCACGAACAATGTGTTGGAGATGGTTGTGCACACTGAGCTCAATCCACCTACATTCCTGGACTGTTTCCAAGGTAGGGATATCAGACAATATCGTTGTAGTCTTATGCTACATTCTTATAATTTTAAAATATACACCTGTTGCGGTTCAGAAGAATGTGATTGCAGACGCGTTATGGCGAATATTACTGTTAATGTTTTGATGAGATTAGTCTTTATTTAGTGTTTTATGTATATATGCACATATATATATAAGAAGAAATTAAGGTGAACTCATATTAAATTATCTGTATGTTAGGGTAAAGTGTTTTTAAAAAGTAGAGAAAAGAAATGAAAACCTCATTTCATTCCAATGGTTCTTTTTTCTCTCTCTCAATGATTGATGTATTAGGAAGATGTGGGTAAACTTCAAAAGAATTATAAGTAGGAGATCGAACGGCTCCAACACTAAATGTGCTCCAAAGAGTAACAATGTAACACGGAGTTGAACTACTTAATTAGTTCATTGCTTGGAGACAAAAACAAAATCGAATTTGGCCAATCAGTTTAAATTATACCATATATATATATATATATATATATATATATATATCAAACTCGAATAAAGTTTGAATTGAGTGTATTGGCAATCTTGAAAGCTAATGACACATTTCGATGCTCTGTAATATAAGAACAGGGAAAATTGAACAGTTCAGAGGAAAGGTCACATTCAAGCATGTAAGATTTTTTTGAAAATAGCTCTCTCATAAAAGGACCTTTTCGATTAATAATCTGCGAGGCAGACGTTCCTAACAAGGAGTAAAGAAGACACAGGAAGATCCGAAGACAAGAATTTTGAACCGGGCATCCTGTGCAAGGAAATCAAATGCTTTTAGCGAGAGGATCAGAGCACGATAACTGCACTCTTAAACAAAATGGCCAACGGTGCTCTACTCATATGCGTGTGTCACTCAGTAAATTTTGCTTAATTTAATGGTTATATTAGAGATGCACAAAAGGCAGTTTCTGCACATATTTACAAAATTCAAATGGCAAGCGCCCACGCCAAACCACACAAGATGTCAAAGAGGTGCGAACTTTTTATGAGTGTTGTTTGCTCTCAATGTGAAAAGCTCTCACACCTGTGTCACATTCACGTCACTTGTCACTGACTGAATCAGAAAGAACGAGTATCACAAGAGCTGCATCTGTCTGGCTTTGTTATCCCACTTCCCCGCTCATGGAACCCATTTACGTTTTCCTGCTCCTCTGTGACTTAATGAAAAGAAACTGGATGCAATGTCATTAATGGTCTGTCTGTCATTTCCTCAGCTTCTGTTCCAAACTGGCTTAATTATCAGGGAACGCATTAATATTAGTCACTCCATGACAGTGCAAGTCAATATATTCATCTGAGATTGGAACTTCATTCATTTGTGTTGCTGACTGATTGAGTTAGTAACACGCAAACTACTCCAAAACATGATTCATGACGTCTAGTGGTGATTCCCGCATGTTGAAAAGATCATAGGATCAAAGGACCATAAGACATAGGAGTGGAAGTAAGGCCATTCGGCCCATCGAGACCACTCCGCCATAACTGGCAGCAGGGCAATTCCAACTGGTCTTCCAAACACCTTGGAAGCTTAGTGCATCACAACTTCACAGAAAGTGCTGAAATGAGATAAATCAAACAACACAATAAGAATGGGCTATGAAAAGTGTATTTTACCAATAACAGTGTTGATTAGATGAGCTTTCTCTTCCGATCAACAATGAGGGAGTGATGTAGCGATCAGCAGCATCCGTCTCCTGGCCAGAAATTAAGGAAGTGAGATAAATTTAAGAACAGATAACATCGCAATTAATTGGAATTATTTTCACCTTCATCAGAGCACCAAATAACGACGAGTAGAGTCACTGCAGGATATTGTTGCACAACAGCGATGAAATAGCAATCTCCTTTCGTTTTCAATGAAAACAGCGAACACACAATTTTCCTGGAACATGAAGCAGCGGTGGAACTGCTGAAATCGGTGACTTTTCATGTGAGAGGCGAACGTGATCGCGAAGCGCAGACAGTGACCAAATGGAGAGTCTGCACTCTCCAACAACACAGGTAGGTTTCCATGAAGGAAACTACTTTGCGTCAGTTTTCACAGTGGAAGACAGGAGTAATATCCCAAAAATTAAAGGGTGTCACCGGGCTGAGTTGAGTATGGTTGCCATTACGAAAGAGATAGTGCTAGAAAAGTTAAAAAGTCTTAAAATTGATAAATCTCCTGGCCCCGATGGGATACACCCTAGAGTTCTGAGAGAGGTTGCTGAGGAAATAGCAGAGGCATTGGTTGAGATCTTTCAAGAGTCACTGGAGTCAGGAAAGGTCCCGGACGATTGGAAGATGGCTGTAGTAACCCCCTTGTTCAAGAAAGCATCAAGGCAAAAGATGGAAAATTATAGGCCAATCAGCTTAACCTCGGTTGTTGGTAAAATTCTAGAATCCATCATTAAGGATGAGGTTTCTAAATTCTTGGAAGAGCAGAGTCTGATTAGAACAAGTCAACATGGATTTAGTAAAGGGAGGTCATGCCTGACATACCTGTTGGAATTTTTTGAAGAGGTAACAAGTAGGTTAGACCAGGGGAACCCAGTGGATGTGGTCTATCTGGACTTTCAAAAGGCCTTTGATAAGGTGCCACACGGGAGACTG
This sequence comes from Chiloscyllium punctatum, assembly GCF_047496795.1. Taxonomy (NCBI): domain Eukaryota; kingdom Metazoa; phylum Chordata; class Chondrichthyes; order Orectolobiformes; family Hemiscylliidae; genus Chiloscyllium; species Chiloscyllium punctatum. The sequence goes on along the minus strand of NC_092773.1, from coordinate 45,476,584 downwards.
CTGAGCAAGGTGAGGGCCCATGGTGTTCGAGGTGAGCTGCTGGGATGGATTGAGGATTGGCTATCTAACAGACGGCAGAGAGTTGGGATAAAAGGTTCTTTTTCAGAATGGCAGCCGGTGACGAGTGGTGTCCCGCAGGGTTCGGTGCTGGGGCCACAGCTGTTCGCATTATATATTAATGATTTGGATGAGGGAACCGGGGGCATTCTAGCGAAGTTTGCCGATGATACAAAGCTTGGTAGACAGGCAGGTAGTACTGAGGAAGTGGGGAGGCTACAGAAGGATCTAGACAGGTTGGGAGAGTGGTCCAGGAAATGGCTGATGGAATTTAACGTGAGCAAGTGCGAGGTCTTGCACTTTGGCAAAAAGAATATAGGAATGGACTACTTTCTAAATGGTGAGAAACTTAATAAAGCCAAAGCACAAAGGGATCTGGGAGTGCTAGTCGAGGATTCTCTAAAGGTAAACATGCAGGTTGAGTCTGTGATTAAGAAAGCGAATGCAATGTTGTCTCTTATCTCAAGAGGGTTGGAATATAAAAGCAGAGATGTACTACTAAGACTTTATAAAGCTCTGGTTAGGACCCATTTGGAGAACTGTGTCCAGTTTTGGTCCCCACACCTCAGGAAGGACATACTGGCACTGGAACGTGTCCAGCGGAGATTCACACAGATGATCCCTGGAATGACAGGTCTAGCATATGAGGAACGGCTGAGGATACTGGGGTTGTATTCGTTGGAGTTTAGAAGATTAAGGGGAGATCTAATAGAGACGTACAAAATAATACATGGCTTTGAAAAGGTGGATGCTAGAAAATTGTTTCTGTTAGGCGAGGAGACTAGGACCCGTGGACACAACCTTAGAATTAGAGGGGGTCATTTCAGAACGGAAATGCGGAGACATTTCTTCAGCCAGAGAGTGGTGGGCCTGTGGAATTCATTGCCACGGAGTGCAGTCGAAGCCGGGACGCTAAATGTCTTCAAGGCCGAGATTGATAGGTTCTTGTTGTCTAGAGGAATTAAGGGCTACGGGGAGAACGCTGGCAAGTGGAGCTGAAATGCGCATCAGCCATGATTGAATGGCGGAGTGGACTCGATGGGCCGAATGGCCTTACTTCCACTCCTATGTCTTATGGTCTTATGGTCTTATGGAAATCCGACCTGTTGTGTTGAACATAAATGCAATACGGTCAACACGCTGCAGCATTATATGCAATCTTCACAAATGGCAGCTGTGGTGCTCTCACCCAAACTGGAACCTAAATCCAGCACCTTAAAACGCTCGGCCATGCTACCAGCCACAGTGGTAAACCTGTTTTGTATGGTTCCTTTGGTACTCCTTCAAAACAACAGAAGCGAAGACACAGTGGAAGAGTTCCACGAACCCGATTCTGCTCGCAGGGCTGCTTGGATTTGCCCTGCACAATATCAATTTTGTAGCAGATAATGCTATCACTTCTATCCACACAAAAATTAATACAAAGCTGAATCTCCCTTCTGAGACTCGATTGAGCTACAAATGAAATGTGTGTGCGAGTGAGAATCTGAAACATGAATACAGGCTGAGTTAGAACATGGAGATTCAAGATCTACGATTATGTCTTACGCTCTGCTTTATGAAAAGAATAAAAATAACTCTGTGTTAAGCCAGCATGTGCAGTTCCTCCGATACGGAATTGCATAACATCTGCGTTTCTAGACGTTGTATCCCCGGCAATATTGGAAACAAAGAGTGAAGTTTTAACATAAAGACCGATTGCGTGTGTTCATTGACCGATCACAGAACTGAGGGATCACCCCCACCCCCTCTGAGGTTCAGAACTTCATGAGAAAGTGCATTCTGTAATGTTTTGTCAACAAACCATGATTTGCATTCCACTACTGGAATTTAGATTCTTGCTTTGGTAAATGATATGACCAATTACTCGAAACAGAATAACATTCGCGTTTACATGCAACAAGAAAATCACCGGACACAGAGAAAATGCACAAGCTGGTCAGGCCGTGTACCAGGTCATACCATGTAGCATACTTACAGTTATGAAGTCTGTTTTGGAGAATAAGCAGAAGAAGGTTCTCCACCTTAGCACTGCTGCCTCACAGCGCCAGAGACCCGGGTTCAATTCCCGCCTCAGGCGACTCTCTGTGTGGAGTTTGCACATTCTCCCCGTGTCTGCGTGGGTTTCCTCCGGGTGCTCCAGTTTCCTTCCACACTCCAAAGATGTGCAGGTTAGGTGAATTGGCCATGCTAAATTGCCCGTAGTGTTAGGTAAGGGGTAGATGTAGGGGTATGTGTGGGTTGCACTTCGGCGGGGCGGTGTGGACTTGTTGGGCCGAAGGGCCTGTTTCCACACTGTAAGTAATCTAAGTAATGTAATCTAATCTAACCTGAAAAACTGAGTTTGCATTAGAATCCGTGAAGCACAGATCACATTTTGAAGCTGTTCGAACCTCCGTGCATGTGTCATAATGCTGCTCTCTTTTTACCGAACAGCTGTTCCTTGGATCATGGTGAAACTGTGCTTCACTTTTTCTTTCAGAGGGGCAATAAACCGGGCCAGACTCCTATCAGTCTTTTTTGGTCCGGAGATGAAAAGGCTATCAGAGGCCTTCAGACCAAAGTGGTCATGCTTTCGAGTGATCTGCATATAAAACGTGGAGTGGTCAGTGCTTTAGTAAGCTCGGGTGAGCCGTTTTAGTTTAGTCTGAACATGGAGGTCAATAGGGAGCTGTGTGGAAACTCTTCTCTTTTCTGTCCTTCAACTTCAACCTGTAAATATGTGTTCCACTTATATTCGGTATTAAAGGGAGTTTGCTTATTGGGACTGTTGTGTGTATTCGGAACAGCATATTTAAGTCTCACTGGATAGGTTACGTTCTATCGGGTTTCTTTATTCTGTTTTTTTGTTCTTCATTGTGTAAGATTGTGAACAATATTTTATGCCTGTTTTTAAATCTAGGAGTCAACATAGCGATCTTACCCCAGGTAATTTTCACTGAACACTTATGAAACAAATTGCAAAGTTAGTACCAGGGCTGCGTCTTAAGAATGTTTTGAGTTTGGGGTTTTTTTGCGTTATTTTAGACAGAGAGTGGTCGGTGCTTTTATTTTGGATGTTTGGTTGGCTAGACAAACCTTAGGCTAGTAATGACACTTTCAGTTGGCAAATGTTTTCTCGATATGGATGTGGTGAAATTGGAAGGTTTGGAAAAAGTGCGTAAGATCTCGTTGCGAGAATTATCAGAGAAACTGGAAATGGAATTATGTGCTTCTGTGAGGGAAGGACAGATAATTACTGTAGTAGCTCACGATTTGAAACTGCTGGAGAAACCATCAGCATCTATACAGATTGCAAGATTTCACTTGCAAATGAAGCAGTTTGAGTTGCAGGTGAGAGATAAGGAAGGGACAGAATAAATGAACCTGCTTGTGTTACCATTAAACACAGAAGAGAAAGAAAAGGAGAGAGCTTTTGAACTTCAAAAGGAAAGTCAGCTTGAAAGGCCGGAGATAAAGCCTGAGGCTAGGCTCATTGTGGAAGTAGTGCATATTCATTTGAAGAACAGATAGCTAAATCAGAAATGTTAGCAGATGAGGTGCCGAGGATTATGAGCTCGATCACAAAACACGGTTTGGTTACCGAATCTTCTTCAGTCCATGACGGATCTAAATTGGGTAAAAACATAACGTGACGTGGAAAGGGAAAGTTAGATCTGAGTGAAGGTCATAATCATAATTTAACATGAGTTAAAAAGTAGAGACGCTTGAGGCTGACAAATTAGTCAAAATGCTCCGTTATTTTCATGGTAATAATGTCGGCCACACGAAATCACAATGCTGGTCGGCTCGGGGAAAGCCAGATATAGGAAATCTTGGAAGTGTTTTTGGATTATAACAGAAAGCACAAGGAAAGTTAGATCAGAGTGTACAAGATGATAAGAGCTGGAGAAAGGAGGAAATAGCAGATTTCCTCCAAATATGCACTCAAGGGAAAAGTTTATTCACATAGGCCAGGCGTAGTAGGTAAAAAGGTAACATTATTAAAGGACACAGGATCCTCCCAGTCTGGAATGCTGAAGAATAACGATATAAGCACTCCTGATAGACGATTACCCGAAAACGTGCTGTTAACAGGGATTCATGGTAAGACAAAACGTGTTCAATTATGTGAAGAGAGGCTAGAGTGTCAGAAAAGAGCGGATAAATTGTGGTAGGCGTACTGGACAAACTCTCAGCTCCAGGAATACAATTTGTCCTTGCATATGAAATAGCTGATTCACCGGAAGTTGTGGTTCCTACTCTAGTTGAAAAGCTAATGGGGACATAGACATTTGAAGTCATGGGAAATGTTTATCCAGAAATGTTCCCTGGTTGTGTGACCTCAAGATCACAGCGGCACAAGCTTAAGCAGAATAGATCAAAAGGCACAGATAAAGAAGCTGGAGTAGAGTTATCTGAAACTTGCCCTCATCAAATAACTGAAACAGAGAAGAAACAAATACGAACAAAATCCAGTATTTTAGCTCGACTAAGCTGATCGAATTACAGCAGAAAGATGAGGAGTTATAACAGTTATATCAAAAGGCATTTCCTGAGAAAGAAAGCGAATGCATTCCACTGTGATATTACTTTAAAATGATGTCTTAATAAGGAAATGGAGACCATCACACATTCAAACAGATGGGAAATGGGCAAAAACTCTTCAGAAATGTTTTGCCAGTGGGGTACAGAAATTGAGGTGCTGCGAGTGGCGCATGAGCTACAACTTGGAGGTCATTTACGGGTAAGAAAAACACAGGCAAAAATATAAAGAAAGGTGTTACTCGCTTGGACTACACAAAGATGTAATTGAATTTTGCCAGATATGCCAGACATGTCAGCTAATCGGACAACCACAGGCATAAATAAAGCCTGCTCGATTTCGAGAAGTGAACACATAATGCAATATCATTGGCAAAAGGGTTTCACAGAAAACTACTTACTTTGTTTTTACTAGATATGAACTACTAACAGAGATTTCAGGCAGATTAAGGAACAATTTTGACATCAAAACTATTCAAGAAGGTTGTGGATAACTTGGGAATAAAGCAATTCAAATCTGCTGCATACCATCCAGTACACCAGGGAGTGCGAGAGAGATGGCACCAAACATTAAAGACCTTGGTGCTTATGCTACTTCCAGTAACAGGTGAGCATTTATAAGCAAGGTTCAGTGGAACGTAGCAAACTAAAAGGAAATTGAGTGAGGTGAGCTACTTGATAACGACTTCAGGCAGGAAGAAACCTCAGAGTGTGTCATGTGGATATGCTCAAAAGGTACTTTAATTGGGAAGGACAGAGAGAGAGGAGAAGGTGTTAATGATTACAGTACAGATGGAAGAACCAACTTCAGATGAATCTGTATTGGATATTCCTCAAACCAAATTGGACAATGAGGAACTTGTCTAAAATTGGGAGAGACGACTGAGTTAACATCCATAGGAAAATTGAAATGACCTGAAAGAGATATTACTATGACATTGAAAGAAATTTGGAAGTAAACTGGGCAGTACTGATCGAATTGTGCAAGACATAGATACTGGAGATGCTGCATTGATTAAGGAACATCCTTTTCGGCATAACCCTCTAAAGATGACACAGGCTCAGAAGCAGATCGAGCGCATGCTTCAATATGATATAATCGAATTGTGTTGGAGTGACTGCTGCTCACTGATAGTCATGGTGCCAAAGCCAGATGTTACCCAACGTTCTTATATGGACTTTTCCGAAGTTAGCGCGATTACAAAGACTGATGCCTAGTTAATTCCACGGTTGGAGGACTGTTTTGAAAAGGTTGAACAGGCAACTAGCATTTCTAAGTTCGACTTGCTCAGAGGCTGCTGTCAAGTACAATATTCAGAGAGAACAAAGACGATTTGAGGTTTCGTAATGCCAAATTGACTAGATCAGTTCAAATTCATGCCATTTGGTATGAACAACGTTCGAGCCCAGCCATATTTCAGTTGGTTGCTAGATTGACTAACTGTATGGTATACATTGCTGACCTGGTGATTTTTTATCCACTCACGGAAGAAATATATACAGCATTTATCAGACATATTGGATCGATTTCAGAAGACATGCTTGGTGGTAAATCTAGATAAAAGTGAATTTTCCAAAGCGCAAGTCATCTTTTTTGGTTCATGTTATTTGACATGGAAAAATGCACCCCCCCCCCTCCCCCCAGGAGATTCCAAAATGGAAGTAATTGACGAATTTCCAACACCGGCATTGATAAAAGCAGTATTACCTTTCCTGGGTTGAGTGGACTTTATAAATGATTTGTGCCAAAACTTAACAGTGTCGCAGATCCATCACCGAATCGCTATAAAATCACAAGAACATTCAGGAGACAGATGATTGTCAAAAGGCATCAACAGCCTAAAAACTGTATTAACCACTACCTCAGTATTAGCCACGCTGGAATACATGAGGCCTTTCAAGGTGGTCATCGATGCCAGTGACGTGGATATCAATGTGGTGCTCCTGCAGGAGGATGAAGAGGGAATAGAAAGACCCATATGGTATTTTTCTAGGAAGTTGAACGTTCATCAACAGAAATATTGAAAAATGAAGAAAGAGGTTTTCAACTTGGTGTTGGGGCATTACAAAATTTCAGTGTTTATATTACCTGCAATGCATCTGAGACAATCATATACACTGATCACAAACCATTGACATTTGCGGAAAGATTTAAGACAAAAATGCCAGACTGTTCAGATCGAGTTGTTGATGCGGCCAGTCAATTTCACAATTCTGCATGTGGCAGGTCGCGAAAACGTGATTGCCGATGCATTATCGAGACTCAAATAAGATGTGGAGATTTTCGGTGTTGGGTGTGCCACGGCCTGAACTTCTATGGTTGCACATATTTGCATGATTATAATTCGTGTAGTGTATATGTGTGTTTACACGACTAACCGGGTTTTGAAGGGTGAAAAAAAGGCTTTTTTTTGTAATGATGGCTATTTTTTTGTAAGTGTACAGGCGTCACAAAGCTAATCCTTTTTTTAAGAAGAGTTGTTCCTTGGCTCAAGGAGACACTGTCCTTTGAGGTTTTCAGATGGGCAATAAACCAAACCAGACTCCGACAGATTGGTACAGATTTTGAGAAGCCGTTTGTTGCGATGTAAACAGATGAGACCTCCTGCCAAAGTGGTCACGCTTTAGAAGTGATCTGTATAATGAAAGGGAAATGGAAGCTCTTTAGTTTGCTCGGTGAGCAATTGTATTGCAGTCTGAAATCGGAACTACAGCAGGGAGCTAGATGGAATCTTGAATCCTCAGAAGAGTATAAAGTAATTAGAAGTATACTTAAGAGGGAAATCAGGAGGGCAAAACGGGGTCATGAGATAGCCTTGGTAAATGTAATTAAGGAGAATCCAAAGGCGTTTTACAAATATTTAAAGGACAAAAGTGTAAGCAGGGAGAGAATAGGCCCCGCGAAGATTAGCCAGGCGGCATTTGTGTGGAGCCACAGAAAATGTGGGCGATACTGAATGAATATTCTGCATCAGTATTTACTGTGGAAAAGTATATGGAAGACAGAGACTGTAGGGAAATGCATGTCGACATCTTGCAAAATGTCCAGATTACAGAGGAGGAAGTGCTGGATGTCTTGAAATGGTTAAAGGTGGATAAATCCCCAGGACTTGATCTGGTGTACCCGAGAACTCAGAGAATCCAGAGAAGTGATTTCTGGGCCTCTTGGTGAGTTATTTGCATCAACGATAGGCACAGGCGAGGTTCTGGAAGACTGGAGGTTGGCAAACGTGGAGCCACTGTTTAAGAAGGCTGGTAAGGACAAGCCAGGGAACTACAGACCAGTGAGACTGACCTAGGTGGTGGGCAAGTTGTTAGAGGGAATCCTGAGGGACAGGATATACATGCATTTGGAAAGGCAAGGCCTGATTCGGGATAGTCAATATGGCTTTGTGCGTGGGAAATCATGTCTCACAAACTTGATTGTGTTTTTTTTTCTGAAGTAACAAAGAAGATTGAGGAGGGCAGAGCAGTAGATGTGGTCTATATGGACTTCAGTGAGGCGTTCGACAATGTTCCCCATGGGAGACTGATTAGCAAGATTAGATCTCATGGAAGACAGGGAGAATTAGCCATTTGGATACAGAACTGGCTCAAAGGTAGAAGACAGAGGGTGGTGGTGGTGGGTTGTTTTTCAGACTGGAGGCCTGTGACCAGTGGAGCGCCACAAGGTTTGGATGCGAGCATAAGAGGTGCACTTAGTAAATATACAGATGACACCAAAATTGGAGGTGTAGTGGACAGCGAAGACGGTTACCTCAGATTAGACCAGGATCTTCACCAGATGTGCTAATGGGCTGAGAATTGGCAGATTGAGATTAATTGAGATAAATGTGAGATGCTGTATTTTGGGAAAGCAAATCTTAGCAGGACTTATACACTTAATGGTAATGTCCTAAGTAGTGTTGCTGAACAAAGAGACCTTGGAGTCCAGGTTCTTAGCTCCTTGAAAGTGGAGTCACAAGTAGATAGGATAGTGAAGAAGGCGTTTGGTATGCTTTCCTTTATTGGTCAGAGTATTGAGTGCAGGGGTTGGGTGGTAATGTTGTGGCTGTACAGGACATTGGTTAGGCCATTGTTGGATTTTGCGTGCAATTCTGGTCTCCTTCCTATTGGAAAGATGTTATGAAACCTAAAAGGATTCAGAAAAGGTTTCCAAGGATGTTGCCAGGGTTGGAGGATCTGAGCAACAGGGAAAGGCTGAACAGGCTGTGGCTGTTTTCCCTGGAGCGTCGGCGGCTGAGGGGTGACCTTATAGATGTTTACGAAATTATGACGGGCATGGATAGGATAAATAGGCAATGTCTTTTCCCTGGGGTCGGGGAGTCCAGGACTAGAGGGCATAGGATTAGCGTCAGTGGGGAAAGATATAAAAGAGACCTAAGGGATCAACATTTTCACGCAGAGGGTGGTACGTATATGGAATGAGCTGCCAGAGGATGTGGTAGTGGCTGGTGCAATTGCAACATTTAAGAGGCCTTTGTATGGGTGTATGAATAGGAAGGATTTGGAGGGATATGGGCCGGGCGCTGGCAGGCGTGACTAGATTGGGTTGGGATAACTGATTGGCATGGATGGGTTGGACTGAAGGGTCTGTTTCCATGCTCTACATCTGTATGACTCTGTGACTCTTCTGACATTCAATTTCAACTTATATTTTTGCGTTCCATTTGTACTAGTTATTACTGCTGATTGGAACAGTTGTGTGCGTTTGGAGCAGCTTATCTGAGTATAGCTGGACAGATTGAGTTCTCTAGGGATTCTTTATTCTGTTTTTTTTGTGCTTCATTGTTTAATTTTATGAATAATGGTTTGTCTGTTTTAATATCTAGTCATTATTCTATCTTACTCGGTGTAATTTTCATTGCACATATACAGGAACAAATTGCAAATTTAGGTCAAGGGCTCCCTGAATAAAAGAGTTTTGCGTGGTTTGGCCTAGGTAATAACACTGGTACAGTTTATCATTTTCCTTCAATTTCACCTTAACTATGCATTTTCCTGCAGAGTTTTCCAAACCTGGATATGAGCAACTGACACATGTCTTGCCAGCAGAGTTGGAAACCTATGTGGGAATCGATAACAAACGACTCGGTCATTTTTTTTTTCTAATTCCATGGTGCTTATTTCGAGATGCACAAATAGCAGTCTCTAAATGCATTGACACAAGGTAAAATGCGATCCATCCCGCGAGATGACAAAGTGGTGTTAACTGTACATAATTCCATTTTGTTCGAGACGTGTAAATTTCTCCTGCCTGAGGTGCTATAATGTCTCTTTTAGATTTTTTTTAAAACTAGAAACTCTTCAGTGTTGAAACAGGCCCTTGAGCCCAACATATCCAAACCGCCCCTCCGAAGATTATCCAGCCCGACCCATTATTGTTGGTGACTGAATCAGAACGAAAGGGTTTCTCCAGAACTGCATGTGCCTCGATTTGTTGTCTGAGCACAGCTCCCGCCCCCACCCACCCCCAACACCCGTTAACGTTTCTGCTCCTCTTTGATATTAAGAAAAGGAAATGGATTAATTGTCAATTGGTAGCCTGTCTGTCATTTCCTCCGTTTGATTTTGGACATGGTTAAATTTAAGAGCAATCGTTACTGTGGAAAGTTCTATGTGATGGAAAGTCAAGACGTTCATCTGAAACTGTAAATTGATTCATTCCTGTTGCTGACTGAATGGGCTGCTGCTATATAAACTACTCCAATATATCAGGTGTTGATCCTCGCACGTTGAGAAACAGTAGACAACATCCAAATGAGGCCTGTCTGAGATTATGTTTGATTACCTTTCCATGAGAGGATAGATCAGGAATGTGTGGTGTATCGGCAAATTAAGTTTCTCCTTGGCTTTGAAACGGACCACCTTCACGGAAAAGAAATGCAGTACTAATGTTAAACAACGGATCAGGGGACTGTCACTGCACCCTAAAACGGGCTGGCCATCGGTGATGTTGACATTGGCCCATGTTCAACACTAGGGAGTACAGAAACATAACTAAGTTTCACAGAACTATTAATTGTTCACCACTAGAGCAGATATCGGCCAGCAAATTCAAAGCCAGATTTACTAATGAGAGCAGCATGCAAGGAATCTTTGTTCACTACAATGCAAACGATTACCGTTTGGAACAAGGCTGTTTTCGCCCTTTTCTGAATGAAGGGTCACTCATCTGTTAGGTCAATCTGATAACCACAAGAGCACGGAAACGAACCCCGCCAATTCTGGATGCTCAGAGTCATACAGCACTGATATCTTCAGACATTCAACACATTATCCTTCTGTTTCATGTCGATTTATGCCGTCCAGCGTTATTTGCATGATTCAAAAATAATGAGAGTGAAGTGAATTTGCTCGGAAAATATTTAATCATAGAATCATAGAGACATACAGCATGGAAACAGGCCCTTCGGCCCAACTCGTCCATGCCGACCAGATATCCCAACCCAATATATTCCCACCTGCCACCACCCAGCCCATAACCCTTCAAACCTTTCCTATTCATATATCCATCAAAATGCCCTTTAAGTGTTGCAATTGAACCAGACACCACCACTTCCTCTGGCAGCTCATTTCATCCGTGTTCCAACCTCTGCGTGAAAACTTTGCCACAAAGGTCCGTTTTATATCATTCCTCTCTAACCCAAAACCTATGCCCTCTACTTCTGGACTCCACCACAGCAGGGAAAGACTTTGTCTATTTATCCTATCCATGCGCCTCATAATTTTTAACCATCTATAAGGTCATTCCTCAGCCTCCGAAGGTCCAGGGAGAACAGCCCCAGCCTGTTCAGCCTCTCCCCCATAGCTCAAAACCTCCAATCCTGGTAACTTCCTTGTATATCTTTCACGTTTCACAACATCTTTCCGACAGGAAGGAGAACAGAACTGCACGCAATATTCCAACAGTGGCCTAACCAATGTTCTGTACAGCCGCAACGTGACCTCCCAACTCCTGTACTCAATGCTCTCTCCAATAAAAGAAAGCATACCAAACGCCTTCTTCACTATCCTATCTAAGTGCGACTCCACTTTCAAGGAGCTACGAGCCTGCACTCTAAGGTCCCTTTGTCCAGCAACATGCTCCAGCACCTTAACATTAAGTGTAAAAGTCCTGATAAGATTTGCTTTCCAAAAATGCAACACCTCACATTTATCTGAATTAAACGCCTTTCTGCCACTTCTCGGACCATTGGCCCATCTGATCAAGATTCTGTTGTAATCTGAGTTAACCTGCTTCACTGTCCACTACACCAGGTGTCATCTAAAAACTTTGTAACTGTACCACACCTGTGATTATCAATGATACAAATATCTCAATAAAAGGTCCAGCAATCAATTGTCTGGCTTCCCATCGAGTTCTCGGGTATACCTGATTAAGTTCTGGGATCTATGTACCTTTGTGCATTAAAGATATCCAGCAATTCCTCCTCTATATAATGAACATTTTGCAAGATGTCACCTAGATCTAGCTACTTTCTAAATCTTCCATATCCTTTTCCGTAGTAAATACTGATGCAAAATACTTGTTTAGTATCTCCCCATTTTCTGTGGCTCCACACAATGGCCGCCTTGCTGATCTTTGAGGGGCCCTATTGTCTCCCTTGTTATCCTTTTATCCTTAATTTTATTGTAAAAAAAGTTTTTGAATTCTCCTGAACTCTATTTGTAAAAGTTATTTCATGTCCCCGTTTTGGCCTCCTGATTTCCCTCTTATGGATACTCCGACTGCTTTTAAACTCTTGTAAGAACTCTCTCGATCTATCGTATCTATAACTTACATGTAGAAGGATGTTGCCAGGGTTGCAGGGATTTGACTGGAGCACGAGCCGAGTAAACTGGGACAATTTTCCATGAAGCATCGGAGCTGAATGATTTACTTACATGAGTTCATAAAATCATAAGGGCGATGGATAGAGTGAATAGTCAAGAACCTTTTTCCAAAGGCGCACACATTCATTACATAGGGCATTGTATTAAGGTGAGTGGGTAACATTTAAACGCAATATGAGGGACTTCTTCACACAGATGTTTGTGTGTGTGTGGAATGAACTGCCAGAAAAAGTGGCGGAGTCTAGTACACTCAAAACGTTTCAAATGCATCTGGATGTGTCTATGGATAGGAAGGGTTCGCGGGATAAGGAGCAAATGCGAACAAACATGGCGAGAACAATTTCGGATATCAGTTCAACAAGGCCGCGTTGGAAAGGATGGTCTGTTTCCTTGCTCTTCACCTCAGTGATGCTCTAGTTGCTGACACCAGCTTTCATCCGTTATTTGCTTCATCACATGGCTCAGGGTCTGTGGAACAATAGTTCAGCATTCTCAGCTATTTCATCAGAAGGTTCGTATATCGAGATCACGTAAAGGTGAAGGTTTTCCAAACTTTTGCTGCTAATGACCCTTCTCCTTGCAACATTCCCATGTTTTCAGTGAAAGATATTCATGTGGAAATATAGCTTAGAAATCGTGTTCGCCCCTCAGCTATTGAGCGAAAAGCAACTGTTCTTAACGTGAAACAGAATTAAAAATGGCAAGGCGAAGCCATTCACAGACACATTGATGCATGAATGTTGTCTGACCAACAGTTCGAGTCTCCTGGGTAATGAAGAGCTCACAAAAAGGGTAGACAGGCAATTTCAAACAATCTTTCCAACATTTTAGAGCGTTACTGCATCGCCACTTCGAGAAAGTTCTCAAGTAACATGATGAACAACAGAATATCAGTGAACCGGGAAAAGTGAAGATTACCAATCACAGTCTCGAATAGATGATATCAGCAATGCGCTGGTGCTTCCACTGGATCGAGAAGGCAAATCACCAGCCTCTCTCACCAAGACAGAAATGAAGGAAATTAAACAAATCACAATTGTCCTCCTTTGCGTCACAACAACATCTAATGGCAAGTAAATGCAATGGGAGATTAGGTTTGACAACAGTGCTGAAATGATAACCGCCATTCACTTTCAAATGAAACGATTATCAACGCAACATAAAAAAAACTGAATCGGCAGAAGGTAAAGCAGAAGGGATTATTTCTGAAAGGCTAATGGACTGAGAACAAAAAGACGAGACAAGAAGATCAGTATATATTGATACATACTCAAAATGGAGGCAAAGATGATTCCTGATGGTTATTATCTTAAAAAGAAATGTCAAGACGAAACTGGAGACCACGTCAGGTTTGTACAGGGTTGAAATGGGCCGAAGTGCACCTGTCTGTGTTGCTGGTGGTGTACACGGAAGAAGCGTCACGAGTTGTACATGAAGTACATATAGGAGATCACCGAGATGCATCGAAGTAACAAAACCCTTTTCTATTGCCCTGGAATGCACAACGATGTGGTTAAATTTTGCTGTACGTGTCAAACATGCTAAATGATAGGTAAGCCACAGGCAGTAATAAAACCAGCACCTTTTTTGAGAAATCCTGCATTTGAAGAACCATTCACGCGGGCTATAACTGGTTCTGCATTTCCCATCCCGACAGTAACAAGTGGGAACCAATACTTGCGAACCATAACGGATGTGTCTACCAGATTTCCAGAGACAATTCCAATTCAGAGCATGAAGGGAAAATGGATGGTAGAGGAGTTCGTAGCATTCTGGACTTGGTATGGGCCACCCAGAAAGTCTCAATCAGATCAAGGGTCTTATGTTTTTTTGTTGGGTTGTTTAAGGAAGTCATAGATGGCTTATGACTACAAAACTCTCATTAAAGAGTGCAAAACCCTGAATCCTAAGGAGCGTTATAAAGACGGCATCAGACGCTGAATGAAATGCTAAAAGCTTAAATGCTAAATGTTAGCCGAATTAGCGGGATGAAGGTATCCCATTCGTTTTCCTTGCCATTGGAGATGCCCCAAATGAATCTACTCAGTTTACTCCCTTCGAGTTAACATTCTAACGTGAAGTGAGAGGCCCTTAAATTTAATTAAAGTCAAATTGACAGCGCCAAATTGGGACGCCTCGCACTTGCATGATCTATCAGAGGTGAGGGAGAGATTAAATAGAGCATGTGAGTTAGCTAAAAATGCACCTGAAGAGAGCACAACATAGGGTGAAGGAGGTGCCAGATAGAAGATCTGAAATTCTGACGTATTCCTGTGGAGATGGCGCATTCCTGTTCACCATTGAGAAGAGATCACTGGATAACAGAGAAGAGGTTGAGTCATGTAAACTAATGTGTACAGATGCCAGTTAGAAAAAAAACTGTATCAGATGTCACGTGACTATTTTGAAACCTCAATATAATAAAGTAGGAACTGAAAAAAAACGTGCTGGTGACTGCGTCACAGACTGAGGAATCAAACCCAAATATTGTGCTGTTGACGCACCAAAGAATACGTTAAACAATCGGAAAAGTTAATGAAGTATCTGTCTCCACAACAAAGAATGCATTTGACACGGTTGTTGCAGCAGTATTAGGACATGTGCAGGAAGAGGATGGGGAAGCCTAATGTTATTCTGCATGAGCTTGACGTAGTGATTGCTGTTCCGATAAAACAATACCACGACAGACTCAATCCTTTTAAAGCTGGATTGGTCTCGAAGAAACGAAGGCAATACTCAACAATGATGTCATCGAACCGAGGTAGAATGAGTGAATTTTGACGATCGTGTTCGTTCCCAAACTTGACTGGCCTCAATGATTTTGCGTGGACTGTTGGAATATCAATGCTGTAATTGAACTCATACTCAATACCGACATTGGAGGACTGTTTAGAGAATGTTGAAAAAGCTAGTGACTCACAAAGTTGGATTTACTGGGTGGTTATTGGTAGGCACCTTAAACAGATAAAGCAAAAGAAATGTCTGCATTGGTAACACCAAACGGGTACAACAATTCAACGTGATACCCTTTCGAGTGCAGAAATTACTACCGCCCCTCCCCCCACCTACCCACATTCCAGAGACACATGATCAGAGTTGTGGCTCACTTAACAAACTGTGTCATCTACTTGGACGTTACAGTGATCTTCAGCGAGTCCTGGAAAGATCACCAGATACAGTTGGCAGTGTCGTTGAACGATTAAGGACAGCAAAACTTGTACTAAAATGATGGATAACAGAATTCGCGAACGCAGAGGTGGCATCCTTGAGAAATAAATCCCGTCATGGACTCTGAATTCAAGGAAAACGAAGACGAAGGCCATCGACGAATTTACACGACCAACAGTGGAAAAAGAGGTGCTCTGGACAGAACGATGTGAAAAGATATTTGAGAATTAAAAGCAGTATTAACCACCGCACCAATTTTAGATCCACAAAATGTCTCGAAACACTTCAAAATTGCAATCGATGCTGGCAACATAGGAATTCGAATTGTACTAGAAAAGTACGATAATGATGAAATTGAACTGTCAGTTGGTACTTTTCAAAGAAGCTAAATATGCACCAGAGGAAATACTGCACAATACAAAATTAACTATTGAGTTGGTACTGGCCTTCCAACATTTTAATGGTAATGTCGTAAATCATGTTTCAGAAATGGTTGTGTATATGTATCCCAAAATTCTTATATTTTTGGAACGCTTTAAAGACAAGAATATGAGACTATTTCTTTGGAGGTTAATGTTACAGACCTTTTATTTACAAATTGGACATATTGCAGGTCGTAAGAATGTGATAGTCGTTGCAGCATCGCAGATTTAATAGATAAAGTATAGATAAGATGGAACAGATTCCAAATGTTATGTATACGTGGATGCAGAAGTTAATATGAACAGATCTTAACGTCCTATATATTTCATGGTAATAGAATTAAGCATTAGAACAAAAAGAAGCCATCTTTACATTATGATGATCCATTATTTTCCGAAGACAGAGGTGTTCCAAATCTGAAGACGTGCACTGTAGCTTTAAGAGAGGGTGAATGCAAGCAGCTGGCACATGACTGAAAGCAATCTCAGCATGTCCTGGAAAATTACAAGTGTGTAATCTTTGGCTTTGAAACAGTACCTGAGCTTGGTGGTGATCTTTTTGCAGCAGTTCGAATTTAACCAATCAGTTTCAATTACGCCCCAAGATACTGAAAATCAGTCAAATTTGAATTTTACTGTTTTGAAAACATTGAACCAATGAAAAAAACCCCATGATTTGGGTATAAATATGCCGGAAATTTAGACACTTTGCCATTGTCAGACAAACCCCGTGCAAACCCTCTCTCTTAAAGTTAGCTTGTTCATATGAAACATCTTTCAAGCAGATGACTGAAGACGCCCCAGGGACATCTACCGGCAGAGAGAGTTCGCCACCGCAGAGGACTGGTGTGGATTCGTTTTGAAAATTGATTTTGCTGAAAATTTAAAAATGACTTTTTTGGATCAGTATATTTGTTATCCAGTAGAAGGTAGTTAACATACCTTTCAGAGAAAGTAGGATTAGAATTGTAAATAGTAGTTGGTTAATGTTGTGGACTTAAAGAATAATGTTGTTTCTTATTCTTTAAATAGTGAAATTTTGGTCGTTCTCCGTCACTCGTACTTCAACAGACTACGAGGTGAGGTGAATTTTTCTGTGTGTTTGGGATAATTAGCAGAAGGGTTCACCACCGTGCTGTAGCACATTACATTGTGGTTCTTAAAATCAGGACCACAACTAATGAATGCACCACACCATCCACCTTTTTAACACACCTGTCAACTCGGATGGCAACTTTGAGCGATCTATGGACATGAATATTAAGATCACTCTGATCCTCCACACTGCAATGAATCCTGCCGTTTACCCGATGTTCTGATTTGAAATTCGACATTCAAAAGTGAAAGACTTCACACTTTTCCACGTTGAACTCCATCTTCCACTTATCAGCCCGGTTCTGCATCCCATAGGTGTCTCATTGCAATGTGCAAAGACCTCCACATTATCTAGAAATCAACCAAACCTTGTGTCATTGGCAAAATTACCTGCACTTCCACTTTCTAATCCAATACGCTTATAAAAGATCAGGCATCCCAGAACTGAGGCCTTTTGAACTACAATTGTCATCGAGCTCCTGTCTGGATACTTTCCACCAACTAGCCACCTTTGTGGTCTATGGGCCAACCAATTCTGTATCCAGACAGAGAGGATTTCCTCATTCCTATATTGCCTTACTTTTTGAATGAGCCTACCAGAGGGAAACATATCAAATGCATTGCCAAAATCCATGCACTCAACCACTGCTGTCACTTCATCAACGTATTTTGACACATTCTGAAAAAATCAACAAAGTTTGTGACGCATGTCCTGCCCCTCACAAAGCCATTTTGACTATCTCTAATTAAACTGTGGTTTTCCAAGTAATCATGAATCCTGTCTCTCAGCATCCTCTCGAGTAATTACCCACCACTGACGTTTGGCTAACTGCTCTGTAAATTTCCCTATTCACTCTCTGGAACAAGGGAAGAACACTTGCCACACTCCACTCACATGGTACTTCTTCAGTGGACAGTGAGGATGCAAAGATCATCAGTGAAGGCGCAGCAATCTCTTCCCTCACTTCCTGTTGTAACATGGGGCATATCCCAACTGGCCCAGCTGATTTATCGATTTTTCTGTTTTCTTTTATATTTCAGCACAACCTCCTTACGAAAATCAACCTATTCCAGCATTTCAGTCTGTAGCACGCTGTCCTCAAAAACGTCAAGGTCCTTCTCAGTAGTGAATACTGAAGCAAAGTATTCATTGATGACCTCCGCTACCTTCTCCAACTCCAGGTGAACATTCCCTCCCCGAACCCTGATCGGCCCAACCCACACTGTGGAAATCCTCTTGTTCCTCACTTAAGTGTAGAACGCCCTGGTGTTTTACTTCATCCTACCCGTTTAAGCTTTTTCATTTCCCATTCTAGCTCTCCTAAGTTCTTTCCTCAGTCCCTTGCTGGCTATCATGTAAACATCTAAAGTCCTATCTGATCCTTTCGTCCTCAACCTTAAGGAAGCTTATTTCTCATTCTTGATGCGATGTGCCACATCCCTTGTAAACCACCACTTTTAAAATCCTTGCCTCAGTAGGACAACATAGACAGAACTATCAGCAGGTGTTCCAAAACAACCTGCACACTTCAGTTGTGCACTTCCCTGAGAGTGTCTCTTCCCATCTGAGGCGTCCCAGTTCCTGTCTAATAGCATTATAAATCCAACCTCCCTCAAGTACTGACCTTTTCTACCTGCTCCTACCCTTCTCCATGACGATAATACAAGTCGGGGAATTGTGACCTCTGTCAGGAAAATATTCTCCTAAAGCGAGGTCTGACACCTGGCTTAGTTGGTTTTCAAACAGCACATTCAGTATGTATTCCAGTCGAGCAGAAAGGAATGACTTCTGTTGCTGGAGATCAGAATCGAGAGAGTGGTGCTGGAAAAGTATAGCAGGTCAGGGAGTATCCGAGAAATAGGAGAATCGACATTTTGGGCATAAGCCCTTCAACAGGAATGAGTCTCGTAGGCTGCAGAGGTGGAATTAGAAATAAATTGAAGGATGCTGGGGTTGGGCGAATGGACATGGGAATGGAATAGGAAAATGAAGTTGGGGAGAAGAGGATAGGCCAGAGAGGAGACTGGAGCGGATAAATAGGAAATGTGATGGAATGGTCAAGAGGGCTGTTCTGAGTTTGAAGTTTGAGACTGGGGTAAAGTGGGGGCTGGAGAAATTTGGAAACTGGTTAAATCTGCATTGATCTCTTGAGGTGACAGGGTCTCAAGGCGAAGTGTGAGGTGTTCTTTTTTCAGCCGACGTGTGGTAAGGGTTTGGTGATTAATGGTGCCCAGGACCTGCATGTCCTTGACTGTTTAGGAAAGGGAGTTGAAGTGTTCAGCCATCGTGTGGTTAGCAGTGGGTGCTATTGTCCCAGAGATGCCCTCTGAAATGATCCACAAGTTAGCGTTCCGTCTCCCCGATGGGGTGCAATTTACAGAGTAAATGACAGTAGTGGAGGTGCACGTAATTTTCTGTCCAATGTGGAAGAATCACTGGAGGTCTTGGAAGGAAATGGGGGGCATGGGCGCAGATTTTACACACTGCGGTGTCAGGGCAAGGTGGAGGGAGTCGGTTGTTGACTGGTGAGTGACGTGGATCTACCGAGGGAGTTTTGAAGGGATTGATCTCGCTAAAATGCTGATCGTGGTGAAGACAGAAATATGTCTCTGTTGGTACGGTTCGTTTTTAGGTGAATGAAATAGCGGAGAATGATACATTATATACGGACCTTTGTGTGTTGGAACGGGAGGAGCGAGGGGTTTCTGTCCTTTTAGCGTTAGGAAGGGTGGGGATCCAGGGCAGAAGTGTGGGAAGCAGATGTGATGAGCTGGAGGGCATTCTCAATCACGTGTTTCTGATGACCGCAGAAACTCATGTCTGTTCCTGTAACGATTGAATCTCATTTCACCGACACTCTCTCTTCTTCCCTTCATTAACACGGAGCCAGGCTCACTGCCAGAAATCTGGCCACTGAGCCTTTCCCCGTTTGATTCTTAACACGCTGTCCAACAGTATCCAGAATGGTATGCATATTATTTTGGGGAAAGACCACATGAGATCCCTTCACTGCCTGCCTCTTCCCTTTACCTCTCCTGACATTCACCCAGCTGCATTTATCCTGTGAATTCGCTGTAACTCTCTCCCCATAACTCCTCCCTATCACCCCCTCAGCCTCCCAAAATATCCGAAGTTCATCCAATTCCCTCTCGAGTTCCCCCACGTTGTCTAAAAGGAGCTGATGTTAGGTACACCTCTCGGGGTTGTAGTCAGCACGTAGAGCAGTATGATCCTTACATCCTACAAGATGACAATGCAACTGCACTGGCTTACCTGCCCTCTGCTCTGAATTACCAGCAGACACTGATGAAATGAAAGAAAATTTAAAAAAAATAGTTACCTTGCCGACCCTCAACACATGGTCTTTCTTTCCTTGGAAAGAGGAAGACAGTGGGCGTGAGACACTATGCGTGTTCCGCCTCGTGTTTCACCACAGCCTGAATATATCAGTTTTCTATCCAACTCCATACGTCCTTCCAATCCTATGCACTTTAATCTTGCACAATAACCTGTTCTGTAGGATTTTGTCAAACGTTTCCAAAGTCCAAATATACCATATCGACAGACTCCCACTTGTCAACTGTACTGGGTGCATCTTCATAGAATTTCAACATGTTTGCCAACCATGATTTCCCTGTCAAAATCCATGCTGGCTCTTCCAGATTCTGCCATTCCTTTCTAAATATTCCACCAGAAAGTCCTTCGTAATGGATCCGAAAAAATTTCCCATACCTATGTTCAGCTCACTGGCCTATAAATTGCTGAAACTATTGAACGGAAAGGAGATAATCCTGGGTGGAGTGATTAATGAATGAATTTGATTGATTGGTGAATTTGGGTGAAGGGATTTTGCAGCACATTCTTCAGCTGCTGTCTGAATGTCATCTGTGTCACGGCATAAATCGCGGTGTTTGTGCAGCAACTGAGGAGCTGCAGCATGAAGCCTAATTCCAGCACTAAAGTATCCAGATATATTGATGTATCCCCGAACAACCGCACCCGTTTCCATATAGAAAAAAACATTAACATTGACCATAACAGGATGAAATTGGCCGAGATCACAAACAGCAAAACAATGGACTTTTTTCGATTTTGCATTCCTGTGTCATGTTGACCGTTCCCATTGGTGCGAGCCCGGACCCTTCTGTGGGCTCTGCTGGTCACGAAAATATGTCTCACGGTGAAGGCATTAAACAGCACAATCAGGAGAAATGGAAGTGCCGGAGTTAGAATGTAATGGAGGAACTCAATAGTGATCCAGACTGGAGAGTGAGAAACATTACTCCTTGCTTGACAAAACCAGGGGGAATTCCACAGGCTATACCAAGCTGTGAACATAAAATACCAGAAAATGTTTTTTAAGCAGCTCAGCACAGTAACTGTTCCCAGAACCACAGTCGCCGTTTTCTCACTGCAATATTTCCTTTTTAGCTTCTGGCAACAAATGGCCACAAACCGATCAAAGGTGAAAGTGACAGTGAACCAGACCGAACAGTCAGTGGCTGCATAAAGCAGGACGGCGTGGATATTACACACGGGGATGGACTTCACGAACAAAAACCGTTTATAATAAAGGATGGGAATGTGTCTCAATACCAGGTCGAGGATAATGACCAGTAGGTCTGCCAGTGCCATGGCCCCCAGATAACGTCTGATGCATGGAATCGATCCACAATCTTTACAAAGCAGGACGTAGGTCGTCACTACGTTAACTGTGAGGAAGAAAAACAAACACATTATCCATCAGCCTGGAAGCAGAATTATCAGTTTGAATGAGGATAGAGAGAGATTTTCAAATGAATCACTTTATTCAGAGATTTTTTTGAAATAATTAGAACTGAAATAACAAATGATAACTTCTGAATTATTCACAGAAATGTGAGGTAATCCATAAGAAACCCTGCCTCCCGAGGCAAACAGCAACACATGCATAAGAACGTTTCGAGGGCATTCCCACACACTCGATCACCCGGGAGCAGACATAGGTCACATCTTTCCAGTTCCTAATTTGGTGGGTGAAAAAGTTGCTGTCCTCTCTCTGTTCCTTGTAGACAAACGGAGGTGGGAAATTTCTGTTTTTTACTTTAAATTGTGGGCGATCCTCCGTCTTGTAGAAATGAAAACTAAGGGAAAGCATATTTACCCCTTTAATTGCCTGACGGGACTTCAGAACAGTGTCTCATTCTCTCTGGAACGGGATCACTTCCCTTGCGACCTTCTCTTTTGTTCAATCCACTAACATTCGTCCTTTCACAAATCATGTCAGTGATAGAACGTTCCGGGAAATGTCAGTTATGAACTGTGAGAGAGTCCTCAAAATCCTTCTCATAAAGGCCCTTCTGCCCATTACGATTGGTGAGATCTACTCAGTCTCAAGGTTCGAATCTCTCCCCAAACTCAAGTAAACTGACTCTTTGCAGAAAAAAAACCGGTAAGATTAAGCCAATACCACAATCGTTTCTAGTAAGAACTTGCTTGAATATCATATCGTCCTTATTCAGAGATCTCTTTCACCTCCTTTTTTCAATTTTTAATAACACTCCTAAGTATAAAGTGTTCCGGATATTCCGCCCCCCATATCAGATATCAGGCAGC
Source organism: Chiloscyllium punctatum (assembly GCF_047496795.1). Classification (NCBI taxonomy): domain Eukaryota; kingdom Metazoa; phylum Chordata; class Chondrichthyes; order Orectolobiformes; family Hemiscylliidae; genus Chiloscyllium; species Chiloscyllium punctatum. The sequence goes on along the minus strand of NC_092773.1, from coordinate 45,453,886 downwards.
TCTGCCTCTCTAATGCCTTCAAACCATATTCATTTCCATCAATGTATGCATTGACATTTTCATTCTTCTTTGAGAATAAAGCACCCAATCCAATAGAGTGCCTTTCATTTTAGGAGAAAGTGAGGACTGCAGATGCTGGAGATCAGAGCTGAAAATGTATTGCTGGAAAAGCGCAGCAGGTCAGGCACATCCAAGGAACAGGAGAATCGACGTTTCGGGCATAAGCCCTTCTTCAGGAATGAGGAAAGTGTGTCCAGCAGGCTAAGATAAAAGGTAGGGAGGAGGGACTTGGGAGAGTGGTGTTGGAAATGCGATAGGTGGAAGGAGGTCAAGGTGAGGGTGATAGGCCGGAGTGGGGTGGGGGTGGAGAGGTCAGGAAGAAGATTGCAGGTTAGGAAGGCGGTGCTGAGTTCGAGAGATTTCACTGGGACAAGGTGGGGGGAGTGGAAATGAGGAAGCTGGAGAAATCTGAGTTCATCCCTTGTGGTTGGGGAGACAGGCCGCCTAATTGCGGAACGTTTCAGAGAACAACACTTGGACACCCGGACCAACCAACCCAACCACCCCGGAACTCAACACTTCAATTCCCCCCGCACCCCACTCCACCAAGGAGATGCAGGTCCTTGGACTCATCCATCACCAGACCATAGCAACATGACGGTTGGAGGAAAAGCGCCTCAATTTCCACCTAGGAACTCTCCAACCACAAGGGATGAACTCAGATTTCTCCAGTTTCCTCATTTCCCCTCCCCCCACCTTGTCTCAGTCTAATCCCTCGAACTCAGCACCGTCTTCCTAACCTGTAATCATCATCCTGACCTCTCCGCCCCCACCCCACTCCGGCCTATCACCCTCACCTTGATATCCTTCCACATATCGCATTTCCAACGCCCCTCCTCCAAGTCCCTCCGTCCTACCTTTTATCTTAGCCTGCTGGACACACTTTCCACATTCCTGAAGAAGGGCTTATGCCCGAAACCTCGATTCTCCTGTTCCTTGGATGCTGCCTGACCTGCTGCGCTTTTAGCAGTGCATTTTCAGCTGCCTTTCATGTTAAGCCGTTATTCAGCTGTTTCTCCCTGCTTAATTTTTTAGTTTATTCCTTATTTTGATAAGTGAGAATACAGTCTGACACAATCTTATCACAGTATCAGACCCGATGGGGAATGTTAGTTGAAGCCCATCACTATTCCTGGGTGGATCCTGGTCCACCGGCAGGACCGAACCACCAGTGGTGGGGACATCGTGGGATGCAGTTAGGGAAGGTGTTACTGTGGAATTCCTCAACATTGATTCCAGAAGCCGGGAAATCTCATGGTAGCAGGTGACCTTTGGTCGAAAAATCACCTGATGATGAACATCTCCTGCTGTCTGTGATAATTCAGTTCCCCTTGATGTTAAAATAAATCAGAGAAAACATTAGGTTGACAAGGGCACATGACGTAATCTGTGTGTGGGAGTTTAATGTCCATCACCGAGTGTGTCCCCACGGGGTCACCACTGACTGAGCATGGACACGGCTCAGATATACAGTAGCCAGACTGTGGGAAGTGATGGACGAATCAACAAGGGGAAACCATTCTCACAAACCACTTGACATAGATGGATATATCCTTACAAGTGTCTGTAGAAGTACCCAGCACACACTCCTGGTGGAGGGAACGTCTCAGCCTCATATTGAAGATATTGTCACTGGCAAAAATTAGTGTTTTAAAGCTTAACAGAACTTCATCACTGCAGTGACGCAGTGGCCCGTGTTGGGCTCTTCATTATTTGCAATCTATATCAATGGTTCAGTTACGTGGAGCAAATGAGTTCGAACTAAATTTTCATGACACGAATATAGACAGGGAATTAATTAATCCAGTGGAGGTATAGAATCTGTGAATGGATACGAATGAACAATAATTTGACAGATGGTATATAAGGCGAGTAACTCTGAACCTGTAAATTTTCCATAAGAATGAAAAGGGTGTATATTACATGAATGCGGAGAGATTACTGGATATTGTGATTCAGTGTGTACTGGAGGGTTCACCCTGACGCATTCACACATGGAAATGGTTGCTCCATCTTCCTGATGGTCTGCTCGCTGATGTCCCCAGTGGCCCCATTGCACTCAGTACACAAGGGAAATTTTGATGTGGTTGATTGGCAGTGGTGAGTCCTGAGGGGATGAGTGCTTTGAGCAGTTTATCAATTGGATGGCCTTTTTACAAGAGGCCAACATTTCTTTCCAAGTGGAGGCTCGCCGAGTATGGAAATGGTTAACTGCTTCTGAATGAAGAAGCTACGGCTGCTGCCAGGAGAGTGATAATTTACCAACATGATGTACTGTGCATGGTTATACTGCAACATTAATACAGCGAAACATGAAGGGCTCAATCCCAGGGATGTGCATTCAGAACAAAGGCATTGCCTAATCAGCTCAAATGGTCAGTTAGATCAAGACCATTATCCCCTCCACACTGGTCTCAAAACTGCGTGACCTTGGTCTCGTCGCCCCTCACTGCAACTGGATTTACTGACTCACAGGCCGCAATCAGTGAGAATATTTAACTGCACCTCTTTCATGATAACACGCAACACTGCATCTCACGCAGGATGGACTTTCATCCCTTGTCTGCATGCCCTGTACAACCGTAATTGTGTTGATAATTTACAACGAAATGCCATCGACAAGATTGCTGACAGCAACACCATAGTAAGAAGTATAAATGAAAAAGACGAAGCAAAATGCAGAAATAAGTTCTAGGACTTGTTGACGTGCTGCAATGAGAACAACCTCGCTCTCAACGTCAGCAAAACTAAAGAACTAATCTTTGACTGCCGAAAGAAACGAGCAGGGCACGGCCTCATCCACATCAATGGAACTGAGCTTGAAAGGGTAAAATGCGTTAAGAATGATGATAACCGACATGTGTACTAGAATTCCCACGTAGATGCAACAGTGAAGAAGGCTCAACAACGTCTCTTCTTCCTCAGGCGCCTCAGCAAAATCGGCGTGACCATAAGGAATCTCAACAATTTATGCGACATTGGAAGAACACTGTGGTGCTGGTGTCAGCGATTTTTTAGCTGACATTCATTTGGAAATTGCCAACACAATCACAGTTGTGCTGCGCGTGCAGGCAGGGACTGTGATGCAGACTATCCGGAACAGAAAGTCTTTGGGATGGCAACTGCTGCGCATAGGACCATAAGTAAGTACAGAAGCTAGTTTGGGCGTGGTTATTGATCATGTTGGCAGATTTTGCATGGAAATAAGCAGTGGAAATGGAGTTCCTGAATGGCAGGTTTGCTTCCGTGATAGTCAGGGTTGTGCACACCCCATCAGGAAGAAGATACAGAAGCCATTTCACATTAAGGAAATGGTTTAGGAACAATATCTCCCAAGCTGTTATTAGACGAATGAATGCAATCTCTCACCTCAAATTTTGCTGATCTCCCGAACATTGCTCTTGCCTATTGCACTACCTGTACATGCTAACCACTATGCATGAGTCTAATTACTTCTGATCTTTATATCCTTGCTTGGTATGACCTGTCTGCACTGCTTATAAGCAAAATTTTGCACTGCTGCTTGGTTTCACATGGCACTAAATCAATCAATCATTCAGTCAATATCACATCATCAATTCACCACACAGAACCTGCGCAGACACGTCTTTTTTAATTCACTCACACGAAGGGGGCATCAATGGCTGGACCAGCGTTCATTGTTCATCTCTCAGAGGCAGTTAAGAGTCTACGTCGGGAATCACAAGTAGGTCAGACCAAGTAAGGATTTTCGTGCATTAACCTATAAACGTGGACGAGGTATCTGTCGAGTATTTAAACTCAAACACATTGATCTATAAACGTGTTTCAGATATTATGTCCAGCACTGGGAGCTGTGCCGACCTCAACAGTGTACAGATCTAAAAACCCAGATGAGGTATATATCCAACGAATACAGCTGTGCAATGAACGTCAGTCACTCAATCTATGAAGCAGGATCAGTTATCCTCCAAGTATGTTGAGCAGTGAATACCACCACCAGTGCGTTGTTGGGTAACAGTGTGTTCCATCACTGGTCAGCATGGGGAAACTTACAGCCAATTGTGGAAGTGGCAGAAGTGCAGATCCTATCCATGTAGAGCTCGGTATCACCGTTGTGCCAATATAAGGGGTGTTTGTGAGTGTGAAAATCACTGCCATAGAGATATGGCAGGAAACTCTTTGAATTGGCAACATATGGGAGGGCTGTGGGAAATAACAGAAAATCAGAGATTGAAAGACAATGCCAGTAGCAGGGTATGTTCACAGGTTTTACAATGATGAGATATACACACGTCGATAGTATCCTGAAACATGAGCCAGTGATTCTCGGAAGGACGTGTGAATGAGTTGTTGGCATGTGGTCATATGCTGGATAGTCTTGAATGAGTATTTGTTCTGCAACTTTCTACCTGGAAGCAGAGTAAGCAGAATACTCGACTCAATGGGCTAGATGTAAGAATAATGTGCCCCAGTGCCACTGTTACGGTGTGCGACAGAGTATTTATCTCCACGATGCCGAGCTAGTTTCCTGGAGCTATCTGAGCGAACTCAGCTCATTAGCTACCCTCCTCACACCATAGTGTCCCTCCCATTATGTGCCAGCCCGATTCTCCCACCCATCATGGCTGGAGGTACTCACCATCCCTGAGATGTCTCTGAATGTTCTGTGATGCCTGGAACTGATGCCAACCTGCAAAGTCCAACGGTTACAGGATTGAACTTTCTCAGTTGAGAGCTGCCTGCACAGTTTAACCTGAGCAAGGCATATATGGGACAATCACACAGTGATTTGTCGATAGAGACACAGAGGTCCTGTTGGATTGATCAGCACAGAGGAAGACCATTCTCTTCCCAAAGGGTCCACACCACCAAACCCACCGAGCCTGGTCTGAGCTCATCGCGTGCTCAGTGCAGTATCTGCGGTCTGAAGAGAAGTCCAGCAATACAGGACGTGCATCAAAGCACAAAGAACAAAGAAAGTTTCACCAGAGGAAGAGGCCCTTCAGTCCTCCCCTTCTAAGCTGATCGAGATTCTCTATCTGAACCTGTCACATATTTTCTAATCGTCTGTGCCCCCTTTCTCCCCACCCATTCACGTGTCTATTTTGTTACAGATTAAATGGCGCTACCGCACCCGTCCCTATCAGCTCCGCTGGCAAAAGATTGCAGGCACCCACCAACCTCTACGCACAGAAGTTCCCACGCATATCCTCCTATTTTTTCCCTCTCACTTTGAACTCGCTACCTCAAGTAATTGATTCCCCCACTATGGAAACAACAGCTTCATGTGATCCACCATGTCCGTACATCTTATGATTCTGGTGACCTCAATCAGGTTCCCGCCAACATCTGTCTTTCCAGTGAAAGTAATCATAATTTACTCAGCATCTTTTCACAGCGAGCGCCTTCCACACCAGAAAACATCCTAGTGAACGACCTCTGCAACCTCTCCACAGCATCCACTTCGTTTTGGTATTGAGGCGAACAGAACAATGTTCCAGATGTGGCCGACCAAAGTCTTATCCAAATGTAAAATGATTTGATAACTTTTGTATTCAATACTCCTTCCAATGAAAAAACAAGTTTCAGAAACATTGTCGTATAGCTTATGTTGTCCTCTTTATTTTCAATAAGGGAAACAGGTAAAATACAGGAAACTCTAGGCTGATAAATCTCGCATCAGTGCTTGGGAAGGTTTTGGAGAGGATTCTAATGAATAGGAGTTACGAATATTTCGAAAAACAGTGCCTAACTAAGGACTGTCAGCCTAGCGTTCTATTGGTCAGACCATGGTTACTAACTTGTTTGATTTTTTTGAAGAGGTGACGGAGATGATTGGTGAGGGTGGAATAGTGGATGTTGTCGGCACAGATTTTGATAAGGCTTTCGCAAAGTTGTATTGAACATGACGCCAAATAAAATTAATCCCATCTGCCTGCCGTTGGCCGATAACCCTCCGTTCCTTCCATTTCATGTGCATATCGAAATGTTTCTTTCCTGTCCTTATCGCATCCACCATCACCAACATCACCCCTGGCAGTACCTTCCATGCTACTGCAACTCTCTATTTAAGGCTGTTCCAGAAGATTAAAATGCATGGGATTTACAGGGACTTGGCTGTGTGGATTCAGAATTGGCTTGCTCACAGAAAAATACTTCAGAATAATTTTGAATGATACAGTGGGATATAGATCAGTTGTAGATATGGGTGGGGAAATGGCATATTGATCTGTGTCTGGGTAAATGTGAGGTGCTGCACTTTGGGATATCAAATGTTGAGAAAACTTCCACGATTAATGATAAAACCTTGAACAGCATTAATTTACAAAAGGATCTTGGGGTTCAAGTACACAACTCGCTTTAAGTGATCAAACAATTGTAGAGGGTAGTAAAGAAGTCATATGACATGCTTGCTTTTCCTGATCGGGGAATTGAGTACAAGTATTGGAATGTAATCTTGCAGCTTTATAAGAGAGTTGCGTTGGCTGCACGAAGAGCATTGCGTTCAAATGTGGTCGCCACATGACAGAAAGGATGAAGATGTTTTGGAGCGAGTGCAGAAGAGGTTAACCAATACACTGTTTGGATTCAATTTTATGAAATTTGAAGAGAAGCCTAGAAAACTGGAGCTGTTTTCTTTGGAGTACCTTGGCTGAGGAGAGACTTGATATAGTTATTGAAAATTATGAGATATCTAAATAAAGTTGATGGTCAGAATTCTTCTCACAGTGATGAAATATCTAAAGCTATTGGGCATGCAATTATGGTTGTAGCGAAGTTCAAACGAGATTGGCAGAAGGCTGGAACGCTCTGGTGGGTGTGGTGGTGGTGATGACAGAGTGGAAAGGGGCGTTTAACAAAGTTTGTGACAGGCATATGAATACGAAAAGAGTGGAGAGTTATTGAACAACGGCAGGCAGAAGGGATTTATTTTAATTTGGCGTCATGGTCTGCACAACATTGAGGGACGAATGGCCGATTCCTGTACTGTACTATGCTACTTTTCATGTTCTAGCGAGACTCAATGTGAATGCAGCCGCAAACCTCGCCCAGACTTGAATCAAAAGGTAATTTGGTCTTCCTGAATACAGCATTTCACAACACAACTTTCAGGAGCAAAACACTGAATATTCAATATCTTTACAAAGGAACATGAGGGATAGGAACAAGATTTTGTCATTCAGAACTCCAACCCTTCATTCATTACGATCACACCTGATATACGCACACCTTCAAATCGAATTTCATGCCATGCCTTCTATTGCTCAACTCAAGTCAGACAAAAAAAAATCAATCCACTTGGTTTTGAAAATATTTTCAGTGATTGAGACTCCGGAATTCTCTCAGTTCGAGAGATCACAGGTTCGCTGCCATGTGAGAGAAGATATTCTTTTGCATTTCATTTTTAAATGAGTATCCCCAGATCAATAAATAAATCGCCTCTCGTTCTAGATTTCCCTCGGTTTGGAGACATCTACTCAACATCCCCTCTATCAGACACCCTTTGAATCGCACAGGTTTTAACAATATGATTCTTCATTCCTTTCAAACATAAGCTATAAAATTAAAAATCTCACACACCAAGTTATAATCCAGCAGGTTTATTTGGAAGCCCCAGTTTTCGGAGCACTGCTCCTTCATCGGGTAGCTAGTGGAACAGGATTATAGCGTACGGCATTTACAGTAAACGGATTTAACTTTAAGCTGTATATCCAATAAAGCTGCACCTGTAACTCCCAGATGAAGGAGAACCCAAAAATATGTACGTTCAAATAAGCATGTTGGACAATAACCTGGTGTTGTACGATTTTTAAACTTTGTCCACCCCAGTCGAACACCGGTAACACCTCAACAATAATTAAGGGCCTACCTTGTTGGTAAGACCATAAGACCACGGAACAAAAATTGTGCCATTGAGCCGATTGCATCTGCTCCTCAATTCAATCAAAGCTGATAAGTTTTTCAACCCAATTCTCGATCTTTCTGCCCATTACACTTGATCCCCTTGGTACTGAAGAACCTCCCGATCTCACTTTTAAAATCAATCAATGACCTGGTCACCACAGCCTTCTGTTGCTGTGAGTTACATAGATTCATCACTCGCTTGTTGAAGAGATTTCTCCTTATCCCCAATATAAAAAGTTTTCCCTCTACTCTAATGTGGTGTCCTTGGTGCGAGTCTCGCCTAACAATGGAAACATCTTCCTAACATCTATTCTGTGCAGGCCATTCAGTATTCTGTATGTTGCCAGTAGATACCCCCATCGTTCTTAACTCAATCGAATACAGACGAACAGTCCTCAAATGTTCCTCATACGTTCAGTTTTTCCTTGCTGACATCATTCTTGTGAACCGCCTCTGACTATGCTCCAAGGCCAATATATGATTTCTGTGATATGGTGCAAAAAACGGCGCAGAATGTTCCAGATGTTGTCTGGCCAGAGACTTATGAAGCTTTGGAAGTTCGGAACTACGGCCTTGATTTTATATTCAAGTCTTTTCGAAATAAATGCCATTTTTGCCTTTGCCTTCCTAACTTCTGAATTAACCTTCAAATTTACCTTGAGGGAATTCTGGAGGGAAGTCTCTTTGCACTTCAGAATTCTGAACTTTCTCCCCATTTGAAAAAATAATCTATGCCTCTTTTCTTCTTTCCAATGTAAATGACCTCGTACTCGCCCATGTTGTCCTACACCTGTCATTTGTTTATCCACTCTCCTAACCTGTCCAAATCCTTCAACATCTTTCCCCGCCTTCTCAATGCTGTGACTTTCTATCTATCTCTGCATCGTTTTAAAAGTTCGCCAGGATATTCTCAGTTTCTTTTCCAGGTCATTAATCTTTAAAGTGAATAGTTGTTGTTCTAACACAGCCATCTGGAACACAACTTGTCAACAGCTGCCATCCTGAAAAGTACGTTTTTTTCCCCATTGTCTGATCTCTGCCAGACAACAAAGCTTCTATCCATGTTAGCACCTTGCTTCTGACATCATGGAACTTACCTTAATCATAGGACTCCTGTCGGCACATTGATCAAGGTCCTCTTGAAATCCAGGCAGGTAACACTCATTGGTTTTCCTTGGTCTAACCCGCTCGTTACTCTCTCAAATACTTTCAGCAGATTTATCCGTCAAGATCTCCCCTTGATGAAATCATGTTGACTATGCCATACTTTACCATACACTTCCAAGTATTTGGAAATCTCATCTCTCACATTGGATTCAAAGATCTGACCCACAACCGAGGTTTGGATAATTGATCTATAATTTCCCCACATTAACGTTTTACCTGACTTCCTTAATCTAATGATTATTGAAAGATCAACATTAACACATTCATTACATCTTCAGTTCGCTCTCTTAAAATTCCGTCGTGTAATCCAATGGCCCAGGAGATTTATCCATCTTCAGACCATTCCGTGTTTCTTGCAGCTTCTCCTTGTTGATGGCCACCATAGTCAGTTCTGACCTTCACTCTCTTGAATTTTCAGGATACTATTCGTGTCGTCCAGCAGAAGCACTGAAAAAAAAGTAATTGTACACTCCCTCAGACATGTCCATGTCTCCCTTTACTGTCCCTCCAGTGTAATTATCCAGCGGAACTAGAAATGCCCACTCTTGCCGTTTGTGTATCGAAACGCAATCTTACATTAGCTTATCTACAGATTGGAAACAGAACATTTGGCTCAACAAGTCCACACTGACGCTCCAAAGAGTAACTGACACGGACCCATTCACCTACATTTACCCATGACTAATGCACCAAACACTACGGGCAATTGGACATGGCCAATTCCCCCAAACTGTACAACTTTGGAATGTGGGAGGAAACCAGAGTGCCTGCACAAAACCAATGCAGACACTGGGGAATGTGCAAACGCCACAAATCCAGTTGCCCAAAGCGGAAATGGAGGCAACAGTGCATACCGCTGAACCACCGTGCTGCCCCTTGTCCCCTGGCTAGCTTACCATCATATTTAATCTTCTCCCTTCTTATTTACTCTTTTGTTGCCCTTTGTTGGTCGATGTAAACTTCCCAATCCTCTGGTTTCTCACTGCCCATCATCGCATGATCTTCTTTCTCCTTTGCTTTTCTGCTATCCCTGACTTCCCTCGACAGCCATGTTTGTCTCATCCTTCTTTTCCATGCTTAATTTTCCTGGGGATGAATGTCTGCTGTGTCTCCTGACTTACTCTGAGAAACCCTTGCCATAGATACGTAGAGTCCTCCAGAATGGAACTCTTCGGGCCAAACTCGCCCACAGCGACCAAAGTAAACCTCCACAACATTTTTGCATTTCCCTGAATTTGGTCCATAGCCTTCGACTCTTATCCTCTACACGTATTTCTCCAAATATCCTTGAAAAGATGTTGATGAGCACTTTAATCACTTCTGCTGAAAGATCATGCATATGTCTAATACTCTCTTGTGCCAAAACAAAACCCTCGGGTTCCATTTTATTGTTTCCCTTCTAACCTTAAACTGATGCCCTCTAATCCTCGTTTCCCGACCCTCGGAAAAAGACTGAATACAATCACGCCATCCATAACTCTCATGATTGGAAGCAGTCTATATGATGCCCCCTCAGTCTCCTGTAGTCATAAGTTAAAAAGTCCCAGCTTGTCCAATCTCTCCCTATAACTCATGCTGTTGAATCCTCGCAACATCCTTGGCAACATATTCTGCACTCTTCCGAGGTTACTATCGTCCTTAGTCTCAAAAGGTGACTAAAACTGGAACACAATATTCTACATGTGGCAATATCAACGTCCGGTATATCTGACTGATAACGTCCCAACTTCTACACTCAATGCCCTGACTAATGAAGGCCAGTGAAGCAAAAACATTCTTCACTGACCTGTCTTCCTGTGACTCCACTTTGGGAGAACTTTGAACTCGAATTCCAAGATCCTTCTGTTGCACGACACCCCTTTATGCCTGCCCATTAACCATAAAACTCTTACTTTGGTTTGTCTCTCCGAACTGAAAGATGTCACACTGTATTAAATTTCGTTTTCTCTTTCTCGGTCTACTTTCCCAGTTCATCAAGCTCCTGTGGAAATTTGTGACAAGTTTCTCATCTGCGATCTTACTGATCATGCTTGCACATTCCCATCCAAGACATTGGCATAGATTTTAAAAATGGGCTTAGCTCTGACCCCTGAGGCACACCCGTATTCGCAAGCCTCCAATCTGACAGCTATTATCCTCTGCTTCCTACCGTTATGCCAATTGTGAATCCAATTTTTAGCTTCCCTTGGATCCCATGTGATCAAACCTGCCATTGCTTGCCCACTATCGTTTCTGCTAGGCTCTTCTCTCCGTTGATTCTAAATAACTCGTCCCTCGTGCCTCCATCGTCGCCTTTATTCAGCTGTCATACCATTACCTCTGAATCTATCTTCTCCCTCTCAAGTTGCAGTTAAAAATTGCAATACAAGCTGCTCGAAAAACCCGTCTCATAGGCATTTTACAAATTACTTCTTTTTCAATCGAATATCAAGCTGCTTTTTCAAATCGACATGCAAATTGAAATACCCCATGATCATTATACGTTTGCCTTTCTTACATATATTTTCAGTCTCCATGTGTGCCGTGCACCCATCCTCAGACAACAGAACACGGAATGTACATGACTCCAACTGCGTTCTTTAACCTTTTTGGTCCATCAATTCTACACACAGAGATTCGATGACGTCTGACATGAATTCGTTTCTTAACATTAACATAGAGTATCTCTGCAAGTGAAAAATATAGTTTATGTTTTTTGGTGTTATTATATTACATCACACATTCTTACAATGAACACCATCTAACTATTTCTGCTATTGAACATTTCTGTTATTATTATCCCTCCATATACTCCAAACTATTTTATGTTTCATCAACTATCGATAGATTGTGTTTTGCCTACTCCTCGAATTTATTATTATAGAGAGTAATTAACGAACGTCCAAAGGTGGTTGGTTGTGTTCATACACTAATGATATCTTTACAAACAGATAATTTAATTTCTTACTGATAAGGCAACCCACCCCTCTGCCCACTTTTTCGAAAACATGTATATCCTTGCATTTTCACCCCCATTTGTGATCCCCTTGCTGCTACGTCTCCCTGATACCGACCACGTGTTACCTGCCAATTTCGATCTGTGCCACGACCTCATTTACCTTATTCTGAAAACTGCGTGCATTGAGATACGACAACATCAGTCATGCAGGAACCGGACTTCGTTTTTCATTGTCATTTGTTTTTCCACTGTTTTTGTAGTTTGTTTTCTCACCCTTACCATGCAATATCTATCTGTGCTGGAGATGTAAATAACCTCTTCGGAGTTCTGCACTCTTACATCCTCGTTTAATAGAGAATTTCTAATTTCCCCCATAACTGAACTACACACCCGTTTTTCGTTTGAAACAATGTCCAAAGCCAGAGTTATTTGAACTTCTAGCACATTGGTCACTGTATGGTCAAAGTTAAGATCATCCCATCGGAACCTTCCCTTCTTACCTAGTACTGGTGCCAATGTCGCAAGACGTCATATCCTTTTTGCCCACACCATTCTTTGATCCAAGCATTTACTTAATTTCATTGAGCCTGTGCCAATTCGCTCGTGGGTTCTGTAGTAATCCAGGGAACAATACCATTTTGGTTTTGCTTTTTTAAAATTTAGCTCCAAGCTTTTCGTCCCCCTTTTTCAATGCCTCTGCCCTCGTTTTATCTGTGTCATTTGTCCTGATGTGCGCCTGAAGCACTGCATCTTTACCCTCCCATAGAAAGTTCCTCTAGAAACTAGAAAAGATATCCCGAACATGCGGAGATAACACAATCTTCGGGACGATTCGTTGTGGTCACAGAGAACACAGTCTATGACTCTTCTTTAACGCAATGATCAGCCTAGTAAATTGACCAAGATTTTTGATGCACCTGTATGTTAAACTTTTGAATTCCATGCACAGCTAAACCCAGATTTTCTGTTCTGCTATTTTGTTTAGAGTATCTCTGCAAGTGAAAAATACAGTTTGTGTTTTTGGTGTTATTATATTACATCACACATTCTTACAATGAACACCATCTAACTATTTCTGCTATTGAAGATTTTTTTAATTATTATCCCTCTATGAACTCCAACCTATTTTATGTTTCATCAACTATCGATAGATTGTGTTTTGCCTCCTCCTCCAATTAATTATGATAGAGAGTAATTAACAAACGTCCAAAGGTGGATGGTTGTGGTAATACACTAATACCATCTTTACAAACAGATAAACACCGTTTGACTCACTCTATTGTACCAATCCACATGTTGAATCTCTGACAAAAACCCACAAGCATCGTGCTTCTGCAATACACATTTGATGTAGTAGACTACCAGTCGTTTAACAAAACTAAATACACAGTCTTACAGTTTGATTTTTGTCACCGCTTGATATATCCTCAAACAATGTTTGTCAGACACAATTTAATTTTCAGAAGAGGAGGTTGACTTTTGAATACATTCATTTTTTTAAGTGTCCTGCTGTGCATTTTCTCTTTTTATAAACTCAGTTTCCTCATCATAGATATAAGACAATCAGGCCTATAGGTTTCAGCATTTGTCTTTCCTGCCTGCTTGAAGATGGCAGTCACATTCGCAATTTTTGAATCTACTGTAAACCTCCAGGTGTTTTGTAGGAACAGACCAACAGTTGCTTATGCACAGTCTGTTTCTCTTCTGATGCTTTTCTCAAACAGATATACCACGAAAATAAGTCTTGTCGCAAGATCTTTCCTGTTCTTAAGAGCTGTAAATACATTGGGTTGTTTCTCTATCTCACCAAAAAGACCATTAATGCAAAATAATTACTTAAATTATCTGCTATCACCTTAACTCCTGTGTAAAATTCCCCATTCTCAATTTACCAATCTCACTGTTGTTGTTCTGTTCGCCGAGCTGGGAATTTATCTTGCAAACGTTTCGTCCTCTATCTAGGTGACATCCTCAGTGCTTGGGAGCCTCCTGTGAAGCGCTTCTGTGCTGTTTATTCTGGCATTTATAGTGGCCTGTCTCTGCCTCTTCCGGTTGTCAGTTCGAGCTGTCCACTGTAGTAGCCGGAATATTGGGTCCAGGTCGATGTGTTTGTTGATAGAGTCTGTGGATGAGTGCCATGACTCTAGGACATGCCATGACGAGGACATGCCGCAACCCAAAGGACTAGCCACACTACCATACATCAGGAGCATTTCTGAACTGACAGCCAGACGACTGCGACCACGAGGAAGCATAACAGCACACAAACCAACAGCCAAGCTCAGACAACAACTCACCAGAACAAAGGACCCGATACCCAACATGAGCAAAACTAATGGAGTGGACAAAATCCCATGCAAGGACTGTACAAAACACTACATCGGACAAACAGGAAGACAGTTAACGATCCGTATGCACGAACACCAACTAGCCACGAAACGACACGACCAGCTATCCTTCGTAGCCACACACACAGACGACTAGCAACATGAATTCGACTGGGACAACACTACCGTTATAGGGCAAGCCAAACAGAGAACAGACAGGGAATTCCTAGAGGTATGGCATTCATCCACAGACTCTATCAACAAACACATCGACCTGGACCCAATATACCGGCCACTACAGTGGACAGCTCGAACTGACAACTGGAAGCGGCAGACACAGGGCACTGTAAATGCCAGAATAAACAGCACAGAAGTGCTTCATAGGAGGCTCCCAAGCACTGAGGATGTCACCGAGACCGGGGATGAAACGTTTGCAAGACAAATAACCAGCTCGGCGAACAGAACCACAACAACGAGCACCCGAGCTATAAATCTTCTCCGAAACATTCAATTACTAGTTTCACAAATAGATTTGAGCGACTCTGTTGCATTTTTATTTGGGCACATGCAACCACACGCTATTTCTCCTGATACCACTTTGCAATTTAATTTCCAATCAATTTCCTCCCACTTTATTCGCTTTACATCAGTCAAGAGTTAGATCATAAAATAAAACAATCTTCTGGCGTACCAGCAGTTTTCATGATGACATGTGTCTCTGTTTTTCCATTGGGTACCAACGTTAATGCCAAATGTTCACCATGAATGTTTTATTGTTTCATCAATTTCTTTTTGTAATTTATTATTGTTATAAAATATGTGACCAACATTTGCCGCCGTTCGTCAACTGAATATCCCTTAGTTCACTTTGCCAGGTCACTTTAATCAACAATTAATACAAAATTGCTGATTTGACGCCTGGAGATTGGGCTTCCTCATGTAGGTAAACAGTTGATCAACTGACAGTGCCGAATACAGTCTTTCAATGGATAGGCACGAAACAACTTATATACACGCGGGTCAAAGTTGCTCAAATGCCCTGTCCAACATGGGGCACCAAGTATGAGACACTCGGAACTGAAAGACAATACAAATAAAAACATTTTGGAATCACCAACACTACAGTCAGTTAAAATCATGGTCAATGAGAGAATCAGAGGCAAATACAATTGCTTTTAACAGAGATTTGGACACCGCTGGCAGGGAAAAGGTCTGAGGAACATACGAAAAACAATTTGGGTGGCAGACTAATTGGATAAGTAATGCCATAGAGGGACCCATATGATTGAAATCAAGAAAATGGGGTTTTAGCACACCAGAAGTCAGTATAGGTAACGATTACAGGATTATGGGTGAACCAGACAGTGTGTGAACCAGTGAGTAGTGATAGGTGAATGGACAGTGTAGGTCAGTTATTTTAGGGTTGATTGTTGTACGGCCAGTGTAGATTACTGAGTAAACAGGTGATGTGTGAATGGGACAGTGTAGGTCAGTGAGAACCGCAACCGCGGGTGAATGGAACTCAGACTGAGTTGACGGACGGACAGCAGCATTGTGTATCATTTGAAGTTTATGGAAGTATGAAGCAGTTATTGGAAAACCTAACTCTGGAGCTATTAATGACTTGGATGAAGATTTCAGCAAGAAAGAGCTGAGGCACAGGCAAAGATGGAGGAGTGAAAAGAAGTATAAATAGATGGAAATATTGGTGATGAAATTGAAAATTGTTAAGAAACGCTTTTCAATGAAAGATAGATTGCTGAGGTTTTACATTAACTAGCTCACACGTGACAAAGGCTTGTGTGATTCAGAGCGGAATAATTCTGCCGACACATTGATTCTCCTGCTCTGCGCATGCTGCCTGACCTGCTGTGCTTTTCCAGCGTCACACTTATGACGCCTATGTTTTAATAGCGTACTCTGTACTGATTAGTGCAGAAAACTTCTATGGAGCCTGAGAGTGCAGTAGAAATGAATTTATATGATGAGGACATACCATTTATTCTATCATTCACAATTTGAACAATATCATAAATTCCATCAGATTAATCATTCAACATGGCGCATCCTGAGCAATGCACAGATCACAGCTAAAACCTCATTGTATCTGTGTGTGGGGAATTGAACATTAGGGTAAAGATGCTACACTACAGTTTTACAAGATATACATGAAATTACATCATGAATCCTATGTGCAGATTTGTTCAGTACAATTGTTTTGTAAATAACTCGGAGGTAGCCCAGAGGACGTTTACCCAGTTGGTGTCTCGGATGAACACGTCTCATGAGGAAAGTTGGCAATCTGACCTTATTTCCAGCATTCTCCTGAGGATTGAGGAGTGAATGTCTGAGTTACTACTCACAATGCATGTCTGAAAATTATGCTGAAGCTTGTTGGTGGGTCCACTCACATTGTTTTAAAACTATCGCTTATATTTTAAGGACAGAGATGTATTTGATATAATTTATGAACACTTCATTACAGAATATAACAAAAATCAGCGTACCATCCAACAGTATGCTTTTCAGCCTCTCGGAGATTACCCTGTTTTAATAGGATCATAGCTGATCTCATTGTAATGTTGAATTCCTGCCTATTCTTGATAATCTTTCCATTCTTGCTGGCCTGTAACCTATTTGCCATTGAGTTGAAAAAAAAAAAATGTAGGACTTTGCATCCCCCACATTTTCAGGCAGAGAATGGCAAAGTCTCATCAACTGCAGAAAGGGTAGCAAATCGCTGTTTAGAGTGAGCCTGATATAAACTCGTGAACCGTAGGTCTGGATTCACACATAAAATAAAATATTCTATGCAATGTTACTCTGTCAGGATCCCACAGAATGTTTCTCAAATTTTAAACCAAAGCAGCACATTCAGCTGATCAGGTCTGATCTGCCATTCAGTGCCTTAGTAGCTGATTTGGTAATCCTCAAATCCATATGCTTGCTGTATTCCCATAGCCATCGATTCCATACAGATGAAAAACTTGCCCTGCAATGGCCCTCAATATACTAACTGATAGAATTTATACAGTTCAGTAACACATTATCCTCTGAGAGAAGAATTCCTCCACATCCCTATTATAAAAAAAAAGATCCCTTAGACTGAGCTCTGCCCTCTGGTTCTGACTCTCCTGCAAACAGAAATAACGTTTTTTTTTTGGCAATGAACCCGTCAAGCCCAATAAGAAAGTTAAACATTTTTTCATAACTCTTTCTTCTCATTTTTCCAGACTGCAGTGAGTGCATACGTAAACAACTCAACCTCACTTCATAATAAAACACTTCAATTCTCGGTATAAGTTTTGTGAAACCTCTCTCACCTGCTTCCATTGCATCTGTCTTATCCTGAGAACAGGGGTGTAGAACCTTTCATATTATTGCAGGCGCAGTCTGCATGGAAAATTATATGTGTTAAGATTCATACGTCGACATCAGCGTGTTTGAAATAATTGCCATCAGTAAATTGCATTCCCTATAACCTGTGAAGTTTTCTGTTGGTCTATACAGAAACTGAAGTTCTACTTTGCTGTGGCTTTCTCGAATCTTTCTTAAGTAAATCGTAATCAGTTGCTCCGTTTTTATTGAAGTCAGTTCATCATCACAAACTTTCCATTTTTCTGTGTCAGTTGCCAGGTTTGTGCACAATCACTTTATCTATTGCATCCCATTATAATTTCCTTGCATAATCCTCCCCATTTCCCTTCCCAATTCTGTGTCTGTCACTTAAATATATGGAGTTTTTGATTTCACTTTTATCACTCAAGTCATTGTGTTGGAATTAATTATGTCTCCAGAACTGATCCCTGTTTCACCGAACTAGTTGCAGGTCGTAATAGAAATAAAAATGCTCCCGAAATGCCTCGCTGCCTATTCTCAAATCATTTGTGCAGATAAACTTTAATCTATTAAACTGTAAACTCACACAGCCACAGCGAGGATTTCCCATGCTATTGCCATTATTATGCTTTTAAAACCGCCTCTAACTGACTGAAGTAATCTGCACCAAGTGCTTGGCACCACTGAAACATTACCCCTGCTTCTAAATTCTGTGGGCGGACGGCATTTCAACTGATGGATTCGACAAAAAGTGAGGCATGCTGGGAAACTGAGCCGAGTTTTGACCAAAGTGACCGTGCTAATAAACAAGCTGCAGAAACCACACAACCTGCGGCGACAGACAGCATGTAGTTGACGAAACAGCTGCAGATCATACAATTTCACTTGAATTTCAATCGACGGAATTAAACTGAATGACATGCCCAGATCACTCACAATATGGAGTTGCTTACCGGAAACAGGGGCAACTCACACGCGTTTTGGAGAGTGCTTCCTAACCTGTGAGCACAAGGACCATCCTGCTATCTCCTGTCAACTCCTGTTTGGGTCCATTTAATCAAAGTAATCAAGCTCTGATCAATGGATTGGATGATCGGGACAACCCTCCCAAAAGGGCTCAAAGACTTCTTTGGACAAGAATCACTGCAGCCCCACCCACAGGAGCGGCAACTCCCGATCAACAACCGTGAAGAAAAGGCAACCCTGGGACTATGAGAAGAAGACTCGGCAATCATCTGCACGTGGGTCAAGGCCACGATCGAAGGTATTGGAGCATCCAGAGTTAAGATAAACCACAAGGTAGTTGATCAGATTTATAGCATAATTTGTTAGTTTGGAATGTATTTTATTATAATAATATTATTTGTGTTAAACAAATGAGTATTATCAGTCATTACTATTACCTGTCAACTCACAGTTTGTTCACTTAACAAGAGTTTGAACGCACTATGTGGCAGGCGCAACCGTTCAGTTCTGTAACCGTTCCCCACTATTCTTGATTCAATTATTCTGCATTCCACATATGAGGACTCCTAGATTCCTCTGCAACTCATAATCTGTCATTTCTCGTCATTTTGATAATTACAACATTTTAAATTTTGTGCTAATGGACAATTTTACGTTAACCCGCCTTTATCCATTTGCCCATATTGTGGTTCACTTACCTGACCCATAGTTACCATGTTAAAAACAGCACAGATGATGGAGGTGAAGTATTCGTGACCAAATAAGGTTAAGGGTTATATATTCTGGTTAACAAGAAGGTCACCCATATTTGAGGGTATAGGAGATGCTGATTACAAATCAGAATTGGATAAGTCATGATCTTGTGGAATGGTAGAACTGGAAGGGCCAAATGGACCACTTCAGCTCCCAGTCTCTGTGCATGTTCCTGACGAAGTGCTATCTGGACGACCTCCTTTTCATCAATGTTGTATTCATGCTATTCCGCATAATTACTTGTTATGGAATCGGTATGGTTCACTGAGGTTCTTTACACAGCACCTTCTCAATCTACAAACACGTCTACCCAGAAGTATAAGTGCAGCAAATACTTGGGAACACCGTCACGTGCAAGATCCCCTCCAAACCACTTGCCATCCTGACTTGAAATTATATCACCCTCCTTCAGGTTTGCAGGATCAAAATCCTGGGTCTCCCGCTGAACGATATTCAGGTTCCACAAAACCAACGGGACTGCAGCAGATCATTCAGAAACCGACTACCATCTCATCCAGTCGACTTGGAATTGACAATAAATCTGGCCCAGACAATAACACCAACATCTCATGGACGTATGCAACTCAATGCAAGGTATTCAGTTCAATTGCATTTTGCAAGACGTTCTGTCAAACGCGCATGAAAATAAAAACAATGTGGGTCCCTCGCCCGGAAGTGATGACCTCTACCACCTAATGAATTTAGAGGTTAACAGCATCATGGCATTTAATGGAAATGTCAACAAAGCCTGCCGTGAAAGTTCTTGGTTATATACGTTGAACAAAACTATGACCTTCATGGCCAATGTGAGCATAGTTCTCATCCTGGTGTGACACGCAAAATTTGTTAAATGTGAGGCACAACATTTTGACACGGCTTCATATTTGAACCATGCTTGCCTCTCCCTGTGTTCTTGGTTTACTAATTTGTTGGGAAAGTCTTCCTCGAAAACTCAAGGTTTGTGAGATAAGTGCAACCCGCCTCAGCTCCCTGACCTCCCCAAACTCATCTTCTTTCCTCTTCACAGACCTTCTCCTACCTGTGGTCTTTCCTCAGTTTGTCAGTGACACTGCAGATCCTCACCGAATCTCAAGTACAACTGTGAGCAAAATTTCACAGCACCTGCATCAACTTTCCAAATCGAGTCCCCATCACGTTCCACAAATGCAAAGGTTTCCTCCTCGGTGTTGATCAGAACACTCTCCTTTCCAGTCGTTTAGGTATTCTGGTTATTCACTATTCTAACATAACACTGTCAGATGTCCAAATAATCTCAGCAAACTGCAAGATGGATGCTTCGTCTCCCCGGAGAAATAGCTGATAGTGTAATTCATACCATTGTCTGAAGATCAGAATCACTACCAATGGTAACCGCCAAACTGAGTTGGAGAAACAGAGAGAAGCGAATGAGGTATATATGCAAATGGAAAAGGATTTTCAGGACAAAATTGTGATAACAGAGGAAAGGGACTCATCTTTGTTGAAGCAATCTTTTGTTATATGTGTATTGCACGTAAAAACAGATCTAGGGAACTTTCCTGATTTTCCCTGAATTGCGTGTCTTGCTCGGCCATTCTCGAGCACAGTTCAGAACGATTAACGTTCCTATTGTTGTGGAGTCGCGCGCAGAACAGACTTAGCAAGGAAAGAAATATCCTGCACCAAACGAACATAACCGTAGTAGGATGAGGAAAACAAAATCACTAAAATATACCCGTGGTATTGGTGAACATGTATTTGATGCAAATTACAACAGCTGCAAAGGAATGGGGTGGAATTCCACTCATGAGCCTGGGGATCTGGGTTTCAAGTACAGCAACACTACGGCAATCTCATGTCATCCCAGGATATCAACTTGTGTCGACCGCAGAGCAGGAAACATTTCTGATTGAATTAGTTACAGTTTAGAATTGTACGTGGAAGAGAATTGGAATACGGAAATTTGAATTTAAGAAGCGTATAGATTCAGTATCGACAGTCAGACTGACGTGAAGACAAGGGGTTTTGTGGAGTTGATTGTGCTCGTAGTTTGAGACAAAAATAAAGGTCACTCTGGGGTTTGTTTATCAGTTTGTTTCATCCTTAGATATTGGTTTTAAAGATAGTTGACGAAAACATAGAGTTTACTGATGGAAATTGCAGCAGTTGTTTCAATCCTTTCATAATTTAACTAACTAGAATGCTATTCATAATAAATATAGTTTATAGTGTTAATGTTCAGATAGACTTACCAGGAACACCAACAATAGCGAGGGCGGGATAGAATCCAGCTTGAATCAACCAAAGTGCAGCTCGTATCCGGAATTCTAACCGGAGCCAGTCTTGTGAAAGCCAGTGAAGACCCAAGGATAAACTCCGGCCATTTGTTATTTCTTTCAAGTCCATTTTTCTCAGTTTCCGACGTCTGCTCTCCTTTACTCTGGAGATGTTGATCCCTGCGAGTGTCGAAAGTAATGGCCCCGCTATCAGTATGGAATAACACATTGAAATGACTCCCTTATTAATACAAGAGAGAAACTCTCCAGTGGCACGGTTAGAAAATGAGATTAATTAAAGTCATTGAGTAAGCAGCTCCAGTTAACCCCTCTCAGTCTAACACCTATTCGATTGCAGTCAAACACAATATTTACCCAGTTTGAATAGAATGCACTGCGGTCACTGAAGGAAGCATTTATGGATATGCTATCCTTGGTCATTATGGACCATCATCAAATTGATTTAGGAATTTTCAGAGAACAACATCGAGAAAAATATGTTGTTGCTCAGAAAACATAGGGGTTTTTTTGCGGAATGTAAAGCAAAATCGACAGAGAAACAGAAAAGCGTATCTTTTGAATTCCAGTCAATCCTTTGACGCAGGGAGCTGAAGTGCCTTTTTTTGAGTTGGATGTGTTTATAACTGTAGGTACATCAGAAGAAAAAGTGATCGATTGTAATTTAATTGTATTTGTTTACGAAGCAGAATGCCATTGACTAGATGGGAGTGAGAATCTGAACAAGGTATTGACAGAGAAAAAAACAGAAAAGGGTGGAGTAAAGGAACATGGCTGTTCCAATAGCATTCTCCAATCGGAACATTGGCAGGATGTAGATCTGGGCTAAGAAGCGGCAGATGTATTTCAATGTGGAAAGGTGTACAGTACTTAATTTTGCAAGGGCGAATTTGATTTATTATTACAGAGGTAAAGGCAGTATTCTTGGCAGTGTGAAGGAAAAGAGAGATCTTGGAATGCATGTCCATAGTTCTCTCAAAGTTGCTATCTGAGTTGACATGGTTGTTAAGAAGGTGTATGTTGCATTGGCTTGAATTAACAGGGGAATTGATTTTAGAGCTGCGCTTTGATGTTGCAGCTGCACAGAGCCGTGGTTACATCAAGTTTGGAATGTTGTGTTGAGTTCTGTTTGCCTCATTATTGGAAGAATTACAGATGGTTGAGAAGAGATTACTGGGAAGTAGTCTAGACTGGAGGGCATGTCTTGTGAAGAAAAGTTGAGGGAGCTAGGGTGTTTTCTTATTGGAGTGAAGAAGGGTGAGTGGTGACTTGTTGAAGATGTACAAGATGATGAGCGGCACAGATAGAGTGGATAGACCGAGAGGTTTTTCCTATGGTGGAAATGGCTATCATGAGGGGATATAATTTTAATTGTTTGGTGGAAGACTTAGGGAAGGTGTCAGAGGTGGGTAATGTACACAGAGAATGGTGATTGCGTGGAATGCACTGCGAGTTGTGGAACTAGAATCAGAAACTTTTGGGAAACGTAAGCGAATTTTGGATAGGCACAGGGACAATAGTACAATGAAAGTTATGGAAGTTAGCTTGATCTTTGAGTAGGATAAATTATCGGCACAAAATCGAGGTTCGAATGTACTCTACTGTGTTGTATTTTTCGAATTTCTATAAACACAGCAATGTTCTACTGCATTGTAGAGGGTACTTGTGAGACTACATCAGATGGACCTTGTGCAGTTTCATCTACTTAAGTGAAACACAAAGAAATAATGGCTTTAGAAGCTGCACAGAGTAAATTATATGCACTCATTCCTGTGATGAAGTGCTTATCTTATCACAGTTTAGTTCACTTGGCCTGAAAATGAAACGTGATCTTATTGAACCATACTGACCTTGAGGAGACTGGATAGTCAGAATGATTAGTTTTTTTTTTCTTGTAAAGGGGCCCAAACACAGAGAAAATAGCATTTTCATGCAGCTATTACAAAACTTGAATCATGTAAAAACTTCTTGACCCACATACAATTAAGTAGCACTTCCATAATGGGGATATATATTGAACTGGCAACTTTTCGAGGCCGTTCATCTGATTTAGGTTGGGGTTGCGGAACAATTCTTACACGTTGGAACTCAGAGAGGGAGAATTATTTCCCTGCCTGAGAAGCAACAGCTCATTTCCCTCTCTCTTTCTTTCCAGCCACATGGATAAGCAGAGAAACCCAAAGTCATCTTTAACACTCTTGACGCATTTCTGCGGAGAACGCTTTAAAATCAAGCCACCACCTACAGCAGAAGTATTTCAGCCAAGTAGAACTGCTCATTGATGAGCATGCAGCACCTACATCTTGTGTGAGAAGTTATGCATCGTACCATCATCTGGTACAATCTGTTGCCTAGTCTTTGTCATGATTGAAACTTTCCCTCGTCGAACTGTTCCCATGTTAACAAGAAAGTGCTTTTGATGTTCAAAAGCAAAAACGATAGGCATATGGGAACAGCATTTGATGAAGTTGAATTGTTGGATTGTCTATAAATATGAAGGGGTTGGCTTGTCATAAACTGCTAAACACATGAAGCCTACATTCTTGACAGTTCTGCTTAATGGATACCTGGACTGTCAACTTATTGGTAAATTTGTTGCCTTCATTCAACATTCCATCTGTGGAGCATTTCGTATATCTTTGGTTATGGAGGCTTGGCTAGGTAATAGTCTTGCTGTTATGAATAAATATTTAAGCATAGCAGACTTATCAGCGCTGAACCAGATAAGTCTGAGACCTATAATTTTTCCAAAGTCACCAACCTGGGTATGTTTACAATTGGGGTGACTGACGGTGTAGTGGCACACGAAATGAATCAGTGACCCCCCTTCGAATTGAATACAGAATCATCGAGACAAGGTGGGAACATCCAGAACCTAATCATTTTGAACTTGCTCCACTATTCAATATGATCATTGGTGATGCTTTCTGACAACATCATATTCCTGCTTTCTTTCGATTACCGTTGATCAATGCAAGTTCTTCCAAAAAGCCATTTCGTTATTTAATACGTTTAATATCTTGGCTTTTTTTTTCTCAGTGATAAAATCCTTTCCCATCTTTCACAATATTAAAAACTGTTTCTGGACCGCACAAACATAGAAAGCATTCCCTTTGCATCCAGTCTCTCCAATTCTGCAAAATGTGATCCATGTCCCACAGCGTTTTCCAACTGTTCTGCAAATCACACCTTCGATAGTAAACCCTCACAGTTTTCTCTGTGTTTATGTAAATTGGCCTGTCCTTCAGTCTTTATTTTCCTCCTTTTCATGCCAAATAGTGAAATGACATTTACGACAGTCCAATCTGCAGGAAGGGCTTCACAGATGGATTGTTGAATGAAGGTATCAATTTACCATGTATTTCCAGGTATTCATTCACCTGAACGATCAAGAATGTAGGCCTAATAAGTTCAGAAGTTTCTGACAAGCCAACCCTTCATATTAATAGACAGTCCTGTAAATCAACATAGTCACATGCTGTTCCCACAAGCCGATCTGTTTTGCTTTGAATGACAAGCAACAAAGATAACGACCTGCGCTATGCTTTGTGAATCTCATTTTAAATATCGCCAGTCTTTTGGTTTTTGATATGAACGCACTCACATTATTTTACAATTTTTGCTACCTTGCTGAATCGGTGCATTTCTTGTTTCATCAGTCTGATGTTATCAATATAATTGTTCTCCCGTGTATGAGGTCCTACCCTGTATCATTTCGCCAAATTTTCAAGCATTCAGTTATTTTTCAAAATTATCTCGTTACCCGTACTAACGTATCCTTTGACAAGCTTCCACACAGAAGGCTGTGAAATAAGATAAGATCTCTTGGACACTGGGGCTAGATACCAGCATGGATGGAGCATTGGCTGACTGGCAGAATACAGACAGCAGGGACAAAGAAGACTTTTTCAAGGAAGGCAGATGGTGATTAGTGGCTTTCCACTGGAGTCAGTGTTGGGACCACAACTTTTCACGGAAAATAATAACAGTATGGATAATTGAACTGATGACATTTTTGCTGATATGCCAATTGACAGAAAGATAGGTGTACAGACAGTTCGTGATGAGGAAGCAGGAAGGCTGCAGAAAGACTGACATTTTGAGGAGGTGTTACCGACAGAAGATGCAGATTGAATGCAGTGTGGGAAAGTGCGAGGTAGCAACTTTAGTAGGAAGAATGGAGATGCAGATGGTTTTCAAAATGGGAAAGCTTTGGTAATGTGAAGTGCGATTGGACTTGGCAATTCGAACTGAGATTCTCTTATCGTTATCAACTAGAAGTTCGGAAGATAAAGCCAACTTTCGCTTCAAAATGGCAAAAATACAAGAGCAGGGATATACTGCTCAGGCCGCATAAGTCCATACTGAGACTGCAGATGGAATACCGTGAAACAATTTGCTCCCCATGCCTGAGAAAAGATGTGCTGGTTTTGCAGGACCGCCAGAGGGGATTTATAAGAATCATGGAAGTCATGGATTTCAGGAACGATTGAAATATCTGGGTTTGTACTTTATGGATTTTGGAAGAATAACGGGAAGATCTGTTTGAAATATACATAATACTGAGAGGCCTTGATACAGCCACTGTAGGGAGGATGTTTTCACCATTGGAAGAGACTAGATGCAAGCAAACTCTCAGAGGGGAGGGACAATCTATTAGAAATGAAAGCTGAGTGAAATTCTGCAGCCTGTGGGTGGAAAGCCTGTGGAACTAATTGTCACAGAAGGCTGTGGAGGCAAAGTACTCTAATTAATTCCTAACTCGAGTATCGAGAAAGGGCACACATACAGACAGGACACTCAATTACAACAGTAAGCATCCCAAAGACGACAAACAAAACTGAGATAACCCGACGTGTAAACGAGCTTTAAGACACTGCGACGCCCAAGACCTCCACAAAACAGAAGAGGAACTACTACGTAGAGCATATAACATAGAACATTATAGCGATGTACAGGACCTTCGGCCTCCGACTTTGCGCCGATCTGTGATACCAATCTGAACCCCATCTAACATATTCTATTCCATTATCCTCCATATGTGTAACCAATGACCATTTAAATGCCCTTAATTTTGGCGGGTCTACGACTGCTGCAGGCAGAGTGTTCCTCACCCTTAAGATAGTCTGAGTAAAGAAAGCAAATCTGACATCTGTCCTATATCTGACACCCCTCAATATAAAGCTCTGCCCCCTCCTGCTTGCCACCACTACCTGAGGGAAAAGGCTGTCTCCGCCCATGGGATCTAATCCTCCGATCATCTTTTATTTCTCTATTATGTAATCTTTTAACCTTCTCTTTAATGCAAACAGCCTCGATCCCTCAGCCTTTCCTCATAAGCTTTCCATTCATAACAGACAAAATCCTATGCAATCTCCTCTGCCCAATTTCCAATGCTTCCACTTCGTTCCTATAATGCCGTGACCAGAAATGTACACGATACTCCAAGTACGGCAGCACCAGCGTTTTGTACAGTTGCAACATGACCTCCTGACTCCGACACTGAATCCCTCTAACAATAAAAGCTAATCACATCATGCTTTCTTCAGAACACTTCAACCTGCTGGCAACTTTCAGGAATCTATATGCATGCATATCAACACTACTAAGAATCTACTTGCAAACTGAACCACCTCTTCTTTAAACGCCATTTGCCACTTCTCAGCCCAGCTCTAAGTCTTAACTATTTCCCTCGGTAACCTCCAACCTCCTAAGTAATGTCCACAACTAAACCGACCTTAGTGTCATCCGCACATTTACCAATGCATCCTGTATGCTCTCATGCAGGTCATAAACAAATTGGCAAGCAGCAGTAGCCCCTAAACACCCCTTGCCGTACATCACTTGTAATTGAATTGAAGGATGAACATTTTCCATCAACCACCAACCTGTGTCTTCTTTCAGTGAGCCACTTTTTGATCCAAGCAGCTAAATCACCCTCAGTGTCATGCCTCTGTATTTTCTGAAAGAATCTACGATAGGGAACCTTATAAAACGCCTTACTAAAGTCCATATACACCACATCCACCGTTTTACCCTCATGCACTGTTTGATCACCTTCTCACAGAACTCAATAAGTTTTGTGAGGCACGACCTACACATCACAAAACCGTGTTAATAACCCCGAATCAAATTATTCATTTCCAAATGTTTATGTATCGTATCTCTAATAACCCTTTCCAACAGTTTACCCATAACCAAAGAAACGCTCACTGGTCTATAATTACCAAGGTTATCTCGAGCCACTTATTGAAGAGTGGAATAAGATTTGATTTCTACAGTCTTCTGGCACTATTCCGGCAGACTTTCAAACATAAAGATCCAGCCAAAGTTCTGCAATCTCCCCCCTCTCTTCCCTGAGAATCCGATGAGAAATCTCGTCCGGTGAGGGGAACTCATCTATTTTTACGCTTTCCAGAATTGGTAACAAATCCTTCGAACGAACCTCAATCCAGTTTCCCGAATAGCCTCTATCTCGGTATTCTCTTCGACAACATTATTATTTTAGATTGTGAATTCCTACAAAAAAAAATGCGCCTCTTCTAACTCCTGGGACTGCACACAAAGCTTCCCAATACTGTCCTTGACTGGCCCTCATCTTAGGAGGATGTGAGGACTGCAGATGATGGAGTGCCAGAGCGGAAATTGTCGTGCTGAAAAAAACACAGCAGGCCAGGCAGCATCCGAGAAGAAAGGAGAATCGACGTTTCGTGCATAAACGTCGATTCTCCTGATCCTCGGATGCTGCCTGGCCTGCTGTGTTATTCAAGCATAACATTTTTCAACTCTGGGACTCCAGCATCTGCAGTCCTCAATTGCTCCTAGTTGATCTTAACCGACAGCGAATCCTCTTGCAATGATGCCTACCTTGAAGAAGCTCTCCTTCTCCGTCTACAAGGATCTCAGTGAATCCCTCTCTCAGTGCACCCCCCACATCATCTCCTCTGCCCTGAAGCTCTTCAGCCTTGGCTCATTCTCGAAGAAGTCCTTATGCCCGAAGCGTCGATTCTCCTGCTTCTCGGATGCTGCCTGGCCTGCTGTGTTTTTCCAGCACACCATTTTTCAACTCTGGTCCTAATCTTAATATAGTCATTCCTTTATTGCTGACATACCAATAGAAAGCTACAGGGGTTTCCTTCATCCAATCTGCCAAAGACTTCTCGTGTCCCCTCCTTGCTCTGTTTGGCACTCTCTTTACGTCCTTTCTGGCTAATTTTAACTCTCAATCGTCCTAACTGAGCCATCACGTCTCATCTTTACATATGCTTCCTTCTCCTTCTTCACACGAGATTCAAGAACGTTAGTAAACCACAGATCCCTCACTTGACCATCTCCTCCCTACTTTACAGGACTTGCAGTATGTGTTGCTTGAACAAGATCCACATTTCAATTGTGCCCATCCCCTGCAATTTCTTTCCCCATTCTATTCATCCTTAATCTTGCCTAATCGCAGCATAGTTGACTTTCCTTCAGCTCTAACTGTTATCCTGTGGGAAATACCTGTTCCGATCTATCGCGAAAGGAAACATAACTGTATTGTGGTCACTATCACCTAAGTGCTCATCTGACTCCAAATATAACACTTGGCCAGATTCATGGTCCAGCACCTAACTCAATGTATCCTCGCCCTTTTTTGGCTGTCCACGTACCGTGTCAGAAACACATATGGGCATATTGGACGAAGCAAATGACCCATTTGAAGTACTCGATCTATCGTGATTCCAGTCAGTATTTGGAAAGTTCCAGTCCACAACCACAACTACACTGCTACCTTCACTCTTTTCCAGAATCATCTTCGCTATCCTTCTTTCTACATTGATGGAAATGCTTCCTTTCCTGGTTCTAACGTCAGCCCATACAAACTCAGTGGAAGAGTCCTCAAACGTCCTTTCTGCAGCCGCATTATTGTCCTTGACGAGCAATGTCACAAACTTCTCTCGTTTCCCAACTTCCCTGTTCGGACTGAAACACCTAAACGCTGGAAGGTTCAACAATCTTTCCTGTCCGTGCTCTATGCACCTCTCAAATACTAAAAACTTCGATGTCCCAGGTAAAAGCCCATGCTGCAAGTTCGCAAACCTGATCCTGGAAACACCTGGTGTTGAAGAGGACACACTTAAACCAAATTCCTGCATTCAAATGCACTTTTGCACCCTTGAGGACACACTTCTGACAACACGATTCTCAACATTGTGGACGCTGGAGCTCCAATTTAGGTTCCCATAGCCCTGGTGAAATAGTTTAAACCCTCCCGAAGAGCAAAGCTAAATTTCCCAAAATATATTGGCACTCTACTTTTTCAGGTGTACATCACCCTATTTGTTAAGGTCCCACCTCCCACAGAATGAGCCCCTATTATCCAGATATCCAAATCCATCCACCCTGCACTATCCCTGTAGCCATGTCTTCAACTCTTCTCTTTCCGTGTTCCTCTCCTTGCGAGCATGCTGAATTGATAATAAACCAGGAAAAAAAAGCTCTGTTTTTATTGTGTCACGAAGGTTCCACCGAGCTCCTTGAATTTCTGACTTACATCCCATCCCTTTACCTACCTAAGTCGTTGCAATCCATGTGGTCAACGATTTGGGGCTTCATTCCCTTCCTTAAGGATCCCGAAAAGACGGTCCCAGACATCACAAACCATATGTAAGGCAACATTGCAACCGTGAGTCACTCTCGTTCCCACAGACTCTTCTACCTATCTGGCTAACTATGGAGTCCCCAATTTCTAATGCTCTGCTCCTCTACTCCTTCCCTTCTGATCAACAGGACAGACTCTTTGCCAGAGACCTGTACCCCATGACCTTCCCATGGTAATTACACCGCCTCCCAAAACAATATTCAAAAACGGCAACTTTGTTATTGAGGGAAACATCACCGGATTTCCCCGCACAGTCTGCCACATTCTTTATATCGTCTGACTACAACCCATCGCCCTTTTACTTGTACCTGAGTTGTCAAAACCTCCCAGTAATTGCTCTCAATTATGCGTCAGCATCCCAATTTTCCGTAGTTCATCCAGTTCCAGCTCCAATTCCTTCACACGCTTTTCAAGGAGATGGAGTTGGGTGCAATTCCCGCAGAAGAATATCGTTGGGACACGAGTTGTGACCCTCATGAATGACAAAGCACAACTGATCGAACCTCCATTCTCACTGTTCTGAATTTCCATTGACAATATTAAAAATAAAACTAACAATCTTACTAATCCAGCGCACAGACCCTTTTTTTGGTTACAGGAGGATGATAGGTGGGAAACACTATACATAGTATTTGCGAATAATGAACACCCGAACAGCTTCATCCAAATCAAGAAGTCACTGTGCACCAGAAACCTACATTAGAAATGTCTCAGGACTGACATCAAGACTCTTACGTGCACTGGGAATAATAACAGCCCACAAATCAACAGCCAAACTTTGCCAAATAATATCTGAGACCAACGACACGACATGTGTTGGACACAATTTCATGCAGCGACAGCGAAAACAAAATGACGTTGAAAAAAACAGGCAGGACATTTACCACCAGAATAGATAAATATCGCCTTCTTGGCAAAACGACATGACTCGCTATCCCTCATCAATATACACTGATAATGAAGAACACCAGTTAAACTGGGGCAATGTTAAAAGACTGGGACATGCTAAACATAGGCAAAAGTCGGCGCTCCGTGTGGCCTGGTTTTCCTCCACTGATTCAAAGAACTTAAAACGTCACAACAGTTGAATTGTCCATTTGGCACTGCAAGACTGCAGCAATCCATATCCTCCATCTAAGTCTGCCATCTCCGTTTGAAAGATCTGTATTCCTTTGTTCTGTGCCCATTCACGTATCTGTCTTGACAACGGTTCAATTATGATATCGTTCCTAACCTTACCACCTCCGCTGGCAGCGCATTCCAGGAACAACCTACTCTCTGCATGAAGAAATGTCCACGCATCACTCCCCTAAACATTTCCCCCTTCGTTTGACATTGCGACGCCTGAGGTTTGAGTCCTTCAGGCTGGGAGAAAACGTGTCTTGCTATTCACCCTTACTACACCTGTCATGATTTTGTGGGACTCCATCTGGTCTCCCCTCAACCGCCTAATTTCCAATGAAAATACTCCTAATCTCCTCAACCTCTCCTCATAACTGGCACCCTCCATACCAGGCATAAACGTGGTGCACATCTCTACACCCTCTCCAAAGTATCCACGTCCTTTTGGTAATGTAGCAAGAAGAACTAGGTGCAGTATTCCAAATGTGGTCGAACAAAAGTCTTATACAATGGTAACATGACCTGCTAAATCCTGTACTCAATTCCCCATCCGATGAAGGAGAGCATGCCGTATCCTTCTTGATGTCTCTACAGACATGCACTGAACTCCATCTGCCATTTCACTCCAATCCATCTATATTCTTCTGTATTCTCTAACATTCCCTTTCATTGTCTGCTTCTCCAACAATCTTAGTGTCATCTGCAAACTTACTAATCAGGCAACTGACACTTTCCTACACTCAGTCCTTTCATGTAATAAACTGCTTTGGGGTTTTTCTTATCCCTGTTCGCAAAGGAAATCTCATGACCTCTTTTAGCCCTCTTAATTCCTCATTTCAGATTGGTCCTACGTTCGCAATATACATCCATACTCGGATCCCTGTGGGACAACTCTAGTCACAGGTCTACAGTTTGAGCAGCTACCTTCCACTCCTACTCTATTCCTCCTGTTGCACAACCAGATCTCTATCAGTCCAGCTAGAATACCCTGGACTCCATGAGACGTAGCCTTCTTCATCAATCTACCAAAGGGAAACTTGTCAAATGCCCGACTAAAGCCCATGTATATGACGTCGACATCCCTTCCCTCATCAATCAAATTTGCCACAGCCTCAAAGAATTCTATTGGACTTGTAAGTCAAACCTTCCCTGCACAAAACCATGGTGCCTATCACTCATGAGCTCATTTTCTTCCAAATGTGTGTGTGTGTGTGTGTGTGTGTGTGTGTGTGTGTGTGTGTGTGTGTGTGTGTGTGCGTGTACGTGTGTGTGTATATATATATATATATATATATATAGAGAGAGAGAGAGAGAGAGAGAGAGAGAGAGATTATATATGTACATATCACCATTGGTATTGTCTCCAGACGCTTCCCTAAACCTGACATCATGCTCATAGTTCTGTACTTATCTGGATTATCCCCGCTACCTGTATTAAACAAAGGAACAACATTAGTAAATTTGCTTTCCTTTGAGACCTCCCCCGTTTTCACTGATGCGCAAACGATTTCTGTCATAGCATTAGTTATTTACTCTCGCAATTCCCTCATTAACCCGGGATAGATCCCATTCGGTCCTGTTCACTAGTTCACCTTAATGTCTTTCAGAAAACACAATGCATCCTCCTTCCTTATGCCGTCTTGACGGAGATAAATCAAAAGTCTATCGCTAACCTCAACATCCAGCATGTTCCTCTCCTTGGTGAATACCAATGAAAAGTACTAAATAAGAACCCCACCCACTTTCTCAGACTGCATGCATATCTTTCTTCCTTTGTACTTGAAAGGACCAACTTTTTCCCTCGTCACCCACTCGGTCCTTATATGTGAATAAACTGTTTTGGGGTTTTTCTTAACGATGTTCGCAACTGAAATCTCATCACTTCTTTTCGCCCTCTTCAGTCCTCACTTCAGATTGGTTCAACCTTCCCAATATACATCCAAAGCATCTTCCGACTTCAGCATCTTAGACCTTGTGCATTCATCATTTTTCCTCTGGGCGAGTCTCACAATTTCGCCTGTCACAAGTGGCTCCCTAACCTTGCCATTGCTATCTCTCATTTTTGCAAGAACATACCTCACCTGAACTCTAATCAACCCCTCGTCAAAAGCCTCCCACATATTGAATGTGTACTTCTCTTCAAATAGCTGCTCCCACTCTACATTTCCCAGCACCTGCCGAATTTTGCTGTCGTTGTCCTTCCCCCAGTTTAGCACTCTTCATTTAGGACCACTCTTTTCTTTGTCCATGAGTATCCTAAAACATATGGAATTTTGATCACTCTCCCAAAGTAATTCCCCATTGAAGTGTCAACCACCTGGCCGGTTCCATTTCCTACACTAGGTCCAGCATGGCCCCTTGACGAGTTGGACCAGTTCCATACTGCCCTAAAATACAATGCTGATTGCTCCTTACAAATTATACACCATCTAATCCTCTAACACAAATTGAATCCCACTCAATGTTTGGAAAATTAAAATCTCTTTTCACCACCACTCTAATGCTCCTACATCTTTCCATAATCCGATTACACCTTTGTACCGTCATCTCATGCTCGCTGTGGGGGAGCCTGTAGTACAGCACCAAGATTGTAGCCGCACCCTTCCTATTTCACAGTTCTGCCCATATTGTCTCATGTTCGAATCCTCCATATTGCCCTTCTTCAGCACATCCTTCTTATCTGCTTTGACCAGAAATGCGACTTCTCCATCCCTTTTGTCTCCCTCTCGAACCAGCCTGTAGCATCGATATCATGGGTCACTTAGTTGCCAATCATGCCCTTTCCTCAACAAAGTCTCAGTAATATCAATAATATCTTACTCCCAAGCATTAATCTAAACCCTGAGTTCATCTGCCTTATCTTCTATACTTATATGCATCAAAACAAATGCACAACAGACCATCAGTCACTCTGCGTTCATTGATCGCTTTCTGCATACACTTTCCCTTAGACACGCTGACTTCATTTTCCTGTGCCTTACGGGCTTTAATTACTACCTTCTTACTGTCCAGAAACCTATACATTTAGTCCCCAGCCCGCTGCCACGTTAATTTAAAACCTTCCCAATAGCATTAGCAAAAGTACCCCAAGGACATTAGTTCCAGTCCGGCCCACCTGTCGAACATCCAATTTGCAATAGCCCCACATCCCACAGAACCGTTCATATTGTCCAAAAAATCTGAACGCCACCCTCTTGCGCCACCTCTCAAACCACACATTCATCCTGAATATTCGATTATTCCTACACTGATTCATACAGAGTACTGGTTTTCAAACCTGAGATTACTACCTCTGAGGTCCGACTTCTTATCTTGGCTCCAAATTCCATAAATTCTTCGTGTAGGTTCTCATCCCCCTTATTACCTATATCGTTGGGGTCTGCATGCGCCACGACATCTGGATTTTCACACTTCCTTTTGAAACATTTCTGCAGTCGATCCAAAACAGTCCTGAGGCTCTCACCTGTGAGTCAACATGCCATTCAGAAGCCTAGATTTTGACGTCAGAAAAATGTATCCTGCTCCCTGACAATTGCATCGCCTCTGACTATAGCCTTTCCATTTTTTTCCCAACCTTCTGTATAGCAGACAGCCAAGATGCCATGAATTTGGCTAATGCTACCTTCCCCTCATAAGTCATTTCCCCAACAGTGTCCAAACGGTTTCCCTGTTTGAAAGGGATGTGACCGCAGGAGACATCCATACTGACGTTCTATTCTCTCTCTGCCTTTTGATCATCAGTTCCCTTTCTCACTCAGTAATCCTAGTCTGCTATTCCTGACCACTACACCATTGTGTATTCTTCAAAGTGAGTCCATCCACAGCTCCACAGCCATCATGCAGTTCATCAAGAGCTACAACTGAACACAGCTATATCCCTGAGCTCCAACATTGAGCTAGAGGAGCACAATACGGCTCTGACATCTCTTGCCATTTCTCATCTTAAACTTTGTTGAAATTGAGAGAAAGGTAACGAAAAAGGATTTTTTAAATACAATTTACCATAAATTGCCAAAATCCCTGCCTCATCCCAGAGTCTCGTTTTTTGATT
Organism: Chiloscyllium punctatum; assembly: GCF_047496795.1. Lineage (NCBI taxonomy): Eukaryota > Metazoa > Chordata > Chondrichthyes > Orectolobiformes > Hemiscylliidae > Chiloscyllium > Chiloscyllium punctatum. The sequence continues at coordinate 45,418,362 of NC_092773.1, read as the reverse complement.
GGAGGAGGAGGACGGGTGAGAACACTGCACAGGTGGTGTATCGAGTTCAGCCGCTGACCGAGTGTATCAGCCTTTAAAACACTTTGAATACCTTCCCAACAGCGCCCGGTCTTTGTTCTGTATTCCCTCACTGAAATTAAAGTGCAGGCCGCAGACTCCGGACAAAGATTTTTAAACACTCTGTTTCCCTGCCATAAACAAAAACATTAGTCTGATCTGCAGACCATAACAGTACAAAACTGGAAATACAACCACTGGCCATGGCAGACAGAACTGTATCAATTCAGGGCATATTACTACAATAATGCTTCATCCAGCAGCGACACCGCAATGCAGGTGCAATTGGGAGATGAAACGTTTGCAAAATAACCAGTCAGATCCGTGAAACGACCAACAATTCCAAACACAAGCCGAGCCTTAGATCTTCGCAGAAACGTTATGGTAGGACCTGCCCGTGTGGTTCCAGATAGTATGTGTCAGGCTGCAGCATCAGTCTGCCGGGTTCAGGATCATAGGCCTCAGTCAGTAGTTCAGTCTATGTAGTTCCAATTTGTAGGCTTCAGGCAGTAAGACCAGTGTGTGGTGTTCCCGTTATGAGGTCGAAGGCAGAAGCACCAGTCCATTGAGTTTCCAGATTTTAGGGCTCCGGCAACAGCATCAGTCTGTGGACCGCCAGAAAGTAGGCGTCATTCATGAGGACCAGCCCGGTTTCATGTCTAAAGGCCATGGCTCTTTTAATGTATGTGGTGTTTCGACCTGACATATATGACATGTCTGTACAAATTGAACTGCATCTTTGTACAGACCAGGCCAATAGAAGTGCTTTTGTATCATAGGCTATGCTTACCTCACTTCTAGATGACTTCCTAATATTAATTGCTGTGCTCCAATAATACTTTCTATCTGCATGTTACCGGCATGACAATCTCGTGTTCTTCCATCGTTTTCTATTCTGCCCTAAGCTGCCGTTGTCACCACTTTCAATTTCGGATTCTATCTGAGACATTATAACACTTTGTAACACATTCAGTTTCCTTTTCAAAATTGGGTTTATTATACAAATCTTGCAATGGCTCATCTTTACCTTGTAATTCCTGTACTCGTTCAGAGCTAAACACCACTGCATTGCCCTCTCCTTGTTCAGGCTCTTACCTTATCATTTCATTTAACAACATGTCAGCGAACTGCATCTCAACTCCTCCTCCTCGACTGGTGGACCTTAGATTGGCCTCAGATTAGTTCGTCAGGTCGGCGCAAAATCGAAGACTGTAAGGCCTCTTCTGTGCTGTAATGTTCTATGTTTAAGTTCTGGGTCTCCCGTGAGTTTTCCTTATTGCCTGAACTTATGGCTCTGGGGTCTTCTGACCACACTGTCCGAAAACAAACCACGCTACCTTTTTTCTAATTCGCCATTTCCCTGATTTTCCTTTGGCTTCTACACTATACGGAGTTTCTCATAGTTTTTCTTTTCCCAAAAACAAACTGTATTCCTGGAATAGACAATCTTTCAATATTTATCACTGTCTCTTCCTCACCCTGAGTAGAAATTCCAACCTGATCTTGCAAAGTGGGAATGTTAAGTCTCTTTCAATCTATCCCATAGATAACCACTTTCTCTGGTAACCTATTAAAAATAGTTTTAATTCATCCATCACTTACTATTATAGCTTCATGAGATCCTGTGTCTCTCACTATTTTGATTTATTGCACTTCTCCCCCTATTCTTCCTGAGTAAACTTTATGTATCAGGCAAGAACTCAATACCTAACCCATGCCTCGGCTGTCGGCTCTCACCCACCTATTTGACTTCCTTTGAGATTTCCTTCATTACCTTTACTAATCTCTTTGGATTATGTTCGTCTTCCACATCATTTTTCACAGTGCCTTTCTTCAATGACGAGCACTGTGACTTTGTTTGTCCCACATTATTACAGGAAAAAAACACCCGAGTCTTCCACCTCCTGTTTACCCTCTTAGGTTTATATTTTTCACCTTGGGTAAACTATTCCCATTGTGATCCAATCTTTGTTTTTCTCAGAAGCATCTCCGTCTTTCAAAATCTCTATACCCACGGACTGAAATTCCTGTTAGAAGCGAATTATGATTTACTAAGGGTGTAGGTTTGCTCACTGAGCTGTAGATTTGATATCCAGATATTTCATTACCCGGTTAGGTAACATCATCAGTGACGACCTCCAAGTGATTTAATAACTCATGCATATTGACCAGGCATCTTTGCAGCTGTTCTCAATGTTTTAATTTCCCATTCTTTTATGCGAGCTCTTGACATTTCTGGAAGTAAATCTTTAACCTCACCAGCAAAATAATCTCTTTACCAGACTCGTATGTCTTTTCTATCTTTAATGCCTTCAACTATTTATCGAAGTTGTTACATTTAATCATTTCAAACTCAACATGAATCAAACTTAGTTCCTCCTTCCCATTTCTGAACCCTTGTCTATATACTTCTGGTACCGACTCGTAGCGCCTCATCATAATCTGCTTGACATCTTCTGAACTTCTTGACACATCATCTGACAGCGCAGCAAGCCACTCAGTGGCATGCCGACCAACTTGGTGTGAATTAACATGGCCCACACAGTCTCTGGTCTGTCCATCTGCCTCGCGAATTTCTCAAAAGATATGGGGAAAATAAGCCTTTGACATCTTTTTCAACGGATTTTGGGACTGTTTTGAAATATTTGTAACTCTCCCTATCCAACTCTTGGCTATCAGAGATTTGCTTTTTGTTACTTTCCTCACTGAAACTTTCTGTTGCCATCATTTCTACTCGTTTCAGTTCGGTTTTGTGTTCAATCTGCAACTTAGGATGTTCACGCTCTCTACCGTTATCCCTCTCTTTCCTCCCTTTTGCCTTTTACACGGCATTAAATTAGTATTTCTCTTCCTTTATCTTCCAGCTCCAGTTGCCTCATTTGCAATTTCGCTTTTTTTTTAACTCCACCGCCCTTGCGTGTCTTCCTGATGAACAGATGTGCTTGTCCAACTCTGTAAAATTTCAATTTTCTTATTATTCTGATTAAATTGCACACAGTGTCCATGCATGTGCAGGTCAGGCCATTACCTATGGAAAATGCAGGATACAGGGGGTTCTGCATGGGATAATCTTCAGAGGGTTGTTGTGGACTCCTTGGATGAATAACATGTTTCTGCACGCAAGGGATTCTATTTTATTGTCATGAAGAAGAATGTACTTGTCTTCATGTGTTGAGCATCTGTGCAATTCACTATTCAAAACGTGGTGAATTCCAGGACAATGGGAGTGCTAAGAAGAGCCAGGAGTGGACATGAGAATTTGTTGGTGGATAGGATCAAGGAAAGTGTAAGGGCCTTCGATAGGTACCTTAGGAATAAACGAATGGCTTGACTAAGGTAAGGGCTAATCAAAGATTGTCGTGGGAAGTTGTGCTTGACATCTGAGGACTTCGAGGAAATGCGAAATGAATATCTTTCATCAGCATTCAAAATGGAAAAGGGCAAATTTAGAGTCAATACGGAGACAAATGCTACAAGATTAGTTGAGATTGAGGTTGACAAAGAAGAGTTTTTAGCAATTTTGGCGCATCTGAAAATAAATAAGACCCCTGAGCCGAACGGGATTTATCATCAATTTCTCTCGGAGGCAGGGATATGATTGCAGAGACTTTGGCTTTTTTCTTTATGTCATCATTGTCGACAGGAGTATTATCAAACGTCGTGAGGATAGCAAATGTTGTTGCCATGTTGTAGAAGGGGAGTAGGGCGATTATCGTCCAGTGAAACTTACTTCAACTGTGGGTACTGTGTTGGAAATGGTTATAAAAGATCATATTCATAATTATCTGGAAAGGAGTATAATTTGATTAGGGATAGTCAACATGGCCTTGCAAAGTGTAGGTCGTGCCTCATTAAGCTAATTGGGTTCTTCGAGAAGGGGACAATCAGATTGATAAAGGTAAAGTGGTTGATGTGACGTATACGAACTTCAGTAAGGCGTTTGATAAGCTTCCACACGGTCGGCTATTGCACAAATTACGGAGTTTCGGGATTGAAGGTTATTTATGGGTTCAGTTCAGAAATTGGCAAGCTGAAAGCAAGCACAACGTTGGTGGTTGATGGGAAATGTTCATCCTGAATAAGACTTCCAGTGGTGTGTAGTAAGGATCTGTTTTGGGGCCACTGCTGTTTTTTTTTTGTAGAAGTGAGCTGAATATGGGTTTAGAATGAGGGTTTAGTAAATTTCCGGCTGACATAACGTAGGCAGTGTTATGGACAGTGCCAAAGAATGTTCTGGGTTATAGAAGGTCAGAGGTAAAATGGGATGAGAGATAGCAAATAAAGTTTAATCCAGAAAAGTGTGACGTGGTTCACTTCAGAAGTAGTAACAGGGATGCAAAGTATTTTGTTAATGGTAAAATTCTTGTCAATACAGATGAACATATAGATCAGAGATTGCCTGGTGCATAAACCTCTGAACGTTGACACCTAGATTAATTGGGATGCTAAAAGGTCATGTGGTGTGTTGGCGTTGCTAAATTGTCCATTACGTTCGGTGCATTAGTCAGAGTGGGATGGGTTACTCTTCAGAGGGTCGGTATGTACTTGATGGGCCAAATTATCTGTTTCCACACTATAGGGAATCTAATCCATTTCAATTACTCGAAAGAGCTACGAACAACTGCATAATTCCTGGAAAGTAGAGTTTCAGGGAGATCAGGTATTGAAGAAGGCATTTGGCATATTTGCATTTAATGGTCAGTGCATTAAACAAGAAATGGATCTGGGTTATATCTCAGTTTTTGCGGAGTTTGCATATCTCCCCTTTGCGTAGGTTTCGTTTGGGTGCTCTGAATTCCTCCCATATTCAAAAGACGTGCAAGTCGTTTGGATTAGCTGTGGGAAATGTCAGGTTACAGTGATTGGATGGGATTCTGTTCAGATTGTTGGTGTGGGGTGAACATGCAGAATGCGGTGGGTACGTGGACTGCGGTAGTAGTAGAGTCAGAGATATTAGGGACATTTAAGTGACTGATGGACAAGCGCATGGATGGCAGTAAATTGAAGGGCGTGTCTGTTAGGTTGTTCTTAGATGAAGATAAATGCTCGGCGCAACGTCGTGAATTGAAGGCTGTACTGTGCTGTGTTCTATATAGGGGTTGTGAGGTCACATTGTGGCTGTACACGACCTTGGTGAGGTCAACTCTCGTCTCACTAATTTAGGAAAGACGTTACCAAGGTAGGACCCATCCTCATAAAGGTAAGTACCTGAGAAGGGTTGCTGAGCAAATAGATTATAAAATGTGGGATAATAGTCCCTCGAAAGTGCGTTTGTAGATGGGCAGTTCAGTGAAAGTGGCGTTTAGCACAGTAGCTGTTACTGGTCAGTGCATTGAGTGGAGGAGTTCGGAGTCCATGTTTCAGTTGTACAGAACATTGGTTTTACCAGGTATGAAACGCCCATACTGCCTTCAGTTCTGGTCTCTCTGCTATAGGAAAGATCCTGGAAAATTTGCAAGTGTTCAGAGAACATTTACAAGGGTGTTGCCAGTGTTGGAGCATTTGAATCATAGGTTGTGGCTTAACAGGCCGAGGCAATTTTCCCTGGAGCACTGAAGGCAATGGGGTGACCTTGTAGGAGTTTGTATATTCATGAGGAGTAATGGATAGGGTGAAGAGATAATGTTTTCTATTCCCCAGGTTTGGGGAATCCAAAACAAAAAGGACATAATTTTAACATGAGAGGGGAAAGACCTAAAGGGGTCCATAGGGAAACATCCCTTATGCAGATGGTGGTGTGTGTCCAGAATAATCTGGTCACATAATCATATTCGACCGAAGAGTCTGTTGCCATTCTGTACATCTCTGTGATCGTGTTGCCATACGTGAAAGACTTTAGAAAATATCTAAAGAATTAATGGTCAGTTTGTAGAGCTTAGTTAATGGGAGTGAATGAACAGGCTGGGGATTTTTCCCTGGAGTGTCAGAGACTGGTGGGGTTTTCCTATGGAGGAGAACAGAAAATTTGGATGATTATGGACTTTTATTCCCCGCACACCCATCGTGTGGGGAGTTCAAAAGTAGAGGGCATCAGTTTAAAGGTGAGAGTGGAAAGATTTAAACGTGACCTGAGGGCAACCTTTTCACTCAGAGGCTGATGTGTGTATGGAATGAGCTGACAGATGACTGATGAATGCAAGTAAAGTTGCAACACTTAAAAGGCGTCTGACTGAGTACTTCAATAGAAAGCGTTCAGAGTCATATATGCTAACTGCTCAGAAATTGGACTGGATCAGCAAAGGATATCTCGTTGACAAGGATAAGTTGGACTGAAGGGTCTGTTTCTTTGCTGTACAACTCGATGACTCCAATTGCTTCAGCAAAATGGTAGAAATCTGCAGGTCTGGCAGGTTATGAAATGGTGACAGATGCAGGAAACATTGTAGATTTGAACAATTGTTCAGATGATCACATAAGGCACTCTCATATACGAGATAGTCAGGACACCACGTACTTGAGGTCAGAGTCGAGAAGTGTGGTGCTTGAAAATCAAAGCAGATCAGGCAGCATCCGAGGAGCAGTAGCATCGATGTTTTGGATATGAGCGATAAGGTGGGATGGGCGATTGACAGGTGAGACAGTTCAAAGGATAAGTTGGGGGCAGAGTTATGATGACATTGGTGAAATAAACACCCCTCCTGTTACCCGATCCAACCATCCAACTCGGGTCCCACTTCTCCATCTTCCTTCCCACCTGTTGGCACCACCCTCTGTTCCAACCGCTTACCATCACCCCCGCCTGAATCTATATATCACGCTCTCAGCAACTTTCCCCCATCCTTGCCTTGCTGCCACTTGTCTTCCACTCTCCTAACCACACCACAAATTCCTGATGAATGGCTTATGCCCAAAACGTTGAATCTCCTCCTCCTCGGTGCTGCCTGATCAGCTGTGCTTTACCAGGTTCACACTATAATATAGGTTCAATACGAAATATAGCAAAGTGGGACTACAGGTGTTTGATATCCAGCATGGATAAGATGGAGATGTAGTGCCCACCTCTTTTTTTATCCGAGTCTCTGACGCAAAATTATTCTCTGTTTCTCTGTGATTTCCTCTGTTAGGAAGCAGGCAGGAGCAGCAAGCATTGGAGAATGCAAATGATGTGTCGCCTCCATAGCGAGAAGATTCAAATGCAGGAGCAATGATATCTTTCTGGAAGGGCTTTGGTGAGAGGACACTGGGAGTACTGTGTGGATTTTTGTTCTCCTTTCGTAAGGAAGGCTACCCGGGTTATTGAGAGTGTGTAAAAGTGGATCACTGAGTCCTGAGATCTGTAGATAGTTAAGGAAGACGGATGTTGAAATTCAGTATCGGCAAAATGTGGAGCTGGACAAGCGCAGCATGTCAGGCATTTCAGGTCAGGAATTTTCATCAGGTCTGACAATGTGTCCAGACTTGAAACATTAACTTCTCTGCACTTCCGATAATGTCTGACCTGCTGTTGTTTTCCAACTCCATATATTATTGACTCTGATTCCTGAGATGTCGGGATTGATGGATGAAAAAAGTCTCAATCCTTGTTTAATCCTCCTTTTTTTTGGTTTTCCGAGCCGCTGACTATATCACTAACTAATATTATACGTCCCATTTCATTATCTGACTCTGATCTCATTCCTTATCTTATCTCATTTAAGCCTGTACATTGGTTCCCATTCCCGGTCAGACTAGTTTGACACTTCACAAGCAGAACTGGCAAAAGCCGCTAAAAGATTATCTGTCCCAGCTCCGCCCAGAGGCAACCGGTCAGTGTTGCATAGTTCCCACCTAACCCACAAACGGTTCCAAAGTTTGAGGAATCTAAACCCATCTCGGGCATACCATTTCTCCAGCCACACATCCAGCTGATCTCTCCTGACATTATTACATTACAGAGCTATGTTTGAATGTATCTCTGATCTCCATATATTCAGCTTTTAGGCACTTGTCCCTTTGTTTAGCGATGTCGTTGGTACCTACGTTTTCCACGACTACTGGCTGTTTACTCACCAGCTCATGAATGTCGTTCAGCTTTTCCATGATATCTCGGACCCTGGTACCAAGGAGGTAACATAGCATCCAGGATTCATGTCTGCGGCAACAGAAGGGGCTGTCTGTCCCCCTAATTACTGAAACTCCTGTCACTATTGTTTTGCTACTCCAATTCCAGTTATTCTGAGCAGCAGAGCTACCTGTGATGTCATGAACCAGGCTGTTGATGATTTCCCCTGAGAGGCCACCCCACCCATTTCCCCCCAACCAGAATCCTAAGTGAGATATCTGTTTGAGCAGGGGATGCTCCTTTCTGAACCATTTACTTGGTCTGATGGTCACCCATTCCCTTTCTGCACGTGTAACCCTCACATCCAGTGTGACCAACTCGTAAAAATACTGTCCATGACATTCTTGGTATTGCGTACACTTCACTGTGTATCCAACGATGCCTCCAGATGTGAAAAGCAGTTCCCCAGTAGCTGCAGATGGACACATGAACTTCACACATAGCCTTCAGGGACACATGTGGAAAAGGAACACATCACAAGTCAGAGGTCTCCTGTCATGTCTTCTCTCTAAATCGAACTAATTAATCCCATTAAGAGAATTTAAATATGCTGGCAATCTTCGTTCATTTCAAACATTTCTATTTTAATCAAACACTCCGATCTTTAAATCAACTGATACGTTAAACTGTAAGAACTGTTAAAAGTACTCCACAGGTATCATTTATAAATTGGCGGTTCCCATTGGGACGGTCTGACTTTTTGAAAATCCCGATCTAAAACTGAGTTTCAGTTTAACCTTCTCCTGTCTCCACTCCCTTTCTGTTTTCAGCCAATATCCAAAGCACTCTCAGTGAACCAAGCAACACACAGATATCACTTTGTTGCCGGCTCACTCCGGCACTGATGTAAACAGGAAGGAGCTTGGAACAACACAGAAAGCGTGGCAGCATCAGGAGGTGGAGAAGTTGATATTTCTATTGGAAGCCTTATTCAGGACTGCTTTCTCCAACTTCCAGATGCTGCCTGGCTTGCTGTGTTCTTCCAGCCTCCTGCCTGTCTCCTTTGTATTCCAGCACCGATACTGACCTCAGCCTCCTGCAACATCCCAATGCATCTCAATGGGAGCTCAGGAAACAGCATCTCGTCTTTCAATGCAGCCGTTTGGAACCCGAGACTCAACATGGACTTCAGAATTCCTGAAAATGTGCTGTAATCGAGGCATTAACCAACTTTAAAAGGATATTTGCAGGTAATTGGGAATGATGCGTTTATTGGTTAAAGTCATTAACAGTGAAATTGCGAGTAAATATGATAGTTTGAACAAATAGACGAGGTGTAATTTGGTCGAATGTGCACGCCCTCTCAGACATGTGTCTCCGTCCTCAGCTGCAGCACCCACAACTGAGCATTTAGTCCAAGGGCGATCTAAAAAGGAATTTGAGCATCTTTCTGCTTTTCACATTCCAAAAAATATTGAAGATACTTTCCACACACAGAACATACCAACATTTTTCATCCACAGTTATATGCCAATGATATTCGGTTTCTGCTGACTCTGCTTATTGTAAAAGCATATGTTTGAGATCCCCGTCTCAATTGTTCACGGAGAAAATCATGGGGAATGAGTTCACAAAAAAAGCAGTCACTGCATGATGAATACAAAAGGTAAACATTTCTCTTGATTTCAGTTTGTTGCGTAAATGCTCCTCTTCAACATGCTCGCCACTACCCAGGTAGTTCACATGCGCATGTGCCTCGTGGTAACTTCCCAGAACAAAGATGGCAGACATTACCCGGACCGAGCACTACCGGAAACTATGGCCATTTTCCCATTTCCTGAAACCATGGGACCGAGACTTTCTAATACCAAACAAGCGAACTACACCAGTTGCATATAAAATCTACCAATCCAAACTGACTCTATTTTCTCCTGGTATCCACTGTCACTCCCCCCTTACCCATCTCCTGCTCCCGCACACATTGTGGTATCCAGTCACATGACACTGCGCAGGTGTTGTGTCACTATCCACGCCTGCCTTTAACTCCCATTCGTTATAGGACTAGCTGGCGCAGCTTGGTTGGCAGCCCCGCCCCCTCCTCCTTATGATCCAAAGCTGCCATCAATGAGCTGGGCCCGATTGTGAGGTCAGTGGCGGGATCCTCCCTCTCTCTGACCTAAATGCGGAAGGTGTGCAGATGGTGACGATCTAGAACAACAAGCTGAATTTTTTCGGAATGCTCAGCTCGTCTGGCAGGATCTGGGAACAGAAATCAGATTTAACGTTTCAAGTCCAAAGACCATTCCTCAGAACTGATGGTAGCTGGGGTAATTTGAATCATACAAAATTCCTACAGCGTTTAGCCCTTTGGCTCAACAACTCCACACTGACTCTCTGAATAATATCCCACCACCTCATTCCTCTGCATTTCCCCTGACGAATTCACCTCAGTTACATGTCCCTAAATACTGTGTACAAATTACCATGGCCAATTCACCTGATCTGCACATCTCCGAACTACAGGAGGTGGGGGGAAAGAGTAACTAATAGATTGGAACAGAGCACACAGAGATAAATGGAACATTTGGAAGAATATAGGAGTGAATAACGATCTTGCTGGGAGGGTGAATAGCTGTAAATGGAGGTGAAAGGAACCTGTATCTGCCAACATCTCAGTGAAGGTGGCGAAAATGGCGGCTAATGTTCTCCGTTCGGCCTGCAAAACATCGTGAGCGTTAATTTGCCGGCCACGAGCCTGTTCCCTGGCCAGCATCTGTCTTATGCTTACGGCAGTGTTACAGTGAAACTCGTTGCAAACTTCCAGAACACTCCTGAACATGCCAAATAGCCTCCGATTTCAAGAACGGTAGTTCCCCTCCCACCTGGTCAAAAATTCCCTCGAGTGCATCTCCACCATTTTCCGAACTTCCGCCCTTGATCCCCACCCGTCCAACCGCAAATGTTTTAAACGCAATGGGCGTGACAGTGGCTGAGTGTTTTGCACTACTGCCTCACAGCGCCCGAGACGCAGCTTCAATTCCCACCTCGGGTGACTGCGTGGAGTTTGCAGTCTCCCAGTGTCTGTGTGGGTTTCCTCCGGATGCTTTGGTTTCTTCCCACTGTCTAATGATGTACAGGTAAGATGAATTGGCCCTGATAAATTGACCATCCTGTTAGGTGCGTTTGTCAGCGGTAAATGGAGGAGAATGGATCTGAGTGGGTTATGCTTTATCGTGTCAGTGTGGACTTGTTGGGCCGAAGGGCCTGTTCCATATTGTAGGTAATCTAATTAAGCCCCCGTTCATCACCTTCCACCACGTCAACCTCTAGATGCAACGGAGTGCCCAGCGCAATTTCAACCACCCACAATCAGATCCCAAGACCAAAAATATATTTCCCAGCCCACCCCTGTCAGCATTCTGCAGAGAACATTCCCTCCATGATTCGTCGTTCGGCCCACAAACCCTAACAAACTAACATCCACACACAGACCTTCACTTGCTGCCGCAAGTGATGTAAGACCTGTGCCCACACTTCCGCCCACATATCCATCCAAGGACCCAAAGGATCCTTGCACATCTGCTAAACGTTTTCCTACACATCCAACAGTATTATGTCAGTTTCGCTGAATTTGACTTTCTCTACTTTCGGGAGATAGGACACCAACTCGTGGATTATTTCAGAGATCTCGAGGACACATACACCAAACAACCTCAACCCGCTGTGGCTGATCAGTTCAACTGTCCCTCGCACTTCGTCAATGACGTGCAAGTCCTGGGCCTCTTCCACCACCACATCCAAAACACCCTGCGCCTGGAGGAAGATCACCACATTTTCCACATTGGGACTTTACGACCACACGACATCAATGTCAGTTTCTTACCTTTCCTTATCTCCCCTCCCCCCCTCTTTTCCCAAATCCAATCAGATACTTGGCACCGCCTTTTTGAACTGCTGTCCCTGTCCTATTACCTTCCCACTTATCAGGTACACCAAGCTGTCCGACTTATCAACATCGTCCCTGCACCTGCATTTACCATTCACTCCCCAGCTAACGGCCCCCAGATACGCACACTCCTCCTATTTAACTCTCAGCCCTCTTCCCAGTATCCTAAGTTCCTGAGTAACAGCCTATGCCTAAAAGAGCAATTCTCCTGTTACTCGGATGCTGCTGGATCTGTTCTGCTTTTCCAGCGTGAAACTTTGACACAAATTGTAAGAACATCACCTCATTTTCCACTTCGAGACAATGCATCCCTTTGGTTTCAATGCCGATTTTAATAATTTGAGCTCCAGAATTCTCCTCTACGCAGAGGTTGGGGTGGTGGTAAGTGAGGACCATGGGATTCTGTCCTTGTTGCTGTTGGAGGGGTGGGGTTTTGCGGTCGAGGAGCGTGAAATGGATGTGATGCTTTGGAGGGCATCGTCAACGACGTGAGAGGGGAAATAACGGTCTTGGAAGAAAGAGGCTATCTGGAGTGTTGTATAGTGGAAATGGTTCTTCTATGAGCAGATACGTCAGAGTCGGAGGAATTGGGAATACGGGATAGCATTTTTGCAGGAGATAGGGTGGGAGCAGGTGTGTTTGTAACAATTGTCAGTGTTGAGTTGATCGTCGTTGATGGATGTGGAAAGGTCCAGAAAGGGGAGGGAGGTGTCAGAGATGGTTCAACTGAATTTAAGATAGGGTGGAAAGTGTGAGTGAGGTTGATGAACTACTTGGGGTGGTGCCAGTACAGTCAATATAGCGGCGGAAGAGGTGGGTAGTGGTGCCGGTGTAACTATGGAAAGTGGACTGGTTACATAGCTAACAAAAAGACAGGCATAGCGGGAGGCCATGTGGGTGTCCATGGCTACCCCTTGTATGTGGAGGAAATCGGAGTATTCAAAGAAGGAATTGTTAAGGGTGTGGACCACTTAAGCAAAACGAATAAGAATGTCAATGGAAGGGTACTGGTGGGGACGTCAGGAGAGGATGAAACGGCCAACTTGGAGGCCCTGGTCATGGTGGATGGATGTGAAGAGAGATTGGATGTCAATGGTGAAGATGAGGCGTTGATGGCTGGGTAAACGTAAGTCTTGGTGGAGGTGGAGGGCGTGAGTTGTGTCTCGAAAATATGTGGGAAATTCGCTAATGAGAGTGATTCGACAGTATAGAGTTGGTGGAGATGAAATTGGTGGGTGCAGGAGCAGGCTGAGACAATAAGTCGGTCGGGTCGTGTTGGGCTTGTGAGTCTTGGGACGGAGATAGAATCAGGTGGTGCAGAGTTCCTAAATTATGAGGTTACACATGGTCTCGGAAATAATAGTTAGGTAATGGGGATGAGGTCATGATCGTGAAAGCAGAAGGAGAGGCTGTCTTAATGTTGGCGCCTGGCTTCAGCGGTGTAGAGGTCAGTGCGCCGCACTACCACTTTTCTGGTGAGGTTGTGATTGGAGCCAAGGGAGTGGAGGGCTGTGTGTTGTAAGAGTGAGAGGTTGAAATGGAGGAAGGAGGTAGACAGGTTCGAAATAAAGAGATCGACGGGTGTAATTCTCCAGCGCGTGGTACCCAGAAGGATGGAATCTGTTGGTGGCGGGAGAAGAGGTCCTTCGAAGGTGGGCGGGAGTCCTCAAATAAAAACTAAGCTTGGAGGCAGTGATTGCTGAAATGTTCGATGTCACGACACGTAATGAATTCGTTGATATGTGGATGGAAGGGGATGAAGGTAAGGCCTTTGCTGAAGACTGTCCATTCGTCCTCAGTGAGGAGGAGATCTGGGGATGAGGAAAACTCGGCAGGGGTGCGAGCTCGGTACTGGTATGGGTGTGTACCTGGCAGTACGCGCGGAGCCTGTAACTGGATCAAGTGTGGTGTGAGGGCAACAAGGGTGGAGTCATTAGCAGAGGTGATCTGCCCCTCAATGTTCTTGAGGGGAGGAAATGGTGACAGTGGGATCTGTCGGAGGGCGTTTCGGCAGTATGCAAGTGAGTGACGTTAATAGGGAGAGATGTGCTGGCGACGGTGACGGGGGTCATGACGCAGGAAGCGTGACGTCATCAATGACGCGAGGGGAGGAATTGATTTCACGCCTGGTGCATGTGAAATCTTTAGTGGCTGTGGAAGCGACCACGACAGGAATGGAAGGGATGTGATTGATCACCGTGAGCATGGTGGCTGTATCGGCCTCTTTGTTAATGGTGGCCGAGCTGTTCCCCAGCCCGAGGGAAGCTTCTGGAATGTTTACGGTCCGCTGGTTATGGAGCTGGCGATATAAAAGTTTGTTGTACTGACAGGTTTTAACGTTTTATTTGGTGGAGAAATATTGTTTGATAAAAGTATGAATTCCTCTTAGGGTACAGTACAGAAAGGGTCATTTGCAGTTCTGAGAGAGTGTAGCTCTCAGTTGAGGCATAGCTTGACTAATTTCTATTCTACATGGTCGAAGATGCCCTCCAACGCATTTCATCCACGTCCCTGACCTCTGCCATCAAACCCCAGACCTCTAACTGCAAAAAGACGGAACCCCCCAGTCCTAATCCGAACCCCCACCAAATTCCACATAAACCGTATCATCCACTGACATTTCCGCCATCTACAAACGGACCACACCACCACGGTTATATTTCGCTCCCCACTCCTATCCACTTTCTGCAAAGACTATTCAGTCCATGACGACGTGGTGAAGGCCACGCCCCCCAACAATGCACCTTCCCCTCCTGGCACCTTCCGCTGCTACCGCAGTCTATGCAAAACATGCGCACACATCTCTCTCCTCACATCCATCCGAAGCCACAAAGGAGTCTTCCTCATCTATGAAAGTATCACCTCCAATTTGAGAAATGTCATTTCTTGTATCCATTGCTTCCGATGTGGTCTCCTTTACATTGGGGAGACTGGTCGTGTACTCGGAGAGCACTTTAGGGAACATCTTTGGGACATCCGCACTAATCAACCCACAATCGAGTGGCCGAAATTTGAACTCCCTCTCCAACACTCCCAAGAACATGCAGGTCCTGTGTCTCCTCCACTGCCACTCAGTAACCGCCCGATGCCAGGAGGAAGAACGTCTCATTTATAATCTCTGATAACTTCAAACCCAGATATTCAATTTGGGCATCACAAGTTTTCTCATTTCCCCACCACCCGCACCTTCAACTTGTTCCAAACTACCAGCTCAGGACTATTCTCATGTCCTAGCCTCCCAATCTTTTTTCCCACCTGTCTGATCGACCTTCCCCTCCGAGCTATCATCTTCATCCCACTTCCATCCACCTATTGCACGCTTAGCTACCTTCTCCCCAGCCCCACCTCACTCCCATTTATTTCTCCATCCCAGAGGCTCCCAACCTCATTCCTGATATAGGGGCTCAACCTGAATTTTCCTACTCCTTAAATGCTGCCAGAATTAGTGTGCTTTTCCAGCACCACTCTAATCTTGACTTCAGCCGTCAATCAGTCGCGTGCCATTGTAAGTTGAGTGATGCGACCCTCCCTCTCTCTGCCCTGGGATGGTCTTCACCATTCACAGTGAATGGGGCACTATCACAGAGCATTGGGGATGGGGCTATTCAGTACATTAGGGCTGTACTCTCTCCCTCAGGAGATGCTGCAAATCTGTTCCAACTCCCCTGCCATTTTCCAAAGCCCTCAAATCGTTCCTTAAAAATGTAACATCCAAATCTTTTGTGTGAATACCTGCTGAATCTGGACCCCGCTGCTGTTCAAACTGGTCAAAATGCTCACTACTTACAGAGTAAAATAATTTTCACGTTATCACACTGCATTATTCATTAATTACCTGAAAGGTATTAATACAAAGTTTATAAAGGTGAATACTGTCTCTCTCTCTCTGAAAATTATATATCCTGGAAACAAATTTACACAAAATCGATTTCACTGTTGAACCTTCTCAGCTCCAAGGGCAATTATCTGAGCTTCTGTTTATCGGCCTTCCGTCTGAAAAACAACCCTCAACCATTGCTGTCTGTATGCAATTGAAACGGTCACCCTGAGTCTCATGTGCCTCAAGTTTATTCATTTGTCTACGATGCGGAATGGGGGTCAAACGTTTTAGTACGGTCCAAATAAACAATGCAGTTCACTGTCCCGTCCTCAGGCATCCTGGTTGCCACATCATAAAAACTCAAACAGATTTGTTAGAGACCATCTCACAAAACCATGCTGACTATCCATAATCATTCCGTGCATCTCCAAATACATGCAAATCCTATCCTTCAGATCCATCTCAAAATACCCGCTAACCATCGAATCACAGACTTCTAATATAATTCCCAGGCTTGTAATTTGGATTACTTCTTAAACAATAAAAAAACGCATGCCACACTACAGTCATCAGGCACTTCACACATAGTTAGAAATTACACAAATATCTCTTCAAGTGCCCTGCGATTTCCTCTCTGAAGTCCCACAATGCATTCAAATATACTACAGCATGTTCTGGAGATTTATCTACCATTGTGTTTTCTTAGACTATATTTAGATTATCCTTGATCTTATTTGCCAAGATTACCTGAAATCTTGACTTTGCCGTAGTGATCTCCCAAGACTAATATAGTGGCATCATATTTGCAGAGGCACAATCTGTTAGAACTGTCCCAGAGTCCGCAAAATTTAATGAATTGTCAAAAGTGCATCTGCTATTTACACTGCTCCAACTTTTATGATCCTGGGATGCATTCCATCCGGGCCAGGAGACCTGTCTTCCTTTAGGCTGGTAGCTTTCCCAATGCTACTTCTTTACTGTCTCCCTAAGTCTGCAAAATTGAGATCAGGAGAGCCTAGAGACAGTGTGCTCCTATCAGAAGACAAAGCTGTTGAACGTAGATTCTTTTTGCGAGCGTGTAGCATCTTAAGACTTATTTTAAGATAAGACGAGAAAGATTTGAAAAATATATGAGGATCATTGTTTATTTTTTACACAGATAGCGGATCGTGTACGGAATGAATCTCCAGTGGAAGTGGTAGATGTGGGAGTTACAATGTTTAAATATATTTGGGCAGGTGCATGAATCAGAAACGTTTGAGGAACTTTGGCCAAGCGCAGGCGGTTGGGACGGGTTTCGTTGAATTTATGGTCATTATGGAGTGGTTAAACCATCCAGTCTCTCAAATCTCCCAATCATAGTTACAAACATTTCTGTCGATGTCAGCACATCTATCCACACAAACCTCCCTGTCACAGATATCTCATCCAGCCTCTCTAATCTCCCCATCACTGTCATCACGTCCAGCCTCACAGCTCTCCCAGACACCTCATTCAGCGTCACATCCATCCATATCAATGTCAATTTATCCATCCTCAAAACCCTTTATGCCACTGTCACCTCATCAACACAAACCTCAATTTCACTGTAAGTTCATCCAGACTCAGGACCCTCCCCGTCACTCTCATCTCATCCAACCACACAACCATATCTGTCACTCTCATGTCATCCACACACCCTCCCTGTCAGTCTCGTTTCATCCAGCCTCACAAACGTATGTGGTACTGTCACCTCATCCACACTAACGCTCTGTCAAAGTCATCTAATTCAGCCTCACAACCCACCCTGTCACTTTCATCTCATCCAGACTGACTACCCTCCCTGTCGCTCTCATCCCATCCTGCCTCATGCCCCTCACTATCACTGTCATCTCATCGAACCTCAAAAATCACTCTGTTACTGTCATCGCAGCCAACCGTGTAACCCTGACTCTCAATGCCACACCATCCATCCAACCCTCCCAGTGACTGTCTCATGATACAGACTCATGACTGTGCCTGTCATTGTCATCTGATTCAGCCTCATAAAGCTCGTTGTCAGTTATCTCATAGAGCCTCACAACTGTATCTGCCACTGTCATCCCTCCAACCTCACAACACTCCCTGTCACTCCCACTTCAACTGCACAACCCACCCTGTCCTGTCATCTCATCCATCCTCACAAACTTCCTTATCGCAGTTATGTGATCCAGCCTCACATCCGTATCTGTCACTGTCACCTCATCCACACAACCTGCCGGTCATTTTCATCTCAGCCAGACTCTTATCCCTCCCTACCACTGTCATTTCATCCAACATCATATCCCTCCCTATCACTGTCATCGCAGCAGACACACAACCCACCCTATTACTCTAATCTCATTCAACATAACACCCTTTCCAGTCACTGTCGTCTCATCCAGCCTCACAACTCTCCATAGCACAGTCACTTCATTCTGCATCACAGACTGTCCAATACTGTTACCTCATCCAGCCTCATAGTCCTCCTTGTCACTGTCGGCTCATCCAGCCTCTCAAACTTCCCTCTCATTGTTACCTCATCCACACTCACATCCCTCTTTCTCACTGTCACCTTATCCAGCCTGACAAAACTCCCGATCACAGTGACAACCCTTTCTATCGATGTCTGCTCATCTAGTCTCACAACCCCCCTGTCACAGTTATCTCATCCATCCTGATAACGTTCTCTCTCACTGTCTCCACATCCAGCATCACGACTCCTGCTGTCACTATAAGCTCATCCAACCTCGTGAAACTCCTTATCACTATCAGTATAAACTCATCCATTCTCAAGAACCTCCCTATCACTATATCACAACCAGCCTCACAAACCTCCCTGTGTGTTTCATCTCATCTAGCCTCACATTCCTCCCTGTCACTGTCACCATATCGATCCTCACAACTCTCCTTGTCACTCACCTCATTCTGTCTAAAAACCGACCCTATAATCGTCATCCGTCATCTCATGCAGCCTCACAACAGCATCTGTGACTTTCACCCTATCCACAATACCTTCCTGTGAAAATCATCTCATTCAACGTCACAACACTTCCTGTCATTGGGTTCTGATTCAGACTCACAACCCTCTTTGTCACTTTCGAGTCATCCTCACAACCCTCCCTGTCACTGCCATCTCATCCAGCCTCTCAATAGTCCCTGTCATTGTCACTTCATCGACAACCCTCGCTCATCCAGCCTCACATACCTGCTGTAATGAACCTGACTGCATGCGGATATTATGCATTTGAATAGTGTCTGCAAATGCAATTCATCCCATCGACTTAAACGTGTGTGTCTGTGGGTGTTTGGTGTGTGTGTGTGTGCATATGAGGGAGAGAAAAATTGAGAGAATGTGTGTGGTAGCGTGTGTTTGCTTGCCAGATAGCATATATGCGTGACAGCGATCGAGTATAAGACTGCAAGATTTTGTGTGTGTGTGTGTGTGTGTATCTGCTTGTGAGTGTGTGTGAGAGAGAGAAAGTGCGTATGAGAGAGGGTCTGCGTGAGTGTGTGAGTATGTACCAGTTTTTGGGTGAGTCTGTTTTTGTTTGTTTGTGGATTATACTATGTATAAACCCTAATTTACTCGATGAATAATCTCGGTTTCTTTTGTTCAGAGCATAGAAAATTGAGTGAGGGATCTAATCCATTTATGGATCTATAAAGGCCGTGAATCAGATAAATTAAACAAAAGTTGGTCCCCTTAGCTGAAGGATGAAGGCAAGGTTTAGCATTGGAAACGGGCCTTTCAGTCAAACAAATGCACGCACCAATACGTCCCGCTGCCTATATCTGTAACCCCTCATTTTGCAAGGCTAAAATTTTCAATTTACACATCCCTGAAACCGTGGGTAGTTCAGCATGGCCATTCCAGCTACATTCAGGGAGTTTAAACTAATGCAACAGGGAGATGGACACTTCGATTGTACTTCCATTTTACAGGAGGTTGAGAGTAGTGAGGTCAAAGACAGGTTTGCAGGATGTTGTGTAAATATGTGCATATTAATTCCAGCAGATTCCAGAATAGGGTGCATGAACATGGGTTGGGACCTGGCATTTCGAATTTGTGACCAATTCATGGACATGGCTCGAGGAAAGACAGGATTCCCTGTTGCAGATTCCATGATTTAGATGTTACCACAATAACAGAGACGATGATAAACGATAAATTTTGCCATGTTAATCAAGTGTATTATTATAGCAGCTAAGAAAACGGTTGAAGACTCGCCGACTGTGGTAGTTTGGGCTCAGTTTAGAATCAGGAAAGATCAGGTCACCTGTTGCCCTCTGAATTGTTTCAGGGATGGAGAGGAGAGGATAGCAAAGATGATTTAAAAAGGAATGCGTGTAACAGAGTAGTTGTTGTGGGCTCTTTACCTTTACCAATATTGAGAGGGAATAATATAGTTTAAGTTTTTTTTACATGGGTCAGTTTTTGTTGAATGTGTGCTGGGGAGTTTTCTGACGCACCATGAGTTTTCGGCATCTAAGAAGGAAATCAGTTAAAAGAAATTTAAAAGAGGCAAACAGCGCAAGGCCTTTATAAAGGCATGGAAAATCGACCAAGCATTTGACGCTTTTAGGCAAATATTTTGGAGCACTTAAAAAAAAGTCTTTGAAGCAATTAAAACTCTTGTGAAGAGCAGACAATTAAAGCTTTAAGATTTGCAGTTGAACTGGAATATGATAAGGAGCTGTATCATAAATTAATTTGGTGTTCCAGCACCAATTTTGGGGAATACAAATTTGTGAAAAGACAAATCCTCAGGTGTTAAAGGAAAAGCCGGTCTCATTGAAGACAAGCTGAAAATTGTGTAAACGAATACCATGAGGCACAATGAGTAGTAAGAAATCTCGAGTGTTTTCACTGTAATAACGTAGCCATATGAAATTGACACACTGATTGTTTCGAAGCAAACACACAAAACAGGTTATAGTCCGACAGGTTTATATGAAAACATTACCTTTCGATATGTTGTGGTTTCTAATTTTGTCCGACAAAACCCAACAAAATATTTTTCTTCCGCAAAATAGAAAAATACACTGAGAAGACAAATGCTGAAAAACAGGATAGATTACAGAGTTTTATTGAATTCGCAAAGAAAAGTACATTGGAAGTTAAGAAGCTGCTAGAAAATATGCAAAATTATAACGAAACTGGTGAGAAGAAAGTGACAGATCTCGTTCAAGATTTCACTTCCATAGGCAAGGCTTACTCACGGGCATCAAATAAATTAGCATTTTTTAAAAAAGTGCTATTACAATCAATCTTTGAAAGTGTGAGATGAGGCGACATGTAATTCGGAGGATATTTTGCTAAAATAATGTTTAACTTTATGGATTTCATGGCGCGAAGAGCAGTATTTATGACATGGAATGGAGTTCATAGATAGGTGTTTTAAAGTAAAAATGCGTCAGCTACATTTCAGACATTCCAATATTGTCATTTCAGGATTACGCAGTTGTGTGGTGTGGTGTGCATTAACGATCTGGCAATTTTCAGTCTCACGTGTAATAACTAATTGGAGCGTCAATCAGAATTGGTACATTGATTTTGGGAGGTGTGTCTGGTTATACACATGCTGAGGAATGAGTCAGAACAAGTCCAGGTTACCTCGCTGGACGATATACATGGACATGGATATATGACACCACGGGATGTGAGAAGAAGCATAACTGAAGAGTTTCCAGGATCATGCCACGATTTCTGGGAACGACTGATTTAATATCCGAAGTTTGGACTGAGGATTAGCTGTCTGGTTGATCTACCAACCCACGGTTTGAAGAAGTGAGGAATGGGATAATGCATTCAACGCTGTGAAAGCTACAGTTAACACTGATCCAATGTTAGCCTCGCTTAATTGAGCAAAGCCATTCAAAGTTGCTATTAAAATGAGTGATATGGGTGTCATGGCGATACCTTGAATGAAGATGATGAGAAGCAAGACCTACTGGATATTCGTCGGGGAAAACTAAATCATCATTTAGAGAAATTTTACACAATTGAGAGGGACATCTTGAATTTTTTGTAGATGTTTCAAAATTTGCTTCGCCAGTATTGCGTGGGAGACAATTACTGATTTATAATTGCTTCTATCCCTTAACGTTTTGGTGAAAGAAAAGGTAAACATACAAGGATATAAACATGAAGATTACAAATGTAAACACACAATTTGAAAGTTATACAAACGGCAGGTTGAGAGAACAAAATTGCCAACACATTGTCGTAATGTTGATGAACATAGACGATAATATTCAGAGGTGTTCGATAAAATGGATTGACATGGACTGTAGTAGGTAAAACTCGCATGCCTACCGTCAGTATAATGTGCATATATTGTCAGGTTCTAAAAATGGCAGTCCGATTTTGCTTAGACTGTGAAGAAATCTTTGTTTCTTGATTGTTCATTATTTTCAATGAAGGAAGCATGGCTGTACTACGCTTTTAATGTTCCTTAATAAAGAGAAGTTGAAACCATATAGCGCTCTGCTTCAAGTCAACTAAAACAGCAGCTTGTGAGTATTTGGTTCTTTATCCTTTTCCAAACTGGAGCAACTAAAGTAAGCTGAATGCATTAAACCATGCTTCGCCATCTTCAGGATTTTTGGGTTAGCTTCCAGTCACAGCACTGGGCTCTTGACGCTGAAGTGGAAGCTCGGTTTATACCAGCTAAAATCTGGGGTTGTCATCATGCTGCTAGAGATATATTTGATGCGATCTGTTTTACTGAATGTGTAATTGCAGAGGAATGTGACTATACTAGAGCAGATACTTGACAGCTGTTTAGTATTCTGTAAAGTATTTCAGCAGATAATCCAATCCTTTTCCTCTGAGTTTGTCTTTGCATTAAATGGAGGACATGAATAGCGCGTAGTTTCCTTCACGCTTGATTGTTTTGCACAATCAAATTTCATGACAACGCAACGCCTGGTACTTGACATCAAGATTAGAAAACTAACTGCCTATTTGACATATTTTGAGTGGGGCTGTTCTCGTGTATTACATTGTAATCACATTGTTGATTCCAGTTCCACCTGTAAGGTGTGCCAAGATAGCAATGTCATTTTCTGTTTAATGTCATTTACAGTTTTTATTATTTAGTTTGGTAATGTGCACTGATCCACTGAAACGAGAGAAAGGCGACACCTCTTGTAGTGTCAGTTAAATTCCATCAAATCGAAATACCTTCATCTATAAAGGTCTGTCTTCCCTCAGCATCACTGATCAGTCAGCACAAAGAATCTCTTTCAATGTTAGACGGTGTGCTTGGGGAGTACAAAATGACCAGGGAATACATCATGACGGGTCAGACCCTGGTGCGCACGAAGGAGCCAACAGACTCTGAAATGCATGCATATAATTTTCTTAATGTATCAAGTAAGAAGACATATGGAAGTCTATCCTTGAATAGAGAGGTTAGGAGCCAAGAGGCATAGAAAATGTTAGTTAGGCCATAATTAGAATATTATGTGCAGTCCCAGAATCTATGTTGCAGGATGTATGTGAGTGCACTGGAGACGATGTAGAGGATATTTTGAAAAATTATACCCGGGATGCATAGTTCCAGTTGTTACGTGAAAATGGAAACACTGTTTTTGGTTCACACTGGAGCAGGCAACAATGAAAAGGGGCATTATTGTGGTGAAGAAAATTTGGAGATGTAAAGATAGCGTGGAGATGACGAAATATGTCCACCAGAGGATTAACGACAGAGTTGCATAAATTTAACGAAAGCTATTGCAAGTTTATAGAAGATTTGACGAAATACAATTTCCTTCGAAGGGTGGTTTGCAACTAATTTAATACTTGTATGACTGCTGGGAGCAGAAAACCTCGCAACATTGAAGAAGTAGTTAGAGCATTATTTGTAGTGCCAAGGGCTGAGAATTGCATTCGAGTCGTGTGGCAATTGCATTTCATCAGTGCAGACCCAATTGTCCATTTTTTTTTTACTGTGTTTGGCCTCTACATCCAGATAAAGAAAGACATTCGTTCACTATCCGATACTATCTGCAGATTCTTAAGAAATTGAAAGTCCAAGTGATTTGAAGGCTATTCCCTGCTTCATTATTCTCACTCTCCCTCCACCCTGTGGTCAGGATGAGAAGCATTCAAAGTGCTGTTTCTGTGTTTTGTGAATCTGTGATTCGCTGACACTTTTCGGAAGGAACTTCGTAGGTACCTGAGCTCACGTGTCCACCAATTGCGAATATATTAAACATTAAAGGACTCAAAAAATAACGGTGTCAAGATAAGTCAGGCACATTAACACTCTGGCATATTTGAAAGAAATATGATGTTGAAAGGATGAGTTACATCAAAGATAGAAGATGGGTTTCATTGGCGGAGGAGGTTACAAACAGGAGGAAGGTTGGAAAAACTTAGGAGATGATTATATTGAATGGGAACATTGTTAAGTCCATGTAAGGTTTCATAAGGAATGAGGATGGGCAGTGTTTCAGAAGATGAAAAAAAAAACGAAGTTTGGTTGATTGCAATGTATGACAAAGAGAGACTCAGGGTTGCAGAGCCGTAAAAGATGACAGTCAGCAAACTGAGTGCAGTGACTGGAGCATGCAACAAAGAAACAGCGAGTGTTGACGGGACAGCTTTCAGAAATGTAGAGAGATACAGAGAAACCTATCGTGGTTATACAGAAATGGAGGCGCAAGTGAGCTGGAAGAGATGAGATTGATTGGAAAGGGTACAGTTTCTCGAAAAGTAAGATAGATAGTGAAGGATATTGGGAGTCGATGAGACTGCAGAATTTGTGGGCCAGCACAAGTTCTGGAGATTTTAAAGAAGCCTCGAGAATCTGCAGAAAGTGGCAATATTTTCTCTGGTGTTCGATTTTGTGCGTGTCTTTTCATGTTGCGATGTCCCTGAAAGCCATTTTTTTAGGAATTTCTCATTGTTACTTCGACATATATTGTTAAGAGATGGACACGAGTAAGAAACTGAAAGATATGCATTACTTGAAGGTGTTAAATGAAACAGGAAATTGTCGGGGATATTGGAGGGAAGGTTGTCAGTGCTGGAGGAGATAAATGTGGATTCCATTTTCGAAATGTCAGCTATACAGAGATGAAGAGTTTTGCAAGATTTGAAATGTTGGATGATGACTGGCAATATTTCACTTTTGTAAATATTGCAAGACTTTAAGCGTTGCAAAGATTCGGTGCTGTATCAAAGGCTATCAAGTTGACGATTCAGAGCACAGGGATGAGAAAGTGTGAGACAGACTGAAGGTAAAATGATTATATTCATCAGTCCACTGAGGCCGTTGCAAGCTGAGTGCAAAGCAAGGGCAACAAATGCGCGAAACCTCGACGGCGTTGCTGAGTGTTGAGGATAGACATATTGTTCACCCTCAAGTGTAGAAATAAATTAGGATGTAGAAATCCCGTCACTCATGCCTTTCCACCATTCAACCTTCTACGGTATTGCTGCGCCACGAAGCACGTTGTAATTATGAACCACGTTTCCACTAATTTCAGTTGTGTTGTTTAGTGAGAAATTGAATTACTGTTGTATAAGGATACTTCACTGCAATCTTGAACTGTTCCGTAAACTTAGCCTGGGTCCCTCCATAAATTACTACATTTGTGCAACAACTTAAATTTCAAGCATCAATCCAATTTCTCCAAAGACATACGATGAACTGTTGTAATTCAAGGGATCAGTTCCTGTAATTCTGTAGCATATGAAATATATAACACGGTTTAGCCATAGAAATATGGAGCTTCCCGATATAATAAACAGTAAAAATGCAGATGTCTTTCAGCTTTCCATTTATATGTCTCTTCCCTTGCCGTGACCCTTCAAACACTTGCGCACTCGACTAGACATTAAAATGCATCGGACTGTCAGAGCATTAAGCTGGAGAATTAAAGTGAATGGGAGCAATGGCGTTAAAACTGTATCGAGCCAGTCAAATCCCAACCATGCAGGATCAGTGTAATAACTTGGTTTCGTGTGACGATATTATGGTACGTTGTCAATGATCATTCCAGGTTCATATGCACAGTAGAATAGAACGTTTTTGTAACAAAGCAGAAGGCTGGTTGGAGTAAAAACCACGCCTGCAGTTTTGCTGGTGCAATATTTTGTTTTCAGATTCTGGCAACAGATGAGCACAAATCAATCAAACGTTAAAATCACAGTATACCAGACCGAAAATCTGCAGCTGCACGAGCCAAGAAATAGGTCACACTGCACACTGGAGTGATGTCGAGAAAACATAATTGGAAATAATAATACCTGAATTGCCTCAGGTATTCTGCAATGATGACCATTCGATCAGCTGTCTACCAGGTAGCGAGTGATGCAGGTTGAGAGGTGGCACCTTCCACGGGATAGGATCACAATTGCCACCAGGTTTACTGCAAAAGAGAATTGGAATTGAAGTGGTCTGTTTCCAAACTGTATGGATTCATTTCATACATTACATGGAGATGTTGCCAAAAGAGAGAGCGAAAAAATGTGTGGGGATTTCTACTAATAGGCGAGAAGGAGATAGATATGCTGTGCATGCAGGTCTGAATTCATATTCTTAAAATGTCAAACCCAATATTGAATACTGAAGGCTGTAATATCGATAGATGGAAGATGAGGGAGGAGGTTGATAGGCAAGCATTGCAACTTATGTGGGGAAGATCCACGTTTGGGCGTTGGATTGGTCTGTGGGTGTGAAGTCATGCTAGGTTCGGAGGAGGAGCACACACCCTCCTTAGATTAGTTCTGAGTAAGTGTAACTGAATCAGAAACATTAACACTGATTTGTCTGCACAGATTCTGCAAGACCTGCCGTGCTTTTATGACGTTTTCTGTTTTGCGTGGTTTTGTTGCATCTCCTTCATGTTGATTTCCCATGTCCACAACATTATGTCTGCTTTTCTAAGGCTTTTTTCTTTTTGCAGCACAGTCGGCTATTTTCAAATGTTTGCATATTTTTGCGTGTGGTCTCTTGGCCAATGGCAAGAAAATGGGATTAGAGGAGTGAGAAAATTGTTGCTGGGTGCACTGATATGATGGGACAAATAGCCTTTTTATATGCACTAGGTCTCCATGACTGTACGTCTGATTCTCGGCTCATGAATAAAACATTTTATTCCCGCTCCTCTTATCAGTAATGCTTCTCTTTCTCTCTTTTTTTCACTTTTTCTATTTAATTCTTTCAATTTCCCAAACCTGTACCAAGTAATCAGCATAAATCCAATTTCCACGTTGTGTACATTGCTGAAACATGATTAACTTCAATACACATGCAGCCAGACTTGTTCAGTGTGTCCATGAGATTATTTTATGTTGGTGTTGCTGGTGTCCTTTTGTTTTGACAACAAATTTCCATTGGGCATAGCTCCTCTTTGTCCTCTAGGTTATTGCACATTAACTTATGAAGGGATGAGCTGAGCTGAGCAGAAATCTAAACGGACGAACAGAGAATCGACCATTCTGCAATATGATCCACCATTCATAACATGGAACAGATTTATCCAATTGGCGAGATTATAAATACTCGAAATCGGAAAGGGTAGACATTTTTTACGAATTACTCGACGGCTTGATCTGCAAATACATGTCGAACCATTGATCACCCAATGGAATGAATACTCAGAATCCAATCAATCTTCTGAATTACAGAAATTACCATTTGAACTTAAAATTTTAGATAATAATTCATAACCGGAGAAACATGTCTAATACTGTGGTGAAAGAGAGAAATCTGCATGCAGATCCCTCACACGTAAGTCATGAACATCACCAAAATCTGAAAAGACCTTACGCCATTACATTCAAAGATCACAAGTGGTTGCTTAAGCCTAGTAGTACCAAACTTCAGTCATGGGGAGAATTTGAGAAGAAAGACGACAATGGCAAGTTTCATCAAAGTGAACATCCGCTGCTGGCATAAATTTGTACTGTAAACTAATTGTCCAACCAATTGGGAGAAAAGAACCCTCAGATATATAACATTGGAAAAGTTTGCAATCATTTACTTGGAACACCAATGATAGCGACTATGGTGTAGTATACTTTTCTTATGTTGTCCATTGATCGATGCACTTTCTGAGTGAAGTCGCCTGCACCCTCGTGACAATCTCTCTGTATTGAATTGACGGAAAAATATGCTGGAAAACCGCAAATTATTATTATCAAGATGAGGAAGAGGAAGCATATTCAAATCAAAACATTAATTCCCTTTCTCACCCTCATGCAATTTCACAACAGCTCGATATTTCCAATGCTTTCTGGTTTGAATTGTGTCCTCCAAACACTCTGAAGAATGACAGTCACGAGCATTTAATTAGCAGACAATCATGACTGCTGGGACACATGGTGTCTCAGAAGATTCCAAATGCTATTTTTCTAACTCTAATCAGTATACTGAATAATGTAAGCAAACATATGACGAAAGTACAGTGAAATCCCTTTTTCTATAATGTTTGCAAACTCTGAGAAATTCGATTGAGAAGCATATATTTAGATGTACACTTTGAATCCAAAAATGTGCAAAGCTGCAGAGTTTGTTTTGGTGTATGTTTTTACCATCCTGACATTGTGGATCATGAGGCCTTTTTGACTGTGGTATGGAATGCTTCGATTTTTTAATCTGCATGTTTCCCATCATCTCTATTTTAGCTGTCTGGTGTTGAATGCAAGCAATCTTATTGAACAAGGACACACCCAACTTCATGGTGTAAATTTCTGCACACCCGCGCAATGCCCATTTTCTACATGGGAATTTCTGAAATAGGCACTTTACTTTTCATTCTTCATTTATTGCATATATATTCACAACCCTGGCTTGTTTGCTTTTTTCTTATAAACAAAATGTTAACTCGGTAAACCTTCAACCTTCTCAAAAAAATATATAAAGCACTTAGCATTGGCGAATAAAAGGAAATATCCGGATTGTTTCATTTTAATAATGCATTTTCTAAGATGTCTCCCCTCAACTGTAATGATTCACTGAGCATGCCATCAAGTCAATCTCTAGATGGCACACAGGGTCGCGAATGTCTGTTATCGAACTTTAAACGGTAGATCATAGAAATTGCCTTTAGCCCCACAATGTTGTGGTGAGCTTTAATCCTCGTCTGAGTTTAGATTCAATTAGTATGTTTCATTGTACTATCTTCTATGAACCTATCCAAGAGTTGCTTAAATGCCCTAAATGTATCTAATCCTACTACTACTGCTGACAGTGCATTCCACGCAGCCACCACTCTCTGTGAAACAAAATGTTGACCTCCGACATCCCCCATAACTCTTCATCCAATCACCTTAAATTTTTATCCCCTTTCAGTAGGTATTTCCACCAAGGACAGGTCTCTGTCTATCCCCTCTGTCAATTTGCCTCATCATCTTGTATACCTCTATGAAGTATTTACATATCCTTCTTCACTCCAATGAAAACAGCCATAGATCCTTTAACTTTCAACAGAAGACCTGCCCTCCAGTCCCAGAACAAACCCGTAAACCTCCTCTGCACTATCTTACTTAAGTTTCCACATTATTCCTGTATTAAGGTGGACAGAATTGAAAACAATAGCCCAAGCAGGGTTTCAGAGTTAATTTAAATACCGGAAAGGACTCGAGAGGACGAAAACCACACTCCTGTTCACATATTGCTAATGGCTCATTTTATGCTTGTGTGGGCATGATTATCCCTGGCAAAACGCACCTTCTCATTTTTTTTCCATAATAATTATTATGGGAACTGAACCGTTAATCTCAATGGCGAATATGAAGTTAGTTGCATCTTCATTTTCAAAAATTAAGCTTGAATCTTTGTATCCCCAATGTGATTTCACAGGATATTAATGAAATATTTCCAACTTTGATGCAGACACATTCAATAAATGAGAGGTCAGAATATAGTAATAGTGAAAATGCATCTTCGAATTCAACATGTTTTGACGATATATTACATCAATCTTGCTTCTACTAGACTTGCTGCTAAGTGATTGCAACCATTAATTCGATATGGAATTGTCAAGGAACCGCCCTCTTGGTTGAGACTGTGATGTTTCACAAATACTTGTCCAACGTAGAGTTAATCATTTCACTAATTTTTAATATTTTCTGCAGTCACTCGATTGATACAGAATGTCAAAACGCCCCTGAATTATCAAGATTATAGATTTGGATGACTATTATGTGAACAGGCCACAGAAAAGACGCCACTAACTCACTGAATGGAGTCATGAGAGGTAGCTCGAGGTAATCCACTTTAACAATTTGCAACTTCGCAGCGTCAAATTCTCCCGTTCATCTGTCAGGGACGTGTGAGGATTCAGAATTTAACTTCTTCGGTCATTGCCTTTTATTAATGGTCTTCCAAAAAACGCAACTATCATTAAGAATCAAAATGGACATTTTCTGCTCGTCAGCCGAAATTTCCTAACAATCATAACCACCGTTCTATGCTGTTGGTGTGCCCCATATTTTGGTTACTCCTACCTTTGGCCTGATGAAAACAACAGGAATATTTGGAAGTTAACTTTTTTCAGAGCAGCACCAAATGTTTGTTTTTAAAGAAAATTTGTCTGCAATGAATTCAAGATGTTTTATCTTACCACGTTTACTTTTGTTTCGTTTGATTTTCGGAGCAATAGATTGAAATGCATTTGCTTTCTGAATTGAAAAGTTCAACCGTGACTGTGTGAAGTGAAATGTGTTGGTGTTTCTCCAATTTCGCTCAATAGAAAAAGGCATGCACTAATTCACAGAATCTTTACTTTGTGGAAACAGGCCATTTGGCCCAACATGTTCATACCGACTTTCCATCAAATAATACGCCCAGATCCATTCTCCTACTCTGTGGGAGGAAAGGAGATAAGCCAAAGGAAACCAACGCAGACATGGGGAGAATCTGCAATCTCCACATAGATAGTCAACTGAGGCGGGAAGCGACCTCGGTATGATCAGAACCGTTAACTACTGAGCGAACATGCTCAGCACTGACAATGCATAGAGAGCAATAGGCCAGGTGTTGGCAAATAAAATTGGGATAGTTAGGCAGTCGTTGTTGACTCACAAAGTGGGCCAAGGACCGTTAATAGTAGTCAGTTCACTTACTTGACAGGATCGGTTGCTTTGTAATGTAAGACATATTGCCTGATTTCTTCATGAATTTATTTCCTTTGTGAAATTTGCCCTTCGTCTGACATGTATTGATTATCTGGATAAAGTCAGCTGTTTTTATCTGTTCCTCACTGTGGAAAGAGCCGTCATCGTTCTGGTGTTAATTTAACAATTTCAATTTAGTGTTAATTACTCAAACTGAGTTCTCTATGCGGGATCATCAAGCTCTGTTACATGGCTTATTTCCTTCCTTCGTAGGCAAGTTTAAGTGACAAAGAGAGATTGAATCGACTGGCTGGTTTTCCTCAAAAGAGATAGATTGAGGGAAATAGTGCATAAGATAGTGCATGTTATCATCCATTATTGGAAGGATCAATGATCCACCAGATTAAACTCAACGTAAGGGGCAGCATGTTTAGAAGAGATGTGAGCAAAACATATTTTCTCCAATAGGGTGGCAACAAAATAACGAAATCACCTACAAGGGTGACAAGGCGGGAATTGTCATAACATTTCAAAAGTACTTAACAATTCACTAAGAATAATGAGATACGGGCTATTAGACGAGAAAGCATCGAGGTTAGTAAGTATGAGGTGTTATCCATTGTAGAAGCTGTGAAAGGAGATAGGTCTTCTGGCCAGATGGGATTTATTCAGGCATTCTCTGGCAAACTAGGGAGGAGATGGTGGAAAATTTGGCCTTAAGTTTTGAGTCGTCATTTTCTGAAGGTTTAGTACCAGAGGACTGGAGGATTGCAAAAGCTGTGCCATTGTGTCAGAAGGGCATTTCAGATTACCCAGGTAATTATAGACAAATGAGCTTGACGTCGGTTGGAGGAAAAGGTTTGAAAAGGATTATAAGTGGTAGGATTTTTAATCATCGAGCAAGCAACAATTTGATTGGAGATAGTCAACATGATTTCGTCACGGGCAGACATCACTGAATGTTTTGACGAAGTGACCAAGCATGTGGATGAGGGTAGGGAACTTGGCGTGGTGTACATGAACATCAGTAAAGCCTTTTAAAAGTTTCCACAACCTAAGCTTTTGAAGAACACGCAGAGGTATGGTATTGAGAGTGATTTAGCAATTTAGATTGAAAACCCGCTTTCTGTAACAAGGCATGAAGTGCTGGTTGATGAAAAATATTCAACCTGAAGTCCGGTTACTCGTGGTGTGTCACAACCAAGTCTTTTGGGACAACTATCGTTTGTCATTTTCACAAATGACGTGGACGCCGGCGTATGAGAATGGCTTAGTAAGTTTGTAGATACCGCTAAAGTCGAAGGAGTAATGGACAGTGTGGAAGAATTTTGTAGGTTGCACGGGAATTTGGATAAACAGCAGAATTGGGCGAGAGTTGGCAAGTGGAGTTCAATGCAGATAAATGTGAGGTGGTATACTTTGGGAAGAATAACAGGAAGGCCGAATATTTGATGAATGGAAAGGCTCTTGGTGGTGTGGACGTGCAGGGGGGACTTGGTATCCATGTACATAGATCCCTGAAAGTTGCCACACAGATAGATAGTTCTGTTAGAAGGCATATGGTTTGTTCGGCTGTATTGCAATTGGAATTGAGTACCGGTGCTGTGATGTCATGCTGCAAATGTGCAAAACACTAGTGCGACCTCATATGGAATATTTTGTGTAGTTCTGGTCGCCCCATTAGAGGAAGGATGTGCAAGCATTGGAAATGGTGAAGAGGAGATTTACGAGTATCTTGCCTGGTCTGGAGCGAAGGTCTTAAGAGGAAAAGTTGAGGGACATTGGTCTGTTCTCGTTGGTAATCGCATGGCTAAGAGGAGACATGCAAGAAGATCAGAGGATTAGATAAGGTGGACAATGAGAGTGGTTTCCTGGGATGATGACGTCGTCTTGTAAGAGCGGGCACAGCTGAAATTTGATTGGTGACAGATTTAAGACAGATGTCAGAGGTAGGTTCCTTATTCAGTGAGTGGTAAAGGCGTGGAATTCCCTGCCTGCCAATGTCGTTAACTCAGTCACCATCGAAGTACATAAGCAGTCCTTGGATGAGAATAAACATTGTGATGAGAGAGCATAGGAGAGGGGTTTACATTAGTTCGCAGATCGGCGCAACATCGAGGGCCGAAGGGCCTGTTCTGCACTGCATTGTTCTTTTCCTCTGTTCTATGCACTTGAAATGCAAGACATACAATGCCTGGAATGGATGCTGTTGAAAGAGATTGGGATATTTAAGCGCTAGTTGTTGACTGACAGATACTTTGGGACAAGGACCTTTCTCTATATAAACATCTATGACCATAGGATTGTATTTTTTCCTGCGTGCAGACATTATGGTAGTAACAAATTCAACCTGCATAGGCTAAAGAAACTGTGAGCCAAGAATTGCTGAAATTATGTACTCATTCGCGTTTTTTCAGTACCTAAAAGTTCCAGAGTTGATTTCATTATCCACTTGTATTACTGAATAAAGTATTTCCGAACATGTTAACGATTGGTGAAACTCTTGCCACATATCTGCATTAACCTGTGTTGTTATCTTAGGACATGTGTACTTCAGACAGAGCTAATTAGGAATGAGAATCTAATATAGAAAATTGATTGAAGGAGGTCTGACTGAAATATATATACATGAAATAAGCTTGGAGCATGATCACAGTGCAAATAAATAATTCACTTCACTCAGTTTTGGAATGATGCTCTCCAGGGTAATCCTCGACTGTATCCCATCTGTTCCCTATTCCACAGACAAAGCTGTTTTTTGAAGTTTTATGTGCTTTGAATCAGTTAGTGTTTCCTTCAAAAGAATTCATCATGATTTGATTCCCAGTGATTATCACTTGCAAATCAAACCTTTCACCAATTTGTGTTGTATTGTTGACCCCATCCCTGATTCTGTGTTGTTGTTGTTACTGTTGTTCTTGTTGCTGTTGTTGTGGACAACCTGCTCCCTGTTTTGCTGCTTAGATCTCCTGGCTGTGATACTCGCTTGCAGTTGATGATGTTTCAATTTATGAAGATCTAGACGAAAGCAAGCACATTTTCTTAGATTACGCAAACCTCATGGACAATTGGAGTGATCCCAGCATAGTTGGACTGTCTTATTAACCAGAGGTAAACACGCTGGTACACGATCCATTCGAAGCACACAAGATATCACTGCTAATATTATGTACTTCCTATCTCGTACAGAAGAGATAAAAACATGGCTTAGCAGCTTTCTAGTGTTTACCACTTTCCATCCATTTCAGCGAATTTCCGTGAAATTGGCATCCAGGCTGGCAGAAATTGTGGCCTTTCCACATGCATCACTCATTATTCCGTGGCAACGGGAACGGTACATATCCTTGTCATTGTCACGGAAGTCATACTGAGCCACATTAAAAAATATTATTTCCAGGGGTTTATCCAAAACTTCACCACTGTATGCAATTTTACTGCTGACCTCCTGCCTGCAGCCACAGGGATTGCTCTGGTTGACTATTGCATGCCCCTTGTGATCATGCTTTAACTATATTGCTACTAATCACATTAATTATATTTTAAAAATTTCTGAAGATGAAGGAATATCTTGCAAGAGAGTAGAGTCCACAAGGAACTGAGAGATTAGAGAATGAAAGAAAATCCGCATTACTGAAAGATGGAGATCCGAAGGAAGTCTGTGATTCGACTTGTCACCATATCTCGGTGTTTTATCCTCCTGTGGTAATTATATGAAACTGAAATCCTCTACTACAACATACTAGCAATGGATCCGTGGGATGACACAGTGACTGAAATTACCTTTGAATAATTCGAAGGTATGCATCAGAATTTCAACTGTTCTATCTGTAAAAATAAGTTTATTTATGTGGTGACGCAGTCCAAGTTCAGAGAAGAGCTCGGGAGTATGTTGAAATTTCCTGTTACATCTATTATTCAAATAACAAAGAATCGGAAGAACTGAGACCACCTGAGAGCAAACTAACAGTGAATTCATTGAGGTGACTTGAATTGCCCTTATTCAATGAAGATTCTCGTGCTACTGACATACAGACAACACCAACATTTATGTGCAATAGTCGAATGGCAATCGCTAAACAAAGATAGATATTTTTGGAGGGACTCAGCAGATCTCGCAACATCTACTAACAGAAAGCAGAGTCGACATTTACTGATACCGGTCCTTTAACTGTGATATGCCCATGAATCAAATCAGTCAACTGTAAACAGATGTGGGCCAACGAATATGAAGTTCTGGAATTGCAACATAATAGTCCATATTCAGTTGGTAGATTTGGATGGCGATTGGGGACGGGTGGATCCGTACTGTACCGTTTCTAACTGACAGTTATCTATTCTATCTGAGACAGCGCAAAAAAATTCGAATTCTAATCCAAAGTGAGCGTTTATTGAAACTCAATGACGTTTATCCACGCCTGTCGTACAACTGAGAGTCGATTCAGCGAATTTGAGAACACTTTTGTTTAATCGATTTCTTGCTCTTCGATTTGTAGGGAACTGCACTACCATTCGCTTTTGTATTGTAATTGTGCTAAAGTATGCGCTTGTACTTTTATTTGTCTGCATGTGGATGAATGTTTGTGCGAAGCTGTGACTATGTGTGTGCTTTTCTCTCTGTTTGCCTCTGGTATTCTGAAGTATGTGTACTTGTATTTGTGCGTATGTGTCTGCATGGGTGTGAAATGTCGACATTGCTTTCTGTAAGTAGACGTTTCGAGATCTGCTGAGTCCCTCAAAAATATCAGGCTCCAATATGACTGTTGTGCACTTTCTGTGGAACAATTATTCCCAATCTTTACTTCCCAATTCCTGTCTGATAGCGCCATATTTTCCTTTTCCTCAATTAAATATATTCCCTTGATAAGTGCTCTGTTCCCTCTTCAAGTAAATGGTAAGTGTGATTTTTGTAGTCACTGTTACAAAAGTGTTCTCGCACGGCAAGATCTGACACCTGTCCTGGCTCACTGCCGAGCACCCAATCCAAAATGGCCTATCCTCTTCTCGGCCTGCATCCATATTGTGGAAGGAAACTCTCCAGAAAACACCGGACAAAAAGGCTCCATTCAAACCATCGGCATGAGGAGTCAATATTGGGAAATTTGAAGTCACACATAACAACTGCCCTCTTACATCTGCATTTTTGGAAAATCTAACAACCACATCTGCGAAAATGCACCCAATTCCAGCTACTGAACAACCGACTTAGGGAAATGGAGCTGGAGCTGGATGAGCTGCGAATCATCCGGGAGGCTGAGAGAAAAATTGAGACCATACACAGGGAGGTGTCAGTCCTCAGACACTGGACAAAGTCATGATGATAGACATGGAGGTTGTTTACTGGGAAGTAAAGACGTTAGGAATGATGGGATAGGATTTACGTGGATGCATAAACATTGGAAAGGCAGCAATGTGGTTTACTGGGAGATAAAGATATTAGAAATGGCGAGGTGGAGTTAATTGGATGGTGGAAAATGTGAATAGATCACGTAGGTTGAAAATCAATAAGATTGAGGCGTGTCCTCATGGAGGTTTACCAGATGATGTGAGTTTGGTGACAGCAAATTGGAGGTAAATGCCCCCATTCAGATGGATCAATAAATAGAGTTTAGTACTTCAAATCCAGCGGTGAGTGATAAAGACAAGTTTGGAGACGGTGTTTATTTTTCCATTCTGAAACATACTGAAATCGGGAATGATGTTTTTCAGAAAAGAAAACTTTTCAGAAACTGATTCCAGAA
Organism: Chiloscyllium punctatum; assembly: GCF_047496795.1. NCBI lineage: Eukaryota > Metazoa > Chordata > Chondrichthyes > Orectolobiformes > Hemiscylliidae > Chiloscyllium > Chiloscyllium punctatum. The sequence continues at coordinate 45,381,744 of NC_092773.1, read as the reverse complement.
TACATGAAAAGACGCGTGCAGAAGCAGAAGTAGTTAATTTAATGGAACGGGGTTCTGGGCTGTCGGGATGGGGAGGCGTAAATTGCACACTCCCTCACTGGTTAACGTGAATTGGGAGGAAATTCCATAACACCTGCAATTGAATAATACATGTACAAAAAGAGCTAGGTTGTTTTGACAGGTTAAGCAGCATGTTCGAGATGAACGATTAGAAGTTGTAAAATAACTGAGCTGTTGTTTTAGCTCTACATTGAACCGAAGTCGGTTAGCTCAGTCCGCTGCATGACTGGTTTACGATAAAGTGATACCAACAGTGCAGGATTAATTCTCGCACCGTCTTAGGTTACCATAAGGATCCCAATCTCGCTGCTCACCAAATCTGTATGGTTGTGGCGACATTGACTTCCCTTTCAAAAGATCATATACCACAGTGAATAGGAATGCAACTGCTGATGTAGCACACCATTATTATTGCCAATTGTTGCTTGAACATTTCTCCGCCATCAGCAGAGAAGGCCGTGATACCATTTAATATGCATTGATTTCCATCAAAGGAATCCAGCGAAAAGTCTTGAAGGTTATTCCTGTTTCAACCCTTTATTCTTCACAGCAATACTGTAAAAAATCTTCACCGTTTCGATGCCAGTTATTCTGGCAATATTCAAACAACACAATGAGATAAACCTAATTCCTTTCATGTTGATTTAAGGACCAGTGCGCATTTATAGCAAATGCGATAATATGAAACATGCTAAACAGCGTTCCCCAGAATGTTAGCCAATGCAGTGTTAGCAACATGAGAAAGGTCATCGAGTTCAAACGTCAAGTCGGTATCTCTGTCCAGAGATGGATATTCCTTTTGTGAGTATTTATAACTGTTCGTTAATGATTGAGCTATTCCTGAATGGCAGAACACCCGACAATGTCAGAAATGGAACTTTTAGAATAAAAATGCAGTTTCACTTAGTATTGTTTTGCACCTTTTAATAGAAATACGTAGTCTGTCCGGGAATTCAGAACAGTGGGAAAGAAAGGATGGTAGGACAGTTCAATGTTCTCTTTGTTGAATATGGGAGGTTAGGGTCACAACTAATGTCCCTGCTGACCACATCTGTGGGAAGTGCACCCACGTTCAGCTCCTTGGAAAATGTTTTAGGGAACTGGGGCTGGGCCTCGATAAACTACGGATCATTCGCGAGGCTGAGGGAGTTATTCATAGTAATTTCGGAAATGCCATAACAGGTCAGGTACAGGAAAATGGTACATGGTTTACTGTTGGCAGATGAAAACGTATCGGGCAGACAGTGCAAGGATCACATGTGACCGTTCCCCAGAAGAATAAGTATACCAAGTTGGATACTGTTGGGGTAATGACTTAGCAGTGGAAAGCAATGGGGTACAAGTCTATGGCACAGAGGCTGTGCCTGTTGCTGAAAAGGAAAGGGGAGAGAGCAGATCATTAGTCATTGGGGACTACACATTTAGGGCCCAAATAAGAGAATCTGTGGTAATACGACAGATTCACGGTTTCTGTGTTGCATCCCAGTTGCATGGGTTCATGGTGACTCAAATAGTGTTTTCGGGATGCTTAATGGGGAGGGGTAGCAGCCCCAATTCGAGGTCCATGTATGGACTAACGACATAGGTAGCAAATACGATGGGTGTACAAAACAGAAATTCAGGCAGGTTTGGTGGAATCTTAGAGCCAGAACAAACAGAGTTGGTATTTCTGGTTTGTTACAAAAGTCACTTGCGAGCGAGTTGAGATATAGGGAAAGAGCAGTTGAACACCTGGCTACAGGGATAATGAGGAAGGAGGGGTCACATACCTTTATAATTGAGGCTTTTTTCTGGTTTGGGTGGGAACTCTAAAAACGGGATGCAGTACACCTGAAAAAGAGGGGTAGAATTTCCTGCGTTGTGGGGTGGGAATGTGCTCATGCTCTTCTGGACAATTTAAACGAATTCAGGAGGATGAGTAGGAACCTGAATTGTAGCTCCACTGGACGGATGTTGCGAGTAATGAGGTGTTAAGCAAGGTTTCAAGATTTCAAAATTGTACCAGCAAGCAAGAAGGTGGTTTGAAGTGTCGCAAAAGTGAGGACTGCAGATACTGGACACCAGAGTTAAGATCAGAGTGGTGCTGGAAAACCACAGCAGGTCAGGCAGTATCGGAGGAGCAGGAAATTCGACATTTCGGGTGGAAGCCCTTCAATCGGAATAGGTAGAGGAGATGACCTGGGGGTTGCAGTGAGAGGGAGACTCACTCAGATAGTTTTGTAGATAGGACGAGAACATTATGAAGGTCGGCATCCTTGCAAGAGGATTTGCAGCAAGGTTAAATCAACTACGCAAAATTGAGGACTGAAGATGCTGGAAACCAGAGTTTGGTCAGAGTGATGCTGGAAAAGCACAGCAGGTCAGTCAGAGTCCGAGAAGCAGGAACATCGACGTTTCGGGCAAAAGCCCTTCATCAGATGGTTTTGAAGTGTGTCTACTTGAACTCCAGGGGTATTCTGAATCAGGTGGGAAACTTGCAGTATGGGGTGTTACCTACGACTTTGATATTGCGGCTGTTTCTGAGAAATGAATAGAGCGGGGAAAGGATTGGTTGCTGCACGTTCTAGGGTTCAGATGTTTCATAACGAGCAAGAAAGATGGCAAATGAGGGTGAGAGAAGGAATTGTTATTCAAGGACAGTATGCCGGTGTCAGAAAAGACGTTTTGTGAGGACTGGTGTACTGAGGTAATAAGATCTTAAGATAGAAACAGGAAAGGAAACGTCACCCAGTTGGGAGTTTTCTGTCGAACACTGAAGTTTTCCCGAGATATGGAGGAAGAATTTGCAAAGACGGTTCTGGACAGAAGCGAAAATAACAGGCCAGCTCTTATGGGAAACTTTAACTTGCATAATATTGACTGGAAGCGTGATAGGGCGAGTACCTCAGATGGGTCAGATTTTGTCCAATGTATGCGAGAGGGTTCCCTGACACAGGATGTATTAAGGCCAGCAAGATGGGAGGCCACATTGGATTTGTTCCTGGGAAATTAACCGAGCCAGGTGTTAGACTTGGAGGCAGGTGTGCACTTTGGTAATAGCGACCACAGTTTGGTTATGTTTATTTTTGGAAAGGACAGGGATAGCATACAACACAGGGCAGGACATATAGTTTGGGGAAACGCAATAATGATACAATTAGGCAAGATTCAGGATGCATAGGATGGGTAAACAAATTTCAAGGGATATGCACAATTCAAATGTGGAACTTGTACAGTAAAAACGCTGCTGGGAGGCCTTGATAAGAATTCAGCTGTTAGACAGGGAGGAAGTTGTCGACAGACGGAGCAGTGATTTACGAAACAATTCGAATTACTTGTCAAGAGGATGAATGAGGCTTATGGAAAAATGAGACTTGAAGTCTCAGTTATGGCGTTTGTCAGTGAAACATTAACCTGGACGGGCCTAAAGGGAGATGAAAGGTATTTAAGATTATAAAAGTTCAGATAAATAGACATGGAGTGGATACATCCTCTTGTGGGTTATTGTCGGACTTTAGGACATGGTCTAAGGAAAAGGGATAGCAAATTTAAATGAATTGAGGAAAAACTACTTCTCTCGAAAGATTGTGAGTCTGCAGAATTTTCTACCTCAAGGTGCGCTGGATGCTGGGATAGTGAGTAATCTTGAAGAGGGGTCAGCGCGATCTTTAGTTGGAAATGGGTTGAAGAGTCATGGGGAGAAAGCAGGAAAGTGGGGGTAAGGAGCACATCAGCCATGATAGAATGGTGGACCACAGTCGATTGGCCGAATTGCTTTTTTCTGGTGCGAAATTTTATCAAGTGACGAACTGGACATTGCTGAGGAATCATAGTCATACTTGGAGACACAGACTCTTGCTTGGGAACTTACTATGGGAGGACAATGCCTGATATGAACAGAACAGTGTTGCAGAGTAGAATAAAGAAGAATACAGTAGTGTTATTTGTCGTTTCTGACATATTCAGCTGGCACAATAAAAATGAAACAGCGTTTATCCATGACCAAGTGGCATATAAATAGACTGACTAGACAAGAATTCAGTAATACACAGGGCAACATAAAGTGCACAGGAAAGTGCAAAACATGCAAGACTGCACAATTATTTCCAAACATCCAAAAGGATAGGTAGAGTACGGGACAAAATACAATGTAACACTGAATGATCATTAATAAACCATTATTCCAGCAGCAATTGAACAAGTCGTCCGAAAATTGCAAATGGAATAGAATGTGATCAAACGGTGTTCAGGAGCCTGATGGCTTGTGGGAAGAAATTCTTTCACTGTCTGGCCTGTAAGAGACTGAATGCTCCGATATCGTCTGCCAGATTGCAGAATGGATAAGAATTTGAATGAAGGCTGTGTGGGGTCGTCCCCAATGCTGTTAGCCTTGCGAATGCAGTGTGCAATATAAATGCCCGCAATTAAGAGAGACCTCGATGATCTTCACAGCTTTCTTCAATATCCATTGCAAGGTCGTACGATGCAATCTGAATCAGTTCCCGAGCAAGCCCATCATGCAGCTAATCATGTTAACCTCAATTATCCCGCTCTGGAATTTGGTGAGGAAGGGGGTATCGGTTGGATGATCGGGACGTGGCTTTCTACAGCCTGTGCATAATGTAGAGACTCTGCTGGGCATTCTTGGCTATGGAACTTGTGATGAGTGACCAGGTGAGACACTCCACCAAGTGAACACGAAGGAATTTGGGACTCTTTACAATCTCCACAGGGAAGCCGTAGATGTCCAGCAGAAAGTGATCGCTCCATCCCCTCCTGGAGTCAATACCAATCTCTTTCGTTTTCTTTACATTGAGAGCTAAGTTGTCGGCTCTGCACCAAACCGTAAGCCACTGCACCTCCTCTCCGTATGCTGAATCGTCACTCCTGGTGATGACACCCACTACCACCGTGCCATCAGAGAACTTCATAAAGTAATTCGAACTGTGAATCACTGCACAGTCCTGTGTCAGCAGAGTGAACATCAATGGACTGAGCATACAACTCTGCCGCTACCCTCACTCTCACTCAGCGTGATGGTGTTGGAGATGCTGTTCCCAAACCCGACTTAGTGATGTCTCCCCGTCAAAATATCCGATATACTTTTGCAGAGGGTAAACAGCAGACTCAGATGTCCAACCAGGTGGTAAGGAATGACAGTTTTAAATGCAGAACTGAAGTCTCAGAGCAATAATCCGATGGAGGTTTCCTTCTTGTCCAGACGAGTGTTCGCCAGATGAAGGCTGATGAGAAATGACATAATCTGTTGAGAGGTTTGGACGACATGTAAACTGCACGGTGTCCAATGTGGACAGGGCGGGAGCAAGTGCTTAATGTGCACCATTGCGAGCCTCTCGAAACCATCCATGATATTGGGTGTTGAAACAAAGGGACTGTAGCAGCTCAGGCAGGACACTGAAAACTTCTTCAACACAGGGACGATGGTAGCGGTCTTGAAGCACTTTGCAACTATGACACAACTCAGAGAGGTGCCTAAAATGTCCGTGATCTGAGCACTCTGTCAGGGATGTTATCTGGTCCAGGGGCCGTACATGGGTAGACTCTGCAGAGAATTGTCCACACGTCAGCCATTGTAAGACACAACACCTGTTAACTTGGATGGGAGATGGTCATTTCTTGCCACGTCATTTCTTGCTTCAGTCTGTGCATGGAAGTTGTTCAACTGATCTGAGTGGGAAGCATCACTAGCACAGCAGGCTGTACTGCTCTGTGGTTGGCGATAGACTGAATGCCCTTCCACACGCTTAGGTAGTACCGTTGTCCTGTAAAAGGCTGTGAATTCTCTGTGCGTATGCAAGCTCTGCCTCATTAATAGCCCGTAAAAACTGGCCCTCGCTGCTGGTCGGGCCCGTTTATCATCTGATCTTAAAGCAGATTCATGGAACTGCCACAGCGCACACGCTTGATGTCATCCACAACTTCTAATTAGGGTGAGAACGGGTAGTCTTAGACACAGTGTCGTATTCAATGCACTTGGTACTATAGCAAATGGCTGACGCTGTGCACACCTCTCGGTTGATGGAGTCACTATCGGTTGCCGCCTCCGACATGAAGTGCCAGTCAGAGTGCTCTGAGCAGTCTTGAAGAGCAGAAATATCTCTTACAGGCCTGGATTTCAAACTGCTTCAGAACTGGTTTGACACATCTGACAAGCGATCTGTACACTGGAATTAGCATGAAATAGATGTGGTCTGAGGAGACAAAGTGGGGATGGATTCTGCCCCATATGCATTGTGGATGTTTGTGTAAACAAGATCAAGTGTTTTCCACCTCCTCGTCATAAAAATCACTTGCTGATGGAATTTAGGGAGCACAAATTTCAGGTTTGCGTAGTTAAAATCTCTAGCAACAATACACTGTCCATCAGGGTCTGGGTACTGCGTCGACTAATAGCCCCGTACAGTTCATAGAGTGCCTTCTTAACATAAACACTGGTAGTAATATGCAGACCTACTATACTGACAATGGTAAGTTGCTGTGGAAAATGAATTAGTCTACATCAAACAATCACAAATCTATCAGTGATGAACACTAACTGGAGAATAGCACAGAGTCCTTTCATTATTTATTTTTAATGTAGACACAAACTGCCACCCACAGCCTTTCCGCACAGAGCTTCATTTCGTTCAGCCCGAAACTAGGCAAGCCCATCTCGCTGGATGGTGTTGTCTTAAACTCTGTTGGGAAGCCATGTTTCCATGAAAACAAGGTCGCAGCTGTCTCTAGACACACGCTTAGAAGCATGCCGTAGTCAGATGCAGTCCAAATTCCTATCCAGTTAGCAGACATTTGACTGCAGAATGGACGGGAGAAGTGGTCGGCTTGGGTTTGCTTTTCGCCAAATATGAACTCGTGCCAACTTACCAAGCTTCCGCCTCCTCGCACACTGCTTCTGACGTCTCAAAATCTGGTCAACTCTATCAGTCGAGGTCGAGGCTGAAGTCCTGGTCTCCAAAGCAAGCCAAGCCAGGAACTCCTTTCATAGCTTTCGATTCAGGTTCGTTTTCGGCCCGTTCCTGGTCTGGAACAGAGTTTGCAGATTGTAACAATATCTGCAAACAGTGGTTTTCCTATTCCTGTTCCATTTTTGCCTTAGAAAACTTAAATTAAATAACTCAATGTCATGAGAGTCCTCTGCGAGGGGCTGCCGGGCCGCCATGTTTGAGTGCACAGAAGTGATGCAGCATGCTGTTCAAGGATCAGAGTGCTTGCATAATCATTGGCGTTTGTTAGCAAACAGGGTGTTTACAGGGCTGGTGTGGGCTTTGGAAGAGTATGGAATAGGGCCACAGACCATTGCTGCATGAAAAGGTGAGGTGTGTGTTCACCATCTGTAGCTACATTGCAAAGAATTGAATGAGTTCACAGGCTTGTTCGAGCAAATGTATGGAAGTAGGACTACAGGCCGACGCAATGGGAAACAGACACAGCTGGGGACGCTTTGTGTTTCTAGGGAAATAACATGGACACTGGGTATCAGTGTGGCAGTGGTACAACTCTCTGTTGCCAAGGGATCAGAAAGGGTGTGGGGGATAGTTAGTTACGAGGCGAATATAATTGCTGTCGGACAAATAACCGTTGCTAGGTTTTTACAAACGGTGTGGAACTGGGGCCTTTAAAAGATGAGCAGAGTGCTGATGGGTCCACAGGCCTTGCTGAGAGAACAGATTGAAAACTGTACAACTAATTGTGGGTAATGGGACAGTGTGAATGTGGCCATGTTGTCTGTTTCGAGAGAACAGTATGGCATTGGGCCAGCAAGTCTTCACGAGGGAAACTGATTGGAGATCGGACCTTAAGTATTTGATAGTGGAGGTTATTGATTGCAGAACCACCGTTACTGTTCAGAGAAACGTCTGTCTATTTAGATACCGGCCGTTTCCAGAGGAAAACATTGGATGTGGGCTCATTGTTTGTTGCATAATGTGCAGAGTGGGAATTGTCTGCAGGCCACTGATGAGTGAACAGATTAAAAGTGGGACCACTGCATGTTAATTGCGGAGTGGATTGGGGATGGCACTGCAGGTCACTGCTCACAGACGAAGTGGGAAAGAAGCAGCAGACGATTGATTGGGAAGCAGGATCGATTGGGCAACAAGCCTTTGTTTGGAGAAATGAGTGGGGGTGCTGGAGCAGGCCGGTCCTCGGGGAAAAATGCATATAAGATCACTGGGCGTTAATCAGGCAACAACGGGCTGCTGGGGCTGAAGGTCATTGCATTTGGAGCGGTACAGAATTGTTCTAAGAATCTGTTGCTAAGAAAACAGATGGGGCGAGAGTTCACTAGGAGAATCTAATGGCTGTGAGTCCACTGTCTGCTGCTCCGAACAGAATATGAAATGGTCAAAAGGCCAAAAGTTGAGCACAAGGAGAAAATGGGTCCACTGTGTGTTCTGAAGGCAAACAGATATATTTGGGGTCACCGGACATTCCTAGATCTACAGAGGGGGCGCAGGTCCTTCGACCAATTACTAGAGGAACAGTGTGGTGTGGGGCTACTAGCTGTTTGTAGGGCAACAGAGTGGATGTTGGCATACTAGTGGTTACTAGATTGGCAGTTGGGTTCAAGGGCATTGCTGGTAACAGTGTGGTGTTGAATCCAGAGGCCATTGCAACATGATCAGAGTGGAGTCTGTCCAGAAGCCCTTGCTAGGGGAAGGTTGTAGAAGGTTGGATCTTGGGCGCTGCTGAAGAACAGTGTGGTCTGGGTCTGAATGTAGTTACAAGGGGACCAATGTGGCTGGGGACAAAGCCCATTGTGAAAAGACTTTGCTTGGGGAACAGCTGGCGTGTTGCACCAGAGCCTGTTGGTGGGTGAGCAGCGAGCTAATGGATATGCCCATCTTTGCTGGACAAAATGAGTCGCGTTGGAACTGACTAGGTGAACATAGGATGGTGGGTCGGCAATGCGTTCCTAGGTGAGCAGAAATGGACGGAGCAGCCAGGGCCTCCAAGAGGAATAGAGAGGTTGAGAATGGCCGGGCACTTTCAGGGGAAGAGAGTGAGTTGGGGCCGACGTTCGCTGCTGGGGAGCAGGGGTGATGTTAAGATGAAAAAATATTCAGGCAGACAATTGATTTGTTATAAGGTGGATGAATAAACTGTGCAGGCAGTTATTTTTAGGTCTGATGCAACTGGGGGCTACAGGGTGACGATGTTTGAGAGCTCAACACACTGGAATGTTCAATTATCTGAAGTTCTAAACTGAAATAGGAGGAGGTGAGATAGCATTGCTGGTTGTAAAACATATTAACAAAATAGTAAGGAGCAACAGTAATCTGGACAATGTGGAATCTTTATGAGCAGAGCTGTGAAATACCAAAGGAAAAAAAAATCATTAGTTGGAGTTGTGTACAGCCAACCAAACATTTGTGAATTTGGGAATGGCATCAAATAGAAAATTACATGTGAGTGCACGAAGGGTAGAGCAGATATTCCGGGTGACATCATCATGAATGTTGCTTGGTCTAACCAAACTGTTAGCAATAACCCAAAGGCACAAAACAGTAAATTGCATATGTGTGCACTAAGGGTATGGAAGAGTTGTGGGTGACTTCAATCTGCATGTTGATTGAACTGATCAAACTGGTAGCAATAATGGAGAAGGATTTCTTGGAATTTACAAGGTTTGTTTGATAACTAACATTTGTCAGCTTTGAGGGGCAAACCAGCCCTGCTCCTTGTAGAATGACCATTACTTTCCCATTAATTAATGTCAGTAATTCATATAAGTTTACTCATATTTCTCATACATCTCAGATTGGAAATTCCACATTGAGTCATACAGTCCATGAGGACTATATTATTATCCTCTGCGTCCTACTGTCAACCAGGTTTGGTATCCAATCTGACAGCTCGCCCGGGATTCCATGCGTTCTACCATGTGGAACCTTTTCAAAGGCATTCCTGAAATCCATATAAACCACGTCTACCGCCCTGCCCTTGTCTACCTTCATTAAATAACTCTTGCAATTGTTTGAGGCATGTTTTCCTACAGCAAAGCCTCGGGAGTGTTGCTGAACAAAGGCACCTTGGAGTGCAGGTTCATAGCTCCTTGAATGTGGAGTCGCACTTAAATAGAATAGAGAAGAATGCGCTTGGTATGCTTTCCATTATTGGTCAGAGTATTGAGTACAGTAGTTCGGAGGTCATGTTGCGGCTGTACAGGTAATTGGTTAGGCAACTGTTGGAATACTGCGTGCAATACTGGTCTCGTTTCTATCGGAAAGATTTTGTGAAAGTTGAAAGGGTTCAGAAAAGATTTACAGGGATGCTGCCAGTGTTGGAGGATTTGAGCTATAGAGAGAGGCTGAAGAGGATGGGGCTGTTTTCCCTGGAGCGTCGGAGGCTGAGGGGTGACCTTTCAGATGTTTACAAAATTATGAGTGACATCGATAGAATAAATAAACAAAGACATTCCCTGGGTTGGAGGAGTCCAGAACTAGAGGGCATTAAGTTTAGGGTGAGAGGGGAAAGATATAAAAGAGACATCAGGGGAAACCTTTTCAAGCAGAGGTTCATATGTGTATGGAATGAGCTGCCAGACGACGTGGTAGAAGCTGGTACAATTTCAACGTTTATGAGGCATTTGGATGTGTATATGAATAGGAAGGGTTTGGAGAGATATGGGCCGGTAGGTGGGATTCTATTGGGCTGGGATATCTTGTCGGCATAGTCAGGTTGGACCGAAGAGCCTGTTTCCAAGCTGTACATTTCTATGAACCTACGTCTCTAATCTTCTCAAAAAACGTACCCACCACATATGTAAACATTACTGGTCGATAGCTCCCAACGTTTTCTTTCCAGCCCTTAGTGAATAATGGAACCATATTCGCGCTTCTCCCTTCTCTGTAACCTTACCCAATGCTTGCGATTAGCCACAATATCAAACGATCCCCCCGCGATTTCTTCACTGGACTGCTGCAGTGCTCTTGGATATACCTGGTGAGGTCCAGGTTATTGATCCACCTTCAGACATTCGAATACGTAAAGCAGCATCTCTACTGTGTTGTGTACTTTCCCCAAGATATCACCACGAATATATTGAAATCATTTTATTATTTTGGTGAAGATCTCAAACGGTTACAATGTTTCCAAATTTTCTTCACTGATTATGTCGATCATGAAGACAAATAATTTTATGCTTAAATTACCAGTTTCATTGCGTTGAATTGGATACATTTCAACTAATTGATCAACTGTACATTTTGTTGCAGGAACAATGGCAAAGACCATTTGTTAAGTATCTCTCAGAACAAATCAGAATGCTAAACTGTAGTTGTCAGCAGCTGGTTTTCAAACTCCAGTTTGTTATGTCCAGTTTCCCATGGAAACTCAGAGATACTTATTAAAGGTACGCTGCACGGACGTAAGGTTTGGAAAATTCCCAGAAAGATTCACTACTGCTTTGAGTTGAGAAAAATGATTGGTTCATTAAACATACAACTTTGTGTCTCTTCTCTCCCACAGTGCTCTATATATTTTTGCTATGGACACAAAATATTCTAGAGGAGCAAGTGATTCAGCGCAAAACCCACTTTGAGAATTTCAGTTCGTAACCAGCACAGAACGAATCAGAAATTCAGACTCCAGTTTGAGGATCCTAAAGTTACAAGTAAAAAATCAAATCAAAGCAAAACATTCAATAAGAATAGTTGAAGACCATCTGAATTTTTCCCCGATTTTAATTTACAGTAAAATTATTTATTAAAATAACTTTTCTTTTGATAATCTTCCTGCTGTCATGTAAATTATTGTGATCTCTCCCTTCATTGTCATTCGGCTGGTGGCCTCAGTGTAACTGGCGCACTGTTCGGTAGACATACAACAATGATGCCTTCTCCAGAAGTTCCGGCGTCGTGAGTTTCCTGGCAGCTACGTCAAAGAAAACGACAGCATGTGACAAAATTTTACGATCACTTTAGTCATGATCTCCCTGAATATTTTTCCTCTTCCTACCTTGTGAGTGTGTTCACTATTTTTCACGGTAATTTAAACATACATAAATGGGGTGTGGGGGGTGGGAAGGGTGTTCTTATAAATTATAATATGTTGAATAATATATCAATTATATGTTATAGCTGTAATACCTAAAATCATGTTGTATCGTCGGATATGATGATCGGTTAAAAGCCTTCTTGTACATCTACAGTCTTTAAAACTGAACCTGTCTTTGAGGCTGTATCAAACATTTCGGAATCCATAAAATTTACGGTGAGAGACACTGCATCATTGACCTGTTCCATTGGATTACCAATGGAAATTCTGCAACAAAAGGTGCAATGCTCTAACTGACTGTATGAAACGTAGAGAATGGTTTCTGACATCAGTGTGGCAACGTGGATCAGCGTAACCGCAAAGGGCAACAGTCTGGAAATGACTGATCATCGAGTAAAACAATTTGTCACTAATTTCCATGCAGGAGTGGCACCATATGGACTAGCGAGCCCGAACGATTCCTTTGACTTTTTTGTTTTGTGCTGAGCTAGGTTGGCACCACATGATCGGAAAAATGTGAGTGGACGAGAAACGGTGAAGAGGAGATTAACCAGGAGACTGCGTCAACTGGACGTTCTGAGCCATGAGGAAATATCCCACTACTGAAAAACTCTGCCAACAGCTTCTTTTGGCAGAAGGTAAAAACGTTTTTTATACACGTAACTACAAATTCAAAAACAGTTTCTTTCCCGATGTAATATTTTAGAAGTGACCTCTAAATCTATAAATTAATATCGCTGTTGTGGTTCTGTTCGCCGAGCTGGGAATTTGTGTTGCAGACGTTTCCTCCCCTGTCTAGGTGACATCCTCAGTGCTTAGGAGCCTCCTGTGAAGTGCTTCTGTGATGTTTCCTCCGGCATTTATAGTGATTTGTACCTGTCGCTTCCGGTTGTCATTTCCAGCTGTTTGCTGCAGTGGCTGGTATATTGGGTCCAGGTCGATGTGCTTAATGATTAAATCTGTGGATGAGTGCCATGCCTCTAGGAATTCCGTGGCAATCCACTGTTTGGCTTGTCCTATAATAGGAGTGTTGTCCCAGTCGAACTAATATTGTTGTCATCTGGGTGTGTGGCTACGAAGGATAACTGGTCATGTTGTTTCGTGGCTAGTTGGTGTTCATGGATGCGGACGTCAGCTGTCTTCCTGTTTGTCCAATGTAGTGTTTTGTGCAGTCCTTGCATGGGATTTTGTACACTACATTGGTTTAGCTCATGCTGGGTATCGGGTCCTTCGTTCTGGTGAGTTGTTGTCTGAGAGAGGCTGTTGGTTTGTGTGCTGTTATGAGTCCTAGTGGTCGCAGAAGTCTGGCTGTCAGTTCAGAAATTTTTTTGATATATGGTATGTGGCTAGTCCTTTGGGTTGTGGCATGTCCGAGGGGGATGGCAGTCATCCACAGATTTAATCAATCAGCACATCGACCTGGACCCAATATACCAGCCACTGCAGCAGACAGTTGGAACTGACAATCGGAAGCAGCAGGTACAAATCACTATAAATGCCGAAGGAAACATCACAGAAGCGCTTCACAGGAGGCTCCCAAGCACTGAGGATGTCACCTAGACAGGGGACGTAACGTCTGCAACACAAATTCCCAGCTCCGCGAACAGAACCACAACAACAAGCAGCCGAGCTACAAATCTTCTCCCAAACTTTGAATTAATATCGCTGTTGCTCTCTGTCCGTCTTCTCTGCATTCGTAACTTGTAAGTTTCGCTCTGTTCTGTTACACTAATGCACTATGTATAGTATGATCTGCCACGCAAAACAAAAATTTTGCAATTTACCTAAGTACATGTGACAATAATAAATCAAATGAATATCGGATTGAAGCAATGAACCAACATTGGGGATGTTTAAGAGTTTTATAAGATTCTCAGAAGCATTGATGGGATGCATCAATGTCATTTCATCTCCATCACTACATGTATCAATTTCCAGGGGCACAGATTTATATTAAAAGGGAGGAGTCTAAAACAATAGTTTAGAAGAATGTTTACCACTCAGGGGGTTGTTGAACTATGGAACCTACTGCCTAATGATGTGTTTGAGAATCCAGCGCTTTTAATCCAAAGTGGAAAATAGAGTTATTGCACAAAGAACAAAGATCCGTATACCACAGTACAGGCCTTTCAGTCCTCGATGTTGTGCCGACTTTTTATGCTCCTCGAAGATCAAAGTAACTTGCATACCATTCATGTTACTATCATCCATGTGCCAATTCAAAAGTTGCTTCAATGACTGCAAAGATTGTGACGCTTCTACCACTGCAGGCAATGCATTCCACGCAACCACCCTTCTCTGCGTAAAGACCCGGCCTTTGACATCTCCCCGAAACCTTCCTCCAGTTAGCAAAAATTATGCACTTCGTGGTAGTCATTTCCACCTTAGAAAAAAGTGTCTTGCTAGCCACTCTATCTATGACTCTCATCATCTTGACACAACTATAAAATCACCTCTCATTATTCTTCGCTCCAATGAGAGAAGCCCGAACTCCCTGAAACTTTCATAATACGATATGCCCTCCAGTCCAGGTAGCATCCTTGTAATTCTCCTCTGCACCCTCTCTAAAGCTTCTACACTCTTCCTATAACGAGGCGACCAGAACTGAATACAATATTTCAAGTTGGTTCTAACAAGAGGTCTACAGAGCTGCAGCACAACATTGCGTATCTGAAACTGAATGTACCTGCATATGAAAGCCAGCACATCATACGTCTTCTTTACAAATCTCGCAACTCGTTTGGCAACTTTTAGGGATGCATGGACTTGGACTCCACGATCACTCTGTTCTTGCACCCTGTGAAAAATTCGGCCTTTAATGCTGTCACCTGCATTCAGATTCGACCTTACTAAGTGAATTATTTCACACTTATCTAGGTTGAAATGCATCTGTGAATTCTCAGCCCAGCTCTCCATCCTTTAAATATGGCATTGCAACTTACAGTAGCCCTCCACACTATCCACAACTCCAAACACCTTCGTGTCACAGGCCAATTTACTGAGCCTCTCTTCCACTTCCACATTCATGTCATTCACGCAGAGCCACCACCGGTCACTGAGCTTCAGTCTGATTACTTTCCATCTACTGTCAGTCTCTTTCATTCAATGACCCAGGATATTCTGTGTCCATATAGCCAGATTTCCCTGTATCCCATCCCCCCTTACTTTCTGAAACTCCTTGGTAATTTCCATATACATAATATGCACTGCTCGGCATTCATTAATGTGCTTGTCATATCCTCAAAGAATTCAGTAAATCTTGTGAGGCATGACCCGCCCCTCACGACTCCATGCTGACTAACTCTATTCAAGCCAATCTTTCCGAAATAATAAGAAATCCTGTCTTTCAGATTGCTCTGCAATAATATGCCCATCATTGAGGTAAGATTGTCTGTTCTGTAATGATTAGCATTAAACCTACTTCCTTTCATATTCAAGGCAATAACATTTGCCATCCTCCAATCATCTGGTACTACTCCAGTGGACAGTGAAGATGCAAAGACAATCGCCAAAAGCGCAGCAATGTCTTACCTCGCTTCCAATAGTAAAGTTGGATGTATACCATTTGGGCTGAAAATGTGTTGCTGGAAAAGCGCAGCAGGTCAGCCAGCGTCCAAGGAACAGGAGAATCGACGTTTCCTTGGATGCTGCCTGACCTGCTGCACTTTTCCAGCAACAAATTTTCAGCTCTGACCTCCAGCA
Source organism: Chiloscyllium punctatum (assembly GCF_047496795.1). Lineage (NCBI taxonomy): Eukaryota > Metazoa > Chordata > Chondrichthyes > Orectolobiformes > Hemiscylliidae > Chiloscyllium > Chiloscyllium punctatum. The sequence goes on along the minus strand of NC_092773.1, from coordinate 45,365,985 downwards.
TCCGCAGTCCTCACTTTCTCCTCGAAGATATATACCATGTGGACCAGGGGAATTATCTAAACCTCATGGTGCCAAACCTTCCAGCATATTCCCGTTCTTAACATCAACCTGTTCAAGCATAACAGCCTGTTTCACGCTATCGTCACAAACGTCAAGGTCCTCCTTACTACTGAATACTGAAGGAAAGCATTCATTAAGGAAATCGCTGAACTTATCCGACTCCTGGGACCAATTCCCTCCACTATCCCTAATCAGCACTGTCCTAACTCGGCCATCTTCCTTTTCCTCACGTAAATGTGGAATGCCTTGGGGTTTTCCTTAGTCCGAATGGACAAACTGTTTTCATTACCCTCCTTGCTTTCGCAAGTCCATTCTTCAGTGCTATCGTGGTGACCTTTTACCCTTCTCGAGCCGTGTCTGATCCTTGCTTCCTCAGCCTTATGTAATCTTCCTTCTTCTTCTTGATGAGATGTTCCACATCTCTATCATCCAAGACTCTTTCACCCGATCATTCCTTCCTTTTCTCATTGGGACAAATCTATGCAAACACACAGCAAGATGTCCAAGAACACCCTTCACATTTATGTCGTGAATTAATCTCAGAATACAAGCTCCCAATTTATGCTCGAATGTTCCTGCCCAATGGCATCATAATTTCCCCGCCCACAATGATTTTTTCCCATACTGTCTGGTCCTATCCCTTTCCATAACTATAGTAATGTTCAAAGAGTTATGATCACTTTTGACAAAATGCTCTCCCACCGAGCGGTATGACACCTGACCTGGTTCATTACAAAGCATCAAATCCAATATGCACCCCGCCCCCCGCTTCCCCAGTCTGCCTTTCTACATGTTGAGTCTGGAATCCTTCCTGGGCACACCTGAGAAAATGTAATCCTTGTTATGGAAGTTGGAGTTGCCCTTGACAATAGTCCCTTTACTTCTGCACCTTTACAAAACTTGTTCCTCCGTGTCACTGTTGCTGTTGGGGGCTCTGTGGAAAACACCCAGCAACGTGATTGCTCCTTTCATGTATCTGACTCAAACTCATACCGACTCAGAAGAAAAACTATTCGCCATGACCTCCCTTCTGCAGTTCTGGCACTATCCCTGCATGGCAATGCCACTCCCCCACCTCTTTGTACTCATATATTTATTGACTGGCATGGGCAAGTTAATCCGAATGTCTCCCAGCTGTTCACTTCATGCTTCTGTTTTATTCTGTGAAACATGCTTCTCAATGTGACAAACAAATGCAGAAAGTGGTGTAAAAACGCAGTAGATCAGGTAGCATCTGTGGAGAAAAATCACGGTTAACGTTTCAGGTTCAGTGACCCTCACCAGCAGAAACCAACAATTTCAGATTTTGTTTCGTATTTCCAGCATCTTCAATTCATCAAGTTTTTTTTAATATCTCTACCACTGTTACTTGTCTGACGGGGGCGGGGGGGGGGTGTGGTTGGTGATTTCTGATTGCGTAAAGCAGCCGTTGAACTGCCAATCTGATTGAGTGCAAGTGCTGATGTCATAGTTTGACTGCTCTGATTGCCTGAAAGGATTGAGTTAAAGAGTGTTGTGACGTGATTATCGGATTGGTTAACATAGCTGTCAGTCATGCTTGGTCTGATTTGTTGCGACATCTGTCAGTAACGACTCAGGCCTCCCTAAAAGGCTGTGCGGTCGTGCAGACGAAAGGCAGAGCTTTCTCAATGGTTCATCTAGCCATTGCATGTCCGCAAAGCTCAATGATTGTCTACCACGGTTCTCTGGGTGGGTAAGAACCAAAAAAAAAACAACCAGCAGAAGTGACAAACTGAACCCAATTTGGAGAATTGTGAAGTGATGTTTTTGGGAAGGGAACAGGCAAACACAGTTATATATATCAGGAACAAAAACAGAAATTGCTGTTCAAGCTCAGAAGTTCTAGCACCATCTGTGGAGAAAAATCAGTGCTATCCTTTCGGGTCGAAAGAACATTGCTCTGAACTCGAAATTAACAACGCATCTGGGAAAAGGCAAAGTGACAGGTTGTCTCGAAAATAAAGGCTGAGGCAGAAGACAACTTGTGTTTGGAAATTTGTTTCCAAAGCGTCTTCTCAGATGTTGGTAGTGGTTTCTGTTCTTCCTGTTATCACAACAGATGCAATTAACACATGAAATAAAAAATAGCCAGATCTCTGATAGCGAGGATCAATTTCAAGCTTGGGCGACTTTCTAAGGAGAATTTGTACACTTTTCTCGTGTCTGCGTTGGTTTAGTCCAGTTGCTGCGGTTTTCTGCTATAGTTCAAAGTTGTGCATGCTAGGTGGATTGGCCATGCTAGATAATCCATAGTGTGTTGGGAATTACAGGCAATGTAGATTAGTCATGGCAAATGCAGGGTTATATGGATTGGGTGGGTTGCTCTTCAGATGGTCGCTGTTGTTCGGCAGGTAGAATGGCACGGTTCAACACTAAAATAATTCGATGATTCTGTGCAATGGTCACTCATACAGAGAAGAGGCAAATACAACTCTGTCTGGAGCTGTGTGAAGTGCTGCGTTTGAGAAGAGAAAAAAACAACACGTACTGCGGCTATGCAAGAAAGGAGAAGCACAAATGTGGGGCAGTGCATAATTACTTAGGGCAGACAGAGTGCAAAATAGATAAAAATAGACAGATATAAGAGGTAACGTCAAGTACACGGAATAGGAGATGGATATAGTAGGATATGCTTGCACAGATGTAGAGGAAGAGGAATGAAAGATAAAGACAGAAAGAAACACAGTGAGAGGTGGTTGGGGGCACAAAATGATAGAAAGCTGATTGACTGCTCTGTGAGGCCACTTTCCGAACTTTGTCATAAACTGTAGGAAGACATGACAGGTTCAACAGGTCTGTTTCTTGCTTTGTCTTTTCTGGCTTTGTCTTTTCTGTTGCCTCGGTCATGCTCAGCTGTCGGTGCCATTTCATTTGTTTTTTGAGACATTGTACCGATTGATAGAACTGACTGCCTTGCTCTTTCAGAGGGCAGTTAAGGGTCTACCAACTTGCATTGAGATTGGATTCAAATGTAGGCAGACCTGGAGGGGATGGCAGAAATCCTTCTCTGAAGGAATTCTGTGAGCCAGTTGGATATTTTTGGCAACCAACAATAGTTTCTCAGTGTTCTTTGTATTCTTAATTCCAAGAATGTCTGTGTGAAAGATTCTGCAATCTGCCATGGTGGGATTCGAATCTCAACATTACGTGAGTTCCTGGGTTAATCTGCAAATTCATGAGACCAAATCAGCCCATTAACCCGACACCCACACCTCTATGACTTCTGACACCAGCTACACCTCTCCTGACCTCAAAGTTTGGAAGAAGATTTGTAGCTCGGGTGCTCGTTGTTGATATTCTGTTCGCCGAGCTGGGAATTTTTCTTGCAAACATTTCTTCCCCTGTCTAGGTGACATCCTCAGTGCTTGGGGGAGCCTCCTGTGAAGCGCTTCTGTGCTGTTTCCTCCGGCATTTATAGTGGCCTGTCTCTGCCACTTCCGGTTGTCAGTTCGATCTGTCCACTGTAGTGGCCGGTATATTGGTTCCACGTCGATGTGTTTGTTGATAGAGTCTGTGAATGAGTGCCATGCCTCTAGAAATTCCCTGGCTGTTCTCTGTTTGGCTTGCACTATAATGGTAGTGTTGTTCCAGTCGAATTCACGTTGCTTGTCGTCTGTTTGTGTGGCTACTAAGGATAGCTGGTCGTGTTGTTTCGTGGCTAGTTGGTGTTCGTGTATGCGTATCATTAACTGTCTTCCTGTTTGTCTGATGTAGTCTTTTGTGCAGTCCTTGCATGGGATTTTGTATACGACATTGGTTTTGCTCATGTTGGGTATCTGGTCCTTCATTCTGGTGAGTTATTGTCTGAGCGTGGCTGTTGGTTTGTGTGCTGTTATGAGTCCTAGTGGTCGCAGTAGTCTGACTGTCAGTTCAGAAATGCTCCTGATGTATGGTCGTGTGGCTAGTCCTTTGGGTTGCGGCATGTCCCCGTTCCGTTGTCTCTCCCTTAGGCATCTGTTGATGAAATTGCGAGGGTATCCGTTTTTGGCGAATATTTTGTATCGGGGTCCCTCTTCCTCTTTTTGTAGTTCTGGTGTGCTGCAGTGTGTTGTGGCCCTTTTGAATAGTGTCCTGATGCAACTTCGTTTGTGTGTGTTAGGGTGGTTGCTTTCATAGTTTAGGACTTGGTCTGTGTGTGTGGCTTTCCTGGAAACCTTTGTGGTGAATTCTCCATTCGGTGTTCTCTGTACCATCACGTTTACGAATGGGAGTTGGTTGTCCTTTTCTTCCTCTCTAGTGAATCGGATTCCTGTGAGTGTGGCGTTGATGATCTGGTGTGTGTTCTCTATTTCTGTGTGCCAGAGGACTGGAGGACAGCTGGTGTGTTTCCATTGTTCAAGAGGGGAGGTGGAGATCCAACAGGAATAACAGGCTACTGAGTCTGACATCAGTGTTCAGGACACGGTTGGAGAAAAAAACCAAAGGATAGAGTTCACCTCCATTTAGTGCGGAATGTTTTCAGCATGGATAGTTGGGACGGTTTCGACAGAGGGGGTCATGCCTCATAAATCTGGTGAGATTTTTCGATGAGGTGGCCAGATCTCTCGATAAGGGTAGGGCAGTTGAATTCGTTCATAGGAATTGAGCAAAGGCTTTGACATGTTCGCACATGGGGGACTGAGAATGTGTGTGCGTGTTTTACGGAGTGGGTGTGGCTGGGGAATGGGGAAAAGCAGTTGAAGACATTGGGAACGTGAAATAGGATTTTCGATGACACTAGCATTGTCTGGGTCATTGTCATGGAGGTCTATATTCTTAGGTGTCAGATAGAAATAGATAGATTAGTCAGATGGGCAGATGAGTGGTTGATGAAATGTAATCCTTCTGAAATGTTAGATGAAGCACTTTAAAAGAAATGCAGTCACCAGAAAAGGGTGTACTCAATGAATAGCCCGACATTAGGAAGATCAGAGGATCCGAACGGATTTGAGGTGCTGTTGACAGAACCATGCATGTGGAATGACAGGATACTGGGGTAGTTTATAATGCGTATAGGACACTCGCCTTTTTCTGTCGATGCATAGATTATAAGGAGAAAGTGAGGACTGCAGATGCTGGAGATCAGAGTCAAACAGTGTGGCGCTGGGAGACCACAGCAGATCAGACGGTATCCGTGGACTTGGAAAGTCGACTTCTCGTGCATAATGCCTTCATGAGAAATGTAGGAGGATTATAAAAGGAGAGGGCATGTTGAAGCTGTACAGAACTTTGTTTAATCCACAGTTGGAGTATTGTGTGTAGTTCTGGACACTGCACTGGAAGAAGTGCAAAGGAGATTCACCAGAATGGTGCTCAGTTTGCAACAATTTAGCTGTGCAGAGGGAGGGTGGATAAGTTCGGAGTGACTTATCCAGAGCAGGTGTATAACTTATAAGGGGCATGGACAGTGTGAATCCAAAGCAGCTTTTTCTCTCAGTCTAAGTGTCAGGAACAAGGTTGCATAATTCTATGTGAAAGGCAGGAGGTTCATAGTGGACATGAGGGAAATTCGTTTCTTCCAGAGAATGGTATTTACCTGAAATGCACTGTCTGGGAGGGTGCTTGAGATAGGAAAACATACACACTTTTAAAATTACTTGGATGAGCGTTTGAAATGTCATAACATACAAGCCTATACGTCAAGCAGTGGAAAGTGGGATTAATGTAGATTTAGATTCATTTTGGTGGAATGAACACGACGGGTCCAAGGGTCACTTGTATTATGTATCATTCTGTCATTCTGGATTCTGAAGTCAAAGGTCTGAATCTTTTCTGTTTAGTTTTTGCATTTGTTTTGCGAACTATATCACTTCGTGCACGTTCCAGCTGTTGTGTTTTCTATCAGCTTCAGGTTCTGTTTGAGAGTGCTCATTCACAGATAGAATTTCTCAAATGTGTTGTAAATTGGATTAAAAAGCAAAATAGGGATACAACAATATGCAGTACAACAGCTTTTAAAAAGGTCAACCACGCGAACTATTGAATGACTGTAAAGCCTGATCAAAATGTATGCAGTCACTGAAAAGAATATCGAAAAATATTTTGGTATTGATGGGACGAACTATACATGATTTTGTACAAGCATTGAATTTTGAAGAAGATTTACAATTAATATAAGAGATCTAACAGGATCAGATTAATCTAGTCTTTGGGGTATTTCAATTACAGGCTTAAATCTCAATTACATCACAAATTTAAAATAAACCTTCCGTCATAAGTTGTTTGTTAAAAATATTGGATACAAAATCAGTGTTTCCCAGTGGACCATCACATGATATAAAATAATATCTTTTGAACTGTGTCAGCACCAGGTAATTCTCCACATTCAGACAGACTGTCAGCAGCAGTATATCAAAGGCTATTTCACAAACAGCAAAATGTATGTTCCAACGATAATGATCGAAAAAATATACTATACCATCTTTGCCATTTTTGGTATTCCTGGTAAGTCTTGAAACAATTTAGTTTTAAAAATCTCTGCATTAAATCATACTTATTTCCACTCTATGATTAATAGTTATTTCCTTTCCATTTAGCATGGCAAATACCAATGGCAGATGACAATGTCTCCACTTACTGATTTTACTGTGAATAGTTTATTGATTAGGAGGCCCCTCAGTAATCTGCAGCATTGCCTGTTTCTCCATGCCGCGCAGAATGGGTTGGCACTGCGGCCATACTGATGGAATTTGAATGAGCACTGGCCCTGGCTGGTCGAGAGAGTGTTGAAGAAGACCAATCTCGCTCCGTGGTAGCTCAAACCCTACTATCAGTCAGATGGTGTTTGTAACGACCGACATCTTAGTAACCTCTGAGTAAGGTGTTTCGAATTCCTTGATGCAAAGGAATTTTGTTGGTGGAAGTCTCTCAGATATCTTGTTCCAAATGGGAGAGCAGATACCAGGTGGGCAATGTTTGGTGTGAGTAGGTCACTACGGAGTGATAAGTGAGTGTCAGCACAGATGGCTTTGAACATCTTGTGTGTTTTCGTCAATCAGTGGGTGTGTGGGACCACGATATATGTGAGGACGGATTGCTGGGAGGGATTTTGAGCACAGGGTTCCAAATTAGATGTGTATTTCTCGATTGTTTCTTTCCACAAAAAACATGTGAGTAGTACCATTTGTAAAAAGATGCACAATACAGTCGGGAGGAATCGAATATGAAAAATAATGAGATCTTGAATCTTGTGGCAGCAGCAATCCAACAGTGGTGAAACAGGTTTGTCAAACAAGATATTTCCCGACTTTCCCTTTGTTGTGTTATATTTCGATATTCCCCAAACGATACTGGTCTATATGAATGGTATATAAGGGCTTTTGATTGGGATTGTTACTCCGCATTTGCGGGCGGCACGGTGGCACAGTGGTTAGCACTGCTGCCTCATAGTGCCAGAGACTAGCGTTCAATTCCTGCCTCAGGCGACTCTCTGTGTGGAGTTTGCATATTCTCCCTGTGTCTGCGTGGGTTTCCCCCTACATTCCAAAGATGTCCAAGTCAGGTGAATTGGCCATGCTGAATTGCCTGTAGTGTTAGGTAAGGGGTAGATGTAGGGGTATGGGCGGGTTGCGCTTCGGCGGGGCAGTGTGGACTTGTTGGGCCGAAGGGCCTGTTTCCACACTGTAAGTAATCTAATCTAATCTGAATTTATGATTATTTTAATTCTCGTCGCTGTTATTTTTCCGGTTCTGACATTTTGGAGATGAACATCCTGGATATAATTTAGACCAATTTACTGTGAAACCGTTGTGTTATACGTTGGACTGCAGGTCTCTGTCAATTTTGAGACATTCCTGTTATTGTACGATAGAGGACTCAGAACTTTGGAGATTGTGTGGTACAGCAGATTTTACCTGATGGGAGAGAAGTCGGTTTGGGGTGACTGAAGTACAATTTAAGATATTTCAGATTATCTTACTGCTCCAAGGTTCCAATAAGGCTCAAGAATATCGGAGTATTCAAAATGGAGTAACATTTAGCCCTGCTGCGTGTGCCGATGTTCAGAATTGAACGGATTGGTGACTTAGACAACCTATCAGTGTCACCAATTGATATCTAATCCATCAGCAGCACACTGTTACAATAATATGTACCGTTTTGTCGACCCTGCTTTGAACGACACTCTTTGCCACATGGTGTGGGGCATCAATGCGATTTTCATGTGCCGTGTCTGTCCAAGCAGTGATTTTGATTCACACCACACAGATAAATTTATATAGAGATATAAATGCCAACGGTTATAATTGCTTGGCTATATCGATGTAGTTCAAGATCTTGTTGGCCGATTTGAGCCAATCTACTTCTTAATAACGTCACATGTCCCTTGTTTTCTGAATGATCGGAAAGCAGAGGTGAGTGGGAATGACTCCTCACCTGTGTTTACTATGTGGGAACTTGTTTATGACTAAACCTATGCTGGGTGTGGATGACCATTCTGGGCATTGACCCCACGCAAGGCAGTTCAGCATGTTCAGCTCCTTCTGCTTCGATGAAATGTTTCATATTTTTCGAATCAGTGTTTAAAGTGAGGTGATTTATTGAAGATCACATTTCGGTGCTGAGCTATCCCAGAATGTTTTGAGGCAATTGAGGGGTAGAGATTATCTTGATGGTGAGAGTGAAGAAAGAATACAGGGACCTGCTATTTTGTGCAATTGTCAGGGTTGCCACTTCAAAACTGCTTGCTGGGAGAAATTTGGCACAGCGTTTGTGACATCACTGGAGTGGATCAGGCATTTGGATGCAATAATGGCCTGTCTTCTTCCATTCCAAAATGGTTCATTTGAAGGAAAATGGAGACTTCTTAATCAAATAAATTTTATTTCGTACCCAATAAGCCTCTGTAAGTTTCAGAGAACACAGATTACTATCATCATGCAAGAGTTGAGTACAACACAGCACACTGAGAGTTCTGGGGCAAAAGCATTCTTCGATGGGCTCTTGGAGTATAATCGTGTCTTGAAGTTTGGTCTTTCCTTCGCCAGAGCATCTTACACCCTGATATGGAGTGCTGCCTGAATGCTGATCCATCGACATGCATAATGGTTATATTTATCCCTCCACTTAATGGGCACTGGACTGGGGCGGTACGTGTTCTTCCTGTGTGATATTAATGTTTGCGGTTAATATTTCCAAACCATCTCTGTCGTGTAACTTCTAAATTGAAAAAAGAAAACCATTTGTCTGCAACTTTCAGTCACTCTATGTTAACGCACGATCGACTGGAATGTTGTGTCCAATTGATCTAGATCTCCAGGAATGACTCTGTTTGAAGTGTGTACTGATTGTGTAATTGTACTGAACAAGGATCACGAATTTCAGTCCGGATCCCCTGGCTCCAGTGGCCACATGGTACTAGGAGGGTATTCCATTGTCGAATTGCACTGAGTGTGGGTAACTGCTCAAACAGAAACTTATGACGCAGCATTCTTGCGTTTCTGTGGAGACCTGTAAATGCAGCATTGTCGTAAGTGTGGAGCACTGAGAGGAGACTACCTGTGACTCTAATTGTAAGTTTTGCTCAGAGTATCTTTTACTGTAGATCTATATTGCATAAGGGTCAATAAATTGACACCCAATTCCAGTGACAGAGTGATTCAGTGAGCATCTTCAAATAGAACTTTACCGAAAGTGATTTCCTAACTAAAGAGGAACAAATGACCGGAGTGTGAAAGTGTAACTGGGAGCATCACTCAAAGGAAAATTATGCTGAGTGGGAATTATTAAATGGAGCAGAATAATTTACCCAGCGTTCTTCAGCATGGAGAAGTATCTCTGACTACGAATTTAGCTGTTTGTGAGGAAAAGAATTATTTATAATTCAAAGTTTGGTAGAAGATTTGTAGCTCGGGTGCTCGTTGTTGTGGTTCTGTTCGCCGAGTTGGGAATTTGGCTTGCAAACGTTTCTTCCCCTGTCCAGGTGACAACCTCAGTGCTTGGGAGCCTCCTGTGAAGCGCTTCTGTGCTGTTTCCTTCGGCATTTATTGTGGCCTGTCTCTGCTGCTTCCGGTTGTCAGTTCCAGCTGTCCGCTGTAGTGGCCGGTATATTGGGTCCAGGTCTATGTGTTTGTTGATAGAGTCTGTGGATGAGTGCCATGCCTCTAGGAATTCCCTGGCTGTTCTGTTTGGCTTGCCCTAGAATGGTAGTGTTGTCTCAGTCGATTTCATGTTGCTAGTCGTCTGTGTGTGTGGCTACTAAGGATAGCTGGTCGCGTCATTTCGTGGCAAGTTGGTGTTCGTGTATACGGATCGTTAACTGTCTTCCTGTTTGTCCGATGTAGTGTTTTCTGCAGTCCTTGCATGGGATGTTGTACACTACATTAGTTTTGCTCATGTTGGGTATCGGGTCCTTTGTCTGAGCGTGGCTGTTGGTTTGTGTGCTGTTATGAGTCCTAGTGGTCGCAGTAGTCTGGCTGTCAGTTCAGAAATGCTCCTGATGTATGGTAGTGTGGCTAGTCCATTGGGTTGCGGCATGTCCTCGTTCTGTTGTCTCTCCCTTAGTCATTTGTTGATGAAATTGCGAGGGTATCCGTTTTTAGTGAATACTTTGTATAGGTGTTCCTCTTCCTCTTTTTGTAGTTCTGGTGTGCTGCAGTGTGTTGTGGCCCTTTTGAATGGTGTCCTGATGCAACTTAGTTTGTGTGTGTTGGGGTGGTTGCTTTCATCGTTTAGGACTTGGTATGTGTGTGTGACTTTCCTGTAAACCTTTGTGGTGAATTTTCCGTTCGGTGTTCTCTGTACTATCACGTCTAGGAATGGGAGTTGGTTGTCCTTTTCTTCCTCTCTAGTGAATCGGATTCCTGTGAGTGTCGCGTTGATGATCTGGTGTGTGTTCTCTCTTTCTGTGTTTTTAATTATTACAAAGGTGTCATCCACGTATCTGACCCAGAGTTTGGGTCGAAGTTGTGGTAAGACTGTTTGTTCTAACCTTTGCATTACTGCTTCTGCTATGAGTCCAGAGATCGGTGAGCCCATGGGTGTTCCGTTGATTTGTTTGTATATTTGGTTATTGGATGTGAAATATGTTGTGAGGCACAAGTCCAGTAGTTTAAGTATGCCGTCTTTGTTGATAGGTTCAACGTCCTGTTGTCTGTTATGTCTGTCCAGCAGGTTGGCTATTGTTTCTTTGGCTAGTTTTTTGTCGATGGAGGTGAACAGTGCCGTTACATCGAATGAGACCATAGTTCCTTCCTTGTCTATGTGTATATTTCTGATGATGTCCAAGAATTCCTGTGTCGATTGTATAGATTGTCTGGATCCGCTGATCAGGTGTTTCAGTTTCTGCTGTAGTTCTTTGGCCAGTTTGTGTGATGGTGTCCCTGGTAGTGATACTATTGGTCTGAGTGGGATGTCTGGTTGGTGCACTTTGGGTCGTCCATAGAATCTGAGGGTGTTGTTGCTTTCAGGTTTCATTCTTTGTCGGTCAGACCTGGTTACCTGTCCGTTTTTTCGTAGATTCCTCAGTGTGTTGTTTATCCTATTGGTGAGCTGTGGGGTGGGGTCAAACTCCCTCTTTTGGCAGGTGTTGGCATCTGCAAGTAGTTGTTGTGCTTTTTGCATGTGCGCTGCTTTGTCCAGGATGACCGTCATTCTGCATTTGTTTGCTGGTAGTATAATTATGTTCTTGTCGTTTCTTAGTGATTTTAGTGCTTCCCTCTAGCGCTACCAGCAGACAATTCCTAGAGGCAATGCACTCATCCACAGACTCTATCAACAAACACATCGACCCAATATACCAGCCACGACAGTGGACAGCTCGAACTGACATCCGGAAGCGGCAGAGACAGGCCACTATAAATGCCGGAGGAAACAGCACAGAAGCGCTTCACAGAAGGCTCCCAAGCACTGAGGATGTCACCTAGACAGGGGACGAAACGTTTGCAAGACAAATTCCCAGCTCGGAGATCAGAACCACAACAATGATTTATAATATCTGACAGCAAAGGTAATTATGACTATAAGAATATGAAACAGTGACTGCTTCGTTTGGATGACCTTCCTCATTTCTGTACTGTCCAGTGATGAAGTTCTTAATGCAGTTTGTAAATATACAATAGTTTGCTACTAGGAAAATATTCGTATCTGGTTGATTATGTTTGATGCTAAGTTTACAAAGTGAAATGTCCCATTGAAGATAAACAGATACAATATATTCCGAGAGCAATAACGGTCATTCAACCAAATGCCATTAAGACATATCATGTCGATTCAAGCAATGTTTTTGATGCTGATTAATCTTCCAGCAAGTTTAGGGCAAGTTGTGAAACAATGGCTACAGTAATGTCTTTTCTGAACATGAATAAGTATGGATATAGAGTTGGAAATTTTGTCACGACTTGCCATCTGTATCTGGTTAGAATAAGATTATCAATTGTTAAAACTGCAATTCATAATCTTCCTACAGTTAATTGTTCAGAGATCGCTGCCCTACACTTTGTGATGTGTGGCTTCATTCGGAAGAAGAGCTCTCGATGAGAACTGTGCATCAATCAGTTTTAAGGCAACATATAAAAATAAAAATAGGAATAGCAAGAGGAAAAAATGTCTGTTTCAACAAATAACTAAATTCAGTAATTACATCACAAAGCGCTGTGTATTCTCTACCCACCTGCCATATTCCATGTCACTTCACAGTTTACAAATCCAATTTCCTGATTTATAAGCAGTTCCCTTCTTTTATCGTCATAATGGAAAACATTCCGACTCTGGGTGCTCAAACTCTGCCACTTGCTTGTTGCATTTTGCACGATGACCTCTGACCTTTCCAATATTCACATGTTAAATCTGTCTTGCTCCACACTTAGGACTGTTTGCCTTGCATTTACAGTAGGATTGGATGTCTGCTTATCAATCAATTGTGCCTATTTTTACAGTTAAATTTGAGTTCCTGAAAAAAGATTCAAAGATTCAATTCTTTCACATACAAATAACAAATATTGATTCACAATAAGGCAGCCCTCAAAAAAAAAACGAAATGAGATCACGTTCTGGTAATCTCATTCTCCCTGGTTTCATCATGACCACAGGTGAAAATGGTTTCGGCTGTGGTAACGCAATCATCTCAACTGTCGAACATCGCTGCAGCAACTATTCAGGGTCATATACTAGGTCCCAAAATCTGTATCTGCCTCAGCAATGCCTTTCCTTCCACCATCATTTCCATATAAAAAGATATTTTCTTGTGATTGTACAATGGTTAACACAATGTATGATGTATTCGGTAAGTAAGAGGTCTGTGCCAATTTACAGTAAGATAAAATATCGTTTAATCTGATAAGGAACAAACGTTGGCTTCAAAATGAAATGCAGAAATTTTGCAATCCCATACGTATGTAGGGTTTCTCCCATTCTTTGCTTAACTGATCTAAAGTGTCTTTGTGGTGGATGTTGTGATCATATGGGAAACCCCAACCAGTCTGTTTTGCCTATGAAGCATATGAAATCAACCACTGCCGACACCAAAAAGAGAATACTTTAACGTGTTTTCCGAAGCAATCAGCTGATCATGTTCTTCCCTGTGTCTTTTACAAGTGCAAATGACCCATTTAGAATGCGTTTTCTGTTATATGGTTCAGATCCTTTAAACTTTATATTACAGTGTACAACAATCATCTCTGTGTCATTACGTAAAGTCTGCATGAATAATTATCAATCAGCAACTTGAAATCTCTTCCTGCCCTTTCTCTTACAGTTAGTCTCGTGGTGATTGTAATTTTAGCTCGGGGCAAATGTGGTCTTTCCACATGCAGCACTATCTACCTGGTGGCCATGGCAACGTCTGATCTACTGTTCATTTTTTTTTATGTCGTACTTATCCGATTTCAAAAATTTTATTATCCACTTTGTTTCCTGAGCATCACTCCGGTTTGCAGTCTTATCAATGTCCTCCACCACCTGATCATTGACTGTTCTGTCTGGTTCACTGTTGCCTTTTCTTTCGATCGATTTGTCGCCATTTGTTTTCATCAGATGAAAACTACGTATTGCACAAAGAAAACTGCAATGAGGGTTCTCGCAGTCATCTCTATTTTCTTCTCGTTGAAGAACATTCCTACGTACTTTCGATTTAAACCTGGAACAATTATCAACAACATTCAATGGTACTGTCATGTCTGGTCCAGTTATTATTACGACCGTCGGTGGATAAGTTTCAGATATTTTGAACAATTTTTAACACCAATGTTCCCATTCATGTTTATTCTCTTTCTCAATGTTCTGACTGTCAGACACATCTTCCAGACTATTAAGGTGCGTGAGAGATTGGGGAATCAGAGCAAAATAGAGAACGATCCAGAGATAGAGAGCAGAAAGAAGTCTGTGATTTTACTCTTTGCCATATCAGCCAGCTTCATACTCCTCTGGTTGGGCTGTATTTTATATTATTTTAATGTTGGCTATTCATTGGATTATGCTGTTCGTCGTCTCTTTGAACTAACTGTATTTATGCTGCGGAACTTAAGCTGCTGCACAAATGCATTTATTTATGTGGTGACACAGAAAAAGTTCAGAGACCAGATAACGTATGCTGCTAAATATCCAGTTATAAAAATAATTCAAATAATGAATAAATCCAAGTAATTGAGCAACAAGATTAGATGCAGCAAATAATGAAACGAGGAGTCCACGTGAGGAAAGGACTGAAAGGATAAGAAGGAGTAGAAACACGACAATACTCCATTGCTAATGGGCAAGGAATGACTCCTGCTGTTTTCCTGCATCTGTTCTCTCCATCCAGCTGAGGCTATCCACAATATTGTGTTTATTATTAAACGTAAAGCCCGCAAGAAAGTAAACAATCTGAACTGAAATAAAATTGCCAAACAGGCAATGAGTAACCACATGGAGCAGATGTGCGCTCAATATTGAGGGAGAATAAACTTGCAGTGCAGCTTGCTCAGCATCACAGCTACAAATTCTCTGTCTACACCACCGGTATGAGCAGTGCGTACTATAGACAAGATAACCAGCAGAAATTCTATACAAAACAACTTCTGAACACACAGCACTCGTATCTGGAATGTAAAGCTCAGCAGATAAATAGGAAACACCCCAGTTGAAAATTTCACATCAAACCACTCACCAACCTGGTTTGAACAAACATTTGGTTCCAAAAGGTGCCAATGTTTGAAAATCCTGGAAGTTCTTCCTTTACCACACTTTGTATTTAACTGCACAAAATGGAATCCAGGCGTTTAAGAAGGCAACTCCCCACCGCTTCCTCCAGACCTGCTACGTATAGGGAACAAAAGCCAGCAGACAGCCAGAAATGACAAAACCCAATGAATAAATTTTAAAATAATTTCACTATTTGCTGCCAAGATTGCATGCCATGTGTCCATATCCTCAGTTATCAGAAAATTGAGAAACGATTCCATTGAAATATATAAGATCCTGAATGACAGAGGCTTGATAGGAGAGATGCTGAGAAATTATTCCCGCGGGTGCGGCAATCTTAAACGCAATCTCAAGATAAGGAAAAGCTTGTTTGGGAATGAGAAGTCATGATGCCTTTTTCCTCAAATCATCTCGGAGTCTTTGGTATTTGATATCGCTGAGGATTGTGGGTGCTCCCTCACTTAGTTCATTTCAGACTGAAATCGACAACTTCATGGTGTCTCAAAGCATCATGCAAAATGGGGAGGACGCTGAATTTGAAGTCTGAACTCAGCCACAATCATATTGACTGATGGAACAGATCGAATAAATGAGTCTTCTCCTGCTCGTTTCCTGGGCTCTTGTTTTCCTTGCTGAACCAGTCAGCAATCCGTTTAGATTTGTTTCTATGAAATCTTTTGTCATTTCATGTTTGCAGCTTCCACCCTATCACAGACCATTTCATTACTTCTTTAGCACCACACCTGGTCCAATTGCTAAAAAAAGCTTTTCTAACTTCCGTTAGTTCTGCTGAAATACGCCATAAAACAAATGTTATCCTCTCCCTTGCCCATTTCCATCACGCAATTCCCCGCTCTCTCTGGATGATGCTCCCCCACCTTGTCAGTTTTCTCAACGTGGCCTTTTCAGAGGCAATGGGTCCACCTTTCGCTCTTTTTGTGACAGGATGCATTCTCCAGTTCAACTCCTTAATATTCTGTTCCTTTAGAGATCACACTGGTGCAATAAAGGAATATGAGAGACGTTGTTATCACGCAATACATGGGATGGGACATGCCTTATAAGGGGGAATGGCAAAATAACGAGTCAACGTACTTTAGCGCTCCGTTCATGCCATCTCCTGGTAGAGATTTATTGTATTTACAGTCTACAGGCAGACCTGTGAAATGTATGTACAAAAAAGAAGTAGAAAAACGGATGAATGCACCTTCAGCATGCATTGCAATCCCATCCACGGACAACAGGCTATGTAATATGAAAGGGCAAAAATAGCTGTGTGGAGGTTATTTGGAAATGTGTGCACCAGTACAATCGTTGTAAGCTTGCTTTTCACTTGCCTCACCCACACCAAATACTTCTTCCTCTGAAGAAGCCCGAGGGAATTAGAAATGGCCAATCCCAACATAAACCCGTTCATGGAACTGTACTATTAAACATACGTGAGAGGTATTGGCCCGGTTCTGAGCTTCCTCCACCGGCAGATACTAACGACGCAACGTCAAGATGAAGAACGGCTCACCTTCCGACTAGGGATCTTCCTACCCCACAGTATCAACGTCGATTTCTCCGGTTTCATACTCTCCCTCCCCTCACTGAATTCCAGGTTCAACCTTCCAACTCAGCACTACCTTGTAAAACTCTGCCACTAATCCATCTTCCTTTCAACATATCCGCTCCAACCTTTGCTCCGACCTATCGACATCACCTCCAGCTCTATCTTCCTATTGCCTTCTAAGATACTTTACCTTAACTCCACAACCCCCTTCCATTTACCTTTAAGCTCCGTTCTCCATCCTCACATTCCAACTGAAGGGCTTCTGCCCGAAACGTCGAATGTGTTGCTACTGGGATGCTACTTTACAAGCAGTGATTTTCCAGCTCCACACTTTTTGACAAAGGTGAGATGTCAAATGATAACGTAAAGCATTCAAACGCCAGAACATTTCTCGTTCGATTGAAACAAATGTAACACATGTTAACCAATGCCGTAGTGCACAAAGCATCTGATGCCACAGGGGCCACCAAATGTGGGGAATGCCATAATCTCACTCGACACCAGAAGGATGACGCTGTCACAAGGGTCAATGCTGTGCCATTCCTCGTCAATTTTTATTGAACATACAGGGTATGAATGAGAATGTTCAGAGGGTTAGACAAATCATGAAAGAATTAACAGTTTAAAGTGAGGAAACTCTCAAAAACCAGGCAGGGCTAGTTCATAAAGTTGTGGAGATACAGTTCGAGGGGCTGTTGGCAAAGGAGGCACGTGCTAAAACAATTAATCATTTAATCGATAGGGAATGAGAGTGTACTAAGATATACACTACCCCATCACACACCTCAATTTCTGCTTCAGCCCCCAACATTAGTATTGATCAAGCTCGAAAGGTGCACATCAAACAACGTGAGCGAAAATTGCTCATGGGATCTGACATGTGTCATGACAATTTCATGAATTATGAAGCGATCATATAAAACAGTATTCTAGCTAGAAACAATGACTGCAGATGCTGGAAACCAGAATCTGGATTAGTGGTGCTGGAAAAGCACAGCAGTTCAGGCAGCATCCGAGGAGCTGTAAAATCAACGTTTCGGGCAAAAGCCCTTCATCAAGAATACGGGCAGAGTGCCTGAAGGGTAGAGAGATAAAAGAGAGGAGGGTGGCGGTGGGGAGAAAGTAGCATAGAGTACAATAGGTGAGTGGGGGAGGGAATGAAGGTGATCGGTCAGGGAGGAGGGTGGAGTGGATTGTTGGAAAAGAAGATTGGCAGGTAGGACATGTCATGGGGACAGTGATGAGCTGGACGTTTGGAACTTGGGTGAGGTGGGGAAAGGGAATTGAGGAAACTGTTGAAGTCCACATTGATGCCCTGGGGATGAAGTGTTTCCGGTTCTGCAGGGATCAGTTATGGAACCTCTGCTCTTTGTGAGTTTTATAAATGGGTTGGACGAGGAAGTTGGAGCGTAAGTTAGTAAGTTATCAGATGACACGAGTGGTGGTGAAATTGTGGATAGTGTGGAGATTTGTTTTCGGTAGCCACGAAACATTGACAGGATGTAGAACTGAGAAAATAACTGGCAGATGGAGTTAAATCTGGAATAATATGAATTCATTCACTTTCGACGATAAAATTTGAACGCAGAATACAGGATTGGAAGGATGATTCTTGGCAGTGAGGAGGAAAACAGGGCTTTTGGGATCCATGTCCACAGATCCCTAAAAGTTGCCACCAAATTTGGTGGGGCTCTTGAGAAGACGTATCGTTTGTTGACATTTATTAGCAGGGGATTGAGTTTTCGAACCACGGGGTTATGCTGCAGCTCTATAGAGTCCATGCTAGATCGCACTTGGAATTTTGTGTTCACTTCTGGTCAGCTTATTATCAGAAAGATGTGGAAGCTTCAGAGTGGGCGCAAATGAGATTTGCCAGGAAGCTGCCTGGACTGGAGGGAATGTTTTACCAAGAAACGTTGAGAGAGATAGGGTTTTTTTTCATTGGAGCGAAGAAAGATGAGAACTGACTTGATGGAGGTGTACAAGATGTTGAGTGGCATAGATCGAGTGGATGACCAGAGTTTTTTTTTCCCATGATGGAAATGTGTATCATGAGGAGGAACAATTTTAAGGTAATTGGAGGAAGGTTTAGTGGAGATGTCAGAGGTAGATTCTTTTTCTCAGAGTGGTGACTGCGTTGGATGCACTGCCAGCAGTGGTAGTAGAGTCAGATACATCAGGGCCAGTTTATCAACTCTTGGATCATCACGTGGAATTAAGTACAATGAATGTTATGTAAGTTAGTCTCATCTTAGAGTAGGATAGAAGGCCAGCACGGCATTGAGGGCCGAATGGCTTATATTTTACAACACGGTTATATGTTGTTTCACTTACTGATCACACTGCAATATCGTTCCAGGGAATTGGAGATCGATAACAGCAGAGAAAGACGTCACTTGGTTTGGGAGAGTGAAACAAATTGTATGTGTTGCGAAAGCCAGCATTGAAACTGGTTAGACCCTCAAACTAACAATGTCTGAACGGAACGATTTCAGTCAGGTACATGGGCACTAATCTTATAATTCATTTGCCCGACCATCCCAAGCTGACCTTCCTTCGGACATCATCGTCCTTCAAACTAAATCTGTCAAGATCATCAGGCATGTCTATCGTTCAATAACTCCTGCTGCCTCTCCTGGGTTATTGAATCAATTTTGGAATAAAAAAAACAAAAGAACTGATGACGTTGTAAATCAGAAACAAGAACATAAGTTGCGGGGAAAGATCAGTAGGTCTGTCAACATCGTAAATCTTCAGGTCTGAAGAACAATTACTGGAGACGAAATGTTCACTCTGCCTTTTTCCGAACAGATGCTGTCAGACTCAGTACGGAAGGGCGGAGAAAGGTAGAGCGATAGTTATTGGGGACTCAAAAGTGAGGGGCGCAGATAGGCGGTTTTGCGGGGGCGACAGAGACTCACGTTTCGTATGTTACCTCCCAGGTACAAGGGTACGTGATGTCTCTGATCGTGTTTTCCGGGTCCTTAAGGGGGAGGGGGAGCATCCGCAGGTCGTGGTCCACGTTGGCACCAACGACATAGGTAGGAAGAGGGGTGAGGATGTTAGGCAGGCTTTGAGGGAGCGAGGTTGGAAGCTCAGAGCTCGTACGAACAGAGTTGTTTTCTCTGGTCTGTTACCCGTGCCACGTGATAGAGAGTCGAGGAATAGGGAGCGAGAACAGTTAAATGCGTGGCTACAAGGATGGTGCAGGAGGGAGGGATTCCGGTTTCTGGACAACTGGGGTTCTTTCTGGGGAAGGTGGGACCTCTATAAACAGGATGGTCTACACCTGAACCTGAGGAGCACCAGCATCCTTGGGGGGTGGTTTGCGAGTGCTCTTTGGGAGGGTTTAAACTAACTCTGCAGGGGCATGGGAACCTGGACTGTAGCTTTAGGGTACAGGACCTTGAGTGTAGGGAGGTTAGGAACAAGGCATCGATCTCGAAGGAGTGTGCCCGTAAACAGGAAGGTGGCTTCAATGCCAGAAGTATAAGAGATAAGGTAGGTGAACTTGCAGCGTGGGTTGGTACCTGGGACTTCGATGTTTTGGCCATTACAGAGACGTGAGTAGAACAGGGACAGGAATGGCTTTTGCGGGTTCCAGGGTTTAAATGTTTTAGTAGGGTCTGAGGTGGGGGTAAAAGAGTGGAATGTGTTTTATTGCTTGTCAAGGATAGTATTACAGCGGTAGAAAGGACGATGGAGGAAGACTTGCCATCTGAGGTAGTTTGGGCTGAGGTTAGAAATAGGACAGGTAAGGTCACCCTGTTAGGAGTTTTCTACAGGCCTCCTAATAGTCTGATAGACGTAGAGGAAAGTATTGCAAGGATGATTCAGGAGAAGAGTGAAAGTAATAGGGTGGTTGTTATGGGGACTTTAACTTCCCAGATATTGACTGGGAAAGCTATAGTTCGAGTTTGTTGATTGCGTCTTTGTTTGTCCAATGTGTGCAGGAGGGTTTCCTGACACAATATGTAGACAGGCCAACAAGAGGTGGGGCAATACTGGATTTGGTTCGAGGTAATGAACCAGGCCAGGTGTTAGACTTGGAGGTAGGTGAGCACTTCGGGGACAGTGACCACAACTCGGTGACTTTTACTCCATTGATGGAGAGGGATAAGTGTGCACAGCAGGGCAGGAGTTACAGCTGGGGGCAGGGAAATTATGATGCGGTGAGGCATGACTTAGGATGTGTGGATTGGAAAAATACGCTTCAAGGGAAGGACACAAATGATATGTGGAGCTTGATCAAGGAGCAGCTATTGGGTGTCCTTGATAAGTATGTACCAGTCAGGCAGGGAGGAAAGGGTCTTGTGAGGGAGCCGTGGTTTAAGAAGGAATTGGAATCCCTTCTAAAATGGAAGAGGGCGGCCTATGTAAAGATGAGGCATGAAGGTTCAGTTGGGGCGATTGAGAGTTCTCAGGAAGCCATGAAGGATCTATTGAGAGAGCTAAGAGCAGCGAGAAGCGATATGAAAAGTCCTTTGTTGGTATGTTTAGGAAAAACGCTAAGGCTTTCTATAGGTATGTCAGGAATAAAAGGATGACTAGGGTAGATATCGGTCCAGTCAAGGATAGTAGTGGGAAGTTGTGCGTGGAGGCAGAGGAGATTGGAGAGACACTAAATCATTACGTTTCGTAAGTATTCACTCAGGAACAGGACGTTGTTGCTGATGTGAATATTGAGTCAAATGTGATTAGAATGGATGGCTTTGAGGTATGTTGGGAAGACTTCCGGGGAATACTGGAAAGGGTGAAAATAGATATGTCCCCTGGGCCTGATGGCATTTATCCTAGGATCCTCTGGGAAGCTAGGGAGGAGATAGCGGAGCCATTGGCCTTGATTTTTATGTCGTCGTTGTCTACAGGAATAGTGCCAGAAGACTGGAGGATAGCGAATGTGGTCCACTTGTTCAAAAAGGGGAGTAAGGACAGCCCTAGTAACTATAGACCAGTGAGTCTCACTTTTGTTGTGGGCAAAGTCTGAGAGAGAATTGTAAGGGATAGGATTTATGAACATCTGGATAGGAATAATGTGATTAAGGATAGTCAGCATGGTTTTGTGAAGGGCATGTCGTGCCTCACAAACCTTATTGAGTTTTTGAGAAGGTGACTAAGGAAGTGGACGAGGGTAAAGCAGTAGATGTGGTGTATATGGATTTTAGCAAGGCGTTCGATAAGGTACCCCATGGTAGGCTACTGCATAAAATTCCGGAGGTATGGCATTGAGGGTGTGCATTAGAGGCTTGGATTAGGAATTGGCTGGCTGGAAGGAGACAGAGGGTAGTAGTTGATGGTAAAGGTTCATCTTGGAGTGCAGTTACTAGAATAGTTCCACAAGGGTCTGTTTTGGGAGCATTGCTGTTTATCATTTTTATAAATGACCTGGAGGAGGGGCTTGAAGGCTGGGTGAGCAAGTTTGCGGATGATACTAAAGTCAGTGGAGTGGTGGACAGCGAAGAAGGATGTGGCAGGTTACAGCGGGATACAGATAAGTTGCAGAGCTGGGCAGAAAGGTGGCAAATGGAGTTCAATGTAGCTAAGTGTGAAGTTATTCACCTTGGTAGGAGCAACAAGAAGATGGATTACTGGGCTAATGGTTGGCTACTTGGTAGTGTCGATGAGCAGAGGGATCTTGGTGTCCATGTACACAGATCTCTGAAAGTTGCCACCCAGGTGAATAGTGCTGTGAAGAAAGCATATGGCGTACTGGGCTTTATTGGTCGAGGTATTGAGTTCCGGACTCCTGAGGTCATGTTGCAGTTGTCGAAGACTCTGGTGCGGCCTTATCTGGAGTATTGTGTACAGTTTTGGTCGCCATACTATAGGAAGGATGTGGAGGCACTGGAACGGGTGCAGAGGAGGTTTACCAGGATGTTGCCTTGCATGGTAGGAAGATCGTATGAGGAAAGGCTGAGGCACTTGTGGCTGTTCTCATTGGAGAAAAGGAGGTTTAGGGGAGATTTGATAGAGGTGTACAAGATGATTAGGGGTTTAGATAGGGTTGACAGTGAGAACCTTTTTCCGCATATGGAGTCAGCTGTTACTAGGGGACACAGCTTTAAATTAAGGGGAGGTTGGTACAGGACAGATGTTCGGGGTAGATTCTTTACTCAGCGGGTTGTGAGTACATGGAATGTCCAGCCAGTATCAGTGGTGGACTCTCCCTCTTCATGGTCATTAAAGCGGGCATTGGATAAGCGTATGGAGGTTATTGGGCTAGTGTAGGTGAGGTAGGCTTCGGTCGGCGCAACATCGAGGGCCTGTACTGCGCTGTATTTTTCTATGTTTTATGTTCTATGTTTAAGACCTATTGAGTTTCACCAAGTATTTCTGTGCGGTCGTTCAGATCTCTGGTATCCGAAGTTCTTTGTTTAAGTAGACCTGATGTTGAACAATCCAAGTGGATATTGCTATTGGTGATAGTCTATTTCATCCCTTGAGGCACATGTGAAGAGTCATAGGAACGTAATGTCCCAAAAATATGGAAATGGGTCTGTCATTCCATCAAGTCCACACCGACTCTCTGAACTGTATTTCGCACAGTCTCAACGCTCTTATCTTGTAACGCTATACTTTCCATGGGTAAACCATCAAGCCTGCACATCCCTGAACATTATGGGCAAAGTAGCATGGCCACTCCACACAACCTGCACATCTTTGGACTGAAAGAGGAAATCGCAACACCCGGAGGTAACTCACACGGACACCATAGAAAATGTGCAAACTCCATGCAATTAAATCAGTCTTAAATCAGAAACTGGGTATCTGGGTAATTGGAAGGATTTCAAGATGGAGAACAGAAGTTTCGACCACCGTGTGAATCATACGCTGAACAACCTAATTTTACTGCTGTAAAATATCTAAAATATGATGACCGAATACAACAGGATCTTAACCAGATGGGCCAATGAGCAGAGAAGTGTCAAATGGAGTTTAATTCAGATAAATGTGAGGTACTGCAGTTTGGGAAAGCAAATCTTAACAGGACTTATCCACTTTAGGATAAGTTCCAAGAGAGTGTAGCAGAACAAAGACACCTTGGAGTGCAGGTTCATATGTCCTTGAAAATGTCGTCACTGGTAGATAGGATAATGAAGAAGGTGTTGGTATACTTTCTTCTATTGGTCAGAGTATTGCGGACAGGAGTTGGGAGGTCATGTTGCAGCTGCACAGGATATTGATTAGGTCAACGATGGAATATTGCATGCAATTCTGGTCTCCTTCCTATCGGAATGATGTTGTTAAACTCGACCAGATATCCCAACCCAATCTAGTCCCACCTTCCAGCAACTGGCACATATCCCTCCAAACTTTTCCTATTCATATACCCAGCAAATTCCTCTTAAAATTTGCAATTGTACCAGCTTCCGCCACTTCCTCAGGCAGCTGATTCCAATGACATACCACCCACTCACTGTGTGAAAAAGCTGCTCTTATGTCTCTTCTATATATTTCCCCTCTCACCTTAAACCTATGCCCTCTCGTCCTGGACTCGCCGACCACAGGGAAAAGATTTGCTCTATTTACCCTATCCATGCTCCCATTAATTTTGTAAACATCTATAAGGATTCCCCTCAGTCTCCGACGCTCGAATGAAAAGAGCCCCAGCCTGTTCAGCCTCTCCTTATTGCTCAAATCCTCCAACACTGGCAACATTCTTGGAAATCTTTTCTGAACCCTTTCAGGTTTTCCATGCTGTTCTTAACTATGACAATATTACTCTATGACTCCATATATGCATTTTCATTGCAGTTTCCCTTTCATTTTGATTCTGTATATGATTAACCTCATTCTGAATGAAATAGTGTCACAGGGCCATCGGGATGGGCAGCATTGGAACAAAGCATTCGATCCAACCCGTCCATGCCGACCAGATATCCCAAACCAATCTAGTCCCACATGCCAGCAACCGGCCCAATTCTCTCCAAACACTTCCTATTCACATACCCATCCAAATGCCTCTACAATGTTGCAATTAAGACCATAAGACCAGAAAACATAGGAGCAGAAGTGAGGCCATTCAATAATGGCTGATGGGCCTTTCAACTCCACTTAGCTGCATTCTCCCCGGACCACTAAACTCCTTGTGACATCAAGAATTTATCAATGTCTGCCTTGAAGACATTTAGCGTCTGAGCCTCCACTGAACTTGCGGCAATGAATTCCACAGGCCCACCACTCTCTGGCTGAAGAAATGTCTCCGCATTTCTGTTCTGAACTTACCCCCTCTAATTCTAAGGCTGTGCCCACGAGTCCTAGTCTTCTCGTCTAACAGAAACAATTTCCGAGCGTCCACCCTCTCCAAGCCATGTATTATCTTGTAAGTTTCTATTAGATTCCCCTTAATCTTCTAAACTCCAATGAATGCAATCCATGGATCCTCAGCCGTTCCTCATATGTTAGAACTACCATTCCAGGGATCATCCATGTGAATATCCGCTGGACACGCTACAGTGCCAGAATGTCCTTTCTGAGGTTTGGGGAACAAAACTGGACACAGTACTCCGAATGGGGCCTAACCAAAACTTTATAAAGTCTCAGAAGCACAACGGTGCTTTTATATTCCAACCCTCTTGAGGTAATTGACAACATTGCGTTCGCTTTTTTAATCACACACTCAACCTGCATGTTTACCTTTAGAGAATCCTCAACTAGCACTCCCAGATTCCTTTGTACTTTGGCTTTATAAATTTTCTCACCGTTTAGAAAGTAGTTCATGCTTGTATTCTGTTTTCCAACGTGCAAGACCTCGCATTTGCTCACATTGAATTCCATCAGCCATTTCCTGGACCAATCTTCGAAACTGTCCAGATCCTCTGCAGCCTACCCACTTCCTCAGTACTACCTGCCTGCCCACCTAACTCTGTATCATCGGCAAACTTCGGTAGAATACCCCCAGCCCCTTCATCCGGATCATTAATATATAATGTGAACAGTTGCGGCCCCAACACTGAACCCTGCGGGACACTGCTTGTCACCGGATGCCATTCCGAAAAAGAACATTTTATCCGAACTCTCTGCTTTCTCTCAGACAGCCAATCCTCAATCCATACCAGTAGCTCACCTCGAACACCATGCACTCTCAGTTTGCTCCTCAGCCTCCCGTGTGGCACCTTATCAAAGGCCTTTTGGAAGTCTCGGTTGACCACATCCACTGGGTTTCCCCGGTCTAACCTACTTGCCACCTCTTCAAAGAACTCCAACAGGTCTGTCAGGCACGGCCTCCCCAAACTAAATCCACGTTGACTTTTTCTATTCCGACCCTGCTCTTCCAAGAATTTAGAAGCCTCATCCTGAATGATGGATTCTAGAATTTTACCAACAACCAAGGTTAGCCTAATTGGCCTATAATTTTCTATCTTTTGCCTTGATCATTTCTTTCACAAGGGGGTTACGACAGCGATCTTCCAATTATCCGGGACTTTCCCTGACTCCAGTGACTTTTGAAAGATCTCAACCAACGCCTCCGCTATTTCCTCAGCCACCTCCCTCAGAACTCTAGGATGTAGCATATCGGGGCCAGGAGTTTTATCAATTTTAAGACCTTTTAGATTTTCTAGCGCTTTCTCTTTCGTAATGGCAACCATACTCATCTCAGCCCCCGACGCCCTTTAATTGTTGGGATATTACTCATGTCTTCCACTGTGAAGACTGATGCAAAGTACTCATTAAGTTCTCCCATCACTAGGCTTCCAGCATTAGATTGAAGTGGCCAAATGTCTACTCTTGCCTGTCGTTTGTTTCTTATGTATTGAAAGAAACTTTTACTACCATTTCTAATATTACTGGCTCGCCTACCTTCATATTTGATCCTCTACTTCCTTATTTCTCTCTTTGTTATCCTCTGTTCCTTTTTGTAGCCTTCCCAATCTTCTGATTTACCAGTGCTCTGGGCCACTTCATAGGATCTCTCTTTTTCTTTGATAGATTTCCTGACTTTATTTGTCAGCCATGGCTGTCTAATCCCTCCCAGATAATCCTTCTCTTCTTGGGGATGAACCTCTGTCCATGGTCCTCAATTTTACCAACAAACTCCTGCCATTTTTGCTCTACTGTCTTCCCTGCTCGGCTCTGCTTCCAGTCTATTTTCGTCAGTTCCTCTCTCATGCCCTCATAATTACCTTTTATTTAACTGTAACACCATTACATCCGATTTTGACTTCTCTCTTTCAAACTGCAGACTGAACTCTGCCATATTATGATCGCTGCTGACTAAGTGTTCCCTTACTTTAATTTTTTTTTATAAATTCTGGTTCATTACATAGCACCAGGTCCACAATAGCCTGCTCCCTTGTGGGCTCCATGACAAGCTGTTCCAAAAAGCCATCCTGTAAGCATTCCATGAATTCCCTTTCTTTCGATCCACTGGCTACATTATTTACCCAGTCCACCTGTATATTGAAGTTTCCCATGATCACCGTGACCTTGCCTTTCTGACATGCCTTCTCTATTTCCCGGTACATGTTGCACCACTGTTACCATCCTGACCACTGTTACGAGGTCTGTACATAACTCACACTATGTTTTTTTTTCCCTTTGTGGTTCCGCAATTCCACCCACACAGACTACACATCATCCAACGCTATGTCATTCAGTACCATAGATTTAATTTGTTCTTAACTAACAAGGCAACCCCGCCCCCTCTGCCAACCTCCCAGTCTTTTTGATAAGTTGAAAACCCTTGGATGTTTAACTGCCAGCCCTGATCGCCCGAAACCACGTCTCTGTGATGCCTACCACATCATAATCATTCACGATGATCTGTGCCATTAGTTCATCTGCTTTGTTGCGAATGAGCATTCAGGTAAAGTGCCTTAATGTTAACTTTCTTATCATTAGAGATATTGGAAGTTATATGATGTCCTAAGTTTTCCTTCCGTTTTTCTGCATTCCCAGTCTGCCTCAATTTTAAATCCGTCTGGACACATGCTATCCTGCTGCTTGTCTTTCCATTTAACGCCATACTCCCTGTTACTTTCACTTTCCCTTTCCCCCCAACTCAGAAGTTTAAAGTCCTACTGACCACTCTATTTATCTTCTTCGCGAGAACATTGGTATCTGATCGGCTCAGGTGGAGACCGTCCCAACGGTACAGATCCCCCCTGTTCCAAAACTGATGCCAATGCCCCATGAAGTGGAATCTCTCTTTCCCATACCAATCCCTTCGCCACGTGTTTACATCCCGAATTTTCTTATCCCTATGCCAACTATCACTTGGCTCTGCCAGTAATCCGGAGATTATGACGCTTGAGGACCTGTACTTCAATTTCCTTCCTAGTGCTCAATAATCCCCAAAAAAAAGTCCTCCACCCTAGCTTTGCCTATTTTGTCAGTCCCAACGTGGACCACAACAACTGGATCCTCCCCCTCCCGGTCCAATATCCTTTCAAGCCGGTCAGAGATGTCCCGAACCTTAGCACAGTGCAGGCAACACACCATGCGAGACTCCTGCTACGGCTTGCAAAGAATACTATCTGTCCCCCTAACTATAGAATCCCTTATAACAACTACTTGTCTTTTTGCTCCCCTCTCTTGAATGGCCTTCTGCACCATGGTGCCGTGGTCAGCTGGCTCATCCTGTCCAGAGCCCTTTTCCTCATTCGTATAGGGAGCAAGAATCTCAAAGCTGTTGGACAAGGTCAAGGGCTGAGGCTCCTGCACTCCTGAACTCAGGCTCCCCCCACCTGCTTCACTGACAGTCACATTCTGATGTCCCTGATCTCGAACTGAATGTGAATTACTTAATCTCCCAGGTGTGACTGCCTCCAAAAATAAAGCATCCAGGTCACTCTCCCCCTCCCGGATGTGCCGCAGTGTTTAAAGCTCAGATTCCAGATCATCCACTCTGATCCGGAATTCTTCCAGCAACCAACACTTGCTACAGACGTGGTCACAGCCGTTCACAATGGGATCAGCCAGCTCCCACATCCAGCCTCCACCACATCCATTGCAAGCTCATTCCATACTGAAAATGTGTTGCAGGAAAAGCGCAGCACGTCAGGCAGCATCCAAGGAGCAGGGGAATTCACATTTCGGGCATGAACCCTTCATCAACGCTCAGTCCCGAAACGTCCATTCTCCTGCTCATTGGATGCTGCTTGAACTGCTGCGCTTTTCCAGCAACACATTTGTAGATCGGATCTCCAGAATGTGCAGTCCTCACTTTCTCCCAGCTCATTCCATACATGTATCACCCTGTGCGTGAAAACGTTGCCCCTTAGGTCTCTTTTATATCTTTCCCCTCTCACCTAAAAACTATGCACTCTCGTCCTGGACTCCCCGATACCATGGAAAAGACTTTGGCTCGTGAGCATATCCATGACCCTCATCATTATGTCAACCTCTGTAAGGTCAGCCCTCAGCCTCCAACGCTGTAGGGAAAGCAGACACAATCTGTTCAGCCTCTCCCGGTAGCTCAGATCCTCCAAACCTCGCAACATCCTTGATAAATCTTTTCAAAACCCTTTCAAGTTTCACAACATCTTTCCAATAGGAAGGAGACCAGAATTGCGTGCAATATTCCAACAGTGGCCTAACCAATGCCCTGGACAACCATAACATGACCTTCCAACTACTGCACTCAATACTCTGACCAAGAAAGTAAAGCATACAAAAAGCCTTCTTCACGATCGTATCTCCCTGCGACTCCACTTTGAAGGAGCTATGAAACTGCACTCCAAGGTCTATTCGTTCTGCAACACTCCCTCGGACTTTACCATTAAGTGTATAAGTCCTGCTAAGATTTGCTTTCCCGAATTGCAGAACCACGCATTTACTTGAACTAAACTCCATCTGTCACTTCTCAGACAATTGGCCCAATGGTCCAGATCCTGTTGTAATCTGAAGTAAGATTACAGAAGAATGGAAGAAAATTAGGACGGTAATGAAGTGTGAGCAATTGGAATGGGGCTGTTACTGCAGTAAAAATGAGATCATTAGTAAAAGGTTGGAGACTGCAAAGACTTAATAACAAATAGTCTCATGGAACTATATCGCAATGATTGTTCATGCGTTCATAATAGGAATAGAAGCTCAGGAATCTGGAGCAGGAGGAGACTGTGTAGCCTGTTCAAACCATTTCGGCTACTCTGGCAGTAAATCCAATCATTGATGGATTTAATTTTCGAATTCAGTTTCCTGTCCACTCCACATGTCCGCTGATTCTCTGTGAAACCGCCAATCTGTCTATTCCAATCCAAAATGTACTCAATCAGGAAACACGCATAGTCCTCAGTGATTGAGAATATTAAAGATCCAGTGTTGACTCCTCATCTCAGTCAGAAATAATCTGTCTCTTTCGCCGACGTTGTATCAATGAAACCGAAAGAACTGAAGCTGTTGTAAATAAGAGACAAAACCAGAAGTTGGTGGAAAAGGTCAGATATCTGGCATAATTTCTGATGACAACCGAAACGTCATGTTTCGTGTCCGGTGACCCTTCAAATCCCAGACCTGAAACGTTAACTCTGATTTGTCATGACAGAAGCTGCATGATATCCTGAGTTTTTCCAACAGCTCCCTAGTATATCAGACTCCAAAATTCACAGGAATACGTTCTTAGCAGAGACCCTATCAATTTCTGCCTCTTCACAATCTGATACATTGCAACGAAATTGCCTTTCAGTTTTCTAGAATATATTCAGAAACTCAGCAACCGAGTTATTTTTCTGAGCAAGGGTGGCGAGTTGCTTGATGTTGAATTGGCAACAGTAGTCCTGTCTATCTGCTGTGCCTTGCGTTCTGGACTATTGAGCCATAGATCTGGACGCTGTTCTGTAAGGAAGCTTGGTGAATTTCTGCAGTACGTTTTGAACAACGCACAGCTGCTGCAGACTGTCGTTGGTGAAGACAGGGGATGTTTCTGGCTGTGGTGCAGAACACGAGTGCTCACCATCATCATCAATCCATTACAAAAAAGGACATCCACTGTTTACACGGATCTGCTGTACGAGCTGGTTAATTGTAAAAATGACCATGGAATGTTAAAGATGTTCACCTCTTTCCCTGACACTTGGGGCATCACGCGACTGTTCGAGCTACTTATCCGCATTTCATCTGTAAAAGTTGTGAATGAGATGATTGACATATGTGTAATAGATGGTTAACTCAGGGAAGAATCGGTTATTGCATACCTATCCTATGTATTTCTGTGGGTCTGCACGGAGCTGTGAGTATTCATGTGTGTTCTCGTTCTGTGTCTTTGTCTTGGTGTTTCTTTCTATCTGATTCTCCGTGTCTCTGTAGGTATGAGTGCATGTTAGTAGGTTTCAGTGTGTGTATTAGTATGTGTCCCATTAGTGAGTATGTGTGTCTGCAATGGGCTCTCTGTTGTTCTGATGGTTGCATCAACTGAGATGTCTGTCGCCCCATTCTTCGGATGTTTAAAGTGTTGTGGACTTGGGGAGACAACTCAAAGTATTGTGGAGAAGGCAGACCGTGACCTAACTTTGCAACTTGTTTTGGTAATTCCACAGTGAACATTACCCGGGGTAAGATAACTAGGTTGACCACTCGATTTTATAATAGACAAAAAACATCACCAAATTACACAAGGAAACACAAAGAACACAATCAAGGACGACTACAGAACTGAATGCATCCAACTAGACTGAATCATACTCTTCCAAATATGCATAAATCTCCAAATAAGCAAACTCCCTTAAAACCTTAGGATAAATGGGACACATACTTACAGGTTGAAGTTGAAAGGCAGAAAAGAGAGAGAGTTTCCATGCAGCTCCCTGTTGAACTTCCCACTTCAAACTGAACTAAAGCTGCTCAGCTCAGCTCGTTCGAGAGCTGACAACTCCCCTCTATTTAAACAGGTCTCTGCTAAAGCATGACCACATTGACATGAAAATTTATCCATTTATATATAAATGAAAGGTCTCAAAAATCATTTTTATTCCATTGATAAAACAGGCTGACCAAAATCCGAAAAATGTGTTGCTGGAAAAACGCAGCTGGTCAGGAAGCATCCAAGCAGCAGAAGAATCGACTTTTCGGGCATAAGCCCTTCTTCAGAACTGAGGAGGATGTGCCAACAGTCTAAGAGAAAAGGTAGGGAGGAGGGACTTGGGGGACGGGTGTTGGGAATGTGATCGGTAGAAGGAGGTTAAGGTGAGGGTGATAGGCCAGAGAGGGGTTGGTGACGGAGAGGTCACGAAGAAGATTGCAGGTCAAGAAGGCGGTGTTGAGTCCGAGGGTTGGGACGGAGATAAAGTGGGGGGAGGGGAAATGAGGAACCTGGAGAAATCTGCATTCTTCCCTTGTGGTTGAAGGGTTCCTAGGCGGAATATGAGGCGCTCTTCCTCCAGGCGTCGTGTTGCCATGGTCTGCCGATGGAGGAGGCCAAGGACCAACATTTCTTGGCGGAGTGGGAGGGGGACTTAAAGTGTTCAGCCATAGGGCGGTTGGGTTGGTCGGTGCGGGTGTCCCAGAGGTGTTCTCTGAAACGTTCCACAAGTAGGCAGCCTGTACCCCCAAAGTAAAGGAGGCCACATTGGGTGCAGCGGATGCAGTAAATGATGTGTTTAGAGTTGCAGGTGAATTTGTGACGGATATGGAAGGATCTCTTGGGGGCTTACAGGGAAGTGACGGGGAGGTGTGGGCGCAAGTTTTGTATTTCTTGCAGGTGCAGGGGAATTTGCCAGAAGTGGAAGTGGGGTTGTTGGAGGGTGTGGACCTGATGAGGGAGACGCGGAGGGAGTGGTCTTTCTGGAACCCTGATAGGGGAGGGGGGGGAAATATATCCTTGGTGGTGTGGTATGTTTAGATTTGACATAAATGGCGAAGGATGATACGATGTATCTTCAGGTTGGTGGGGTGGTAGGTGAGGACCAGTGGGGTTCTGTCCTGGTGGCGATTGGAGTGGGGGGTTGAAGGGTGGAGGTGCGGGAAGTGGAGGAGATGTGGTGGAGAGCATCGTCAACCACGTCTGAGGGGAAATTGCGGTAATTGAAGAAAGAGGCCATATGGGTTGTTTGGTATTTGAATTGGTCCTCCTGAGAGCAGATGCGGTGGAAGGGGAAGGAATTGCTCCCAGGAGGAACAATTCCAGAAAGACCACTCCTTCTGCGACTCCCTTGTCAGGTCCGAACCCCCCACCAACCCCACCTCCACTCCTGGCAACTTCTCCTGCACCCGCAAAAAATGCAAAACTTGCCCCCACACCTCCCCCTCAATTCCCTCCAAGGCCCCAAGGGATCCTTCCATATCTGTCACAAATTCACCTGCACCTCAACACACATCATTTACTGCATCTGCTGCAGCCAATGTGGCCTCATCTACATTGGGGATACAGGCCGCCTACTTGTGGAACGTTTTAGAGAACATCTCTGGGACACCCGCACCAACCAACCCAATCGCCCTGTTGCAGACCACTTTAACTCTCCCTCTCACTCCGCCAAGGAAATGCAATTCCTTGGCCTCCTCCATCGCCAGACCATGGCATCACCACGCCTGGAGGAAGAGCGCCCCATCTTCTGCTGAGGAATCCTCCAACCACAAGGGATGAATGCAGATTTCTCCAGCTTCCTCATTTCCCCTCTCCCCACCGTATCTCAGTCCCAACCCTCGGAATCAACACCGCCTTCTTGATCTGCAATCTTCTTCCCGACCTCTCCACACCACTCCCTCTCCAGCCTATCACCCTCACCTTAACCTACTTCCAACTATCGCATTCCAAACGCTCCTCCTCCAAGTCCCTCCTCCCTACCTTTTATCTTAGCCTGCTTGGCACACCCTCCTCATTCCTGAAGAAGGGCCTGTGCCCGAAACGTCGATTCTCCTGCTCCTTGGAGGCTGCCTGACCTGCCGCGCTTTTCCAGCAATGCATTTTTCAACTCTGATCTCCAACATCTGCAGTCCTCACTTTTCCTGACCGAAATCTGCCCGGTATATTGCCCTTCTGTCAAGAAAAATCATGGACAGAGTTTCTGTAAGTCAGGAACCGCATTTCTTTTAGGAAAAAGAGACTAGCTTTGTGTCTCCTACCCCTTTAAAAATGAACTACCAATGCCAAAAGATAACTTTGTTTTAAAAACTTCAAAACCCATTCCGTAGTCTAAACACACACATGCATTGTACGAACAGTAAACATGCAAACATTCACATCCACATTGAACGTCAAGGCACGGAACACCCATCCATGTCTCATTTGTGTTTCGATAACACATCAGCAATTACATTTCTGCGACTTGTCACATGCGCAATTGTGAAATTGAATGGTTGCAACAACAACAAATTCATCTAAATAGTCTGGACTCTTTGTTCCTAAAATTTATTCAGAAGTATCATTTAGATGCGATCAGTCTATGCAATTGTGTCAGATGCATTGTTGATAAAATAAACACTGAAATCTTGTAATGCCAACAAGCTTAAAGTCTCTTTTTCCACCGTTGAATGTTTCTGTTTATGAACTTTCAACTTCCTGGAAAATCCGCGGTGGTTTTTTTTTAATTCCCTTTTGATTCCCGTCCAGGAGCATATCACCAACATCAACATTACTGTCATCGATAGCCACTTTGAGAGGCTTTGAGTGATCCGGTGTGACTAATAATTGGGCAGTTGTTAACACAGATCTTAGGCTATCAAATGACTTGTGACCGTCCGCTGTCCGCTGCAACTTCTTGCCCTTTTTAAACATTTTGATGAGAGGAGTAACCACACTGTTAAATTTCAGCACAAACTTTCGGTAAAATCCATTCAATCCCAGGAACTGTAGTGCCTCTTTGTTTTTGTCGACGGTGTGGGAAATTCCCAAATTACATTTTTTTTTATGTCGTGCGTCCACTTATTCATGTTCAGAAACATGGCACAGTAAGATGACTTGAACTTTGTCAAATTAAATTTTAGCAAGGTTTACCAACTCGGCCTGCCTTCCGAATTCGAATGGAAAAGTCTGACAGATGCTCTAAATATTCGTTCCATGAGTGACTAAAAATCACCACGTCATCAATGTACACCACACAGTTGGGTAATTTCGCAGTGAGCTTATTAGTCACTCTCTGAAATGTGTCTGGAGCGTTTTACAAACCAATTGGTATGACGTTGATTTGATAACGTCCATTTGGCGTTACGAAAGCCAAAAGTGCCTTTGTTCTCGCTGAAAATGGTAGATGCCAGTAACCTCTGAGCAAGTCCAACTTAGAAACGTAAGTTGCTTCACCCGCTTCTTTGACATAGTCCTCCAAACATGGAATTGGATATGCATCAGTTTTCGTAACGGCGTTGATTTGCGATAGTTCACACATTACCGTTGGGTAGCATCTGGCTTTGGCACCATGACTGTGGGTGAGCTGGAGTAACTATAACTCACTTCAATTATGACATTCTGGAGCATGCGCTCTATCTCCTTCTGAACCTGTGCTAATTTTAGAGGGATATACCTATCAGCATGGTGTTTAATTGGAACAGAATCTCCAATAGTTACATCATACAGAAGTAGCTAAGTACTTCCCAGTTTATTTCCGCATGTTTCCCCATGTGATATAACTAAGTCTTTTAGGTAATTTTGATTTCCTTTGGAAGGTAAATCAATAATGCATTCCAATTATTGATGACGTCCTCAATGTCCAATATGAT
The DNA here is from genome assembly GCF_047496795.1 of Chiloscyllium punctatum. Classification (NCBI taxonomy): domain Eukaryota; kingdom Metazoa; phylum Chordata; class Chondrichthyes; order Orectolobiformes; family Hemiscylliidae; genus Chiloscyllium; species Chiloscyllium punctatum. The sequence goes on along the minus strand of NC_092773.1, from coordinate 45,330,668 downwards.
TTGAGGAATGTCCAATTCAGAATCCTCTGAACATGTTTCTTCCTTATGTGCTGTTAATCATTAACACCTTCACCTCTTGCTTTCCTTCCCGATCAAAATGATCGTTTGAGAAAATTCACATGGCACACCCTGTGAGACTTCTTCCTGTCTGGATTCCTTATCAAGTAGTTCACACCCTTCAATTTCTTATCAATGTAATATGGTCCACAAAATATTGATTTTAAAGGCGACTTGTTACTGGAAATAACACAAATACCTTAACCCAATTGCAATATCGAGCTTTTGTGATTACTCATCCGCATCTTGTTTCATTGTATGCGGTGGTACTTTCGAATGCTGTCTCGCCAACTCTCCAGTTCTGTTTTATCTTTCTCTTTAGGTAGTCCAAATCGGTGGTCTCTGAATCCTGATTTATTAATTTCTCCTGAATCAATTTCAACGGTTCAATTCATGCTCTAAAATTAATTCAAATGGACTACATTTGTTCGATTCCATCGGTGCATCTCTGATCCCAAAAAATACAAACGGAACTCCTGTGAAAATCTGATGTACACAGAGATCTGGATGTTCAGGTCCATTGTTGCCTGAAGGTGGCAAAGCATTCCAGCAATCAAGAAGGTGCAAAATATCCTTTCCTTCATTGGACGGGTATTGAGTAGAAGAGTTGGCATGTCACATTACAGATGCATAAGACTTTAGTTCGTGCACATTTGGAATGTTGCTTAACTTTCTCTTCGCGCATCACCAAAAGGATGAGGATGCTTTGGCAAGGATGCCGAGGAGTCTCACTAATGCGTTACATAGTATGGAGGGCGCAAGCTATGAAGAAAGTTTGAGTAGATTAGGGAACCTTTCATTGGAAAGACGGAGGTTGAGGCGGGACCTAATTGAGGTCGAACAAACCATGAGAGGCATCGACATTTTGGATATAAGAAGCTTTTCCCTCAAGGGGTGAGTCCATTATTCAGGGTCACGAGATCAAAGTCAACGTGTAACTGGTAAGTAAGGTATCATTGTAAAGTACTTTACATATAGGTTGGTGGGTGCCTGGAGCACGTTGCCAGCGGAGGTGGTAGAGGCGGGCACGTTTGCATCACTTAAGCTGTATCTCGACAGATACATAAATGGGCACAGAGCAAAGAATAAAGCCATTGAGAAAACACACGACAGATTTAGACAGAGGTTCTGGTTTAGTGCAGGCTTGGAGGGAACACTGTTGCAGACCTTTCCTATGCTGAATCTCCCTTCATTCTTTGTTCTTTCACCCCGTCGACTTACATGTCAATGTGCGTGAATGAGAGAGAGATCAAGTGTTGCATATGAGTGTGAGAGTGCGAGTGCGCGTGAGAGAGTGCGTGTTTCCGTGTGTGTATGCTTGGTAAAGTGCGTGCGTGTGCGTGCATGTGATGGAGTATATGCCTGTGAGAATGTGTGCGCGTGTGAGAGTGTGGTTGTTTATGTACGTGTATATAGGAGATAGCGTGTGTAAGAGAGATGATCTGCGTGAGTTTGAGCATTATGTATGTGTGTGCGTGTGTGTGTGTGTGTGTGTGTGTGTGTGTGTGTGTGTGGGAGAGAGAGACAGAGAGAGAGACACAGAGAGAGAAATAGTGTAGTTGGTTCACCCAGAAAGTGACATGAACCCATGTTTCCGGTTGAGGCCATCCTCATTGATTTCGAACTTGGATGCCAGCCTCTGCTCGGTCCCTCTCATTGTTGCATCTTCCGAAGTCCACCCTGGAGGATGTTCCTAACCGCTGAAGTGTTCACCGACGGGGAAGAAACGTCCCTGTCCCACGTTTGTTTCGTAGTTTCCTGTCATACATTGTCCTAACGTCTGCTTGACCTCTCTACAGAATCCTTGCCTGTTGCGTATCCTTGCTTCACAATCTCATGCGTTCTTTATTAAGCATGTGCACATACAAACACACACTCTCTCATGTGCACTCGTACTCACGTGCACAAACTCACGTGCATACACAAACTCTCTCTCTCGCATGCACTTGTACATTGGCATTGGAGCATGGGGCGAATTTGTATTTGCAGATTATATTTGCAAACTCTCTCTAATTTGCTCAAAAATGCACAAACTACAGGCAGTCAATGCATGTAATATTTGTAAGTCCCACATTGGAAGTGGAAACAGTCTGACTCAATATTGGAATACAAACGGAACTGAACCTTCCATCTTTAATGCATTGTCTGAGCTGAGAAATCACCTTTTTTGTTAGCAAAACATTATGTTATATCCAGAATGTGACTTAAAAGACTCTCAAATTTACATGTTAATGAATCAAAACCTGAAACCCATTCTAAAAGATGAAGGAAATAACAACAGTTGATGTTTATTTAAAGTACAATTGCAGTTGTGTGACACAGTAATCCTTCGCTTTAATTTCTGCGTCTTATGTTCCTGCTCCACAACTACCTGATAAAAGAGCAGCGTTTCAAAATCTAGTACTTCCAAATTACTTGTTGGACTATAATATGGTATTGTGTGATTTGCAGTTATTATTTCTGACACTTTCACAATGACCTGGCTGGCGCCAAGTGGGAAAGGTCTACGTGGTGACAACGTCCCAAGATGCCCGCCCCACTTTGGGAATGCCGAACAAGGAGGAAACGTGAGGACAAACGTAATGGACCAGGGCTGTGAGGCAAGGTTTTGTCATGCCTCAGATGGCAATGAGGAGTAATCAGCAGCCTCCATCGGAATGTTCTTTGCCACAGAAACATCCCACTGATCCTCTGTTCTCCTTTAATCATCCTTTGAGAATCCACCCATGAAAATAACAGCATGAATTACGTCAATGTTATAACACAAAGCATTTGCCACTGTTCGGCCCTACAGAAGTATGAAAACATTCAAAATTGTTGATCATATTGTTCAGCGATGTGCAGGGTCTGTGGGTTGACCATGGGAAACACAGTGTTACAGGGATCGTGTGAGAAGGTGTCTGGACGGATGTTTTTCGAATGATCGTTGTGGATTCAATGGACCAAATGTCATCTATCTGCTCTACAACAAACGTATGATTCACAGTTTGATGTTTGGCTGTTTTGTGATGCAGAGCGATGGTATCAGTAAGGGCTGATTTTCTCGACCAGCTGAGGTCACTATGAACGCACTGCCCAATCAACCACAATATAACATCACTACATTTTGAAATGAGATAGTGACCATCCAGGGCAATGGCGAATGGGTCAGTGACAGAGTCAGAATAAGGTCAGTTTTCTTCTCCATGCGTCAGTGATAGAAACACACTGGGGTATGTCTGTTCTCCCCTGGTTCAGTGACAGACACACCTTGGGGTCCGACTGTTCTTTATTGAGTCAGTGACAGAGAGACAGCGTTGCCGGTTTGCTCTTGTCTGGGTTCGTGACCGAGATTCAGTGTGGTCAGCCTGCTCACCGCCCGCTTCCCTCCCCTGTGTACAGGTCTGCTGATGCCTTTCCTCATGTATTCAGACATGCTTCCAGGCAGAGTGATGCACTGGTGTACCATGGACGGGTTCATAGCTGATCAAGTTGAATGCAGGCGAATACAAATCATTGAGTCACTGCTACTTGGAGACTAACTCTTCTTAAAGGACTCTCCAGGATTTGTTCAGCCCCTCCAAAACACACTGGCTGTGGCCTCCACGTTGCAGGTTGGGAGCGGATCAGAGACTGTGCTGTATGTAGCCCTCACAACACACAGGCTGACATTCAGCAATTCACATGAACTTCAAACAGGTCAGACTATGAGAAGGTCAGGGAAGAATGCTCTGTCTTTTGCTGAGATATTTGTGTCATAGAGGGACATGGTAACGTTCCAGAGGACTGGAGGGTTGGTGATGCTCTGGTATCACTTATAAAAGATTTTAAGGAAAAGCCATTTTACTATAGACCCGTGAGACTGACATAAATTGTGGGTAAGTTTTGACAAAAGGAATTATGTAAAAAAGATGCAAGTAATGAGAATTGTTTTTTATATATATACATGAAACTGTGGATCGGCCGACAGACGGACAACTGTGGAGGAATTCTGTTTTGATCGGAGTTTGAAGAATGAATGTTGTATTTTTTTTAAGAAGTTTTTTTGTCGTTTGTTCAAATTTGTTTGATTTTTTCACGATTTGTATGTTTATTTTTCTTGAGATTTCGCATTCTTCATGTTATATCTGTTGGAAAGGAATGGAAATTTTTTAAGAAATCTGATATTGACCACTGTTCTTTTTCGGCTTGTGTCACTGAGGGCATATGAGAGGCAGTGAGTGTTATTATTACTAAATGTAGAGAAATTATTACACAGCAGGAGCCGTCAGACAGATAATTGACTGCCGGTGAAGGTAAGAAGGTAGTTCAGAAGTGTCCTGTGGCAATTCTTCTCTCAAATAAATCTCTTATTTTATTACCTCTTGAAAGGAACAGACTCTCAGAGGAATGTAGAAAAGCAGGTCACATCTGAAGCAATAAAAATAAAACATGCAATGGGTTTGTAAAAATGTAAAAGAATAATTGTTACTGGGACTCTCCTGTCAGAGGCACAGACAGAGATTCTGTGACAGTGAGCGAAGCTCGATGATGGTATGTTGCTTTTCTGGGGTCAGATTGTGGACCTCTCAAAACGTCTTGAGTATATTGTCAAAGGGGAGAGTGAGAAGCTTGAAGTTGTACGCATTGACCGGAATGATTTGGTCAGGGAAAGCGTTAAAGCTTTGCTGAGTGAATACAAGACATTATGTCGAAGGTTAAAAAGCAGACCAGAAAATGTACTAAACTGTGGTTTCCTTCGATTCCCAAGTTCGAAGAAGAGCAATTAAAGCAATGGAAGAAAAGTCAGGTCAATATGCAGGAAATCAGTTTCTTGGATCGTTATGAATTTTTTGAGGTAGAAAAGACCTGTTCAAAAAGAAAGGTTCATACTTGAACCAGAAAGTGACCAAAAGCCTGGCAGGGAGGTTTGCTCATTCTATTCTGGGAACAAGTAATCTTTTAGAGATATGGTGGGTGCTTTCTCAGTAACGTGAGTATACACAGAAAGGTGAGGATGATCATGATTCTGAAAAAAAGAGTAAGGTAAATTAAAAACACAGACAAGAACTAGTGAGGGAACAAAGTAACTTTGAAGAATTAAACTGCATTTAGGTTAGTGCAAGAGCTCTTCCCGGTCAGTCGGATGGGCTCAGAACATGGATGGAAACATGGAACTGGGACGTCATAGCTATTTCCGAAATTTGGCTGAGAGAAGGAGAGGACTGGAATCTCAATGTTCGCGTTTTCGCTGTCATGGGAAGGATGGAAAGAGAGGTGAGAAGGGAGAAGGTGAGACTTTTTAAATTCAGGAATGCATTTCGAGAATAAATAAAGTAAACTTTTTAAAATACTACTTAATGAAAATGTATGGTTTGAAATATTGTACCTGTACCTGAACTTGCCACTTTCTCTGGCAGTTTATTCGAATAGTTAGAAGGTCTTTACTGATACATTCTGCCAGATTTCCTTTTCAGTTCACTTCAATATAACAAACGTCATTTTAATTCTGCATCGACTTTTCACATTTAACACAACAGTCGAAGGAATTGTGAAGCCAACACGTGGAGATCTCAAATACATCTCAGTGCACTAAGGTTATAGTCGTCGGCGATTTTAAATTTTTAAACACTGCCTGGCACTACCATAATGTTAATATTTTGATGGTGAGGAATTTGTTCAATGTTTACATGTAAATATCTCGATCAACATGTAAATGCTCCAGTTGGAGAAGGAGCAAAACCTTAACTTCATTGAATCCCTATGGCGTGTAAGCTGGACATTCAGCCCAATAAGTCCGCACCCAATCATGTAAGAGGATTCCACACCTCTACCTAACACTACCCATGGCTAACACACTGAGCCTGCACATCCCTGGACACGAGCAATAATTTTGCTTGGCCAATTCACATAACTTGCACATCTTCTGGCTGAAAGAGGAAACCAAAGCAGAAATATGAAGACAGATGGTAAAGCGTCTCGGTGGTTGGACAGCGACAGCAACAAGAAATCGTCCCTCCCTCGGACGACTGTTTGTGTGGAACTTGAGCATTCCACCTGTATCTGCATAGATTTCCTCCTACAATCCCAAAGTGTGCATGTTAGGTGAATTGGTCTCGATAAATTGCCCATAATGTTAAGCCATGTGGAAGTGCATTAGTCTGGGGTTAATATAGTGAAGTAGGGCAATCGGTGTGGGTGGGTTACTCTAAGGAGGTTCATTGTGGACTTGTTCAGCCGAAATGCCTGTTTCTGCGCAGTAGAGATTTTGGTCTCTCTGCGACAGGAAAGATGTAGTTACATTCGAAATATTTCAGGAAATATTATTTTCAAATATCCATTTGTGGGACTTGGGCTGCACCAGCTGTCCAGCATTGATAGCCCATTCATATGTGCCCTTGAGAAAGTGGTGTTGAGCTGCCGTCTTGATTTGCTGTGGTGCACTTGATAGAAGAAGTCACCATTTTATCTAAAGACTGTGCAGTAGCAGTGGTATGTTTCCACGTCAGGGTGGTAAGTGGCTAGGGGAGGAACTTGCGGATAGTAGTGTCCTCAATACCTACTGTTTTTGCCCTTCTCGGTGGAACTGGTCGTGGGTTTGCAAGATGCTGTCTAATGTCCTTTCACGAATTACTGCGTTCCAGTAATGGATGATTGAATGGTTATAGTTTTCGTATGAATCACGCAGATTGTTTTGTACTGGATGGTGCCAAGCTTCTTGCGTGTTGTCGGAGCTGCAGCCATCCAGGCAAGTAAGGAATATTCCATCACGCTCCTGATTTGTCCTTTGTAGATGGTGGAGAGACGATGGGGTGTCATGAGGTGAGTTACTCCTCGCAATATCTCTGCTCTATGACCTAATCTTGCAGCCACTGTGTTTATGTGGTGAGTTCAGTTGAGTTCCTGGTCGATGTTAACATCAAAAATGTTAACAGAGGAGGAAACAGTGATGGTAATACTGTTGAATATAAAGGGGCGATGGTTTTATTGTCTCTTATTAGTGATCATTATTGTCGGGCATTTGTGTTTTGCAAATGTTACTTGCTACTTGTGGGCCAAGGCTGGATATTGTCCAGATTATGTTGCCTTTGAGCACGATTGATTCAGTACCTGAGGAGTCGCACATGGTGCTGAACATTACAACCATCAGTGAATATCCCCACTTCTGACATTATGACAAATGTAAGGTCATTTATGAAGCAGTTGAAATTTGTTGGGCATTACATGAGGGACTTCTGCAGAAATGTGGTGGGTTATGGTGACTGAGCTCTCTGCAACCACAACCATTTTCCTTTGTGTCATGTATGTCCATAAACCTGATATTTATTGCTTTTAGTTTTGCCTGGACTCCTTGGTCAAATACTCGGTCTGATGCAGCCTTGAAGTCAAGGATTGTCAGTCACACCTCAACTCTGGAATTAAGCTCTTTTCTCCCTATTTGAACAAGATTGTAATGAGATGAGAAGCTTATTGACACAACTTGGCATCACTCAGTGGGTTG